>NC_082701.1:58290694-58931694 GCF_949987515.2 Delphinus delphis
TCTTGTTAAGACATCTCAAAACGTACCCCAAACTGAACTGCTCTTCGACCGGCAAAGCCTGCCTCGTCATAAACCTCTGCCATCTCAGCTGACGGCAACACTGCTCCTGCAGTTTACTCAGGACAAAACCCCCAGAGGCGTCCTTAACTGCTCTCCTGTCCACAGTGACAGCAACCCACCACTCCACTGCTGCCCTGGGGCTGAGCCTCGACCCCCCCCAGTGACAGCCCCCCCCCCCGGCAGTCCCTCTGCAGCCCACCCTCTGCACAGCATCCAGCTGGAGCTTAAAGTCAAAGGCAGATCATGCACTCTGCTCAGGAGCCAGCGATGGTTTCCCGCAGATGCCAAGGCCCTGCAACAGCTCCCGAGGCCCCTTCAGGGTCTGGCCCCCGCCAGCTCTGCCCTGCACTCCTCCTCCGTGCCCTCCCCTCATGCCAGTCCTCACGCCGACCTGAGGGCCTTCGCCTCAGGGCTCCCTGCTCCTGCCTGGAGTGCCCTCGTCGCCAGCTGGCACCTTCTTCCAGTGTTTGTCAGATGTCACCTCCCCAGCCTGCCCTCTCTCCATCCTTTACCATCGTCACGTGCGACTCCTTGCCAGGCTGTTTTGGTTTGGTCTACTTATTCATTATGTTACCTGCATGTCCTAGAACACAGGCTCCATGAGGACAAAGGATCTGTGAACTATTTTAATCCTTCGCGCATCTCACACACCTGTAACAGTGGCTGGCACATAACAGACATTCAGTAAATGTCTGTGAATGAGCGACTGCATGCAAGAGTGAGGGAAACACGGAACATTTGCGTGAGTAGGTTCTCTGTTGATACCAAACAACAAGCCTGACATGGGAAGAGTTAAAGTCGCCTTTCAGAAAGCATTCTGTGCCGGGGGTAAGAGTAGGGGAACCAACAGCAGATGTAAAGTTACACCAAGGTCCCAAACTATACTCCCAGGAACACCATTTTTCTGTGAACTGGTACAAGGCTTTCCATCACTAAATTCAAATAATAACTTGTCTGAATTACAGGAAAAGTTAAGTTAATGAACAGAATTTTCTTAATTTAAAATTTTTCTTATACTTTTAGTGCCTACCACCAGTCTACACTAAGACAAGGTACAAGGTGTATCTGACGACACCAAATCTCAGTGTTAACTGTTTCTTAAAGAACACAATATCTAAGCTTTCTGCAACCTGGACAAGACAAGCCTATGGCACAGTCTGGAGCACTCCAAAATGAGGCATGTAGAGAAAATTAAGGGAATGGTTTTTTTTTTTGCGGTACGCGGGCCTCTCACTGTTGTGGCCTCTCCCGTTGCGGAGCACAGGCTCCGGACGCGCAGGCTTAGCGGCCGTGGCTCACGGGCCCAGCCGCTCCGCGGCATGTGGGATCTTCCCGGACCGGGGCACGAACCCATGTCCCCTGCATCGGCAGGTGGACTCTCAACCACTGCGCCACCAGGGAAGCCAAGGGAATGGTTTTGGCTAGAGGAATAAGAAACTGACGAGAGGCAGGGGCAGAATGAAAAGAGTATCGAAATGTCCAAAAATAAATGTAAAGGAAGGAATGAATGAATGAATGGAAAGAAATGGAAGGTATAAAGTACTGCAAACACCCGGGAGCCAGAAGGAAGTCAGCTGTTCTGCGCTCTGCACTTTCCCCTCCTTGATGAGGGCGTGGGCATGGAGAGCGCTCTACCAGCCTGGCGTCTGGCCTGGGAAAGAGAGAGGCAGCAGGGGCAGCACGAACTCTCATCCCCACAGCCCAGCCCTGCTGAGGGTCCTAAGCGGAGGGAAGACATGAAGCCAGGGCCCCGCCGCAAAGGCCCCCTGCAAAGGCCCGCACACTTGCGCTCCAGGACGATGGGATGCAGTGACAGGGCACCTTCGCTCCTCCTGCCAGAGGAGTCAGGTGGCTTTGAGATTTCATCCCCATGAACCAAAGACCAGGACAGAGATGTTCAAACTTTAGGTGAAAGGTCATGTGTTCCAAGTCTAAATTCTCCCAAAGTTTGGCTCATCTTCACTTTCTTTGGTATTTGCTTTACATGTAACCACAAATTAAGCTTGCGGCAATTTTTGGAATCTCTAGGCTAAAAACTGTTGCACTACACAAACCGATTTCTAGACATTATTAAAAATTGTACTGAGTTAAAAATTTCATCTATAGAGGCCTTGAGGGACACCTGTGGACAGAGTGGCATTTGATCGAAGAGTGGTGCAGACACCCTCGCTGCACTGAATCTTCTATCCCCAGCGTACACATTTGTGACCTCAACAATTTCCAGAACACGCAGCTATCAAATGTCACAGGAGACAGGAACACACATGCCTTCAACACACCGTCTATCTTCTCAGCTCCTTTAATTTATGCAACAGGACAGTACGTTTAAATTATCTGCAGGAAAAGCTTTAAGAACCCCAAGTAAGCAAATTCCTCTCCTCTCGCCTGTTTTCTTTTTTGGAACTAGAAGAGCTTCCCTACAAATTTTATGAAATTCCGGCTACTGAGAGCAAACGTAATGGGCTCTCTTATCGTTACGCGCCTCCACCCCAAAACTTGGTTATTCCCACCCTTGAGAACACTGAAAGAACACAAAAAACGTCAGCAGCTACGTCAGAAAAATTAGCAGAGTGAGATCATGGCAATTTTAAAACAATCGTAATTCTCCCTGTCTAGGCAATTCTCATTATTCTAAACATTCATGCCCAAACAGAGACCAGAAAGCAACATTTCTGTTGGATAAGGTACTCACTTTGAAACAGTTTGGATGATGAAAACATCTTTCCCCCTCACAGACTCTTGAATTTGTACTCTTGTTTCTGGCAGGAAAAGGGGAAAAGAGAAGAAGGGTGAACAAGGCACATAACTTTAAAAAACGCACAAAAAAACCCCTGCAGCATTCCCCAATATTGTAAAATATGGAAACTGGAACTGTTTCAACACTCACTAGGTTTTCAGTTCTATGAAGGATAACGAACACAGTTCGATTAATCACACCTTTTAAACATGTTAAGTTATACGACATGCTTAAGAAGGAATCACACTTGTCACTTAAAACAAGAAAATATCCCCTCCTCACTTCCTATACATAAACAGCGAGTGCTGGGGCTGCTCTGAGCCCCGTATCCTTACAGGAAATGATAGACTCATTCATTCAACCAGAAACAATTAAGAACCTATGAGGCACAAACGTTAGAATAACATTGGGAAAGTAAAGATAAATAAGGCCCAGTATCCCTACTCTCAAAAAACTTGTGATCAGCCACAAGGAAACAATTAGACAAATCCAGAGTGGGAAATTCCACAAGACAAACTCTTCAAAAAGTCAGTGCTGTGGGGAAAAAAAAGAAAAGGTGAAGGAACTGCCCTAGTCTAGAAGAGAATAAAGAGATATAAAAAACACCTCACTTGGGCTTCCCTGGTGGCGCAGTGGTTGGGAGTCCGCCTGCCGATGCGAGGGACACGGGTTCATGCCCCGGTCCGGGAAGATCCCACATGCCGCGGAGCAGCTGGGCCCGTGAGCCATGGCCGCTGAGCCTGCGCATCCGGAGCCTGTGCTCCGCAACGGGAGAGGCCACAGCGGTGGGAGGCCCGCGTACAGCAAAAACAAACAAACAAACAACAACAAAAAAAACACCTCACTTGAACCAAGAATCCTGGTTTAAAAAACAAACAAAAGGGACTTCCCTGGCGGCTCAGTGGTTAAGAATCCGCCTACCAATGCAGGGGACACGGGTTCGAGCCCTGGTCCAGGAAGATCCCACATGCCGTGGAGCAACTAAGCCCGTGCGCCACAACTACTGAGCCTGCGCTCTAGAGCCCGCAAGCCACAACTACTGAGCCCACGTGCCACAACTACTGAGCCAGTGCTTCTACAGCTTGCAAGCCACAACTACTGAGCCCATGTGCCTAGAGCCTGTGCTCCGCAACAAGAGAAGAGAAGCCACCGCAATGAGAAGCCTGCACACCGCAACAAAGACCCCACGCAGCCAAAAATAAAAAAACAAATAAATTTATAAAAACAAAAACAAAAACCAGCTAGGACAACTAAGAAAATTAGAACGTACATTAGCTATTAGATGATAGAGAATTATCATTAATCTCTTTAACGTGACAACGGTAGTGTATCTACATGGGAGAACGTCCTCCTTAGGAGACACATGGTCAAGTATTCAGGGGTTAAGTGTCAATGTCTGCAACTCAGTTCCAAATGGTCCCACAAACACACATTCATACAGCAAAGTGTCACCTGCTGAAACTGGGTGGTACTCATTCATATGGGTATTCATGGCACTACTCTTTCACATTTTTTATAGGTTTGAACATTTTCATTAGAAATGTTGGAAAAAATAGAGTACATGTTTACAAAAAAGTGTGGCACCATGGAAAGAAAACGAGCTTTAGAGACAGGGAGATTGAGCTTTGAATCCCGACTCTGTTCCCTCTGGGGCCTTAATCCTAACGTCACCCCTGAACTCAGTTCCTCAGTACCTGGTAATGGTAAGGACTCTAGAGACGTTAGTTCCCTGCTTCCTTCCCCTCGTTCATGAACCCGGAGGGTGGACAGGCTCCTCCTGAGTCTTCCGCCACCAGCCTCCCTCAGCCCCCCTTCTACACTAGACAAAGGACTTCATCCAATTCCTTTAGCAGCAAAATCTTCTCCAAACTCCCTGTATATTTCCCTCAATTATACTTTTTTCCCACTGAAGCCACATGGGGGATATTGGGAGACAGGGAAGAGGAGGCAGTAATGAAGAAATAAATAGGGGAAGAGGAAATTTGTGCCTTTTCATCTAAGTGTCTTGTAAGTTCTCTAATATTTAAGTATTAGACAAAATCCTGCAGTGGAAAAGGAGAGGGAACCAGTGTTTACTGAGTGCCTACTATGTGCCAAAAACTGTGTTGGGCACACAAATTATCCCACTTAATCCTCAGAACAGCCCGAATTATTTGCAGTTTAGACAGCTAAAATAACTTGCCAAGGAGAAGTTGTCTGACTCTCACACCTATGCAGGTCATCTGTCGCTCCTGCTAGAATAACTTTAAACATCCGCCATTTCTACAGAAAGTACAAAGGCTAAATAACATGTGATTTTCACAACTTGAGGTGTTTATACAACATCATAAATCAGTTAGCAAAAAGCACTTCCTGACATGACATCATGGAGTCTAGCCCAAGGCAGTGCAGGTTGGGGAAAAGAACACCCACCACCTGATACTGTGGCTACACAGGGCATACGCCCCCCGCCTAAGGGGACGGATTCAACCAAGCGCTGCGCTTGTGCTTCCTTCAGGTGAACAGCTTGTTCATGCACCCACGCAGTTATCGGATGACGTCTAAGGACTAGACTTTAAGCCCCCAGATGTGACTGCCCCAGAATTCCCTATCGAGCTGGTATTAGTGGGAACACCGCGCTCGCCCACCTTGCCTGCCTGTCTTTCTGCTGGCAGAACTAACTGGACACTGAGGCCGACGGCTTCAGCTACGGAGGATGGGGGACTGGGCCAGCACGGCATGTACCACAAAAAGGCCACCGTCACGAAAGCACAGGATCACTCACCTCTGTCAGGCTCCTGGTAAACCTGCACTTTGCCCATCTCCACCCCCAGCCGCCTAGAGAAGAGAAAGACGGAAAACGCTGAAAAAGTAACAGAACAGATGCAACCGCTTTACTATTAAGGATGATTTAGAAATTGATCAAAATAATACAAATGTTTTAAAATAGAGGTATTCCTATTACGAGATTTAAAGTGGACGTAGAATTGTTCGGTCACCTAACTCATCACATCCCCACCCTATGCCAACCCAAGAAGGCCTCTCAACGCTGTCCTGGTTCTCCAGGGTCCTGGGCTCCCTAAGACAGAACAACCTGCCCTTGCCTCTCCGTTCTCCCCGCTTTACCACCATCGGAAGTGATCCTGTTTGTTTGTTTGGCTGACTCGCTTCTTGCCTGGCCCCTCTACTAAAGAAGGGAGGGTTCTGACTGGCTTCTTCACTGTTACTCCCCAGTATCTAGATCAAGGTCTGGTACACAGTAGGGGTTCAATATTTATTTAATAAATAACTAAAATTATACTGAACTGTAATCTATAAAGTATCTTCATATAGTATATACCCTTCATTGTTCTTTATACTCAAATAATTCTATACATATGTAGCACCTAACACAATCTCTGGCACTCAGGAGTCACTCAATAAATGTCTGCTGAAAGAACGTGTAGGAGTGACAACAGTTTACAAGAAGGTGAGCCTTTAATACACAGATGATGAGCAGCTTAACTATAAAATATCTGCTTTCAAATTTAACAATCAGTGCCAATCCGTTTATCAAATGTAAAACACCACGTAATGAGTACAGATTTTAATACTATGATTATACTCACTCAGCGATCTTCTTTGAAAGCTCCATACATGATGAATTAGAATTTGCCGAAAACAACACCAGACCCCCTTTGGTTATGTTCATCTTGGCTTCTGATTCAGGTGGCGCCACACAAAACATCAAAACCTTCTTGGTTTTCCAATTCTCAGAGCCTGGAAAGATACAAAATATATTAAGAACTGTCATGTGATATGAAATACACCAGAAAATTTTTTAACAGCAAGTGACTTAAGCTGAAGGAAATTAGTTTTTACCATGATGGAGTCTTTTATATTAAACATGTATATAGACAAATAGAAAGTCTATTGAGTTTTAGGGTCCCAAATTTATGGAAAGATGCTATCACGTGACTCAATTATTTTCATGACCACTGGGAATAAATGATAAACTTACAAGAAAGGTGGAGCTGAAGAGCTCAGTGTTTTACTGTTTGCTGCTTAAAGTCAATTACGACAACCTCCTTTTAGTCTCTGACAACAAAATTCCTCCTGGATTAACACACAGAAAAATGGCAAAGCCATTAGCAAGGACAAGGACTGACTGATCCTTAAACAATGAATAAAAAACCCGTCCATGCCCAGCTTTCCTTGTAATGCCTGTACCATGAAACCTCCCCCTGGCCTTGCAGCTGCCCCAGGTTCTGTCTAAGCCTGACCTTGTCATCTGCATTTTTCCTCAACTGGAACACAAGGTTGACCAGGTAACAATAACCTTGAAGGAAAGTGACTCAGCCATGCAACTGACCAGCAGCAGGGCACAGACAGAAAGAGCCTGGCCTGGGCTTCCCTGGTGGCGCAGTGGCTGAGAGTCCGCCTGCCGATGCAGGGGACATGGGTTCGTGCCCCGGTCCGGGAGGATCCCACATGCCACGGAGTGGCTGGGCCCGTGAGCCATGGCCGCTGAGCCTGCGCGTCCGGAGCCTGTGCTCCACAACGGGAGAGGCCACAACAGTGAGAGGCCCACGTACCCCAAAAAAAAAAGAAAAAAAAGAAAGAAAGAGCCTGTCCTACAGGTCATCAGAACCCTCCATGCTCTCCTCCTCCTCTGGGCACTCTCTGGGCTGAGTGTCCTTATGGAGAAAGGCAGGCACGGGTTAGATGCAAGAGCAACAATCCACTAGGCCTTCGGGGACGGAGGCGCCTTCCCAGCAAGCCCACTGCATTTCCCCAGTCATATGTTTACGTGGGTGGCTCTGGGAAGGCTGGTGGTCAGGAGCAAAAGGCTGAAGCCAATTATCTTATTTGTTATTCTTAACTTTTTTTTTTTTTTTTTTGCGGTACGCGGGCCTCTCACTATTGTGGCCTCTTCCGTTGCGGAGCACAGGCTCCGGACGCGCAGGCTCAGAGGCCATGGCTCACGGGGCCCAGCCGCTCCACGGCATGTGGGATCCTCCCGGACCGGGGCACGAACCCGTGTCCCCTGCATCGGCAGGCGGACTCCCAACCACTGCGCCACCAGGGAAGCCCCTATTCTTAACTTTTAATTACACAATAAACAAATACATTCTCCTTGTAAAAAAAATTGGAACATGAGAGTTTAGGCTAATGTCACTAGCTCCGATCCCAGGCTCCTTCCCACCCACGTCCTTGGACCTGACAGTTCTTATTATTAGTTTGAAAGAGATACCATCAGGCTGTTACACGTTCACACGTGATCCCCATAAAAAATACATATAAAAAATCATTTCTAACATAAAAGGGATCATCGTACAAATCTACTCATAATCTGCTTTTTTAAAAAGCAATATATTTTAAGATCCCAGGTAGAAAGTACAGACCCATCATGTCCTTTTTAACTGCTGCCACTGTTCCCTGGTGCAGGCACGCCACACTCAGCAGGTCACCAACCCAAAGAGGCCTCCTTATGCATGTGTGTGTCTCTCTCTGCAGTAACCGCCAGTGGGGGCCAGTGGGTCACTCACGGTCCCCCACGCAGGCTAGGAGAGCACATTTCCTCCTCAGAGGCATCGCTCAATGGCAAACACAGGCCACCCCAATGCACTTGACCTAAAGCCTATGAATTACAAACAGAAATGTATGAACAGCTGGCCAAAGCCCTAAGGAGACCAAGAAGGACCACTGGTGTGTACCGTGGAAAGTGGCTTTGGGGCAGGGATCGGCAAAGTACAGCCCACGGGCCAAAACAGGTTATTTCTGTAAATAAAACTGTATTGGAACACAGCCATGCTCACTGGAACACAGCCACGCTCACTGTCAACAAGCTGTCTGTGGATGCAGTGGTAGAGTTAAGTATGGGCTGCAAAGACTAAAATATTACCTGGCCCTCTACAGAAAAAGTGTGCCGAGCCAGCTTTACAGCATAGCGTGGGGCAGGGTGACTGGTGCAAAGCAAAGAAATAATGTTTAACCATCAACACTCAGAATCGGAGGAGATCCTAGGTGTCTTCTAACACCACCTCTCAACTCTTCTATGCCTGTGTTTAGGAACAGAGTCTGGAAAAGGAAACCACAACAAAAATAAAACTCATTCTCCTGTACTTATGAATACAGGCTTTGGAGTCAAACCCAGGTTTGCATCTCAGCTCCTACTTCCCCGTAACTCACTGTGAGGCCTCGCATAAATTAGTCACTCTCAGCTTCCGCCCCCTCATCCATGCAACTGCGAATACTGACCTTGCAGGGTCACTGTAAGATTAATTCCTGTACGGCACTTAACACAGTGCCCCACACACAGGATACGCATGGTAAATGGAAGCTCTGATGAGTCAACTTGTTAATATTTTGGTTATCTACCGAACGAGTACATAATATGCATGGGATGGCCACTTTTCTACATCCCCTAACCTTCAAATTAAGAAGCTTCTTAAAGGACAACAGTGTTCTTGAGAGGACGTTCTTGAGAGGACGTTCTTGAGAGAACACTGAGAATCAAACTATCTGAGGGGAAGGAAGAGATCTTGGAAGTAACTCAGTCCATCTCTAGGACTCCTACCAAGGAGCCACTCCAGATACCTGAACAGCCCCGGGCCTGATGCCCACATCCTGAGGGTCCAGCCTTAGAACACGCAGACTTCTCTCCCAGCAGCCTCCCCATCCTGAGCCTTGTCCTTTCTTTGAAGATTTACGGGAAACCCCAAATTCCTTCTCCCCAGGGCAGTCCTCGACCTATCTCAAGATGGCTCTCTTGCCTCTGTGTATTCTCTTTTCCTGGAACCTTTCATTAATGGTCATGGTTTAAATGTCCTTCATCACTGACTATGGTCTCTAGGGTTTCAGTCTCCAGATACCAGGTTTCAATAATGGAAACCTAACCTAAGACCTCAAAATGGCACAGGCTGGGAGTCCCTCTGGAAACAGTCATCAGTATAGTCATGTTCTGTGACTACCCATCTCACAAGTCGGTCAAACAATAAAACTAGTTGCTAGTTTTAGTTCTCCTTTTCCTATTGGAAATTCAAGTTGTGCTCTTTACCAAGCTTTAAGAAAAGCGTTTTAAAGATTCTCCTCGTAAACAAGATAGTCACCAGCATGGGGCTGGCAGAAGGCTCATTACTACAAGGCTATAGTGTGAAATGGAGAGTAAAGAGAACATTCCCATTTTCCCCCCATAAACTACAGTTGCCTTTACCTTTATCCTAAATTCACTCTAGAATGTGTGAGAATTATATACAACACATGAAACCACAGCCTTTTCAGAGAATCTCAGAACCTTACGAAAAGTCTCATGAAGGAAACCACTCTGAAAGACCACTCGCTTTGCAAGTGCTGGCAGTCGTTTCAAAACGACTCATGCACATCTCAGATGAGTAAGGCTGGCAGCAAAGTGGGTTGCTTTCCATCTAGCGCGTGTGCTGACCGCTGGAGTCACAGCGTGAAGACCTGACCTGCCTCCCCTGGTTACCAGCTACGAGTCCTTGGCCTTCCCCTTCCCGACAGCAGAGATACATGCTCGGTTAAAAAACAGCTTCCCTAAAAAAAAAAAAACAGCTTCCCTCACCAGAATTTAAGGTCCAGGACAGCAGAGATTTTTTCCACTATTATTTTCTCTGCTGTACACCCAGGGCCTAGCATAGTACCTGGCAGAGGGAGAGGCTTAACAAATGTTCGTCAAATAACAAATGTTTGTGGAATAAAGCCTGACCTCACTGAGTTGCAATGATTAACACATGGAGTTGAAAGAAGTCTGCAAACTAAAAGGTGTCAGAGAGTATAAAGAATTATTATTTTTATTAGTGATGTACCTCACTCAAAGAAAATTTGCTTTTTGGGAGTCAGTACTGAAGAGAATTAGAAGGGTGAAGCCTACATGTAATTAATCCTCCAGGCCTCTATGACCCCAGGCACCTGGCTATCTCTTCATCAGACTGTTTTCTTTCGGCTAAATACCATTTTCTGAGCGCTCTGAATTCTTATGACAACTCAATAAAACAGGTACTACAAGTCCCCTTTGAGACACGGGATAAGTGACGTTTGAAGATGAAGACACCTCCTCAAGGCTGCCCACCTGGAAGCAGCAGTCTCCCAACACCACGGAGAGTGACCTGACACCCCGCATTTCAGGGGGCAAGCCCGACAAACACCCAGATTTAGAAAAATGTGCGTAGTAAACACGCCTTGTTTGGAAAACAATTTATATCACGTGTCAAAGAAAGAACACATAACTCTGATTCAGTATTTCCCCTTTGGAGAATTTATCTTACGGAAAGGAAAAGCTCAATGATGGTCACTGCATGGTTTTTCTAAGAGGAGGAACACTGAACATATGCAAAAGTTACATAATGGGGTAATTAAGTAAAACTCTGAATATACATTTAATACAATAAAAACGGTAAATATCCGGGACTGTACGAAAGTGCTTACGTTGAGTAAGAGCAGAACTGCATCTCCTCCAACCCAAGCTGGGTAATAACGGTACAGACGAGGTCGGGATAGGAATACGGACAAGAAGGGTAGGACTTCGTGGGGTTCAATAATGTGGGTGAATCACTTACATTTGTGCATGGAACAGTTTTAAACATTATAAATCACATTTTCTCACACCCCAAATCCCCATCCCGAATTTCCCATTCCTTGCAAAAGCTAAACACCCAAACCGCGTCAATATTAATAAAAGGTGGTAAAAGTCGGTATCATCACTGTGCAGTACTGCTGGAAACCATTTAAAAGCAGAAAAAAGCCTTAGAGCTACATCCCTGTCCTCACTCAAGCTCCGCGGGGCAACAGAAAGGCCCGCGCCGCAAGGCCAGCCCAGCACCGCCAGGGATGTCAGTCTGCGCGTGAGGCTGGGCTTCCGCCCGCAGCTGCAGGTCCCGTAACGGCCGGACGGGCCGCGCGCCAAGCCCGCGGACGCCTACGAACCGGACCAGACTGAGGGCTGCGCGCGGCCGGGTCCCCGCCGAGCCCCCCGCCCCTGCACCTGTGCCCCGCAGGGCCGGCCCGCCGGCCGCGCCACCACCGTCGCCGGCTCCCGCCCGCCTACCTGGCCCCGACCCCAGCCCCGGCCCCGCCGCAGCCTCCGCTGCCGAATGAGGAAAGCGCCGGAGCACCGGCGGCCTCTCCAAGAGCAAAATGGCGACTCAAACCCGAGAACTGCGTCCGCAGCGACTGCGACGCCTGTGGGCGGGGCCGCTCAAGGGGGCGGGGCCGATAGAGGGGGCGGGGCATGTGGGGCGGGGCCTCGGGAGGGACCATCCGTGTGAGGGGCGGGGCAGGGAAGGCGCCCACAGAGGGGAGGCGCGGGGCCTTCTAGTCTAGCTGGAATACACCACGCCGGATGAGGGGCGGGGCCATGGGCGGGGCGAGGCCACGAGTGGGGCGGGGCTGACTGGAGGGGTGGGGCCAGGCTGGGCGAGGGGCGGGGCGAGGGGCGGGGAGGGTGGGGCTGAGCCTCGAGAACCCGAGGGCGGACTTTTTTTTAAAAAACAAATTTATTTATTTATTTTTGGATGCGTTGGGTCTTCGTTGCTGCGCGCGGACTTTCTCTAGTTGCGGTGAGTGGGGGCTACTCTTCCTTGTGGTGCGCGGGCTTCTCATTGCGGTGGCTTGTCTGTTGCGGAGCACGGGCTTTAGGCATGCTGGCTCAGTAGTTGTGGCTCTCCGGCTCTAGAGCGTAGGCTCAGTGGTTGTGGCGCACGGGCTTAGTTGCTCCGCGGCATGTGGGATCTTCCCAGACCAGGGCTTGAACCCGTGTCCCCTGCATTGGCAGGCGGATTCTTAACCACTGTGCCACCGGGGAAGCCCGCGACTGCGGACTTTGATGTCTGGAATTACAAATGTCTGGGTTCAAGTCTTTACTGGCCTGTAACTTTGGGCAATGTCGCTTCACCTCCCTGAGCCTCAATTTCCTCAGCTGAAAAATGGAGATGATAGTAGCACCCATCTCAGGGGTTGCTGTGAGGATTCAGTAAAATAACACCTGCGGAGCTTCCAAAACAGTTTCTGGTGCATAGTAAACCCTCAGTTGTTATTATTACTATTATTTGTTTGTTGCTCTTTCTTCTTTTATCACAAAGTAAGGAATTAGTGCTTGCCTGAGTTCCTTATATTTAAGTATGTTTAATACATATATAAAACATAATAATAGAAACACGTATGGAGCACTTACCATGTGTCAGGCCAAGTGCTTAACATATATTAACTGTAACTTATTTAATCCTCACAGAACTATGAGGTAGGTGTTATTATTATCTCCATTTTAATAGTTGTGGGAACTGACACCCTGACGTTAAATATCAATAACTTGCCTAAGGACAAACATGGACAAGAACTTCAACCCAGGCAGTCTGGCATCACGGTCTGCACTAAGCTAGACCCTATACCACATCGCAGCTCCAGTTCTGCTTTGGATTTTTCACTAGAGTGAGTCTTGAAATCGTTCGTGAGAGGTGGCACGGCCAGCTAGAAGCGGCCGGACTCAAATGGAGTCATTTAAGACATTTCCTTTGCCTGACAGCTTCACGGGATCATACCTCTGTGAAGAACAAGCCCCGTGAGCCCACAGACAGATTCAGGTACAAAACTGAATGCCCTTACTTCGGTAAGTGGACTTTGGTTTCACCCACTGCTTTTGCGCAGGCCCAACCCTGATGCACCCGACCTCCTGGCTTCAACCTGCGTTGGCTCCACCCAGCACTCCAGGTTGCACGTGACTGGACCTGACCAATCAGGGCCACTCATCCCTCTCAGCTCGCTGATTCGCTCCAAGGACAGGCCGTTGAGCCAATGGGAGCCCAGAAGACGCAATCTCGCGCCGCAGTGGGCTACGGAGCCCGTAAATTCCTTCCCTTCAACCTCTGAAGCCAGGGGCCTGCGTGTTGTCCCCTTGCTTACTTGTCGTTGTTCTTTCCCACCAGCCTGTTCCTCCATCCCTGAACTGTAGGGCACGTACACATGCTGTTCCTGCCTCCGGGAATGCTTTTCCTCCTGCTGCCCTCGCCCCTCATTAACTCCTACTTAAACGTCTAAGCACAATTGTCATTTTTAAGCCTTCTCTAAACCACTCCCCTTCTCAAAAAAAAAAAGTACTTTTCTTTCGTTAGGCTTATCATGATCGCTAATTATGTGTTTATGTGGATGGTCATTTTATAAATATCCCCACCCCCGCCCCTATAGACTATAAGCCCCTACGGGCAGGTTCTTTGTCTCTTTTGCTGATCCCTGTTTGCAGGTACCCAGCACAGTACCTGGCACAAGTGTGGTACTCAAGAAATGTCGGTACCGTGGGTGATCTCAGAATTACCCCCCACCATGGAAAGGAGGAGGGCAGTAGCACAGAATTGTATAGTATTTTCACCACACAGGGACAATATTCCTGATAATTTAAAAATCGTCTCTGCTGAGCCAGTATGAGCTAGCTCCCACATACCATGCTCCCAGCATTTGGCAATGAAATTGTTAGTTTCTCAATCAATCAGTTTCTCCTCATTGGAGGCACTTAGCTTACAGTTTCCCTTGCTCTATTACACCAGATGCCACTTCTCCATCCACTTTCAATTCTCCAAAGACTCTTTTGAAATCCTCCATAGGCTGATGTCTCATCTCCCTTCCTCTTTATCCTTGGGGTTTAGGCCATGGGAGTGAGCCATGGTGGACATCCAGCCCAGATGACCCACTGGTGGCTGCAGCCCCAGTCACTACCTGACTGCAACTCTGTGAGAGACCCCAAATGAGAGCCACCCAGCTGAGCCCAATCAAACCACAGAAGATTGAGAGATAATAATAAATATTTGTATTAAGGTGCTGAGTTTGGAGATATCTTGATACACATCTATGGGTAATGAGCAAGAAAGGAACAAAACCAGAATCTAAAGACTGGGGTCAGTTTCACTCTAATGCGGTTGTGGTTAGCCTATTGCTAAGCTTGATAATCGCCTGCCCACTTGGAGGTTTACAGGGTCTGCATATTATTGAAGTGCTCAGTTTGCCTGTACCACCTCATTGACCATATTCAAGGGCCAAACTGCTGCACATAGAATATGAATCAAGACACCTGATCCTAAGACATTTCCCTTCAACCTTTTTTTAAAGGAAGGAAAAGCATCTTTGCTACAGTTTTTTTTTTTTTTTTTTTCCCTGCGGTACGCGGGCCTCTTACCGTTGTGGCCTCTCCGGTTGCGGAGCACAGGCTCTGGACGCGCAGGCTCAGCGGCCATGGCTCACGGGCCCAGCCGCTCCACGGCATGTGGGATCTTTCCGGACCGGGGCACGAACCCGTGTCCCCTGCATCGGCAGGCGGACTCTCAACCACTGTGTCATCAGGGAAGCCCTGCTATAGTTTTATAAAGGTTTTTAGTGGAGTGGTAAGCCAGAAACCCCCAGTCTGCGTCCAGCCTCCTCTTTGCAGAAATGACCTCAGGTGAAGGCACCTCTCTGAACTTCAGTTTCCCCATCTGAAAAATGGGCACTGAGATCAGCAGCTGCATGGAGATTCTGGGTGGGAATGACTTTTCCGTGGAATCAGTGAGTTTTGCAGCTGCCTCTCCGCCTTCGTGTCTCTGGCCATCAGGAATGAATAAACAAGGCTTTGGTTTTCCTGCAAGTGGAGGAGGATGGCAGCTTGTCTGGCCATTGGAGGCTGCAGAGGCCAGGGGCCTGCTCACTAGACAGGGAAATTGGGAAGTTTCCCACATTGTGTTCTTTCCCTCATCCTCCGGATTTTCTCCTTTTTTAACCCCCCCCCCATTAGAAAAGCTTCATTATCTTTCGTGATGAGTAATATTTACATGTTATAAAAAGTTCAAACAAACATGAAGAAAAAATTTAAAAGATATTTGCCATTATCTCACTATGGAGAGATAAGCATTTGACTTTTTTTAACCTCCCTATTCCACTTAACAATTTATTTATTATTTTTTAATTTATTTATTTTTGGTTGCATCGGGTCTTCGTTGCTGTGTGCGGGCTTTCTCTAGTTGAGGCGAGCGGGGGCTACTCTTCCTTGCTGTGCTCGGGCTTCTCATTGCGGTGGCTTCTCCTGTTGCGGAGCACGGGCTCTAGGCACGCGGGCTTCAGTAGGTGTGGCAAGTGGGCTCAGTCACTGTGGCTCGCGGGCTTTAGAGCACAGGCTCAGTAGTTGTGGCGCACAGGGCTTAGCTGCTCCGAAGCATATGGGATCTTCCTGGAACAGGGCTCGAACCCGTTTCCCGTGCATTGACAGGCAGATTCTTAACCACTGCGCCAGCAGGGAAGCCCCTCCACTTAACAGTTTATTGTGGACACGGTTCATGTTAATGAATTAGGTCAATGTCATCATCGCACGTACAATGGAGTAAAGAGCAGAGACTTAGGAACCAGACGGCCTGTATCCAAATTCCTTTTCCTCTACTCACTGGGTGTGTGACCTCCTTTACCCCTCTGCACTGGCTTCCTCACCTATAAGATGGGAACGACCACAGCTTCCACCTTACAGGGTTGTGGTGACATCCAAATGAGCTGTCACCTGGCACACAGGTGCTAACCTCTCACTACAGCCACACTTACCGTGAGCCGTTGTGATATGGAGGTACCATGACATTTTTAACCCATCTCCAATTCTGGGCACTTTTGACTAATAGACACACCTGTCTTTGCACCTTTGCTCAAGTATTTTCTCTCAAAGACAAATACCATATGACATCACTTATATGTGGAATCTAAAATATGGCACAAATGAACGTATCTATGAAATAGACTCAGACATAGAGAACAAACTTGTGGTTGCCAAGGGGGAGAGGGGGTGGGGGAGGGATGGACTGGGAGGTTGGGATTAGCAAAGGCAAACTATCATATATAGGATGGATAAACAACAAGGTCCTACTGTATAGCACAGGGAACTGTATTCAATATCCTGGGATAAACCATAATGGAAAAGAATACGAAAAAGAATGTGTATATATATATATATAAAACTGAATCACTTTGCTGTACGACAGAAATTAACACAATATTGTAAATCAACTATACTTTGGTAAAAATATGCATTAAAAAATTTTTTTTTAATTATTTTCTCTCACTAAATTTCTAGAAGTGAACTTGCTTGGTCAAAGGATATGCCCTTTTACAATTTTGTTCCCCAGAAATTTTGTACCAATTTACATTCTTGCCAGAAGGTGAAGAGTGTGCCCTTTTCCCCTCATCCCCACCGACACCAGGCACTAACCATTCTTTCACTTGGCCGAGTGGATGGTCAATGTTTCCTGGGCATTTACAATTGTTTCTCCACGTCCAGCTGCCTGTAGCTGCCCTGGCCACCTTGCTAGGTGAACTTCATCTCCATTCACTCACTCAGCAAATATTGAGAACTTAGTGCATGCCTGGCCCAGTTAGAGCCGGGCTACAGCAGAGACAGCAGGGCACACCCCTCGGGAGGCGAGGGAGAAGAGCTGTGAACCACCTGACGGTCAAGTGCTCCCCATCAACAAGGAGCGGGTTCTGTGTCCACAGGCGCTTTTCCAGCCCTCCATCCTGGGTTTGGGGTCCTGTAGCATCCACGAGACCACCTTCCTCTCCATCATCAAGGGTAACGTCCACATCCAGAAGGACCTGTCCGCCTTCAATGGTGCTGTCTGGTTGGACTACCATGTACCCCAGTATCCTGGACAGGTGCAGAGGGAGATCAGGGTCCTGGCTGCCAGCAGGATGAAGATCAAGATGCTCACTCCCAGGACTTCCCTGGCGGTCCAGTGGCTAAGACTCTACGCTCCCAATGCAGGGGGCCTGGGTTCAATCCCTGGTTCCACATGCCATGTGGCACAGCCAAAAAAAAAAAGAAAAAAAGATGCTCACTCCTCCCGAACACAAGTACTTGGTGGGGATCAGGCTTCACCCTGGCCTCAGCCAGCAGGACCTGGCCTCTCCATCGTCCACCACAAATGCTTCTAAACAGACCGCAAACAGATGCACAGCATTTGCTGCGTGAGTTCATTTAGAAGTATAAATTTGCCCTGGCGAGTGCACACAAGTCGTGCCAGCCTCCTGAAACTGGAATAAACCTTCGAAAATTGTCCTTGAAGTTTATATCTGAGATTGTAGAACTCGCTGCTGATTTTGACCTTGTATTCATTCAATTCTTGCCTTGGTGTATGTTTACTACCCTGTGCATAACTTTGATCTAAACCCCTAGCTACAGGCGGCTCTGTCATTTCGTGGCTGAGGTGAGAAAATATTTATGGAAGAGAAATCGTTGGCTGGATGAGAATCTGTGAGACTATGAATCTCCCGATCTGTGCAGGGTATTAACATGTCAGAACTGCCTATTCCAGGATTTCTCTAGAGGCTGGCAAGAGTCCTGAACCACCTGTCATTTCTGTCTTGCCAGCCTGATAGAGTCTGGGGAGGTCCAAGCCTTAGGACGCGCTTTCCTTTCTTACCTGATGTTTTCCTGCCGGTACACTGTGGGTTGTTACTAGCCTTGAGTTAGAAAATGGTTTGCATTTACACCTGAACATTTATTCATCCTTTTAATTTATGTAAGATTTTTGTACACAATTCTCAGTTCTTTAAGAGGTGACTAGAAATTTTGGTTTTATATTGTCACGTGAGAACATTAGGCCCCAGCAACGCATCATTGTGAAGAAAAGTGCTGCAGTAAACCGAAAAAACAAAAAACAAAAAGCAAAAAACAAACAAACATACAAAAGACCCTCTTTAAAGGCTTTCCCTTTGGAGGCTCACTCCATATCCCCTGTTGAATATATAAAAATGCACCCACATATCACAGAAAATATAATCCTTTGCTATAAAATTTGAAAGGATTTTTATGGTTTTGCTTCTGAAAATATTTGGCACAAGTGGTTCACTCAACTTATGATGGACTGTAGTTTCTGAGCAATCATCTTTCATCTTACTTTGTGGGGAATTCTTGCAAAATGAGAAAATCTAAGCCACGTTTTCTGCTGTCCTGAAAGTTTTATGAACACGAGATTTAATGATGAAGAAATTGACTGTAATGTTATATTTTGTAGGCATTTAATTAAACATTTATTAATCTTGGTTTTACAGGTTTTGAAAAAATTTTTTGGATGTAACAAAATGAATTTTTAGATGTCAAATATAAATGAAGGCCCTTGAAACAGTCATAAGTCCTGGACTTGGTGCCAAAAGAGCTTGCCAGACAAAGTGGGAGCTCTTCCTGGAAGCTGAGAGTGTGGACCCTGCAGAGGCTCCTTCACCTGTAAATCACTGCAGGCTGGTCCCATGGGAGGGAGCAACTGGGCCCCGTTCATGGCCGAGGCTGGAGCTGGGGCCAAGGCAGAGGCTGCAGGGAAACAGGTTCTGTCTCAGCCTCAGGAAGCTGGTCAGAGCTGCCGACAGAAGGACCGTCCTGTCTGGGAAGCACTGCTGGAATGGAAATAAAGATTTCTCTGTAGGTCAGGAGAGGCTGGGTTCTGTTGCAGTAACAAATTAGTCCCAAACCACTAGGCTTCTACCAACAAAGAGTCCTTTCACATACTATGAGTCCATCGTGGGTCACCTGGGAGCTCCAATCCACATCACCCACACTTGATGCCCCAGCCTGAAGGAGCAGCCCCTGTGTGGGGCACGGTCCCCGGCACAGCAGAGGGAAAAGAGAGAACTGTTGCTAGTTATGCATCAACCAGTAAAGCTTCTGCTGGGAAGTGACACATGTCACTTTTGCTCGCATCTGACAAAGCTTCTCTCCTTGACCAGACTCCGCTCAGGCTCCTCTGAGTTCTTTTTCAACCAGCCTTCGACTTTTAGACTTCAGTGTTCATCTCTGCGTTGTCCAATTTTAGCAAGAGTCTTGCTAAGTCCGTTTAGCCAGAATCCCCCACCCTCTGTTACCTGATCACCCTCCATATCTAATCCAGTTCTTCATCCTCCACCAACCCCAGGTGATGGGCAATCTCCCTGACCTCTCTCCAGCAAAGATCTTGTTTAGCCAGAATCCTCCCTTACCCCTGTTTCCTTTTATCAATTTTCCATCCACAGACTCCACCCTGCTCCTAGGTTATAAATTCCCACTTTGCCTCGTCGTGCTTGGCGGCGAGCCCAATCCCTCTTCCCCACTGCAAATCCCCACTTATCCCCATGACCCCTCTTGAATAAAGCCTGCCTTACCAGTCTTTAACAGGGGGCAGGATGAATCATTTTTTCTTTAATGCATCCATTGGCCAGAGGAAGGCAGGTGACCACGAGTGCTATTAACGGAGCAGGGCCGGAGAAGTCTGCTGCAGAAAGCGGCAGCGCATGCTTGTGAATAATAGCGCAATCCTCCACCGCTTTCCTCTGAGAGAGAACCCCACAGGCAACTCTCTGTGAAGCAGACCCCACCCAAGACAGCTGTCTTGTCTGTTAGGTCTCGTGCAACCACGTCGGGAAAGGGCATTTTATGCGTGAATCTCGATGAGTTCCTTTTTCAAAAATATATTTTCACCATGTCATTTATTTGCATAAGTACCTGTAATGGCTTCCACCTGCCAACCTTGGAGTCTAGTCTGCACTCACGTCCCCCTCTGCCAGCCATACTCAAAGGCGGTGTCAGTTTCCCTCGGGATACAAAAATTGGGGTAATAGTAGGAGGGGAAAATGGGTGCTTGGAGAGCAACCAGCAATAGCCATTAACGTTTACCACTGTGATATGCTCTTCCTGCAGTAAAAACAATGCCTCACGCAGATAAATTACCTGTCCCAGTTTCCTTCTAGTGGGACCTTGTGACAGTGTTCTGGACAATGGAATGTGAGGACAAGTAATTTACACCGCTTTAGGGTTTGGTCCATAAAAATCTCCAGTCTCACAACGTCAAAGAAATCCAGAGCCTGCCAGTAGTTAAAGTGGTAAAAGCAGGTTTTACTTAACTATTGCAATAGGGGGTGTCAACTACAACTGGCACTCGCCTGGCCCTTGCCATTGGTAATCTACAAGGATTAAATCATGTGCTCTGCAGCTGCTGATTTTCAACACCCCCGCCCCCCAAAGGAGTTCAGGGTGGAGAGCTGAAATGAGGCCTCTGTGCTCTGGGAAAAACTGGCAGAACAGGTCTTCAGAGAGTTAAATATTTTCAGGAGCTGATTTTATGAGCCCAGTTCTTGTATCTCCTCTTATCTAGAAAAGCACTAAAATCCTTCATGGTGACAACTGCTCCTCATGACTAGCAGAAACCTGCTGCAGAATAATATGTGCTCGATTGCATGGACTCCCCTCCCCCCTTCGCCCAAATCACATCTATCCTGACCTTCCCCGCTGCCTCTCTGGAGCAGTTCCTCAGAGCTCTCTGAAGTGCTGTCTCCCGGGCTGCAGTCCTCATTTTGCCCCAAATAAAACTGAACTCACAACTCTCACGTTGTGCAATTTTTTAAGTCGACAGGGGAGAAGAGGCCTCATGATAAGACCGGGCTCAACTCTGAATACAAGGAGGAAACGTGGGAATACAACAAAGGTGGGGGTCAGTGAATGGAAAATTATTAAGGAAATATCAGGGATAAGGGGGGATTCTGGCTAAACAAGATTTTTGCTGAAGGCAGGCCAGGGTGATCCGTCATCACTTGGGGGCAGTGGAGGATGAGGGATTTGGTCAGATATCCAGGATGATCAGATATCAAGGTGGGAAATTCTGGCCAAACTGACTTAGCAGGATTCTTGCTAAAACTGGGCTCGTGGAGGATATGCCCAAGGACGGGGCCAAGTTGGACTCAGAGGAGCCGGAGTGAAATTTGGTCAAGGAGAGAATCTTTGCCAACAATCTTCCATTGGATCCTTTTTTTTTTTTTTTTTTTGTGGTACGCGGACGTCTCACTGCTGTGGCCTCTCCCGTTGCGGAGCACAGGCTCCGGACGCGCAGGCTCAGTGGCCATGGCTCACGGGCCCAGCTGCTCTGCGGCATGTGGGATCTTCCCGGACCGGGGCACGAACCCGTGTCCCCTGCATCGGCAGGCGGACTCTCAACCACTGCGCCACCAGGGAAGCCCGGATCCTTACTTTTAAACAGCAGCTATAATGAATACTTTGGGGACAGTTGAGGAAACTTGAAAATAGACTGGATGTGAGGTGGCATTATAGAATTTTAAATTTTCTTGCATGTGATAATGCCTCTTTCGCTGTGTAGGATATCCTTATGTTTAAGAGACGCATGCCTAAGTACTTAGAGGTGAAACTCACGCGAGATCTCAGCAGCGGGTTTGGTTTAGGCCAGACAATCAAAGTCACACTATACAATGCTCACACAGCACCTAGCTGACTTAGAAAGGATGTGAAACAGGAAGCACAGCAGTACTTCATACAGCTCTCCATCTCCCTGATCCCTGCATATGCGGGCAGGTTCTAGTCCCAGGGGATTTCAGCAGAGGAGCCACTGGTCCCATGGGGCTGGTCCCGTGGGCCTGTGAAGGTAAGAGGCCACTTGCAATCTCCAGCAGAGCTACAGCCCATATATTTCAAGTTGTGCCAGGATAGCTAAGGACAGCAAGCCGAGGGGTGGCCTTCGGTCAGTTTAAGAGCACACCCAGGTCCTGCAGGAACCTCATCCAAGTGCAGACCACACGTCAATTCTTGAGGCTGGAGGAGGGATTCACAGGTAGCTGTGAAAGTTCTCCCTCTAGTCATGATGTCTGCGCCTTCTTTTGAAGTGGTTGAACAAAAAAGTTAACGTAAATGTGACAAAAGGCTGACACTTGTTGAATCTAGGTAATGAGTTAATCAAACTATTCTTCCAGTGCTTCAGTGGTTGAAAATTTTTATTACAGGAAATCAAAGGAAATAAAATTTAAAATGGTGGTGTTCACCTCCTGCTTTCATTTCCTGTGTGGTTTGCTGGTGAGTTGATTCTGCCTGTTTAAAGCTCCCTGATCTCAAGTCTTCGTACAGATCTCCCCCCTTTCGCACAGCACCCCGCCCCCATCTCCTGACTACCGGATCGGCTCCATCGCTCCCTCCAATCCAAGTACTTATTCTTCTGGAAGCACGTGCCATTAGACTCTTTCTGTTGCCTTCCTTCAGGCACAGGAAAAAAAAGGAAACTTTTCCACAAAACCAAACAGTGCCGTGTCAGGAAGGCTTGGACCCAGGGATCAAAGGATGCGGCCAGGCCCCATTGCTCTGGTTCCATCACTTCACTGCTGCTCCTCGGGGCTGCTTCCCTTTGCAGAACATGCTCCGCGCGCCAACTACCAGCTCCCGAGGCTGCTGCTTCCGTGCAGCAGCCTTTGCCCCAGCATGCTCAGGGATAGTCCCAAGGCTTGCTCTGATTGGCCAGGCTTAGTCACATGCCCACCCCTGAACCAATCAGGGAACGTCGGCCCTGACTGGCCCTCCTGAGTCATATGCTCCACACCTGGCCCTGAGGTGAGTCAGCGACCGCGTCGACCCTGCGAAGGCGAAGCCTCGGAGGCAGGTGACTCAGCGGCTGGGGTTCTGGCGTCTGTGAGAGACGAGACCAGAGATGGGGGTGCCTGGTTGGTGACCTGGTCCAGCCCACTTCAGAGGCCGTTAGCGTCCTTGCTGGTTCTGAGCGCTTTTTCGTCCTGTGAGTCCCGGGCGTGGGTTTTGGACGCGGAAAGGGCTTGGCTGATTGGCTGGACTTTTCTTCTCCTGAAAGTCCTGGTGAACCTGCTTCCCTGGCGCTCAGCCGCCTTGTCAGGAGCCGCGCCGCTGGGGCTGTAGTTCACAGAGCGGCCGTCAGGTGGCAATGGAGAGGCAAGAAGCCAGTCTCCAGCCTGTTCCTTGGGTTTTGCTTTTTAACTTTGTCGACTTAAAAAAAAAATGCACAACGTGAGAGTTGTGAGTTCAGTTTTATTTGGGGCAAAACGAGGACTGCAACCCGGGAGACAGCACTTCAGAGAGCTCTGAGAAACTGCTCCAGAGAGGCAGCGGGGAAGGTCAGGATAGATGTGATTTGGGCGAAGGGGGGAGGGGAGTCCATGCAATCGAGCACATATTATTCTGCAGCAGGTTTCTGCTAGTCACGAGGAGCAGTCGTCATCATGAAGGATTTTAGTGCTTTTCTAGATCCGAGGAGATACAAGAACTGGGCTCATAAAATCGGCTCCTGAAAATATTTAACTATCTGAAGACCTGTTCTGCCAATTTTCCCAGAGCACAGAGGCCTCATTTCTGCTCTCCACCCTGAACTCCTTTCGGGGGGGGGGGGTGTTGAAAGTCAGCAGCTGCAGAGCACATGATTTAATCCTTGTAGAGGAAGATGGCAAGTGTCAATTGTAGTTGACAGGGCCCCCTTGCAGTCATAAATCTGACCATGCTTTGGGAGGCATTTCATGACCAATTCGTCCCACAGTGCTAGGAAGGCTCCTTCCTAGGTCTGGCGAAGACTTCGCTGAGAGGTCATTCAATGTGCTGTTACTGACTACGTCTTATAAGCAATAACTAAAGACTCTAGACCACCTGTCTTACTAATGTATTATGGTCCAGGAAAAATTCCCTCTTGTTGTATCTTCCCATATCTAGAGTTACACTAGTACAATCATTGATCTCACACAGAACTATATATTTTTGTCGGTGGCTCAGTCACACATTTGGTAATGCAAGAAACAACAATCTTGTAAAACAGGTAAAATACAGATAACATAGCTAGCAGTATTATTCAAGTCGTAAGTGAGAATTAAGCCAAGAACTTCCATTAGGAGCAGCTCAGTATATCCTTAGGTCATCTGACTTGGTCTGTTCTGTACCAATCCTTATCTTTCAGGGAAATGATATATTGGCACTGCCCATAAGACCCCCAGCCCAGCCCAACTTCCTAGTGTTACTAGGCTGGTTATCCTTAGTATAATTTAATTGTTCCCAAGATAAAAGGGGGCCTTAAAACTTAAATGACCATAGCCTGGTGTTAACCACATAAATCCATCACATAATTATAGGAGGTTTTAGGGGCTTCCCTGGTGGCGCAGTGGTTGAGAGTCCGCCTGCCGATGCAAGGGACGCGGGTTCGTGCCCCGGTCCGGGAGGATCCCACATGCTGCGGAGTGGCTGGGCCCGTGAGCCATGGCCGCTGAGCCTGCGCGTCCGGAACCTGTGCTCCGCAGTGGGAGGGGCCACAGCAGTGAGAGGCCCGCATACCGCAAAAAAATTAAAAATAAAAAATTATAGGAGGTTTTATTCCTGGGCTGAAATTTTGCTGTTGCTCTGATTGAGCTTGAATAACTTTAGAGGAAAATTCATTTTTTTGGCCAGGGTCAGAGCAGGTATTATTAATTGGCTAGGTGAGGTGATCCCATCTAGTAATATCAAGAGTAGCCTGAACAGGACTGAACTTTCTTTCTTGTAAAATAAATGTTCTAAGGGCCATCCAGTTAGAGCCTTGGAGTGGAGAAATCCACCAAGGTAATCCAGAAGGACTAGACACAGGTAATTGGCCACAAACCCAACAATTGGATTGATTTTTCAAACTAGCATAGGATCGTGTCCATGATAGAAAAACATCTGATTTATATGCAAGGGTCCTGGAAGACAAGAAAACATTATAAATGATCCTACGAATCAGGTCCAGCATCTTGGGTAAGCTGTCTACTTCTGATGTCGTCTTCTTATCATCCGGCTGTGAGTGTAGAGTTTCCTCTGTTTGAGCATCATTTTAAGGTGAGTTTGAGGTCAGCAGTCCTCTCTATAGACCAGTCCGTGCAGGGGCCCTTCGTGAGTAGAAATTAATCCAAGAATCAATTCCCTTCAGTTTCGCTGTGCATGAGCTAGTTAAAAGTACCAGATAAGGGTCCTTCCATCTAGGTTGGAGACAGTCCTTTAAACTATGTCTTTTCCAGTATGCATAATCCCCTGGTTGCATGTCGTGGGACATCTGATCTTCATCCAAAAATAGATTACTGAGATAGGCTTCAGAAACAAACTGAGAGTGTCCTTTTAACAATTCAATTAAACTTTACATTAATATAACGTAACAGCAAGGAACTATCTGGGAAATGAGTCTTATTAAATACAGACCTCCATTAACAAAACTGGAACTTAATATTCACTGAAATATAATCCTTTTCTCTCTAAAATTACCCTCATGTTTACCAAATATAACCAAATTAAGACTAGTTTGTTTGCAAAATAAGTCTGGTCTCAATTAACTTGGCCTGATAATTTATATAAACTATCATTGATCATACAGGCTTTTTGCTTTGCTGAAACTTTTATAAGGAGTCTCATACTGAACTTTTAAAAGACCTCTCAGAGCTAGGAAAGTCACTCCAAGGGCTTATCACAGATTTCACCTAACAGATCTAGGTGAATTCCTCCCTTTTTAAGGTCCCCCAAATACCTTGAGCCTTCTGTACCTGTTAGTGAGTGGCCTTCCTAATTTATCTGATAAAGCTGCTAGGAACCTAAGAGTTTACAATCTCTGGAGGGAGCAGTTAGAGAAAAAAGATATGTTCCAATCCTGCTTACAAAGATATAATTTACCAAATTACTGTAAGTCATAATGAGTTTGAGGGAAAGGTTTCCTAATACCTGGAAAACACAGATTTAAACCAGTAATTTTTCAGATAGAAACCATAAAAACTATAACCATATTCACCAGTTCACTCAGTCTTATGTAACTATTTTTGTTAACAGTTTCTCATTAGGATTCCTTAATTTCTTACCCAGTTCAGTATTATGGTCTGAAAGTCAGAAACTTGTATTTGTCCAAAAGTCCTTTTTCTAAATCTTCTTGAAGAGGAAACATTTTTGCAAAGGCATCAGAATAAAACCATAACTGTCTATAATGATGAAAGACTTAAGGAGGCATGTTTAAATCTGATTACAATGCAACTGACAAAGAAACTTGGTTACTGCTGTGACATACAACACTTTCAGATAATAACTAGAATTATGACTGACAACATTTTACCAGGACGTATCAGAATTTTAGGAACTCCATATAATTTCTAGGATATCTATATTAATAACATTTACCATACAATATAACCTAAGAAGGTTTATTACTCATTTGACAATACTTCCCATGTAATTTAACATACCAAATGAACCCAGTTAGTTTAATATCTCTCTTTGGGATGTTTCAGGTGCACTTCGAAGCATCCCAAAGTTAGCTAAAGGACTTCACTGGAATTTGATTTAGGAGGTTTTTTTTTAAAGCTTTTATTGAATTTGTTACAATATTGCTTTTGTTTTATGGTTTGTTTGTTTGTTTGTTTTTTGAGGCATGTGGGATCTTAGCTATCCCACCAGGGATTGAGCCCACACCCCCTGCATTGGAAGGTGAAGTCTTAACCACTGGACCACCAGGGAAGTCCCTGATTCAGGAAGTTTTGTGAAAAAAAATATCAAAAAGGGTTTAGAACACTCAGATAGGACAACAGGTCACTCTGAAACAATAGTTATTCACTTAGGCAAAGTAACAATAAAGATTTCAAAGGCAAATACAGAACAAATCACTTAAAAGGAAAGAAACTTGAAATCTGTTATCAAAGGCAATTCAACATTTTAAGAAATCTTGTCCTCTTAAGAGAGAGAAAAACAAAATTCAAGTTTTGCACCCGCTTGCTTTTAAAATTCATTTACTCAAATTTTTAAAACGTAATTTATTAATTTATTTTTTATTTTTGGCTGCATTGGGTCTTCATTGCTGCGTGCTGGCCTTCTCTAGCCGCAGAGAGCGGGGGCTACTCTTCATTGCGGTGCGCTGGCTTCTCATTGCGGTGGCTTCTCTTGTTGCGGAGTACGGGCTCTAGGCGTGTGGGCTTAAGTAGTTGCAGCGTGTGGGCTTCAGTAGTTGTGGCACATGGGCTTAGCTGCTCCGCGGCTTGTGGGATCTTCCCGGACCCGGGCTCAAACCCGTGTCCCCTGCATTGGCAGGCGGATTCTTAACCACTGCGCCATCAGGGAAGTCCCTACTCAATTAAATTTATTTTAACCTTAGTCAATCCTGACCATGCACATAACTCTTTTCTTGGGTCCACTTTCCACAAACGTTTCCTTACTTTCTGTATCCAGCATTTTATTTTCCCATTCAGAAACAGCCACCTGTAAGTCAGACCTACTTCCTTTTCCCTTAATAAAATGTAATTCCATTCTTCATCCCTTCTTTACTGGAAACACACACCCTACTTTCCTACTGTTGACTGAAATGTTTCATTTATTATTTCTATTAGCTTTAATTACATGTTTAAGTTAGAATCCTCAGCTCTTAAAACCTTAATTTCTTGTGAAAACTAAGAAGTAAGCAATTATGAACTGTCCTTTACATTGGCATTCTGTAGATTGGTGAACATAAATACCAGTGATATTTTCTAAAAATATTTACTTTCTTTAGAGAACGTGACACCAAACATATTCATTAATAGTCCTAAATACCTTTTGTTTCTCTGTAAAAGGAAGCCAATATTCAGTAATTAATGTTTTGGTATATTATTTTATTTGGGAATGCTAGCTATTCAATAAGCTTCCATCACTTAACTTAATTTAGCACAGTTCTAGAATTTCAAGTTACCAGAATCTGGAAAGACTATTTTATCTTATTTTATTTTTTAATTAAAATACTGAGTTTAGGCCGGCCAGGGCCCTGGCTGAGCTGCGCTTAGCTCCGCAGGGGCGGGCAGGGGTATGCCCAGGGGACCATGGGCCCCGGGCCCTGAAGCCTCCGGGGCCACATCCGTCTGAGCAGCGAGTAGGATCTGGGGCGGGGCGCCGAGTGCGGATGGGCCTGGAGAGAAAACAAAAAACAAAAAAACCCCTGAGTTTATTTCACATGTATATTTTTGTCTCCCCACCATTTCCATTTGTGTGACCACCACTACTACTATGTCCTATCATAACATTCCATACATACTTAAAACCAAGCAAAGGCTGGAGTTCCATCTTTAAAAACTAAACAAGCATTTTGGACAGCACATTCTTGGCAATGGAACCTGGACAACTATCAGACACGGTAGGGAAAGTTCTCACTCTGCACTCTAAATAGGACAGCCAGATAGCAACTGTTACAGAAATGAAATAAGATGGGAAATTTTAGCAAACTGTTTGAAGTATTTTCTTAAAGAGACTTCCTCCACTGCCAGAGATCTTGAATAGCCTCCTGGTCAGTCATCTGGAAACAGTTCTTCACATAATTGATGAATTTGGCTTCCACTTTGGGAAGGGAACCACCTTTTTCTATACTTGCTTGCATTTTTGCTTTAATGTCTTCTAAGAGCTAGGTCCTTTCGGTGTTCTAGGAGTTTTTTCCTGTTTTTTGAAGGATTCTTGACCTTTTGATCTTGGTGTTGATGGTTTTGAGTCTTTTCCATTCTGGTTTGATTTTTGTTAACTTTTGGCTGGAGTATCTCGTACAGATTTCTTTACTGGAGCTTTTTCTTCAGCTTCCTCATCATCAAAGTCATCATCATCATTGTCATCTTCATCATCTTCATCTTCATCAGCAGCAAGTTTTACTTTTTTCTGTGGAAGCTTGCTACCGCTTCCAGGGGCAGAACGCTTTCCAGATATACTTAGGAGTGTCACACCCTCCTCCTCTTTGTCTTCTGACTCTGCACCTTCCTCCACAGCTACTAAGTGCTGTCCACTAATATGCACAGGCCCTGAACCACACTTCAACCATCAGACCACAGGTGGTGTTATTTCAAAGCCCCCAAGGGAATCGGTTGGCTGCACAGACATTTTCAAAGTTGCCAGTGTTACTTTGACTGGACTGCCTTCATAATTCATCGCCTCTGCTTCGACAATGTGCAGTTCATCCTTTGCGCCAGCCCCTAAACTGACCGTTCTTGAAGATAACTGGTGCCCATTTTCATCATTATCCACCTTAAGGTGATCATCTTTGTCGACCTTTAGTTCACAATAGAAAAGATAGTTCTGGGGCCTCAGGGGGCTCATGTCCATGTCCATCGAATCTTCCATGGGTTGGTGGCACGCACTTAGGTGGGAGAGAAGGCGGACGGAGAGAAAAGACTACTGCTCCAGGGAACAGGTGCACAGGATGGAATCACAGCAGGTGGAGAGACTATTTTAGATGCATAATTATTAGAAGCATAATTTAGAAGCATAATTGTTCTTAATAGAGTTTATCTAAAAGCTCTTATCTCATTTATATTTTCTTTCCTTAAAAGTTTTTTTCACATCAAATTACTTTCCTTGCTGACAAATTTGTAACAGATATAACAAGATTTTATTTAGCTTATATTAAACTGAGGCACAATAAAGTATTATCCATAATGTTGATGACTCTAAAGACGTATCTATATTAATTAGATCAACAAACAAACATTAATACCAGGTATTAATTTAATACTATTTCCCAGTTCACGTGAACCTGAAATTCATTTAGCTTAATTTCTCTTGCATTTAGAATTATTTGATTTGTAAGCACTTACTTTTCTTTAAGCCAATTAAATAGAGCTTATTTACAAATTAACCACAGCAATATTATCCAAAGACAAAGACACATACTAAGACATACATATATCCAGACAGACACAACAAGAAATCTAGCTGCATTTTCTAAACTTAGTCACGAATCAGATATTACAATATAAAACTCACTAGTTTATAAACAACACTTGGAATAAGAAAAAAATTTAAAGTTTTTTTTTTTTTTGTCCTTTTTATCCCTCAGTCTCAGGAATTAGAGATGGTCTAGATAAGGTAAGTGATCCCGAGAGCTCTGGTCTCAAGGCACAGGGAAAGAAAATCAGGCTTTCCTAGTAGAACTCATTCCCTCAGGGTCAGAATTCTGAAGAGATTTTTTTTTTTCCTTCAAGCTAGCTTTCTCTATGGGTTGGGAATTAAACAGGGGTTGGTTAACCTTTGACTGACATTGTGTACTTAATTGGCGCAGCTGAAGGTTCATAATTTTCGTAGATACTCCCTTTTCTTTCTTCCCCCCCCTTTTTTTTTTAATGGTCTTCAAAGGTTGGTCAGCCAGTGTATCAAAGGTGTTTGTATGTAACATGGACCAACCTAGATTGTGTTTTTGACTAGAGTAGATAAATCCTCATCTAAGCCTTCTAAAAAGGCAGAGTTAAGCAGAGGATCATCTTGGTGGTTAGAGAATGACTCAGGTGTCAAGCCAGAATGTTGCTTAAAAGTTTTTTTTTTCCCTCTCAAACCTTTCCTAATAGTCCAGAATTCATTCATCCGATCCTTGCTTGCACTGTTGAATCTCTGTCCAGTCTACGGTTTTTGGAAAAAGCTCTGGGATAAATTCAAGTAATTTCTGAGCTAATTCCTTGTATTCAGTGCAAGCCTCTGGACTATGTGATTCAAAATCCATTAAGGGGCGTTTCCATCCTGCCTTCTCTATCCATTCCCTTGCTTGGCTTTCAGAAACTAACAGCTGGATTAATTGATATAGATCTGGAAACCCGCTCATAGGCCGGATGGTTAATTCAAATTCCTTAGCAAATCCCAATGAATCCTGACTTGGATCGGGAAATTCCTTAGCCAAAACCCTTAAGTTCTACTTGGGTTCAGGGTGTGTATGTAAGCACCAAGGACGGCTCACCTCTCCCTGTAATGAGTTTCTCCTTAAAGGGAGCTATAGGGCTTCCCTGGTGGTGCAGTGGTTAAGAATCCGCCTGCCAATGCAGGGGACACGGGTTTGAGCCCTGGTCCGGGAAGATCCCACATGCCACGGAGCAACTAAGCCTGTGCGCCACGGCTACTAAGCCTGCGCTCTAGAGCCCGCGAGCCACAACTACTGAGCCCGCGAGCCACAACTACTGAAGCTTGTGTGCCTAGAGCCCACGTTCCCCAACAAGAGAAGCCACTGCAGTGAGATGCCCGCGCACTGCAACGAAGAGTAGCCCTCACTCGCTGCAACTAGAGAAAAGGCCGCGCGCAGCATCGAAGACCCAGTGCAGCCAAAAATAAATGAATAAAATAAATAAATTTATTTTTAAAAGGGAGCTATAATCACTTCTGATTTTTTAGTCCTCCTTTGCTGGGGAGAGGGCAGCGGCAGGAGGCAGAAGAGTTGGGAGAGAAAAAGGAGATGGCATCTGGACCATTCAGATAGAAGAGGCCACGTGGGAGGAGCAGAGGGAGAGACCGAGTCAGAGACAGAGGGCCAGCAGCCTGTTTAGAAGCTTCTAGACACCAATCAAAGTAAGCATTCCATGCAATCCGTTTGATCTTACGGCGGCTTTTTCTAATTCTGTGCACAAAACAGCAATTTTGGGATAGCAAAAGAACCCCAATTTGGCCATTTTATGTTGAGATCTCCTTTAGTATAATTTCCCTAATTACGTAGGTACTTGCATGTATAAACCTGGCTGAGGTTTATACATCAGAGACTGGCTTTCTGATGCCCCTTGTTTCTGTGTTTGAGAGGCTCTATTTCCCATATTTAAAAAAATTATTTATTTATTTATTTATTTGGTTGCACTGGGTCTTAGTTGCGGCAGGCGGGCTCCTTAGTTGCCGCTCGCCGGCTCCTTAGTTCTGGCGTGCGAACTCTTAGTTGTGGCATGCATGTGGGATCAAGTTCTCTGACCAGGGATGAAACCCGAGCCCCCATGCATTGGGAGCATGGAGTCTTAACCACTGCGCCAGCAGGGAAGTCCCCTATTCCCCATTTTAAAGTAGAATTTGTTAGGGATAAAATTTACTAGTGAAACTGTGTGGCTGCCAGTGTGTTGCTTGTGAGCTTAACTCCACTAGGCATCCCCCCCAGAGTCGTTTCAGCCCTCCTACATGTCTCAGTTTCTCCTTTTGGTGGTCCAAGACCACCACAGGTGCTCGCTGAATGGCCGATTCTTATCTGCGACCCCTGGATGAGCAAACGTTTTAATTAATGAGTGGGCTTCCCTATGGGACCACTGCACGGTATGAGGACTCTGCCTCCAAGCCGTGACCAGCCGGGAGGAGTCTTGTCCCTTTTCTTCGGAGCAAAGCTCTAGTGTAATATCTTCACTTTTTTTTTTTTTTTTTTTTTTTGCGGTGCGCGGGCCTCTCACTGTTGTGGCCTCTCCCGTTGCAGAGCACAGGCTTCGGACGCGCAGGCTCAGTGGCCACGGCTCACGGGCCCAGCCGCTCCGCGGCATGTGGGATCTTCCCGAACCGGGGCACGAACTCGTGTCGCCTGCATCGGCAGGCAGACTCTCACCCACTGCGCCGCCAGGGAAGCCCATATCTTCACTTTTATCCCAACAAATTCTATTAAGGCGGCCAAATTGAGGAAAAGCGTCAGATCAGCCTATTATCTAACCACTCAACGCAGGCCACTCTGTCTTCTACAACTGAGCAAACCCTGGTATCTTTCAACCAAGCCTCCCGCACCCCAGTATCTTTCAAATGGGTGGGTATTCCCCGGTATTTTTTCATCCAGGCCCCCCCCAAGTATCTTTCAACTGGGAGGGGTCAGGTACCTGCTATACACCCCCAAATAAAACTCAGGATCATCAACCAATACAGGAGATCTGAGAACCAGGAGAGACTCACCCAGATTCATCTGGACTCTCCAAGGTGGCAGATGGGCACAAGGGGCCTCTGCTGGTACCAAGGCTCTGGTTCCTCATAGAGTTTCGGTGAAGGAGAGAAGTCCATTCTGGATCCCTTAGTGGTTGCCATAAAAACTGTCAACTAAAAAAATTCACAGGGCTTCCCCTGTGGCGCAGCGGTTGAGAGCCCGCCTGCCGATGCAGGGGACACGGGTTCGTGCCCCAGTCTGGGAAGATCCCACATGCCGCGGAGCGGCTGGGCCTGTGAGCCATGGCCGCTGAGCCTGCGCGTCCGGAGCCTGTGCTCCGCAACGGGAGAGGCCACAATAGTGAGAGGCCCGCGTACCGCAAAAAAAAAAAAAAAAGAAAATCACAACATGAGGGTTGCAAGTTAAGTTTTTTGGGGGGCAAAATGAGGACTGCAACCCGGGAGACAGCATTTCAGTTAGCTCTGAGAAACTGCTCCAGAGAGGCAGCGGGGAAGGTCAGGATAGATGTGATTTGGGCGAAGGGGGGAGGGGAGTACATGCAATCGAGCACATATTATTCTGCAGCAGGTTTCTGCTAGTCACGAGGAGCAGTCGTCACCATGAAGGATTTTAGTGCTTTTCTAGATCCGAGGAGACACAAGAACTGGGCTCATAAAATCGGCTTCTGAAAATATTTAACTCTCTGAAGACCTGTTCTGCCAGTTTTTCCCAGAGCACAGAGGCCTCATTTCTGCTCTCCACCCTGAACTCCTTTCGGGGGGGTGTGTTGAAAGTCAGCAGCTGCCGAGCACATGATTTAATCCTTGCAGAGGTAGATGGCAAGGGCCAATTTGTTGTTGACACTTTATAGTGAATTATAAACTATACACGGAAAAGCATATCATGCAGTCGATAAATCCTCACAAACTGGACAAGCCTGCGAGGCCAGCGTCCAGCTCGGGAAGCAGACTGTGACCTCAGGAGCCCCCCTTGTTCCCAGCCACTCCCCGTCCTGACTCACAGTTTGTCATTTACACTTGTGCCACTTTACAGTTTGGGCTTCTTGTGAGCTTCCTCCACGTCGTCGTGTGTAGTCGTATTTTTGCGTGAACAGAGCTAACTTCCCAGTTTTCTGTGGTTCCTGCGGTCATTTGTCTGTTTTACTACTGATGGGCATCTGGGTGATTTCTGGTTTGGGCCTTTATGGGTAAATAATGCTGCTGGGAACCTTTCACATATGTTTTGATAGACACCTACATACACATTTTTGTTGGGTGTATACGTATGAATGGGCTTGTTGGGACACAGGTTGTACAGACTTTTTAGCATCAGCGGATACCGACCGCCAGGCCCTTTCCAACGCAGTTTAGCCGATTTACACTCCCAACAGGCCCAGTTGCACTGGGTAGTTTCTGTCTTTTCCACGTTAGCCATTCAAGTAGATTTTTAAAAAACAGCGTTACTGAGGTATTAATTTACATACTGTAAAATTCATCTGTTTTCATGTGTACAATTCAGCAATTTTTAGTAAACTTACAGAGTTGTGCGTCCACCACCGTGAACCAATTATAGAACATTTGCATCATTCCCGGACCCCTCACGCCCGATTTAGTTTGGTTTTTAACCTCATTTTTTTCAACAGTCTTTGGGCGCTTATTTGATGCCAGGCACTTTGCTAAGCAACATGAATGATTGAAAAATCAGGAAGACCTGGTCCTTGTAGCCTAGAGAGAGACAGACGTGTAGCCCAATCACCGTGATCAGGTGAGGCACAGAGCAGCGTGGCATGTGTGGTGACCCAGAAAGAGTTGAGGGTTTGTGACGCTTTAACTGCAATTGTGTGTGTGTGTTGGGGGTGGTGGTGGTGGTGGTGAGGTGACAACAAAGGAGCCTCAGCTTGGCCACCACCTGGGAAAGTGTCCCTCCAAAGGAGAGCTCAGCTTTCCAGGCCTTGGGTGGGCACCTCCTCCGATAGGACTTTCCCGACCACGTTAGGAAGAGGGGTTAGGGGTCTCAGCGCTTTACCCCCAGAACCTCCTGGGCTTTGGTACAGGTCTGCCTCCCTCCTGGACTGAGAGCTCTGAGGACAGGATCTTAGCTTTCTTCACAACTGTGTCTCAGGCTCAGAGCAGCATCTTAGCTTCCTGGGCTGCCATAAACAGTGCCCCAACTGGGGGGCCTAATGCAACAGAAATTTATTCCCTTACAGTGCTGAAGGCTCAAAGTCAGAAGCCAAGGTGTTGGCAGGGTCCTTCTCCCTCTGAAGCCTCAAGGAAGGTCCTTTATTTTTATTTTATTTTTTTGGCACAGGGAGGTTTGGTGTATGTGTCTCTGTGTCTCTCCTCTTCTTCTAAGTACACCAGTCATACTGGATTTAGGGCTCCCCTACCCCAATACGACTTAATCTTAACTAAGTACCTGCAAAGACACCGTTTCCAAATAACGTCACATTTTGAGGTTTCAGATGGACATGAATAGGGGGGCACTATTCAACCCAATCCAGTGCCCAGAAAGTCTGTTGGAAAATGCCTGCCATTCCCTGTGCTCTGAGCTGGCGCTCACCCTGGAGCTTGCTGCTGGCTTTGGTGTGACAGTCACTCTGGTGGTGGTGGGGGTCCAGGAAGTCTGTTAGATCATGTCTACTGCACACAGCGGTGTCCTGGGTGTTCAGTATATTTTCTCCTAGAATCAGCTCCCCTGGGACGGCTCTGGATGCAGTGAGTCACCACACCCCAGCTTCCCTCACCTATTCATTTCAAAGATTTTTTTAAAAAATAAATAAATTTATTTATTTATTTATTTTTATCTTCGCTGCTGCGCGCGGGCTTTCTCTGTTTGCGGCTAGCAGGGGCTACTCTTCGTTGCGGTGCACTGGCTTCTCACTGCGATGGCTTCTTGTGGCGGAGCATGGGCTCTAGGCACGTGGGCTTCAGTAGTTGTGGCTCGCGAGCTCTAGAGCGCAGGCTTCAGTAGTTGTGGCGCACGGGCTTAGTTGCTCCGCGGCATGTGGGATCTTCCTGGACCAGGGCTTGAACCCATGTCTGCTGCATTTGCAGGCGGATTCTTAACCACTGCGCCACTAGGGAAGCCCTCAAATATTTTTTCAATACACAGATAACGTGGTTATTTTTATAAACTTAAAATGTTTTTGTTTTCCTTTTTATTCAGACATTTCCTTATGTATTCACAAATAATGCATGGTGATATTTTTAAAACTTTTTAACCTTTTTTTGGTTTCATTTTTCACTTCAAACATTGAAAAATAATACACAAATAAGGCACGGTGTTGTGAAATGAAGACAAGTGCAAGGAGATAGCACAAAGAGATAGCTAGTTGCCAACCCCAGGATCTGTTATTCCCATCTTAAAGCCCCTGATTTTCAGCTGGTCAGTTGGTCACCTGGAGTAGAGCCTACACTTCTCACTTCCTAGGTGGCGGGGGAGGCCGCATGAATAAGTTCTGGTCAATGGGATGAAACACAAGTGTTACATGATGGTTTCTAGAAAGCTTTCTCAAATGACAGCTCCTGGGTGCCCTTCGCCCTTTCTTCTCTGTTGCTTAGAAATGGGATGTGGTGCTGGCGTGCCTTCTGGCATTATGAAGTCAGGGATGCACCGTAGGGATGAGAGAGCACAAAGCGAAGTCAGCCTGAGCCATGGTTGTCTGTGGAGACACCATGGCCGCCCTGGGCTGTTCACACTTGGCCTCTGATAGGTAGGAGACACCAACTTCTGTCTCGTTCAAGCCATTTCTATGTGTTTCCTGTGGATCGCCGCACGCGGGGTGGCCTACAGCAACAGGCCTTTATTATCTCACAGTTCTGGAGGCCAGAAGTTTGAAGTCAGCATCGCTGGGCCACGTCGGGTCAACAGGGCCTCTCTCCCTCCCTCCAGAGAGGCTTTAAGGGAGAATCTGCTCCTGGCCTCTGCCAGCTTCGGGGGCTGCCAGCCTTTCTTGGGTTGTGGCTGCATCACTGCAATCTCTGCCTCAGTCTACACACTGCCTTATGTGCGTATGTGTGTTGAATCTCCCCCGGCCTCTCGCTTAGAAGGATATGTGACTACATTCAGGGTCCACCTATGTGATCCAGGAAAACTTCCTCATCACAACATCCTTAACATGATTATATCTGCCAAGACCCTTTTTCCAAGCAAGGGAATATTTACAGGTTCCAGGGATGAAGACTTGATATCTCTGTGGGGGCATTGTCCAGTCTATTACACCACTGTTATTCATGTCCCTGTTACTTAGCACTGAAGGGAGACCCCAGTGAATAGAAAAGAATACATGCAAAGGAATGTTCTGGGCAGCAATCTGTGTTGTAGCGAAAAGGATGGACATGATCTCCATGATGAGCTGACTTTGGGGAACATACAAACAGATCATGGTCTGATATCATGGGGCCTTATACAGTAATGAAAAGGAATGAGCTGTGGCTACATTTATCTACACGGATAAATCCCTTGCAGAAGGCTATGCTGAGCTCCGTGCTGGGGGTTGAGGGCCAAGAGTTGAATTGGACCTAGCCTTCCCCCAAAGGAGCCCCCAGTCCAGTGATGGACCCAGACCCAGAACCAGTCATAACAGCACAGTGTATATACAACGGCAGTGTGTCCTGGGACCTGTGGTTGTGCTGGGAGCTCAGGGAAAGCTTCACTGAGGAGGATACTGGAGGATAACTAGGTTTGCACCAGACGGGCTTGGGGGAGGGGCATTCCAAGTGCGGAGAAGTCCAGGGGCAACGGTGTGGTTGTGTGAGAGGAGTGAGGGGAGCAGCTGCAGGCAGGGTGCTGCCAGGGTTGGGCAACAGAGCTCCCAACAAGAGAGGGGACTTCCTGGCCCAAGTGACTGAGTGTCACGGGTGGTGTGACCAGGCTCTGCCCACCCCTCCAAGTGTCAGCGGTCACCAGGGTGACAACCTTCCTCATTCAGTCCAGGGTGGAAAGTCGTTTCCACAACCAGGGATGACAGTCCTGAATTTTCCCTGTGTGCAGCTGTTTTCCCTTTGCCATGCGCTTCCCTCCCTCAGCGACCCAGTCATTCCCCACTGTTCTCTGCACGGCTCTGCATCCGAGTAGCTACACAGGTAAATACAGAAGCCAGTGTTCTTGCATTTTTGGTTGGTAACTCCTCTCCATTTTCTTATCTGAAAAAGACAACTACATCAAGCACTAGTTAGAAATCCATGAGGATGGGCACATAATGTATAAAGATGAACTTTTTGACAATAGCAGCGTGAAGGGGGGAGCGAATGCAGCTATTTAGGAGCAAAGTTTTAGTAAACCATCGAAATGAACATTAATCTTGAAAACATTATGTTAAGTGAAAGAAGACAGGCATAAAAGGCAACATATTTTATGATTCTATTTATCTGAAATGTCCAGAATAGGCACATCCCTAGAGACAGAAAGTAGATTAGGGGCTGCCAGAGACTGGGATTGTGGGGGTTGGGGGAGAGAGCAGTGGGAGTGACTAACTTCTCTTGGGAATGATGAAAACGCTCTGAAATTGGATTGTGGTGAGGGTTGCACAACCTTGTGAATATACTGAAACCCACTGCACTTCATACTTTAAATGAGTGAGTTTACAGTATGCAGATTATTTCTCACTTAAAAAAAAAAACCAAAAACCAACCCTACCACCCTGTGTGTAGCAATAGGAATGTACTCGGGTGCAAGTAACGGACAAAAACAAACCCCCAGAGCAGCGGCACCCAGGCGTCTACTCCAAGTGCCGCTCCGAGTAGCAGCCAGGCGGCACGGAGCGTGGTGTGTAAACGGGACTGGAGGTCAGGCTGCGGTGCAGAGTCAGATTCTCAGCGTATAGCCCAGAGAATCTGAATTTCTCATGCTCTCCCAGATGATGCTGGTGCCGCTGGTCTTAGGACCACACTTCCTGTAGGAAGGCAGTTCTGGTTATCTACTGCTGTGTAACAGTCCTTCGCAAAACATAGAGGCATAAAACGATTGTTTACATGTCACGGTTCTGTGAATTGACTGGACTCGGGTGGCTCCCATGGGGTCTCTCATGCAGTTGTAGTCAGATGGTGGCTGGGGCTGGAATGCTCAGAAGGCTGCTCACCTGGGCTCACCTGTCTGGTACCTGGGCTGGGATGGCTACAACCGCCAGGGGCTGGCCAGGCCTTGACCTCTCTCCATGCAGCCTTCTCACATGACTACCTTTCCACGTTCCTTAGAGTAGTCTGCTCTGTGATACTGGCAGCTAGCTTTCCCCGGAATGAGTGTTCCAAGACAGGAAGGGGAAGCTGCAAGGTCTGCTGGCCTGAGCCTAGAAATTGGAACATTATCATCATTCTCTGGGGTTCTAATGGGCAAAGCAGTCACAGGGCCCGCTTGAATTCAAGGAAAGATCACATAAGCCCTCAGTGGGAGGGATTTTAAAGGGCTTCAGCGCCATTTTTAATCCTCCAAAAAGGTTCTGCTGGATTCCTCGGGAAGAGCTTGTAGGTGCACTGTTCCCTCCTGAGTTCTCGTACCTTCACGACAGTTTCATTGCCACCTGGTTTTGCTGTAGATCTAGTCTGTGAGACTGGGTGTGCTATCCTGGCTGAACTGTTTCTATGTAGGAATTTGTGGCTATTGAAGTACTATACCACCACTGACACCGTCATCCAAGACTCTTCCCTCTGTGTTTCAATTTGAACCTGTATATTTTTTTCATTCCTGATACAGGTCATCACCCAGTGTGGGAGCCACAGGGCTCATAGAACATGTAGGAATGTTCTGGCCAGTGAGCCCTCATCTGCCTTTGGCTGTGTGACCTCTAGAGACTTGAACTTTCTGAGTTTCTTCATTAGAAAATGAAAATACTTACTTTGAGGAGATGCATTAAGAGATGGCAGATTCAAAAAAGAGAGAGAAAGAGATAGCAGATAAAGGCACCTGGCACATGTTAGACAGTCAGTAAAGAGTAGACGTGAGAAAAATAAAAAATAAGACAGTTGCCAACAGATTGAAGAGAAAAACAAAGACAGATTGGAGGTGTGGGCGGGATGGTAAGTCAAGCCAGTCCTTCTAGAGCAATTGGTAATATTTTATAAGAGCTGGGCAGCTGTTCTTTCCTTTGGCCTGGAATTTCCCCATCTGGGAATAAATTCCAAGGAAATCATCCCCAAGGGGAAAATATGCAGTTTCTCTGCAGATGTTTTTAACGGCACTATTCACAATAGGAAGTAACTGGAAACAAAACAAGTGACTCATTTAAAAAGTCTTGAAAAAGCAGAGGAAGAGAGCAAGACAGCAACAGAAAATAGAAGTATAGGGAGTTCAAGGGGTTAGTCCCTCAACTAAAGCAACCATTAAGCAAAAACTGACAGAACTAACTTAGTTTGGAACTCTGGAATCCAACCAAGAGCTTACAGCAACCAGGGGAGTGTTTAATGAAGCAAAAAAAAATGTTAAGTTTCAGTAAGAGGGGATTGTGGTGTCTTTTCCTTCCCACCCACCATCCCCCATTGCCCTGCACACAGGTGGCTGTGGAAATGGTAGCCCATGTTCCTGGTGTGACATGCTGAGCCAGGGGTCAATGTGGACTTTGTTTTCAAACACTGTGCTGGAAAGTTTCAACCAATTTGGCAGTTCCCTAAGGTACTGGAGCTGAGGTTTTGCTTGGTTTTGCGCCCCCTCAGGTTGAATCCACTTTCAGGAAGTGACTGTCAAAAGCATTCAAAGACATAGAATCCCCTTAGCCATCTGGGGCAAGGGTCAGTGGACAAGGATATCAGCAGATACTAAAAGGCCTGGGAAGAAGGAGGCTGAGGAGGAAGATACTGGGTGGAATAAGGGCTTTGAAGGACTGTAGCATATACCACGGTATTGGACTACAATGAACATGCCCAGGGCCAGATGCATACACAGAAGGGATCTCATAGGATCCTAGGCCTACAAGTCTAGCTGACCTGTAGGCTCTGTATAAGCAGGAGATGAAGCAGAGTCCTAGGTGGCCTGGCCAAGCATTGTAGGAGCACCCCAGGTCAGATCCAATCTGCAAAGACTGGGAGAAGGGTTATTTCTTCTTCTTTTTGGCTCCAGGCTTTTATGAAAATTTCTGTCCACTGAGATAATAGAACAGAGAGTTCAGTGATGGCACATGGCAAGAAATACAGTTTTTACAAAATAGTTTTGAAAAGTCACCAAAAAACCCCACACAAAACAGAAAATGTCAGTTCTCCACAATCAATAACAACAAACTCTGGGGAGAGGGAAGAATCTGATTTTCAGAGTTATCATGTTATAATATTCAAAATATCCAGTTTTCAACAACAACAAAAAATGACGAGGAATGCAAAGAAGGAAAGAGTATGTCCCATTCACAGGAGAAAAAGAAATTACGAGAAATTGTCCCTGAGAAAGCTCAGATATTCAACTTACTAGACAAATACTTTAAATCAATTGTCTTAAATATGCTTCAAAAGCTAAAGAAGCCCAGGAGAATGATGTATGAACAAATGGAGACTATTACTAAAAAGACATAAATTATGAAGAGGAACTGTACAGAAATACTGGAGATGAAGTGTACCGTAGTTGAAATAAAAAGTTCGCTGGGGTATCAGAACCAGATCTGAGCAGGCAGAGGAAAGAATCAGCAGACAAAGACAGAGCAAGTGAAACCATCCAGTCTGAGGAGCAGAGAGAAACAATCATGAGGGAAAATGTTCAGAGCCCGAGGGATGTGTGGGCCATCACAAGATATACCAATATATGCATTATGAGAACCCCAGAAGAAAGAGAGAGAGACAGACAGAGAGGAAGGGGCAAAAGAATATTTGAAGAAATTAAGGCCAAACACTTCCGAAATTTGGTGAAATCATAATCTGCATATTCAAAACCTCAATGAACTAAAAGTATGACAAACCCAAAAAGATCTACAAAAGACGTATTATATTCAAATTCTCAAAAGCCACATACAAGGAAAAGGATTTGGGAAAGTTAGAGGGGTAGCAAGCACCAGAAACTTGTCTCCCCACCTAGACAAGAATTGCCCAGGCAAAATCTGTCTCTTGTAAATATTTTGGAACTCTGGAGTCTATTGGAGGCTTGTAACTTCCAAGTAAAGGCTTGGACAGAAAAGGTGGTTAATCTCAGTCAATTTTAGCTCTTAGTAGCATATTAATTCCTCCTCCTACCTCTCAGTGCCATGGCAGGCAGCTGTTCACGTGTTCTTGGAGCACCTTGTACAAGGTTGGCAGAAGCCGGGCAGAGGGGAGGACCATGTACTTCAGATACTGCACATCTGCCCTCTAATCACCGATTGCTGCTTCTGATCACACAGGTGCAGACCCAGAGGCAGGGCTATTGTGGCTCCACCACCTAGTGTTGCAAGCCACACCCTCTCTGGCTGAAGTGACTTCCAGGGGATGTAAAGGACCAGGCCTTTTTTTCTTACTTTATTTTTCTCTTTTCCCCATTTTGGGAGCCAGACATTGAAAAATAAGACATTCAAAAGCACCTGCAATACAGAAGAAATTAGAAAATCATCGTGCATGACCAAGGGAAAATGCAGACTCAAAAAACAACAGACAAGGGATTTCCCTGGTGGTCCAGTGGTTAAGAACCCATCTTGCAATGAAGGGGACGCTGGTTCAATCCCTGGTCAGGGAACTAAGATCCCACATGCCACAGGGCAACTAAGCCTCAATGACAGAGCCTGCGCGCCACAACTAGAGAGATGCCCGTGCACTACAACGAAAGATCCTGGGTGCCGTAACTAAGACCCGACACAGCCAAAAAATAAATAAATACATAAAAACAGAAACAAAATAACAAAACAAAACAAACAAAGAAAACCACCAGGCAGGACTGTAAGTTTACACCTCAGGCTGATCCTCAGCAAAGAGACAGCTACAACAACTAAAAAATCAAAATCAAAACCAGCAAGTTCTGGGGAAGAGAGGGAATCAGATTTCCAGAAGTATCACATTATTAGGTTCAAATGTCCACTTTTCAACAAAAAATCACAAGGCATTAAAAAAAAAAAAAGGACAGTATGGCCCATTCGACAAAATAAATAAACAAACAGCCAGGAGAAATAGTTCCTGAAAAAGACCTGGTGGCAGATTTACCAGATAAAGACTTTAAAACAACTGTCATAAAGATGGTTGAAGAACTAAAGGAAGATGTGAAGAAAGTCAAGAAAACAATGTATGAACAAAATAGAAATATCAGGACTTCCCTGGTGGTGCAGTGGTTAAGAATCTGCCTGCCAATGCAGGAGACACAGGTTCAAGCCCTGGTCCAGGAAGATCCCACGTGCCGCGGATCAACTAAGCCCGTGTGCCACAACTACTGAACCTGTGCTCTAGAGCCCATGAGCCACAACTACTGAGCCTGCATGCTGCAACTACTGAAGCCCGCGTGCCTAGGGCCCGTGCTCCGCAACAAGGGAAGCCACCGCAATGAGAAGCCCGCGCACTGCAACAAAGAATAGCCCCCACTCGCCACAACTAGAGAAAGCCCGCATGTAGCAACGAAGACCCAATGCAGCCAAAAATGAATAAATAAATAAATAAGTAAATTTATTTATTAAAAAAAATAAAGCTAATGGGGCAAAATATTAGCAATAGGAGAATGTGGGTAAAGGAAAGGGTACACAAGTATTCTCTGTATTATTCTGATTCTTGAAACATTTCTGTACATTTGAAGTTATTTACAAATGAAGTATTTTTAAGGTATCTGTGTACACTAATAAAGTTTTCGTCACTTACTCATCCCTTCACTCCTGCAGTGTGTACTGAGTTCCTTCCATGGGCCATGCGCTGTGTCAATGCTGGGGATACCCCTGAGCAGCCCCAGTTCCTGCCTTCGAGGCCTGTCCTGTCTCAGCAGACGTGTCAGCAACACATCACATAGCTGAATGGCTCCGTGCAGTTATGGTGTGTGTGTATATGGGTCCTAGCCGGGTTTTCTTCTCACTACATTTCTCTGACTCCAGCCTCTCCAAGGGAGAGGCTAGCCTTTTATCCTCATGCGTTTGGGGCTGCTTGGCCATTTTAGAAAAGGACCAGGGGAATGACCTTGGGCAAAACAGGCCCTGAAACTAAAGAACAAAGGCCCTGGGGGCCTGAGTCCCAGAGACAAAAGCCAGGCTCCCAAGAGTAAAAGATTAACTTTGTCTCTGTTACACTCACAAGTATACCTAGTTGCCACAAGACAAGAAGCTCAATTATGAATTTTAACCTTATCTGTTCCTGTGCTTTCTTGCAGAAAATTGTCATTCACTTCTTTCCCTTCACAAAAGCAGTCCCTATTCCCGATAGATAGCCACCATGGCTGCTGATCCAAGAATTCTGACGATTTCTGAAAATTACCAGTGATCATGAGACAAAACCTCCCTTTGGTTATGAAAGCAACTCACCCCTCTGCTCAGGGAGCTGGCACTCTTTTTTCCGCCGTCTTCCTTGTGCACAAGCTGTCTCCTTTAATAAAAAGCTTTGCTCAAGAGCCCTGTGGAAGCGATATTCTTGTCTAGGGTATTGCTGTCCAAGAATCTGGAAAGGGCCCAGTAACAAGGACACTTGAAATGAAAATCTTCCTGTCTCCATAGAAATTCTGATGTGAGGGAGGACGATGATGGTGAGAGTAAAGACAAGGACCACATCCAGACTGGAAAGTAAGAAGTGAAACAATTTCTCTTCCCGGATGGCATCCTCTTGAATTAGAAAACCCTAAGGTATCCACCCAAAATTATTACAACTAATAAGTCAGTCCAGGAAGATTGCCGGACACAAGATCAGTGTGCAGAAATCATTTATAATTCTACACACTTGCAACGAACAATCCGTAAGTAAAGTTAAGAAAACGACTCTATGGCATTAAACAAAAAAACAATAAAATGCTTAGGAATAAGTTTAACAGAACTACAAAACTTCCATTCTGAAAACTACAAAACATTGTTAAAAGCAATTAAATAGGATCTAAATAAGTGGAAACATGGTTTTATCAACCTCACTCAGCTGTTTCTGGAACTCTGTGAGTGCGTAGGGTAGTCATGCAAAACAAGGAGCAACTCGTGAACTGAGGTTTCAATAATTATCACAAGACCAAAAGAGAAAAAAATGACAAAAACCTGTGCTTTATTCTGGGAGTGATTTTGTAGGATTAATCCATGCTTTGCCCAACGAAGTCTGATGCCTGAACTTGTCACATGTGGATCTGTATGCACAGTGGTAGCCACACAGCAAGTGCTTTGCCAGATTGACATTGTGAAGATAGTTTTTTCCTTATTAGTTTCCTGTCAACATTCTCTTTTCCTCACTCTGGCTCCCTCTGCCTTCCTGCCCTGTGTGTGCAAACACAGGTTTACAAGGGAAGATGTAGGATCTCAAATGAATTGAAGGTGAAATGCAATCATGGTGCAGCATCTTTCCCCATTCTATTTTGTATTCTATTTTAAAATCATACATGTTAGAGATGGATGAGCTCGCATAGCCTCCAGCACGTGGTAGGACCTCAACCTCCATTTGTATGCAATTGAGTCAAAGACAGAATCACTGAAGACGTGGTCTCAGAGGATGGGGAAGATTTAGACAAGCATATTCCATGGAGGTGACCTCTGGGAATGTCTGCTTTTTCACAAAGATGTTAAGCCCACGGGAACCATACCATCTTTTCGACTTTTCACTAAAGTAATTGACTAAAACACCTGATTATCATGAGATTTGAACCATTTTAAGCCATTAAGTTGGTCGTGATGGTGTACAATTTGTACCCTTTAAATATGTACTGTTTGTTATAGATCAATTATACTCCAGTAGATGTTTTTAATGGCAAAAGATCTGAACAGACACTTCACCAAAAAAGAGACATAGGAGGTAAATGAGCAATGTCATGAGTCTGTAGAAAGATGCAAGTAAGAATCACAATAACATTCCTCTACCCTACTAGAAGGGCTTAAAAAACCAAACCAGGGCTTCCCTGGTGGCGCAGTGGTTGGGAGTCCGCCTGCCGATGCGGGGGACACGGGTTCGTGCCCCGGTCCGGGAGGATCCCACGTGCCGCCGAGCGGCTGGGCCCGTGGGCCATGGCCGCTGGGCCTGCGCGTCCGGAGCCTGTGCTCCGCGACGGGAGAGGCCGCAGCAGTGAGAGGCCCGCGTACCGCAAAAAAAAAAAAAAAAAAAAAAACCAAACCAAAACAAAAAGAACGCTGACAAAACCAAATCCTGATGAGGAAATGCGACAGCTATAACTCTCAGACCTTGCTGATGGGGGTGCAAAACGATGCAGCCACTTTGGGAAACATGTTGGCAGTTTTCTATGAAGTTATACAAACACTTATCATAAGACCCAGCCATCCATTTCTGACATTTACCTAAGTGAGATGAAAACTTATGGTCACATGAAACCTGTACATGTGTGTTTATAGCAGCTTTATTCATAATAGTAAAAAACTTGGTGCTGAATTTGACCAATGCTTTTTCTGCATTTATTGTGAAGATCGCTTTTTTTCACCTTTATGCTATTAACATGGTAAATTGCGTTGATTGATTTTCAAATGTTGAATAAACCTTGTATTTCTGGGATAAACCCCACTTTGTCAAATGTATTTTCATTTTTATATATTGCTGGATTTGATTTGTTTTGTTTTTAAATTAAGTAATTAATTTATTTACTTTTGGCTGTGTTGGGTCTTCGTTGCTGTGTGAAGGCTTTCTCTAGCTGTGGCGAGCTGGGGCTACTCTTCGTTGTGGTGCACAGGTTTCTTATTGCAGTGGCTTCTCTTGTTCCAGAGCATAGGCTCTAGGCGCACGGGCTCAGTAGTTGTGGCACGCGGGCTCAGTAGTTGTGGCACATGGGCCCTAGAGTGTAGGCTCAGATGTTGTTGCACACGGACTTAGTTGCTCCGCAGCATGTGGGATCTTCCCAGACTAGGGCTCGAACCTGTGTCCCCTGCATCAGTAGGTGGATTCTTAACCACTGCACCACCAGGGAAGCCCCAGGATTTGATTGATTAATATTTTGCTAGCTATTTTTGTGTCTCTGTTCATGAGGGATATTGCTATGTAGTTTAATTTTCTTCTAATAATTTTTGTCTAGTTTGTATAATGAGTAATACTGGGATCATAAAATGTTTTGGAAGGTGTTTACTACTCTATTTTTCTGAGAGACTTTGTATTCTTTCTTTCTTAAATGTTTGGTAGATAGGAAAACTGTCTGGGCCTGGAGTTTTCTTTATGGGAACTTTATAAATTCAAGTTCTTTACTTGATATGAAACTTCATAATTTCTAGTTCCACTTAAGTCATTTTTGGTAATTTGTGTCTTTCAAGGAATTTGTCCATTTCATTTAAACTCCCTTATTATTATTTAACACTTGTATGATATATAGTGATGTCTCCTTTTGCCCTTCCTGATGTTGGTAATTTGTTTGCTGTCTTATTTTTCTTGAGTATTTGAGCTAGAGGTTATCAATTTTGTTGATTTCTCAAGACAGCTTTAGATTTCATTGATTTGTCTTCTCAGTATGCTCATGTATTCGTTTAAATGGTCGAGCGCAATTATAAAAGCTGTCTTAATGTCCTTGTCTGCTAGTTTCAACACCTCTGTCATTTCTGCATGTTTCTATTCATTGATGTTTTTTCCTAGTATAGGTCACATTTTTCTGCTTCTTGGCATGTCTCCTAATTTTTCATTGGACACATGACATCATGGACGTTATTTGTTGAGTATCTGGACTTTGTTGTCTTCCTTTGAAGGGTGTTGGACTTTGCTCTGGAAGGCAGGTAAGTTACTTGTTGATGTGTTCGATCTCTTTGAGACTTTTAAAATAGTTTATTTCAAAATAATTACAGATTCACAGGAAATTTCAAAGATAGTACAGAGAGGGCTCATGAATCCTTCACCGTTTTCCCCATGTCTACATCTTCCATAACTATTGTACAATATCAAACTCAGGAAATATATGTTGATAAAATATGTATGTATAATTCTGTGCCATTTTATCACATGTATAGATTCATGTACAGCCGCCCACCCTTACCATGGTTTTACTTTCCAGGGTTTCAGTTACCCATGGTCAACCTCAGTCCTAAACTACTGAATGGAAAGTTCCAGAAGTGAATAATTCATTAAGTTTTAAATCGCAGGCCTTCTGAGCAGCGTGATGAAATCTCCCACCGTCTCGCCCGGGATGTGAATCTTGCCTTTGTCCAGCTTAGTCCACCTGTTAGTTGCTTAGTAACCGTCTCAGCTGTCAGACCAGCTGCCTCAGCATTGCAGGACTTGTGTTCCAGTGACCATTATTTTACTTAATAGGTCCCCGAAGTGCAAGAGTAATGATGCTGGCAATTCGGATATGCCAAAGAGAAGCCCTACAGTGCTCCCTTTAAGTGAAAGGGTGGAAGTTCTCGACTTAATAAGGAAAGAAAAAAAATCATATGCTGAGGTTGCTAAGATCTACGGTAAGAATGACTTTTTTTAAAATTGAGGTAGTTAATGTACAATATTATAAGTTTCAGATGTACGGCATAGTGATTCACAATTTTTAAAGGTTATATTCCACTTAGTTAGTATAAAATATTGGGTATATTCCCTAGTTATTATAAAATATTGGGTATATTCCCTGTGCTCTACAATATATCCTTGTAGCTTATTTATTTTATACATAGTAGTAGTTTGTACCTCTTAATCCCCTACTCCTATCTTGCCCCTCCTCCCTCTTCCCTCAACTCACTGGTAACCACTAGTTTGTTCTCTATATCTGTGTATCAGTGAGTCTGTTTCTTTTCTTTCTTTCTTTTTTTTTTTTTTGGCCGCACCACACGGCACGTGGGATCTTATTTCCCTGACCAGGAATCAAACCCGTGCCCCCTGCAGTGGAAGAAAGGAGTCTTAACCACTGGACCACCAGGGAAGTCCCTCTGTTTCTTTTCTTTATCTTCACTAGTTTGTTTTATTTTTTTAGATTCCGCATATAAGTGATATCATACAGTATTTGTCTTTCTCTGTCTGACTTAATTCACTTAGCATGATACCCTCCAAGTCCATCCATGTTGCTGCAAATAGCAAAATTTCATTCGTTTTTATGGCTGAGTGATATTCCATTGTGTATGTGTACCACATCTTCTTTATCCATTCCTCTGTTGATGGGCATTTAGGTTGTTGGAGATTTTCGTATTATCTTCCTGTTATTGATTTCTATTTTGGTTCCATTGTGGTCAGAGAATACACTCTGTGATTTCAATTCTCTTAAATTTGTCACAGTTTGTTTTGCAGCCCAAGATGTGGTCCACCTTATTCGCAGTCACTCGAAAGCACGTGTACTCTGCTGTTCTGTTGTTGGGTGGAGTGTCTGAGAAGTGTGAATCGGGTGCAGTTGGTTGATGGTGGTGTTGGGTTCTTCAGTATCCTGGCTGGTTTCTGTCTGAGGCTTGTTTAAAGTTTTCCTAGAGGAAGGTAGGTTAGCTTCCACCCAGGGGTAGTTTGGACTTACTACGCAGCCGTGGCGGCTCCGGGGTGTCTGCTGTGTTCCCCCGGTCAGCCCTGAGGAAGCTACTCTGGCTGCTCAGAGCTTGAACAGCTTTCCCTGTGAACTCTGGGAATTTGTCAGCTCACAGTTCCCTGGTTGTACGTCTTTGTGCAGTTTTACTCTGTGCATGCAAGTCACGCACTAGGCAAAACTCCAAGGAATTCCACACACAAAGGAATGGCTCATTCTCCCCAGCCCTGATCTCCACCCCCTCCACCCACTGAGACCACCAGCCTCTGTGCCGTCCCCTCTCTGCACCCAGGACCGCCTCTGCTCACCCGACCAGGGCAGACCCAGGCTCCCCCTCCCCCTTTCTCATGAGTCCGAGCCCCTGACCCCTGGTTGTCCAGAGTTTGCAAAGAGCTCTTTGATAGGTTTTGCCCAGTTTCCTAGTTGTTTATCAAGGAGGGTTAAGTGCAGTCCTTTCTACCATATCATGCCTGGAAGAGGAAGTCTGTTTCATATTTTTAACATTCTGAGAATAATAATGTCACATGGCAACGCGGGGAAGTGACGGCAGTGGAGTTTCAAGTTCTCCTTTTATTTTAAGTGTTGCTGAATAGGAAAAAAAGAAAAGACAGTTACAGAGGCAACCTGATGTCAGGGATGAAGCAGTGGATGGGACTCCAGCCGTCCTGCATGCTGCTGCGTCCTGTCCACCTCCCTTCCACCTCCTGTCGTCTGGAGTCACACCTGTGAGTCTGACGTGATCCTCACTCAGGGCGGGTTTCCTTGCCCCCCGCAGGCAGAGTTAGTGGGTCTTTTCTTTGCCACCCCCTCTGCTGCCTCACTCACTCGCTCCACCCTCACCCCAGTATTTGTCTCCTTCTCTTCCAACACCTGTGACACTTCACCCAGATGGTCACCTCAGCCTGGGTGTGGATGAGCTGGTCTGGGGAGAATGTGTAGAACAAAGACCATAGATGGTGTCTGGAGATCCCAACGCCTGGAGGAAAGCAGAGGAAGAGAGAGGAGCCCAAAGTGGACTTGGTAAAAGCTCAGAGAGGTCAATCGACGTACTCCAAGCCACACGCATTCACTTCGCATGCCTCTGTGTGCCTTTGTGGGAAGATCAAGGCTAACGATAGCCGGTTTGCACTGGTTTGGCCATCCTTGTTTCTAGCTGGCATCCACGCTCACTGACCTGTGTGCCCTCTCCTAATTGGTTAGATCCACTCTGCACGAGGCCTGCCCCCCCACCCCGCCCCTGGCCCCGGGCAGGTAATATTTTGATCTGCTTAGGGAAGTGTACTCTCCTCACCCAATATTGGCTGCGACTCCAAATCCTCCTCCCACTATAGCCTCAGGAAGAGACAGCACAGCAGGAGGCAGAGAGAAGAAAGGGGTTAGTTCTTGATTTTCCAGTCATTTGGGAACTACCTCACAGAGGAAATGGTTTGAGAGAGAAGGGTTTGAGTGGCAGAGGGGAGGCCTTGGGCTTACAAACACCTTCCCTCTCTTGAGATTTAGAGCAAAGAGGACACCTGGTGAGTAAGACAATTTCCCATCCCACCCAAGCCTCTAAAGTGAAAGGAGTTTCTCTGTGCTGGAGAAACAAGTGGTCTGGAGGGGAACAGCCAGGGGTGCAGGGAGCTCCTGCTCCGGCTGTGCTGTGCGGCTGGCTGCTGTGGACAGTGGGTAAATAAAACCCCTGATGGCTTTGGATGGGCTGGGAGTGCAGAAGACTGTGCTTGGGGAAAGGCAGGACCCGGGGGTCTGAGTCCAGTCTCTGGAGTAGAGACAGTCATGTGGGCTGACCCATAGCCTGTCAGGGCACTGAGGGGGTAGGCGCAGGATTCCCCAACACCGTGTGGGCACAGGGGAGATGGGGGCATTACAAAGCCAAAGAGGCTGGGTGGTGGTAGGGTACACAGAGCGGACATGACTGAACACCTCAGGGACCAAGGCCACGAATGCACCAAGGTTGCCAGTAATTTGCGTAGAAGTAGACACTGCTGGCCCAGTCCATGCTGGGCACCACGTAACCCTTGAACTTCAATGCCGCAGCAGGAATAGTGGAAGAGAGCACCAGCTCCAAACATTCGGCAAGGTGAGACTTAAACGTAAGGCAGTATCGAAGAAAAACACAGCTGCGTTTCTTGTACATCCACATTTGTTGTTTGAGATCCGCACGCGCTGCACTCCAGTCTCAAACATTCAGATGTATTTCTTCTGCACCTACTACGTGTCATGCCAGGTTCCAGGATGGCTGCAGCACTTGCCACACAGCACTGTGGACCCAGCCAAGCTCCAGAGACCGACCTCACTTTGCATCCCGTCTCTATCACACTAGCCATGTGATTGTGGGTTGTCTTACTCTCAATTTCCTCATCTCTAAGTGAAGCTAATGATATAACTTGGCAAAATAGAACTAAAACCAAAACCTTCCCCCAGCCCAGACATCTCCACAAAGGCACTAGAAAAAGAAAACTCTTTTACTATTGAATAAGCATTAAACTAGAACGTGATAAGCATCACAGACCACCTGTTAAGAGTTTGCAAAGACAGAAAGGAATCCACTCCTTACACAGCCAAGCGCACTCTCCATTGCACGTGTGTTCTTGAGCTAAACAATAACTAGCCCTCTAGTAAAGGATTCAACTGTACCATCTATCACATATCATTCATCCTAATTTTACCTGGTAACTGGGGAGATTAACTGTGCCTCCAAGTGAGGGTCTTTGGCAGGAAAGAATTCAAGGGTGAGCCATAGTAAAGTGAAAGAAGGTGAGGGCAGCCCCAGGGTATGGGGTTGTTAGTTTTATTTATTTAATTTTATTTTTGGCTGTGTTGGGTCTTTGTTGCTACGCATGGGCTTTCTCTAGTTGCAGCGAGAGGCAGCTACTCTTCGTTGCGGTACGTGGGCTTCTCATTGTCATGGCTTCTCTTGTTGTGGAGCATGGGCTCTAGGTGCACAGGCTTCAGTAGTTGTGGCCTGTCGGCTCAGTAGTTGTGGCTTGTGGGCTCTAGAGCGCAGGCTCAGTAGTTGTGGTGCGTGGGCTTAGTTGCTTTGCAGCATGTGGGATCTTCCTAGACCAGGGCTCGAACCCATGTCCCCTGCATTGGCAGGTGAATTCTTAACCACTGTACCACCAGGGAAGTCCCAGGGTTGTTAGTTTTTATGGGCTGAGTAACTTCATAGGCTAACAAGTGGGAGGATTATTCCAACTATTTGGGGGAAGGGGCAGGAATTTCCAGGAGTTGGACCATCATTGCCCACTTTTGGGCCTTTTATGGTCAGCCTCGGAACTGTCATGGTGCCTGTATGTGTGTCATTTAGATGCTAATGCATTGCAGTGAGCATATAATGGGGCTCAAAGTCTAGTGGAAGTTGAATCTTCCACCATCTTGGGCTTAACTGGTTCTAACCAGTTTTCGTTGTATCCTCAAAGGCTGTGTCATTCTTTTAATGGTTGCACCCTGCCCCCTTCCCTCCTGTCTCATTCCTCTCTCAGAGATTTCACTCCCATATTCTTGTCGGAAGAAGAGGGGTGACGGTCCGTCTTCCGTAGCTTGTTTCAGGGCTGAGTAGGGGTGTTGACCCTGCCTGTCAGGGAATAAATATCTCTGGATGCCTGATCCAGGGGTCCCAGGGGCAGGACAGCTCCTTGTTTTGAGTCAGAGGGCAGCAAGGGCTGGAATCCTGGCATAGTCATCATCTTGATGTGGAACTGTTGTAACTGCTCCATAGCCTTCCTACAAATCTTCTTGATGAAGCACTTTTGCAACAGCATCAGAGTACAACAATAACTATCTATAGATGACAAAAGACTCAAAAAGCCACAGTTAAACGCTTGATTACAAGGTAATAGACAAAGAAACTCGATTACTGCTGTTACACACAACATTTTAAGGTAATAACCAGAGGGACTTCCCTGGTGGTCCAGTGGTAAAGAATCCACCCAAAGTTAGTTGAAGGTCAATGAACTTCAGTTGGAGTTTGATATTTGGGAAGTTTGTCAAAAATATCAAAAAGCTTTCAAAGCACTTTGTCAAATAGGATCACAGGTCACTGTGAAACAACACTTATTCACTTAACCAAAATGACAGAATATTTCAAAAGCAAATACAGATCCCTTAAATGCAAAGAACCTCATACAATCTGTCATCTAAAACAGGATTCCAAGAAAACTTTGTTCTCTTAACAGAGAGAGAACTAAGCTCCGGTCTTGTACTAGCCTACTCTTAATAACAAAATCCATTTACCTAATTAAATTTAATCCAATCTTAGCCAATCCTGACCATGTACAAAAGCTTTTCTCAGGGTTCCTTTTCCATGAGCCTTCTACAACTTTTTGTATCCATACTATTTTGTCCCATATTTTCTTTTCCATTCAGAAACAACCAGCTCTAGGACAAAACTAACCTTTTTCTCTTTAACAAAATGCATTTCCTCACACCTTCTTTTACTGAAAGCACACATCTTACTTTCCTGGAATAATGAAATGTTTCCCTTCTTGTTATTTTTTAAAATATTTATTTATTTACTTGGCTGCATTGGGTCTTAGTTGCGGCATACGGGATCTTTGTTGCGGTCTGCGGGATCTTTTGTTGTGGCACACAGGCTCTTCACTGCGGCACATGTGGGCTTCTCTCTAGTTGTGGCGCATGGGCTCTAGAGCATGTAGGCTTAGTTGTCCCACGGCAAGTGGGATCCTAGTTACCTGACTAGGGGTTGAACCCGCATCCCCTGCATTGGAAGGCAGATTCTTAACCACTGGACCACCAGGGAAGTCCCCCCTTATTATTTTAATAGCTTTAATTACATATATTATAATTTTAACCCTTAAAAAGCTTAATCTCCAGTGAAAATCAAGAAGCAAGTAATTGTGATCTGTTTCTCATACCAGCTTCTCCTGATTGGGAAACTTATGCTTTAGTTTTCCTCTTCTAAGAAGGCAAGCATAGGTAGACTTAGACCTGCCCAGCAATTAATGTTCTAGTATTCTATCCTATTTGAAATGACCCAGATAGTCAGTGAGTTCTCTTCATTTAACTTGGTTTAGTTTCAAGTTACCAAAATCTGAAGAGACCATATTAGACATTCCCAAAACATAATTATTCCTATAGAGTTTACCTAAAAACTCTTATCTCATTTACATTTACTTTCCTTAAAAGTTTCTTGGGAGTTCCCTGGTGGTCCAGTGGTTAAGACTCCGGGATTCCGGGACTTCCCTGGTGGCACAGTGGTTAAGAATTCATCTGCTGGGCTTCCCTGGTGGCACAGTGGTTGAGAGTCCGCCTGCCGATGCAGGGGACACGGGTTCGTGCCCCGGTCTGGGAGGATCCCACATGCTGCGGAGCGGCTGGGCCCGTGAGCCATGGCCGTTGAGCCTGCACGTCCGGAGCCTGTGCTCTGCAACGGGAGAGGCCACAACAGTGAGAGGCCCGCGTACCGAAAAAAAAAAAAAAAAAAAAAAGAATTCACCTGCCAATGCAGGGGACATGGGTTCGATCCCTGGTCAGTGAAGATCCCACATGCCGCGGAGCAACTAAGCTCATGCGCCACAACTACTGAGCCCGCATGCCACACTACTGAAGTCCACGTGTGCTCTGCAACAAGAGAAGCCACTGCAATGAGAAGCCTGTGCACCACAACAAAGAGTAGCTCCTGCTCGCCACAACTAGAGAAAGCCTGTGTGCAACAACGAAGACCTAACGCAGCCAAAAATAAATAAATTAAATAAATAAATAAAGACTCCGGGCTTCCACTGCAGGGGGCATGGGTTTGATCCCTGGTTGGGGAACTAGGATCCTGCATCCCATGCAGTGTGGCAAAAAAAAAAAAAAAAAAAAAAAAGCAAGTTCCTTAGAAGTTTCTTCACATTGAGTTACTTTCCTTGTTGGCAAATTTCCTACAGGCATAAGGTCTTATTTGACCTCTAGTAAGCCTAGGTACAGCAGAAATAGTATACTTCACATTGTAAAGACACATCTGTATTAAACCAACAAGCTTAAGCAGCTTCAATACCAGATATAGATTCAGTATTGAGTATTTCCCAGTTTCATTCTGAAATTCATTCTGGCCAGTTTCTTTTATATTTCTGAGTATTTATATAAGCGCTTAATTTCCTTTAAGCCACTTTAAAAATATATTTATTTATTTATATTTTTTGGCTGTGTTGGGTCTTAGTTGCGGCGCATGGAATCTTTCGTTGTGGTACGCGGGCTCTTTGCTGCAGCGCCTGGGCACATTGCTAGTTGTGGCATGCAGGTTTTCTCTTCTCTACTTGTGGCATGTGGGCTCAGTAGTTATGGCGCACAGGATTAGTTGCCCCGTGGCATGTGGGATCTTACTTCCCGGACCAGGGATCAGGGATCAAACCTTGTCCCCTGCATTGGAAGGCGGATTCTTTACCACTGGACCACCATGGAAGCCCCCTTAAAGCCATTTAAATAGAGCTCTTTTACAGATTAATTTTGGTAAGATACATACAAACATGCAAACAAACAGAGACCTCATAGCTGCCATTCCAAAGCTTTAGCCATGAATCAGGTAGAACAACGTAAAATCCATCAGTTGCAAAAGAGGTAGAATTCAAATCGGGTTTCTGGTAGATGGAACAAGTCAAGGTCACCTGTCTAGATGGATCCCTTTTAACTAATATTTATGAAAGGCACTTAGACTTCTATTTGTCCTTGACAGTCAAGCTCCAAATTACCTACCCCCTTTCCTGAAATTTGCATTTTAAAAAGAAGGCAGAGATAAGGGTTCCTGGAGAAGATCAGGTAGAACATTTGCATCTCAGAGGCATGAAGAGAAAGGCATGTTCCTCCTAGGATGATTTTGTTCCCTTAAGGCCAGAAAAAATTTTTTCCCTCAACACTTACAAGCCTCTTAAGATAAGTAGGGGAGGTTTGGGGAGTGGTAAAAGGATTTGTAGGTTTCGGATTATTTGGGGCCACACCTCTGGTCCTGTAAAGACTAGACCTGTAAATTAAGGACAGCTTTTTGTGTTTTCTCTCAAAGAATTTGGTGGCCACCTCAATGACACCAAAAGACTTGACACCTAGGTTGGAATGTTTCACTTTCCCTCATTTACCTTAGGGGAGAAGGCCCTCCCCCCCCCCAAATTCCTATCAGCTATGGTCAGTTTGGTCAGATCGGTGACCTCCCATTTTGTTAAATCTATTTGCAAACACTTTTGAGCATCCACCCTGGGTTTAAGAAATTTTCTAATTATGGCCCTCAGTTCGGCCTTTGATCTGAAGAGGCTGGCCTACGGCCTCACGTGGTCCCATTTCTGAAGGTAGCCTGACTATTTTTAGTCCATTCCACTTACCCCATGGTTACCCTCTACTCGAATGCTACAGAGTGGAGGCATTTGTGGCACTATGTGGCTGTCTGGATTTGTCCACTCAAAGGCAAAGAGGTATTGGGAGTGTGGGTGCAGGGGGATGCTAGAGAAAGCATCCTTTAGGTCTAGCACTGCGAACCAGTTTGCAGTCTCTGGGACTTGGGTCAATATGGTGTATGGATTAAGGACTATCGGGTGAGGGTGAACTGGAACCACTGCCTCATTAACTGCCCTCAGGGCTTGAACAAACCTGTATTCTCCACTCTGTTTCTGATGGGCAGAATGGGGGTATTACACAGAGATCAGCAGGGTCGTAACAGCCCATATTTTAAGAACTTGGTTATTAAAAGTTGGATACCTGTTGAGCCTTGGGCCTCAAGGGACCCTGTCTCTTCCACGGGTAATCAGCATTGGGTTTTAACGAGATATGAACTGGGGGCACATTAGTAGCTTTGCCAGGACCTCAGTGTCCCAGACAGTGAGGTTCTCTTGAGATACAATATGGGGTGGAATGGAGACCTCCTCTGGCTTGAGACTGAGGCAGGTTCGCACGGCTGGGTGCCTTCTCTGTGAGGGTCTCCAAGTTTGGAGTACTGTCTGGAACTTAGTGAGCAAGTCCCTTCACAGCAGGGGATGGGGCACTCAGACATGAGCAGAAACTGATGTGCAAGGGTAAAATTTCCTAGCAAGCAGCTGGCGGGGGGCAGGGGGGGCGTGTACTGAATCACTTGGTTTGGGCCATCCATCAACCCCCGTTATCATACAGGATTGTACAAGGGTCCAGGGAAATCGGTCAGCACAGAGTGGGCAGCCCCCGTATCTAACAAGAAAATAACTCTCGTACTGGCCACATCAAGGGCTGCCTGAAGCTCCTCTGGAGACGTGACCAGGAGTCCTTTGGGAGCCATGGAGGGTCCCAGGCCCCATCAGTCTTTGGTCCTGTCAGCCATCGTTGGTGTGGGAGCCCTGAGTCGCCTTTGGGACTGAGGGCAGTCCCACTTCCAGTGGTCCTTGTGTTTACATTTTGGACAGGGTACTGCTGGCTGTCTTCCTCATGGGTGACATTCGTCTTCCTGGCTGCACTTCAAACAGATCTCTTCTTGGCAGGGCCATGGCTCTGGTCCAGACTTCCTGGATTCTGTCCTTGCCATGGACTTTCTCAAGGGAGGGTAACCCTGAGGTGGTGCAGGGGCTAGGGCTGCAGCCAATAACTGTGCCTTTGTTGTTGTCCCTGATATCCCAAAATGTAAGAAGAGAGTGTGCTGCCAGAGACTCTAGTGGGTGGAGCTCCTCAAGGGAGTGTCACAGAGATAAATCCTGATGGCAGTGTAGGAGATAGTGTAATTGGCTTGATCCATGATGGCTCCCAGCTCCAGGGTAGGGGATCACGGCAGAAGAGATGTTTAATTAAGCAGGGGAAACTGGGCTTGTGGCTGTCAGGCCTTGAGAAAGGGTCTGTTTGGCAAAGACAACAGTGAGGTCCCTGTGGGCACCTGAAATCTTTCTGAGAAAGAAAAAGAAACAAATAGAGCTGAAGGGTAGGGCTGGAGCTGTAGTGATAACAATACAAGGCAAAAGCTCCCCTCAGGATATGTCTTTGTGCTGTTGAGGAGGGGCACCTCTTCACAGAAGTAAAACAGAGGTAACACCCCATCTGCTGGCAGAGCTGGCAGGGAGGCTCCAGGACCTGTAGACAGTCTAAGAAATCAGGAGGGGATGAGAAAAGGAGGATGTAAGAGAAATCTGGGACAGGAGGGAAGGTGTACAGCCAGGACACTTCCCAGGCCAGAGATTCGTAGGTCCATTGAGAAAGGAACTCCACCACTACCTCTGCTCAGGGGTTGATAAAGTCTGAGACCACCATGTGTGACCAGGGGTGCAGTGAGGCCGTGCGCCCTGAGCGGCACCCAGGGAGGGCCGAGCCACAATCTAGCTGGAGGCTCCTGTAGTGCCCCATTTGGGCCCCCTGATGCAGTTCTGGCATTCCAGAACCAGGTTGAGACTAAGACCGAGTAAGGGGGCGGAATCGGGCTTGAGGAGCCGCGGACGGGAAACTCACCCAATCAAGTTGCCGATGGCTTGCCACGGTCTTAATTTGGAAGTCCGAGTGGTGGTCCCTGTGGATCATCTTGGGTCCAAAGAGACAGAGTGATAGGGAGAATGAGGGAGATTGAGGGGAGAAAAGCCCTGGGCCCGGCAGGCTCCTTCAGGGCCAGAGAGCTGGTCTCTGCCCAATCTCGCAGGCAGCGTCAGCCGCCACCTAAGAGCTACTTGAACTTTCAGGGCTCGGGACAAGTCCCGGCCACCCTCCGCAGAGGGGAGCCATAGCTCAGTAGGCGGATCAACACTATGCCCTTCGATGTCCCTTTCGTGGCCGCCACAAAAGGTGCTGCAGGAGAATGGGGGAGTGAGAGAATAGTCACGTCTCAGGTCTCGCGCGAGTTCCTGGGACGGGACAGACCCGCAAGTGAGGGTCCTTGGCTTCACACAGGAGAGAATTTAAGGGCGAGCCATAGTAAAGTAGAAGTGAGTTTGTTTAGAGAGATATGCACACATTCCTCAGGCAGAATGCAGTCCCTTTCAGAAGGTGAGAGCAGCGCTGGGGTGTGGAGTTTTAGTTTCTCCGGGCTGGGTAATTTCATAGGCTAACAAGTGCGAGGATTATCCCAATTATTTTGGATAAGGGGCAGGGATTTCCAGGAATTGGGCCACGGCCCACTTTTTGTTCTTTTATGGTCAGCCTTCGAACTGTCTTGGTGCCTGTGGTGTGTCATTTAGATGCTAATGCATTACAGTGAGCGTATAATGAAGCTCAAGGTCTACTGGAAGTTGAATCTTCTACTATCTTGGGCCTGATTGGTTCTAACCAGTTTTTATTGTATCCTCAAAGGCTGTGTCATTCTTTTGATGGTTTTGCTCTGTTCCTTCATTCCTGTTTCAGGAGGAACAACAAACTTCTATCTTTACGACGGGAGGTAGTTTTGCAACTTAGAAGGAGGCTCCTACCCACCCACAGTCACTTGGAAATAGCTGTGCTGGATCCTTCACATTTCCGTTTCAAAGAGATGGCTCCCAGGTTCTTGAGAACGACATTCCTGGGTCATAAATTTGACAAAAGACCTATCTAGTCTTCAAAAGAATTTATATACATTTCAAAGAGATGTTACCAAACTGAACTTGCATCTGCTCACCTGATGCACAGCAAAGCCAACCTACTGACACAGGTTTGTGGTGAAATAAAGTACAGCATTTACCGCAGGGCCAAGTAAAGAGAATGGCAGCTCATGCTCAAAAGACCCAAACTCCCCAATGGTTTTCAGGAGGGTTTTTAGAGACAATATTAGGGGTGAGGGTTCAAGGGTGTGTGATCAGCTCGTGACCATTCTTCTGATTGGTTGGTGGTGAGGTAACAGGGTAGTGTTTTGGGAATCTCAATTATCAATTTTTTGGCTTTCACCGGTCTGGGGTCTATGTGCTGGTGGGCAGCATGCAGCTAACTCCTTCCACCTGGTGGGGGTTTTAGTTTCTGCAAAACAGCTCAAGGATATGGCTCAGGATGTTATCTGTAGCCCTTGAGGAGGAACTAAAGGTTCTTAATTTGTTTATGGGTAAACTATTATTATTTTATCTTGCTTGACTGCTTTCCTTTGTTTCTGCATTTTCTCACTTCTCTGATTAAATTTGCTTTTTGGAACTTGGGAAAGCTTAGGAGGCTAAAGCCTTTCTACAAACAAGAAGCAGGGGACACGGGGGGGGGGGGTGTCTGTCCCCTGGAAGGTCCTGCAGGGTCCTGCTTTGTTTCAAAGAAGAGAAAGCACTTACAAGTTTTGTAAAGTAAATGCTCAAAGAAAATGGAGGGGAGGGAAATCTCTTATTTAAACTGAGGAAATTAAGCCTTTTATTTTAAATTTGTATTTATTTTTACAATCTACTTCCTGCTTGATGCTCTAAATTCCAAAAATCCATGGGGGAAGTGGGGGGGAGTGGAAGGCAGGGGAACTAGGGGAAGGAAGGGAGTCACTAGGCAAAAAAGCATTTGACAAAATCATTCTCACTACAGTTGATCCTCAAGGAGGATGAGTTTGAACTGTGCGGGTCGACTGGTATGAGAGTTTTTTTTTTTTTTTTCTATATAAATACTAACTACAGTACTACACGATGCATCGTTGGTTGAATCCTTGGATGTGGAACCACGGACACAGAGGGCTGATCTTGAACTTGTAAGTGGATTTTTGACTTTGCAGGCATTGGGGCCCCCAATCCCCAAGTTGTTCAAGGATTAACTTTATATACATTGCAGTGCATGACTCCTGGAAATAACAGTGCTTCCTCTCTGAATTGTTACGGATCCCTACTCTCTCATTGTCTTTCCCTGGACTTTTCCGAATCAGCTTTGAATCCATTCACTGTGACATCAGTGACATTTGTTGCAACATTTTGGAAATTGCTTGACATTGTAAGAGGTAAAGTGTTGTAGGTACGTTGAGAACTGAAAGATCAGGAGCTACTAAAGAAAAAAATATTCAATGACACAGTAAGGCAGATTTTATTCAAGGGGGCGGGGATATTTCAGTAGGTGTAGGGACCACTGCCACGGAATCTTGCAGTTGGGGATAGAGATTGGGCTCAACTCTGAACACAGCAGGAGCAGTGGAAATTTATAGCCAAGGAACATGGTGAGGTTGGTGGATGGAAAATTACTAAGAGGAAACATCGGGGGGGCGGGGGGGTCAGGGTTTCTGACATCACATCAAGTTTCTGATGTGATGTCAGAAACTTGATGTTTCTGGCTAAACCGACCAGGCCTGGGTGATCAGACATCACCGAGGATCGTAGAGGATGAGGATCCAATCAGATATGGAGAATGGGGTGGGGGGTGGGTGGGTGGGGAGTAGGGTTCTGTCTAAACTGACTTAGCAGGATTCTTGCTTAATTAAATCCGACAACACAGAGACAAACAGGAAAGTCCAAAAGTCAGGCTTCTGTCGGGGAGAGAACTTTTGTCAGCTCTTTCCCTATATCGTGCAGCCCCTCGGTTTTTTAATTCTTAACAATGGTTTATATTATTGAGCCCTTACTGTGTGTCAGGCACAATGTCAAGTGTTTTAGATATGTCTATGAGTCCTCCCAACAGCCCTGCCAGGCAGATATAATTATCTCCAATTCAAAGATGAGAAGTATGAAACTCAATAAGTGAAGTGACTGGTCTAGGATTCTGTATGTGCAGAATAATAGTGTCGGAGTTGGAACCCACGTTTGTCCTATTTAAATGACCACTGTGCTAACCTGTAAGTAGGACAATGCAAAAGTTAAGTATAGCAACAGAATCCACCTCTAATCCTCCGTCTTCTCGGAAATCCCCGGCCCCTGGCCCGCAGCCCGGGCGGATGACACCGTGTCCCCTGGCCCAGGTGAGCAGGGGCACCTCGCCACCGTGCTGGGCGGGGCCCAGCCCGCTGCAGCCAATAGCGCGGGCGCCTCCGGGGGCGGGGCTCGCCCAGTTTCGCGCTCTGACTGGACGCCTCTGGGGCGGGGCTCGCCGGGATGCGCGCTCTGATTGGGCGCTCCTGGGGCGGGGCCGGGCCGGGGCGTTGCGCGCCAGGTTCTGGTGCCTGCCTAACGCGCGGATCACGTGGCGGGGGGCGCCGGATTGCGGATCCGGACTTCGGTGTAGCCGGCCGCACCGAGTGGCACGGTGTCCCAGGCTGCACTTAACCGTGGCTCCGAGAAGCGGGGTCGGGTGAGTGCGGAGCGCCTTGCTGGTGCCTGGGGTGAGGGACCCGGCGGCAGTGCGCGCGCGCGGCCCCGGGTCGAGACCCGTGCCGGGGGGTGGGGGGGAGCGGTGGCCTCGGCCGCAGCTGCGAAGGCTCGCTGCCCGTGCTGGCGGCCGCGTTGCTCGTGGAGCACTTTAGGTCTCAGTGCAGCGCGTCACCTCGCCACAGTATCCTCACGGCGGGGCTGCAGCAGAGTGCTGTTCTGTAGCCCATTTCGCAGGCAGGGAAGGGGAGGCTCGGAGAGGGCGGCGGGCCTGAGAGCCGCCCTGCAGCCTGAACAGTGGCGTAGCCCGCGCGGTGCCGCTGCACGTGCGGTTGCCCTGCAGGGCGGGCCTGCGCCTGTCTTCCCCAGGCCTCATCCCGGCCTAGGAGACAAGCGCTGCCCTGTGGGGTTTTTGGCCCGGGGCCCTGCACGTCGAGGTCCAGGAAGTTAAGCGACCCTTGGTCAGCTTAGGCTGGCACAAACATGCGCTTCAGTCGGGCAGAGTTGGCGGACTGGAAACACCAGTTCAGGTTCTTATGGACTCATAATTTTTTTACTTGAAGGAACATGCAGTGGACGTGGGCGATTGTGCTTTTATTTAGTGCAGTGTCACGGAAAAGAGTTGATTCTGACTCTCACTATTATAAGCCACTTAGCTTCTGAGTCTGTTTCCTCCTTTATAAAGTAGGGAACACGGACAGATGGTAGTTCCCTCAGGAGACTCCTGGCTGGTACCACTTGTGTGACAAAGGCCCAGGGAAGATCTGGGGGCATGGAGAGGCTGGTAACCTTGGCAAGTAAATTCACGTACTTGGACTGTTTATCCCTGGGGTTGAGGTGAGGATCATGCCAGAGGTGAGTGACATTTCTCCAGTGGAAGCACCAACAGTGTAACATAGTAACCGCTGCAGTGAGATGTGGTTTCCTGGGGTGCTCAGCTGGGGTTACTGAGTGGTAGTAACATGGCTCTAAGATCCCCAGGTGTCTTTCATAACAATAGTAGCTGCTGATTTTTGAGTAGTTACTCTGCCTGGCCCTGTCTGAGTGCTCTGTGTCTGGTACCTCATTTAACTCCCAATTAACTCAGAACTGTCGTCCCTGAGTCATATATGAGGGGACCGACAAACAGGTGTCAGCACCTGGGGCTGCACATTAGGAAGTGGGGGCGGGGCTTGAACCCCACAGGCTGCCTCTGCAGTGAGTTCAGCACAGCTCCCCTGGGTGTGGGGTGTGGGGGTGTGGGGGTGTGGTCTTCACCGTTGGGAAGTGGAGAATGGGAGGGGTCCAGCCCGTGAGATGTCCACCTGCTCTTCCATAAGGAACCTGGATCTTCTCCAATTGGGTTTCTCTAGTTGTTAGTTTCAGACAGTTATTTCTCAAACAGGTGCACTGGGAAATAACTTGTCAGCTATGTACTGTCAAGGTGAGAATCTGTTCTCCCATCCCAGCTCTGGCCTTTGGGCCCTCAGATCTCATCTCCTGTGTCTCTGTTTTGGTCCTGATTTCTGCCCCTCAGCAAGTGAAACCTCTTCCCATCGTAGGGCCTTTGCTCTTGGTGATGGCTCTTCCCCCCATCTCATAAGCTTGGCTCCTTTCCGCCGTTCAGATCTTAGCTCAGGCACCTGCCACGGCCGGTCTGCAGAAGCCCACCACCCGTTTATTGCCCTCATAACAGTCATCACCCCCTGAAGTTATCCCGCGTATTTCTTGTTTACTTTTTTAGAGCCTGCTTTTCATAAAAGCAGGGCCTCTGTCTTGCTGACCCTAGTATTCTTAGCGCCTAGCTCAGTGCCTGGGATATAGCAGTCACTCAATAAATATTTGTTGAAGGAATGAATGAATCCATTGTAGGCTAATAATAGTGAAGTAAAGCTCCTAAATACCAAAAGCTTATTTTGAATTAAACATAGAATTACTATATGATCCAGCAATTTCACTTCTGGGCCTATACCCAAAAGGATTGAAATCAGGGACTTGATATTTGTACACCTGTGTTCATAGCAGTGTTACTCACGATAGCCAAGAGGTGGGAGCAGCCCAGGTATCAGCAATGGATGGATGGATAAACAAAACATAGTCTATCCATACAATGGACTATTACCCAGCCTTTAAAAGGAAGGAAATTCTGACACATGCTCCAACATGCGTGAACTTTGATGACATTATGCTATGTGAAATAAGCCAAACACAAAGGAGAAATATTCTGTGATTTCATTTACATGACATACCTGAAATAGTCTAATTCATAGAGATAGAAACTAGAATAGTTTTTTTTGTGTGTTTTTTTTTTTTTTTTTGCGGTACACGGGCCTCTCACCGTTGTGGCCTCTCCCGTTGCGGAGCACAGGTTCCAGACACACAGGCTCAGCAGCCATGGCTCATTGGCCCAGCCGCTCCGCGGCATGTGGGATCTTCCCGGACTGGGGCACGAACCCATGTCCCCTGCATCGGCAGGCGGACTCTCAACCACTGCGCCGCCAGGGAAGCCCTAGAATAGTTTTTAACCCCAGGTTGGAGGAGAAGGGAACAGAGTATGTTTAATGGGGACAGAGTTTCTGTTTGGGAAGATGGAAGCGTCCTGGAGACGATGGTGGGGATGGCTGCACGACAGTGTGAGTGTATTTAATACCACTGAACTGCGCACTTACATCACAGTTCAAAAAAGGTGAGAGAAGTTCAAGGTGTACTGTTTTCCAGCCAACCTCCAGACTCGAAGAATAGATGGTAAGTATGTCTTCCCTAAATATAGTATCAGTTAAAAATGATCTTCCCTCTGATCTAAAAAAGCACAGTCTCAGGATCTTTGTCTCACTTGTTTGCCAGCTATCTGGGTGTCCCTCAGCCCTGACAGGCTGGCACATGAACTAACCGTCACATTCAGGATCTTTGCTTTTCTTACTGTAGTTTAGAATGCCCCAGGATATAATAGATTATATCTGTAATAGATATTATTGATTTAATTGAAACAAGTCAAAAAACCTTGAAGTTATTGTTTGAATAAAGAATTCAGGCTTCTTCGTGGTTTAAAAAAAAAGCTTAATTAGAACTCAAGTTGGGTGTGGACTGAGCACTCCATTTGGGGGATGACTTGACCTGAGTGGGAACAGGATACACGGTGGAAAACTCCCCCACGGGGTTTCAGTGAGAGCAGGGGGGCACTGCCCGCCTAGGAGGGGGCGCCGGCCACACAGAGAGCCCTCCCCAAGGTCGAGAAGGAACTGGGACTCCGAGTTTGCAACTTGGGTAAGAGAAGGGATTGCAGAGAGGGCAGAGGGCCACAGGTGGTGACACTGAGTGAGACGAGCGAGACCACAGCTGGAGAGCAGAGAGCAGTTTCTTCCTGAGCAGAGCTGGTCTGAGTGCCTCTCAGGGACGGTTGTAGATCTGACTGTCCTGGGGGGAGGGCGGGGAGAGGGGGCTCCAAACGGACTTCAGTTACTTGGTGGTTGAGAAATACCTGCTCTGTGTTGCTTGCCACCTTTGAATCCTCTTTAACCTTGAGTAGTCGGTATTTACAAGAAGCTTTTCTCTGAGATTCTAGGACCAGAGGGCCTGTTTTGTCTCTTGTGCTTTTTCTGTGGGTTTGCCACCTGCTGAGGGCATGTGGGAATCCGGGCTTGAGTTAGGAGGAGCCGTGGGCAGGACGCCCAGAGCACCCACGTCTCTCCACTTCTGGCACAGTGTGGATGAGGCCCTGGCACGGTGGCCTGTGCTGCCTCTGCTGCTGAAGCATTCGTGGCATTTAAGTCCCAGCACTCACTGTTGGGTTTGTGGGAGTGGCCGTATTTCTAATCACGCTGTGCTCGTGGTAAAATAACGGCTGCTTCAAAAGTCCCAGTTAGGCATTTCCTGGTTAAAGTTTACTGATGGTGTCTTTTCAGTAGCTCTCCCAGAGATGGAGGAGGACCCCTGTGACTGGGGAACTATTAGCCTATTTATTTACTGGGTATATTTGTCTAGCAAATTATACTGTCTGTACTTGTGTAGGAAAAACTGTGCTCTTTCTGCTGTGTCTCCCCTTTACTCTCCCCACTACCAGTCACAGCACTTCTGACACCAGACAGTTCCTTACCCAGCACTCCTGCCACACCAGCTGGTGTCTTAAAATTGAACTCAGTTCTGACACTAACCAGAGTTAGCACAGACCACACAGGTCAAGTGTTCCGTCCCAGCAGACAGCCTCCCCCGGCCCACTTCAGGTGCCGTTGCGAGTACTGGGTCCCCAGGTGACCCACAGCTTCTGTCGGGCTTGCCTACAAATCCGAGGCTCTCAGGGCCCCCCTGGACTGGAGCGTTTGCTAGAGCAGCTCACAGAACTCAGAGAGACACTTACGTTCGCCGGTTTATTAAAGGATGTGATAAAAGACACAGATGAGCAGCCAGATGGAGAGAGAGAGGCACGGGGCAGGGCTGGGGAGGGTCTTCGTGGAGTTGGGGTGCATCACCCACTCGGTGTGGAATGTTCACCCACCTGGTTCGCTCCCCGAACCCTGTGCTACTGGGATGTTATGGGGGCTTCTTCCTGGAGGCCTGATGGATCATTAACCCCATTTCCAGCCCCCTCCCCTCTCTGGGGGAGTTGGGGCTGTCCGTGCGGGTGCTGCAAATTCCAAGCTTCCCTGGTCTTTCTGGTGGCCAGTGCCCATCCAGGAGCCCGCCTGGAGTCACCTCATCAGGACAAAAGATACTCCCATCACCCAGGGAATCGCGGGGGGGTTAGGAGCAGAGACCTATATATATATTATATATATTATATATATTATATATATTATGTATACACACCCAGTGCTCCGTCTGGTGTCCTCTCCTCCAACAGCCACTGTCCAGACTGAGCCCGCCCCAGCTCTAGTCCTTGTGGCTCAGTTATCCACCTGCATTTAGTGCGCTTGCTCTGTTTCCTGCTCGCCTCCCCCACGAAGGTTCGGCCCGTTTGGTTCCCACTGTGTTCCCAATCCCAATGCCATGGCTGCTGCAGGCCTCCATCAAGTAATTGTTGAGGGAAAGAATTTGAACTGAAAACTTTGAGGAGAGCACTGAAAAGCTGCCAACTACTGATTAAAGGAGGGCAGTTCCTGTAAATATTTAAGCTCTCACTTGAGCAGAAATACCACTGAGCTCACATGCTCGTTCTTTGTGGGAACGTATGTTAAGACACACGCCTGTCCAGTTGGCTGTACTGCAGTGATGCCGAATCCAGGCGTGTGCCTCTGACCGTGGTCCTTACGGGAGGCCTGGGTTCCAGCCAGCACGCGCTTTACCTGCAGCCCTGGCGGCGGGACTCTGGGTGTGTGGAGTGTGAGCTGGGGTTTGAGTGTGTCCTCCGTGGCCAGCGGGCTCTGCAGCCCTTGGCTAAGATACTTTCCTGAGTCTCATTTTCAGTACTTGAAAAATGGAAGGAATAATAAGCCAGCAATTCACTTGCTCACTTGGCAAATATTACTCCTGTATGGCTGTGCCTGGTACTGTGGGAGATTTTTTAAAAAGTAACCCTCAGTCCTTGCCTTCAAGGAAGCTGGCTTAGAGCTAAGCCACAACTAGGATAAGTTCAGCTGTGAAGAGGGGATGTCTGGCTCCTGAGGCTGGTTTGGCCTCGAGGCAAGGAGGGTGGGTCTCCTGATGAACCAGCAGGGAACCCTTGTGGTGGTTCTGCAGCAGAGTCCTCGTGGTCTCCAGGTGGTTCTGGGGGCAAGGCTAACACGTGTGTCAGTACTTTGGCGACTCAGGAACTAACAGGTGGTACTGAGCTATGACTGAGGGTTTTTTAATTATTTATTTTTGGCTGCATTGGGTCTTCGTTGCTGTGTACAAGCTTTCTCTAGTTGTGGCGAGCAGGGGCTACTCTTTGTTGCCGTGCACGGGCTTCTCATTGCAGTGGCTTCTCGTTGCGGAGCACGGGCTCTAGGCGCGCAGGCTTCAGTAGTTGTGGCGCGCGGGCTCAGTACTTGTGGTGCACGGGCTTAGTTGCTCCGCGGCATGTGGGATCTTCCCGGACCAGGGCTCGAACCCGTGTTCCCTGCATTGGCAGGTGGATTCTTAACCACTGCACCACCGGGGAAGCCCCAAGCTGTGACTGAGTTTAATGTTGGAAGTTTTCCCATTTTTAGGCGACTCTGAACCAGCACGATGGCGACTCCCGTCAACGGAGCCCCCGCGGATGCCAACTTGTGGTCCTCGCATGAGAAGATGCTGGCGCAGCCCCTGAAAGATAGCGACGTGGAGGTGAGGCTGCGGGTCCTATCGGGTGTTCTGATGTTGGAGGCCCTTGTTCAGACCTCTAGTTCTCACTAGAAATAAACCGTGCTCGGGACAGCCTTGTGGTTCAGGTAAGAGGGCGGATTTATAGGCAGTGGCTGCAAAGTGGCTATAAGTCCTTTGAGGGTAAATTTAGATATTTGAGTTTCTGCGAAGTGCAGAGCACTGTGCTGGCTGCTCCCGAGGAAAGGGGGACCGGTCGGTCATTGAGATTTGACCTTACATTTTTCCTTACATTCAGAGGAGTATTTCTTATTTATTTATTTATTTGTTTTTTGCGGTACGCGGGCCTCTCACTGTCGTGGCCTCTCCCGTTGCGGAGCACAGGCTCCGGACGCGCAGGCTCAGCGGCCATGGCTCACGGGCCCAGCCGCTCCGCGGCATGTGGGATCTTCCCGGACCGGGTCACGAACCCGTGTCCCCTGCATCAGCAGGCGGACTCCCAACCACTGCGCCACCAGGGAAGCCCCAGAGGAGTATTTCTAGAAGCATCTTTTATTTACGTATTTTTATAACAGCTTTATGCGTGAGAGGAGTGAATGCACTTACCATACAAGTCACCCATTTAAAGTACACAATTCAGTGGTTTTTAGAGTACTCACGATCACTTTTAGAACATTTTAATCCCTCCAAAAAGAAACCTCAAACCCATTAGCAGTCACCCCATCCACCCCCCAAATTCCCAGCCCGAGGCAACCACTGGTCTATTTTCTGTCTCTCTGGATTTATCTAAACATCTTTTATTTTAAGGAAGGGGAGCAAGGTTCAGGAGGGGAAAACTTGGTGAACTGTAGGGATGAAAAGAAGAAGATGGTATAGAATTTAAAATTCTGGGGATATGTGTTTTAAGGATCATCTTCTCTTCCGTCGTTTTGTTTTCCTTAATTCATTTTCTGTTAATTCCTTCCCAGGTGCTAAAAGCTTTGAGGAAGATTTCCTCTGTTCCTTAGGTGCTGTGGGAATCACCTTAGTCCGGCTATGCTCGGCTTCTGAGGGCAAAGTATGAGTGTGTAATAGCGTCTCTTCTCTTTACCGGGTTATAGCTTTGATCAGAGCGAAACGTTCAACTGAAACGTCCCAGTGTTCAGCGCCTGTTTTCTTCTCGTCAGGTTTACAACATCATTAAGAAGGAGAGTAACCGGCAGAGGGTCGGCCTGGAGCTGATCGCCTCCGAGAACTTTGCCAGCCGGGCTGTTCTGGAGGCCCTGGGTTCTTGCCTAAACAACAAGTACTCCGAGGGGTACCCGGGCCAAAGGTACGTGAGTGTCATCCAGGCCTGCCTCCGAGGCAGTGAATCAGGATGGAGTCTAAAACTGGGGAAATTTCAGAAGACAGCCAGGTTCTCAACTGCGGGGCCTTTCTGGAATACCAGCCAGTCCCGAAGGAGCAGCTGCCGGCCGTAGCTGAACCTCCCGAGGAATGTCAGTGCTTAGTGGAAGGTTGTGTGGGGAATCGCCTCCGAAGCAGGAAGGGGACCCCGAAGTGAAAACAACCTCTCATCCTAGAAAGCGTTTCAGCATTTTAAGTGCTGGGTTTACCTACCGAGTGATTTCCGTCAACTCCTTCACCCTGAGAACCACAAGAAGTCGTATTCATTTCTGGTTTTCATTACAGTCATGGTGAGGCAAAGATGGTGATTCCAGAATTAACACGGGGTTTTTGCAAATTTGTACACTTGTGTCCCAAAGGACACGGAAAAGGGAGGGTCACCTTGGAGTGGAGATGCCATGCTACACTGATTAGAGGGTCAGCACTTTTGGCCCCCGATGCCCAACCCCCTGGGAGGGGCAGGGTGGGGCAGCCAGAGGGCAGTGGTTGTGGGTCACACACCTCCCTTACCTTGTCCCACGCGTCTCCTTCATTAAGCTGTTCCCAAGGTGAGTCCTTCATGATAGACCAGTGATCATAAGTAAAGCACTTTCCTGAGTCCCGAGTTGTTCCAGTGAATTATTGAACCTGAGAGGGTTGTGAGCACCCCAGAATTTGTAGCCACCTTGGGCAGCAGTGCGGGTGGCCTGGTGACCGGGGACTTTCTCCTGACGTCTGAAGTTGGGGGTAGACTTGTGGGCCTGAGCCCTCAGCCCGTGGGTCCGTGCTGACTCTGGGTGGTCAGTGTCGGAACCGAGTGGAATTACTGGACACCTAGTTGGTGTCCGAGAATTGGCCGTTGATGTTGGAAAACCACACACGCTCCAAACCCCAGGCTGCCCCGGGGGTTCTGGCATTTCCAGCTGACCTTGTAGAAAATGCTTCGGTGCCTCTGCAGAGAGGTGTGGTACAGAAGCCTTGCTGCTTCCTGCTGGGGCTGAGGGCGCCGTGGCCACAGCAGTACCCCCCACCCCAGCCCTGTTCCCATGGCGACATGAGTGAGGGGCATCCGCTCTCTGGAGGGTCAAGTCGACCATGGCTTGGATCCCAGGCCAAAACCGAATCCCTAGCCCAGAACAGAATGGGGTGTGCGGGCAGATGGGAGTGTGTGGGGCGGGGGGGGATGGAGGGGAAAGTGGGGGTGGGGCGGGACAGCAGCCGGGGCCGCGTTGCCGCTCCCTGAGCACTCGCTGACTTTCTTCACCCCCGAGCCTCATTTTCTCGCATTTTAGCAGCGCGAAGCATGGTCACACACCCTCATTTTTAGGTATCCACAGCCCGACCACAAAGTAAGCATGCTCACCCCTTTTCAGATAAGGAATTGGGGAATACGTGAAGGAGGCTGCTCCAGTCTGATGGGCCCTGTTGCCACGTGGCTCCTGCCACAGCTCCCAGCTGCCTCTGTGGGAGACTTGCAGTGACTCAGATCCCGTCCTGTCTTTGCTCCCCTGGAAAGTGGTGCAGCCTGACATCCTGCCCGTCCACAGCTCTGTCCCTGGCGTGGGCTGCTCTCCCGCAAGCTGTGGGAGACCAGGCCCTTTGGGTCACAGAGCAGGGAGTATGAGGCAGAAGGGACCCTCCAGATCAGTCCGGGACGCCCCTTTCAGCTGTAAGACTAGTTCTGTGGTTTTCAGTTCCTTCCCTGAACCAAATAAGACTGTCGTTAAAAACTCAAATAGGTGTGTAGATAATTAACTCATTTATTCATGGTAAAATACTGTTTTAAGAGGTGATTATTAACCATTTTCATGTTTTGTTAGTAACGTCAGTTAACCTTTTGGAACATTATTAGTGTTCAGAGTTAATATTTGAAAACAATATTGATCTAGCATTAACGGCTGCCTGATACAAGTGGAAAAACAAAGTTCTGGTTTTTATTTTCTATCACAGTTTTATTGAGATGTAATATGCGTGCCGTTCAGTCCCCCCAGGTAAAGTGTTCAATTCTGTGGACCCCAAGAGTATGGTAGAAGGGTATCGGGGCTTTGTCCCATTCCTGACACAGCTCCCAAATCCCTTGAGCAGCTTTTGTTACTCACGATGAGCCCTTCCCACCGAACCTAGTGTGTGTTAAGGGGGTGACACTTGGTGGCCCCTCGAGCGCTTCGGGATGGGGGCTGGTGGCCTGACTGGAGAGCTGGAGACACAGTCAGTCGTGGCAGCCGATCTCACCGGTCAGGCCTCATAGTAACCTGAGCAGCGAGGCTTGGGGGCCGTCCTGCCTGGCGGACACATCAAGGTGCTGGGAGGGTGGCGCCTGGGGGGGAGTGTGGAAGCTCCAAGCCCCTTCCCCATACCCTGCCCATGCATCTCTTCATTTGTCCTGAGTTGCATCCTTTATTTTTAAAGTTTATTTTATTTATTTATTTTTGGCTGCGTTGGGTCTTCGTTGCTGCGCGCGGGCTTTCTCTAGTTCCGGCTAGCGGGGGCTACTCTTTGCTGTGGTGCACGGGCTTCTCATTGTGGTGGCTTCTCTTGTTGAGGAGCACGGGTTCTAGGCGCACGGGCTTCAGTAGTTGTGGCTCACGGGCTCAGTAGTTGCGGCTCGTGGGCTCTAGAGCACAGGCTCAGTAGTTGTGGCGCACGGGCTTAGTTGCTCCGCGGCATGTGGGATCTTCCTGGACCAGGGCTTGAACCCGTGTCCCCTGCGTTGGCAGGTGGATTCTTAACCACTGTGCCACCAGGGAAGCCCCAGTTGTGTCCTTTATAATTAACCGGGAACAGTAAGTAAAGTGCCGCCCTGAGTTCTGTGAGTCCTTCTAGCAATTGCTGGACCTAAGGGGGTGTTACAGGAACCCCAGGCTCATCACACGGAATGGGGGGGCCCGAACCTTGCAGGTCCTGTAGGTCTGGCGCTAACTCGGGGCAGCTAGGTCAGAACTGAACTGTAGGGCAACAGGGTTGTCAGAGCTGGTCGGTGTGAGGAAAAAGCCCACACGTTTGGTGTCTGAAGTGTTCTGAGTACAGACCTCACATTCCCCCTCTTTAGTGTGGTAAAATACGCATACCGTAAAAGTTACCATTTTTAAGTGAAAACTTCAGTGACATTAAGTACACTCTTGATATGGTGACCATCCATCTCCAGAACTTTTTCATCTTGTGGAAGCAAAGCTCTGTACCCATGAAACAGTAACTCTGGCCAACAGGCACACGCCAAGACGTTCAGCATCACTAACCATCGGGGAAATGCCAATCAAAACCACGGTGAGATACCACCTCACACCCCCTAGGAGGGCTACTATCAAAAAAATAAAATGACAGTTGTTGGCGAGGATGTGGAGAAACTGGAAGCCTCGTGCTCTGTTGGTGGGAATGTGAAACGGTGCCGCCACTATGGAAAACAGTGTGGAGTTTCCTAAAAAAAACTAAAAATAGAACTATCATATGATCCAGCAATCCCACTCCTGGGTGTTTAGCCAATAGGGTTGAAAGCAGGACTTCAAATAGATATTTGTACACCCATGTTCATTGCAGTATTATTCACAAGAACCGAAAGGTGGAAGCAACCCAAGTGTCCACTGTTGGATGAGTGGATACACAAACTGTGGTCCATCCATACACTGGAATGTCCTTCAGCCTCAAAAAAGAAGGAAATCCTGACACTTGTTCCAACATGGATAAACCTTGAGGACATTATGCTCAATGAAATAAACCAGTCACAAAAAGACAAATACTGTATGATTCCACATAGATGAAGTTCCTGGAATTGTCAGAACAAAGTAGAACTGTGGTTTCCAGGGGCAGGAAGCGGGTGGGGAGCTGTTGTTCAGTGGATACAGAGTTTCAGTTTTGCAAGATGAAAATGTTCTGGAGATCTGTTACACAACAATGTGAACGTACTTATCAATGTAACACTACTGAACTGAATGCTTAAAAATGGTTAATAAGATGGCAAATTTTATGTTATGTGGTTTTCACTATACTCAAAAAACGTATATACATTTAGTTTAAAATTTTTAAAGCTGTTTGTGACCACAAGGCCTAAGTGTTAAAAATTTCTTCTGGATTGAGTTATTACAAGTATTAGTATACAAATAATAAAAAATACAAATGCATGATAAATTTTGATATGGAATTACTCAACCAAAAGTAAAATTTTATTAGAATGCAACCACTGTTCCCCACCCCACCCCTGTGAATTGACTCCTGTGGGCACCTTACATAGGTGATCACACAGCCGTGACAGTGTCCCTAAGGTCTGTCCGCCCCTCCTCACAGATGGCCAGACACAGTCCCCTGGGCGCTGGCGGAAGCTGTCGCGTGGGTTCAGGGTGCGCGTTCTCACCCTTGCTCCTCCGTCCTCAGTGCAGAGGTGGGCTGCGTGGGCCCACGTCCCCTGCCTTCCCTGCAGGTACTACGGCGGGACGGAATTCATCGATGAGCTGGAGGTCCTCTGTCAGAAGCGAGCGCTGCAGGTCTATGGCCTGGACCCCCAGGGCTGGGGAGTCAATGTCCAACCCTACTCAGGTAATCATCACGTCCAGACAGGCCTGGGCAGACCCCTTCCTGCCAGCCTCCCGGGGATCCCGCTGGGCTTGGGGTGTTCCCCTGTCGCCCTCGGCTGCTAGCTACACGAGCGCCTCCCGGGCAGCCCCCGTCTCTGAATGTCCCCACCAGGGGCACCTGGGGCCAGAGGAGTGCATCGCGGCCAGGCCTGTTCTGGCCACCCTGGTCGACGGCCTTGTGGGCAGGAGTAATCGCACCTCCCTGGTCTGCCCGCACCAGGCTCCCCCGCAAACTTCGCGGTGTACACAGCCCTGGTGGAGCCCCACGGCCGCATCATGGGCCTGGACCTGCCCGACGGGGGCCACCTGACCCATGGGTTCATGACCAACAAGAAGAAGATCTCTGCTACGTCCATCTTTTTCGAATCTATGGCCTACAAGGTACAAGTGCGTCTCTCCGCAGCTCCACAGCCTGTTCTCAAAGCCTCCAGTGCTGGGCGCGCCCATGCGAATACAGAGCTTCATTCCCAGGCACCTCAGGGAGTACCCCTGTCACTGTCCCTTCCCTGCCCTGGGGACCCTCGGGCACTCAGGGCTCGCAGGGGATGGAGCGCTAGGGGCTGAGCTGAGGTGCAGGGAGACGGGCGGGGAGGCGACTGACCACGGCTTTCAGCCGCAGTCGGGGTGCTGGCTGGTCCAGAACCGGGGGGGGTGACAGCCAGACCCCCCAGGGTTGGCCCCAGCACACAGCCCTCCACGCCAGCCGAGTCCCTGCAGGTGGGGGGCTAGAGCCGGGGCTGTGCGGCCACCCACGCCTGGCATGGTGAGAGTAGCCTGTGTCTACACCCCCGCCCCTGCCAGACCTGACTTCAGCCAGCTGCACCCAGTACCCGCCTGTGCCCGGCATGGGACCAGCCCTCGTCATCATAAACAGTGTGGTCAAAAACCGCATGTACGGTTGGTGGGCTCGCGGAGGCGTGGCGGCTGATCAACAGGGACGACCAGAGTGGGGTGGAAAGCAGGTAACCTGCATCGTGGCTTGTGGTGCACAGGGTGCTGCTTCCTTGGGTCTGGACCCGTCTCCGGTGTTTCTTGTCGAATGGCCATTCCTGGTCATTTCCACGTGCCCCGCCACCCACCGAGCCACGGCAACCGCGCAGCATTACGCTCGCTGAGCTAACTTTGCTCTTTGAAAAATCCAGCCAGCGGCTTCCCTCCTCTGCCCGCCGGGCTGCCTCCCTGCTAGGCCCCTCCCCAGCCCCTGCCCTCTCTGCGGGACCGTCACCTCCCAGCAGTCGCCCCACACGGACAGACAGGAACCGCAGCAGGAATCTCTCCTCTCCACTTCCTGTTGCTGCCCTGTGACGAACGCCTGTGAATCCTTCCAGGAGCTGTTGTATTGTTGAATTTTCAAGATACAAAAAACCTTTTTAAAAAATCCCACAAATTTAAAAAGCAAAATGTGGAGGGAGAGAGTAGCAACAGATTGTTTTTTTTTTTGGTAATCAGTCTCCTTTAAAACTTTTTTAGAATTATGTCCAATTTTTTACTGTGGGTCAGCTGTTGATTTTTTATTAAGCCAACAGTTTCTTCACCGAGTTCAGGTGACTGAGGAGGAACCGCTTCACGCCCTTGAAACAAAGCCCCAGACCAAGCCCCAGAGCATCCTTCCGCCGGTCCCAGCGACGTCTCACACAAGCTCTGTAACTGTGCTAAGCTGCAGGCACCTTTTTCATTTGGAAAGGGCGCCCACCCAACCTGAATCCTCCCTCTGCGGGGGCAGGGGCTTCCAACCACCTCCTCCCCAGGGGCTCCCAGGCCCCTAAAGTCTCCCTACAGCGACCCCTCTGTGGTTATACCCACTCCCCAGCACAAGTGCTTTAACACAACTTTAATAAACTGAAATTACTAAGAAATGAGGTCCCCCCGACCCCCCGGAAAAAAAGGTGTTGTGTTTTACATGCTGCACATGGATCCGTGGTCTGTTGGGAAGGGATTTCTGTGTATGGGGTGAGGTCGGTGCCCCGGTGACAGGTGGGCACCCACCTGGCCTAGTGCCGCGACCGGAAGGCCTCCTTACTGCAGGGCCGCCCCCCCCCCTCCGTCCTCACCATGCGGGTGGCCTTCCAGCACAAGGGATTCTGCTTCTGGGCTCAGTTCTGTCTGTCAGATCGTCCTGCAAGCACACGCTGCCTTAATTACTCTTTTTAGGTGTTTTTAAGTTTTTCTCAATAGTGCTTTGTGCAGAGGTCTTGTTCATCTTTTGTTAAATATTTTACAGTTTTTCAAAACTAATGTAATGATATTATTAAAATTTTGTTTTCTATTTTTTCCTACACACACACACACACACACACACACACACACACACACACACACACACACACACGACCTTTGTTTTTCAGCCCTGTAACCGGGGGCCTTGCTGATCCGTTACTGGTTCTAGGCCTTCGTGGTGCACAATCGAGGTGTCCGAGTAGCGTCGGCCTGGGTGGCCTTTGAGCCCCCGAGCCTTTCTCCTTTTCGCCTCATGTGTCTGGACTAGACGGACATGGGGTGAGGCGGCAGGGCCTTCGCACCCGCACACGTGCTGCATGTTTGTCCCTCTGGTTCCTTCTGCGGCGAGTCAGGAGCAGGGCTCGCTCTTCGCCCAGGACCCCCAGGGCATCCTGTCCGAGAGCCATGATGCCTCGTTGCCTAAGCACTTGTGCCCCGTCTCGCCCACAAGTCCTGGTTGGCAGCGAGGGCAGCAAAGAGCTCTGGGCAGGTGGAGGGAGTCCTCTTACCCTCGACAGCCAGGCAGGAAGAAGTGGCCCAAGCCCCCGTCTCCGTGCTGTCCACAGGTGAACCCCGACACCGGCTACATCAACTATGACCAGCTGGAGGAGAATGCCCGACTCTTCCACCCGAAGCTCATCATCGCAGGTGAGGAGCCCGGCGGGGCCCCAGCCTCTCACAAACAAGCTTGTGTGCTGTTCCCACCCTGTCCTCATTCCCTGCTGGTTTCTGCCGCGCAGCTGAGCTGCTTGGGTCTGTTTCCTTTTCTGTCAGGACCATTAGTCCTGCACTGTTCCCCAGAAGCATCTGGACATGTTGGCCCCTGCCTAGTTGGGCTGCTAATGGCCAGGGGCCGCCCCAGCCACGCAACACAGGGGCAGAGAGCAGGGGGTCGCCTTTGGCACAGGCGGGATTTGCAGGCGTCCCTCGTTTCCATCCTCAGGCCTTAGAGGGGGCAAGGCCGGCTTTCAGACATCGTGCCCAACCGAGGCGGCTCTGCTCTCGAGCTGACTCAGTGTCACCCTTGCCATCTCAGGGACCAGCTGCTACTCCCGGAACCTGGACTACGCCCGGCTGCGTGAGATCGCTGACGACAACGGGGCGTATCTCATGGCCGACATGGCACACATCAGTGGGCTGGTGGCGGCCGGCGTGGTGCCCTCCCCCTTCGAGCACTGCCACGTGGTGTCCACCACCACCCACAAGACTCTGCGGGGCTGCCGCGCCGGCATGATCTTCTACAGGAAGGGTGCGCTCCTGGCGGGGCCAGGGCTGCCTTTCTTCTTGGGGCCCACAGTCGGTTTAGGGAGCCAGGAAGACTGACCCAGATGCTGTAAGGAGCAGGAAGCCCTGAGCACAGCTGTCCAGGTCCGGGGGAAGGGGGAAGGGGAAGGGTGTCCTGGGGGCCAGCGTCCTGTGGCTCAACTTATCCTGTTGAGTGGAAGATGTTGGGGTGACAGGAGGGTGTGCGTGGCTGGCGGGGCTCTCAGAGACCTCGCAGTGTAGCGTTATTTTGGTGAACTTACTGTAGCATGTTTCTCCCAGAGAAAGACTCAATAATCAAACCATAAGACACTGATGTGTAAACCATGGTAGGAGTTTGTCGTTTGAGTGAGGAATTTTTCCTCCCCATGATGGAGCCTACGTGCATGTGTCCCCTTATTTGGGAGTCCCATTCCTGAGAAGCAGGATTAGGGTCTCATAGTCTCCAGTCCCGGTGCACTAACCTCACGTCAGCAGAGAGAACCCCCCTCTGGTGACCGCATCTCTTTTTACCCCCTGCGGGACCCCCTTGCCCAGCCGCTGGCCAGGACTGGATACACCATGTGCCCACTGGGCTTCTCAGGGCCCTGCTGCCTCTGTGCCCCTCAGAGGCCCCTCCTCAGTTGTGTTCAGGTTTCTGAGGCAGGCGGCCTTTCCCACCTGCTGGGGAGACGTTTGTTTTCCCCACTGTATGTTGGTGATATTCGATTGACCCTCCAGGCGGAGCAAGTCCTGGCTCTGCCATGGATGTGCTGTGTGATCTTTGGCTAGTTGTGCAGCCTCTCTGTGCCTCAGTGCCTCAGTTCCTCACCTCCAGAGTAGGGATCATAATAATAGTACCTGTCCCTGGGGACTGCTGTTGTGAGGATCGAATGAATGAATTTAGGGAAACTGCTCAGAGCAGTTCCTGGCTCACAAGAAGCTCCATGGAGACACTGGCAGCTCTTATTACTGGTCCTTAACTTTTCTCAGAAAGGAAGCTTCTCCGTTTCTGGCCAAATGAGTCACGTCTCCCCTAAAGGAGTCATCTTGGAAGACTGCTCTCTTGGACAGTTCTTTGAGGAAATATGCCCGAGGTGTATTCTTTGTTACTATCTCAGTGGAGGGACATTTTCATCTTTCCTTTCACTTTTTTTTTTTTTTGGCTGCATTGGGTCTTTGTTGCTGCACGCGGGTTTTCTCTAGTTACGGTGCACGGGCTTCTCATTGCTGCCAAGTACGGGCTCTAGGCACGTGGGCTCAGTAGTTGTGACTTGCAGGCTTTAGGGTGCAGGCTAAGTAGTTGTGGCACATGAGCTTAGTTGCTCCGTGGCATGTGGGATCTTCCCGGACCAGGGCTCGAACCCGTGTCCCCTGCACTGGCAGGCAGATTCTTAACCACTGCACCACCAGGGAAGCCCCTTCCTTTGACCTTTGAAGGGTCAAAGGAAGGGTGGTTCCCCCACCCAGCCCCCCTGGGAACAAGCACCCTCCCTGGCCTGCAGCATTGCCTCCAGGAGTGGGGCTGGGTCTGTGTCCAGGTGGGGAGAAAACAGGGGATCGTCTGTCCCATGTCCCGTGTTGTCTTATGTCCAGGAGTGCGCAGCGTGGACCCGAAGACGGGCAGAGAGACTCGCTACAACCTGGAGTCACTCATCAACTCTGCTGTGTTCCCAGGCCTGCAGGGGGGCCCCCACAACCACGCCATTGCTGGTAATGCAGACCCACCTTGCCCAGGCCCCGTGGCCACACGCCTTGGGCAGCTCCCCCATAGCCCGTCCCCCAGAGCGTGTGCACTGTCTAAGAGGTGCTGACGAGTCAGGGAAGGGGAGCAGTGCATATGTCAGCAGGGACAGAGGTGACGGCCACTCCACTGAGTCGGGCAGGCCCCACCTGAGCCCCTGAGAAACCGCGGGGAGGGGACCTGACAACGGAAGACTGCACAGCCGAAGGAGCACGGAGCGGGCGGGCGGCCCTCCCCTGGTCTCCTGGCCTCCAGGGGAGAGGACGGCGACACCCGTGTCTGACCCTCGGCCTTGACTTTGGGGCCACGCTGGTACCTCCTAGGTCCTATTCCATGATGGCCCAGCAGCTGTCATAGACATACTCCTTCTCTGGTTGTACCCGAGCCTTAGAAAATCTGATGACCTCAGAGCTTTTACTCCGTCTTTGGAGCAGAGCAGTTGGTGGGGGAGCCAGGACAAAGGTGTCCTGTCCCCATTGGGAGACCGTCAGGAGAAGTACCGGTGTATACGAGAAGGGGTATGGAGGGAGCAGTGAAGGGGGAGTTTTAGGCTCCAGAGTGGGCAGGGGCCGCTCCCCTTACACCCACCCGCTCAGCGCCCTCCAGTGGGGGGATGCCAGCCCTCCAGCCTCTCCAGGCCGTTCTCCACACACGGACTGGGGGCTCCTGTGCCAGGACGTGGGCACGTGGTTTGCATCCTCCTCCATCTCTGTGCCCCTTTAAGCAGCCCTGGGGATCGAACAAGGTCCCAGAGGAGTCTGGGTGTGCAGGTAGGTCAGGCCTGTACCTCTCATCTGGACTCTGCTCTGAAAGGTGCATAATTTGGCATCAAAGCATCAGCAGCTAAGTGATCCGTTTACACACGTCGAGCTTAAAAAAGACATAAAATCCATCTTGCTGGGAACAGCTCTCCCCTGGTGATTTCCTTAGCCCGAGACTTCATGCTGGAGAGAGGCCACCTCAAAAGCACTTGCTCAGAGAGAGAGGTCTGAGGCTTAGCCGGGTAATTGCAGGGTTAAAAGGGATCATTTTGGGAGGAGATGTAACCTGCCGCCCTGGGTGACACTGAGAAGCTGGGAAGCCCAAGTGGAGACGGGTGTTTATTTGACTCACGGTCTGTCTTCATCTCCTGCCAGGGGTGGCGGTGGCTCTGAAGCAGGCCATGACTCCGGAGTTCAGACTCTACCAGCGCCAGGTGCTGGCCAACTGCAGGGCTCTGGCCGAGACCTTGATGGCGCTGGGCTACAAAGTGGTCACAGGTACGACAGGAACAGAGCCCGTCCCGGCCCTGTCAGGGTGTGGCTGTAGGGTCCTGGCCTGGGCACGGTGGCCACAGCCTTGGGGTGACTCGGGATCCCCGCAGCTCTGTATACACGACCTCGTTCAAACCTCGAGATAGCTTTGGGAATCGCTGGTCTTATTTTACAAATGGGCGTTTGAGGTTCCTAAAGCCACGTGGCAAGCAAGGGGGCTGTGGGTCCAGAGCCGCACATCCGCTTAGGCCACATGCGTCTTTGAAGCCGCGGTCATCGCCTAAGTCAGCGATGGGGGTCTAGTTAACCCAGGGATTAACTAGAGTTCAAAGTGAAGATCAGGTGCTTGGAAGATTCCTTGGGCCGTTCCAGAAAGTTCTTCCATATCTCTTCTGCACCACTTTGAAAATACTATCATCCTCGCAGCATTGGGGTTAAAGCACACGATGGCTGGCAGTGTCTGCACCTGACGTGCCCGTCACCCTGTCACCTAGATCGCCCACTGCCCGCTACTCTGAGGCCCCCTCAGAGGGAGCCTTGCAGGTGGACTTAGAGAAAAGGGGCACATTCCCAGATGACGTCATCACCCCAACAGGCTTCGAGGTGCTGCCCTGGCACCTGACAGGTTGGGATGTGGCAGCGGGCCGCCTGGGCTGGTCGTTTGCCCTCAGCCCCCTCTACATCCTCAGGTTCCCTTTTTAAACTACTCTGCTTCTTCTCAAACTCTGAGGCCCTGGGGTATATGGTCTTCAGCAGGTGATGACAGCCCCGCAGGACACGTGGTGGGGGTCACACACCCCCGTTTCTTTGGAAGAGAAAGATCCCTTGGCTCGGCATGGGTTTGGCTTCCATGTGTCTAACCCGGTTTCCAGGTGGTTCTGACAACCACTTGATCCTCGTGGACCTCCGCTCCAAAGGCACAGACGGCGGCCGGGCTGAGAAGGTGCTAGAAGCCTGTTCCATCGCCTGCAACAAGAACACCTGCCCAGGTGAGCGTCCTCAGCCCTCTCCTGTCTGCACCTCTCAAGGCCGATGGTGGCTTGGCTCTGGGGACAAGATGTGCAGCGTTGGACGGGGCCAGGCCGTGCTCTCCTGCCCGCCCCCTCTGACACGGCGCTGACCCCGCTGGGGACAGAGAGGGAGAGGGAGGCTGGGGCCTCTGGAAAACCGGCTGCATTTCTCAGCGGGTCGTGAATAAGATGTGGGCGATGCCCCTGAAACCCAGACAGATGCTGCCCTGGTGTCAGGAGCAAGGACCACGTCGCAAAAGGCGGCTCTCCTGATATTTCAAGTAGCGCAGCCGAGGTGTGAGCCAGCGTCCGTGGGCCTATTCCTTTTGCCCACGAGGCCCTTCTCAGTGCCCGACGGTCAGTGGGGAGACGGGTGCAGCCCAGGGACAGAGCCTGTTTCTCTTGAAGGTGACAAAAGCGCCCTGCGGCCCAGCGGACTGCGCCTGGGGACCCCGGCGCTGACATCCCGAGGACTCTTGGAAGAAGATTTCCAAAAAGTTGCCCATTTTATTCACAGAGGTGAGGAGAGGCGTGGACACTGGCCGCGTGGGGCTGTGCGGTCGGGATGAAGGACGGCTCTGCGTCAAGGCTGGAGCAGGGCCGGGAGCCAGAGCATCGCCCAGTAGACCGCGTGGGCTGAGAGGGTGGCGGGCGCGTGGACAGCAGAGCAGTCGGGCCCGGCCGCCGGGGGCACACGGGCAGTGGCGTCTCTCGCTGGTGCAGGGATAGAGCTGACCCTGCAGATCCAGGACACCGTGGGGGTGAAGGCTACCCTGAAGGAGTTCACGGAGAAGCTGGCAGGGGCCGAGGATCATCAGCGGGCTGTGGCGGCACTCAGGGCAGAGGTGGAGAGCTTCGCCGCCCTCTTCCCTCTGCCCGGCCTGCCCGACTTCTAGAGGAGTGCCCGCCCGCCCAGGGACCCAGCGCCCTGGAGGCCCCACACAGGCCCTGTTTCGGACTTTGCTTTTTTTACCTTGTTCACAAACCAACATTTGTTTAAGGCTCAGTGTTAGTCATCCTGGGACAAGTTATTAAGGAGTTTAAATGTGAACCTCACTTTCTCACAGCTACGTATAGTTGTTCTGGAAAAATGAAATACAATTTAGCCATTCAGCCTTAATTATCCAGACGGGTGGAGGGCAGGGTTACTGGGAAGACTCCACTCTTAAGAGTCCCTGGGCTTCCCTGACTTGCTGCGGCAGCCAGAAGCACCGAAGTTCGAGCTTGGAAGAGCTGCCCGTTGCTATCTGCTCCCCCGTGGGCACCAAAGGAGGACTCAGTTATAACCGTCGCAAACGAGGAGGGAGCGTCCTGGTCCTTCTGCTGTGCTTTCAATCAGAATCACAAGTTAGACGGGTCTGTTCAGGTGCCACCCAGCTCCGTGGGAGGGCCGCTTACAGCACCTGGGCGGGAGGGGGATGTGATCCCCTTCCCCCAGCCCAGGGCAGGCAGGCCAGGAAACCTGGTCCCAAGCCGCTGAGCAGACAACCACCTCCCTCCCGTGATCAGGAAACCAGAGGTCACCTTCCCACAGAAACTTTATTTTTCACAAATCTCAAGTGCAAAACATAGATGACCATTTATAATAAGCACAAATTTTTAACCACAGAATGTCTACAAGAATTATAGCTTTAAAAAATACAACCAATTTTTATATCTCAAAAATATCTCAACTCAAATAAATTAATTTCTTAAAAAGTACACCTCCTACTATTGGTTTGGCATGACTGGTTGAACTCTGGTGCAGCCACACCGGGAGCTGCAGGCACGCGTGTGGCGTGCAGCGTGCTCTCGCCCTGGCCGCAGTGACCACGGCTCACCCGGTGGGACTCACGCTCACACACGACGAGGAGCATGCAGTAATAATACAGGTTTTCAAAAAATGACAAATACGACGTCCTCACGCACTATGCTTCTCACCGTGGCCTTAACACAGCTGCAGTTGACGCCCCGGGGCTCCAGCGCAGCGGGCAGGGTGGCTGCCACCTCCACAGCTGTGGAAACAGCCTTACACCCAGGAGCTTGACTCTTCCCCCCGCCCCCGCAGGAGACAAAGGCCACCACACAAGCACTCCCGGGAGGCTAGGCCCCAGACCAGCACTTGATTCATGGCCAAGTGCTCCCTCCTCCCCGCAGCTGAAACCAAACCTCAAAGCAGGACGGGCTCAGAACAGCTGGGTGTGCTCCAGCCTTAGCTGAGGCTAGGCTGGTTTTCCTTCCAGCCAGAAGTAGAGATTTGATACTTTTCCTTTTTGCAATGTTAATACCATCTCTCTCTCAAAAATTCCAGTTGTATCAGTTTCTATCACAATATTGGGAAAAAGCCAGAAAGCTAGCTGGTTTGCTTCAAAGCACGAGCCAAGGCACTTTCTTGAGCCTCTAGGGAGATGGGAGGTAAGAGCTGATGCTGGCTTGGGGGGCTGGTGCCTCCGAAGGCTGTCCACATGGACTGATGGACCGCACCAGCCCAGGAGGGCTCCTGCCTGTGCAAAGATGACGTGGGCCATGTGGAGAAGCTGACCGGCCAGGCGCCATCAGGCTGGGAAGGGGGGGGGGCCACGCGCCCAGCAGTGGTGGAGTGGGTGGCGAGCTGCGTGCGAGATCTTCCAGGCCGCTGGGCCTCCAGGGACGTGTCACGAGCTGCAGCAGCCCTGGCACTCTGGGGAGAATCTATCGGCCATCCTGGGATTTTGACATGGGATTTGTTACTTGTTTGGGGATGAAGTCTATGATACTTTGCACACAGTAACTGATCTGAAGCAAGAAATTCAGAGCTAGATAGGAAATGGCAGCTGGGCTATCACAGCCCATTTCCAGATTCTACTAAAGGAGTAGGGTCCCCAGGGCCACAGGTGCTAGAAAAGGGTTCAGCTGATGTCTACCGTGGAGCTTCTGGAAATCACTACTGCATAAATGCCAGCCTGGGCAGGTTCTTCTTAACCTGGACTGCTTTAAAAAGGCAGGGTGGGGGCTTCCCTGGTGGCGCAGTGGTTGAGAGTCCACCTGCCGATGCAGGGGACGCAGGTTCGTGCCCCAGTCCGGGAAGATCCCACGTGCCGTGGAGCGGCTGGGCCCGTGAGCCATGGCCACTGAGCCTGCGTGTCCGGAGCCTGTGCTCCGCAACGGGAGACACCACAACAGTGAGAGGCCTGCGTACTGGAAAAAGAAAAAAGGCAGGGTTGGGGGGCAGGTAATGGACTGGAAGTGAAGTTGAAACAAACCTCAAGGTTTTGGTGCCTGGAACTTCGAGGCAATACTTAGAATTGAAAAAGTACTAAGGGCACTGACACCCTCTGATTTTTGAAGCGTTTCTCAGCATTTGGACGCTTGCTGACCTATTACCAGGGAAAACCTCTTAAGATTCCCGACAAGATGAGTTCGTTGCACAGGCCCCCACCACTCAGACTCAGGTGCATCTGAGACTCCTGGCAGGTTCCAGTCCCCAGCGTGGCGGGGCCGGGAGGGCCTGGTTCCCCTTTGAGCTCCCTTTGAAGAGAAACATACTTGGCATCAAGCATTCTGTGAAACTGCCACGCTGCAAAGCTGGATTTTAACCAAAATTTAAATGCTGGAGTTCAGCCACTAGTCAGCAAATACAGCTCTACTCCTCAATGAAGAAACAGCTCAGGAGAGGGGCTCTGGGTGCCCTCTCTGCGGCCGCCCCATGGCCAGGCCTTCTCGCACCGGCAGGGCTCGCCCGAGGCGGAGCTTCTGCACAAACACCCTCCAGAGTGGACTTTCGCTTCTAGGCCAGTGTGACTGACCTGCTGCCCTTTCTGGCTTCCCAGGTGCGAGGTGTGAACCACAGAGGCCATGTTGGTGGCCCGGGAACGAAACAGGGGTGGGCCCATGATCGCTTCCCATCTGGTCATTTGGGCCCCATGGACCGCTCTTCCCTCGGACATAAGGTGTCACAAGCTCGTGTCCCAGGAGGCCCAAGTAGATGCAATTAGCCACCTACCTAGAAAACAAAGCAGCATCTGAACACAAGGGGGGCGGTGGTAACAGGAGGGCAGCCTTCCCACCAGCACCCACACTGCACGTTCGGAAGCTGCCATGTGGTCCCTGGAGACGCCTCTCTGAGGGACACAGGTGACAGCACAGGTGCGAGGACCCGAGGAGATGCGGTGGCAGCCCTGTCACAGTGGGCCTTGGTCACGGCCTCCGGAGCAGAATCACACTCTGGCAGGAATGGGGACCCTGACCAGAAGCCTGGGCAGGGAGGGCCACGGGAAAGAGATGATACGAAGCCTCCTTGGTCACCGGGGGTCCTGACCGCTGTGGTGTGCTGCAAAGCTGGTGGCGGACCAGGTCTCAACAGCAGGACTCTGACGACACAGAACACGGCCCTGGCAGACACGCACGCATGCTCAGGAGCAACCACTATGGCTGGTTCAGGTGCGTTTTACCACAACTTGGGGAAAAAAATTAAAAAGCAGTAATACCAAGAGTTCTCCCTGCTTAGGGACAAACAACTTAAAGAAGAAAAGTATGACATTTTCAAGGTTGCAAAAAACCATCCACCTACACACACCAGTGGTAACTGTGTCAAGAGGGTCCTGGTGGGTAAACAGGAAGTGGGGCTGGGACTCAGCTGGGGCGGAACGAGCTGCTGTGAGTGCGTGTGCTCCAGGCCAGCACGGCCTTCCCGGAGGAGATCCCAGCCCGCTGGCTGCCCCGTGCCCGCGACACCCCGTGAGGTAGTGAAGTGGTAGCGACGGTCTGCGGTGACCTCTGCCGGGCGAGCGCCAGCCCATCTGCAGACCCTCCCCGAGAGGACAGTGTCGGCACCCCCAGGACAGCTGGTGGCTCCTCGCCCTCACAGCAGGAAGCCTGTGCCCAGGCCCCCACGACAGCGGTTCTGATGACCAGGGGCCAGTGACTGGTCACTCCGCTGAGCCTGGGAGCCCAGCAGCAGGCCCCTCCGTGCCTGGCGAGGACGTGAGGACAGGGCAGGGAGCATCCAGGGACCTCCCCTGGGAGGGCGGCTCCACAAGGGCACGCGAAAGGTCCGGCTGGGGTCTGCACTAGGCAATGGACGTTCCATTGTCCTGCTTTCGACCAAATAATCCAGTTAACAGCTGCTCCCCTTGATGTTGCTGCGCAAGAGGGCCGGCGCGGTCCTCCCTGCAGGCTCCGCCTCCCTGTCCCTCATCACAGTGCCGAAGCTTTCTTCTGCCCTGGCCCCCAGTCCCAACCCCAGGCCACTCTCCAAGGGGCCGCGAGCTGTTACCGTCCTTCCAGATGCCGCCAGGGGGCCAGTGCCCCCACCGTCCTTGCCCAGAGCCACCTGGGAACCACGGCTGCCACCTCGGTTTCCTTCCTGCCAACGACACCAGAAGTCTAAACAGCTCAGAAGACCCCCGGTCATGCCAACGCCCTCCCCGTACCGAGTCACAGGTCTTGGTCACAGTGGCCGGGCCTGACCTCAGATCTTGTATAGGAAACTGGGGACGTAGTCGAACCTGAGCACGGGTTGGCCGGCTGCGGAAGGCTCCCGCGTGTAGTGTAGCTTCAGCAGCTCTGCCAGGTACTGGACCACCTTGACGTCTTCGTTCACCAGCCCCAGGTTCAGCTGCAAGAAGCTGGCCTGGCGGCTGGCGGCCAACCCCTCGGCTTCCGTGCCGCGGGCAGGCAGGTGCAGGTGGCGGCAGAAGGCATAGAGGAAGGCCTTGGCGCAGAGCTGCGTGAGCACACTCTGCACGTGCAGGGAGTAGGTGCTGCCCCGCTTGATGTGTGTGCGGTGGTCCGCCAGCCGGGGCACCAGGGTGCCTCTGTAGAGGGGGCAGCGCAGGGTCTTCCGGTCCAGGTCCAGGATGCTCGTGTAGCGGCTGTAGCGGCTCAGGGCGTGGAGAGTGCCGGCACTGGCGGGGGACGCCACCCTGAAACACACAGGCCAAGGTCAGGAGGCAGAAGCTGGGGTGGGCCCCTGCCGTGAGGCCAGCCCCCACCCGGCCCCACTCGCCGGCACACTCTGGAAGGCAGGTCTGGCCACCACGGCCTTCGAGGCTCCTCACCCCTCTCACGACCAAGGTCAAGTGCCTAGTGTGGCCCACGAGGCCCTGACGACCTGCTTCCTGCTGCCCCTGACGCCCCAGCTGTCCCTCCCCAGGCTTTCCGTGGGGCCCCTCCCGGACCTGTTCGCTCCTCGTTCTTGCTCTGTGACCCGGGGCAAGGTCCTTAACTTCCGAGCCTCGTCTGTGAGGCAAGGACGATGGTCCTGCCTCTGGCGTCACAGCGGAGGCACAGGCTGTGGCACTCAGGACAGCGTCTGGCCCTTGCCACCGGCCTGGCACTGACCGGTGTGGCGCCAGGAGCTCCTGCAGACCCAGGACCGCACCCCCTGCCGTGCCCGGCACATCAGAGACAGGCAGGCCGGGTTCACTCAGCGAGGGAAGGAGGCCAGAGTGTCGGCCTCAGTAAGCGGCCCCTGACCACCCCGTCTAGACCAGGTCTCCCAGAGGAGCTGGGATTACCCTGCAGAGTCCAGCAAACGGCTGGCTGACCAGCCGCTTCACACACTGACGCTCCTCTGGAAGCTGGGGCTTGTGAAGTAGTTGTAAAAGGACTGACGGTCTCTTGGGACTGAGGTCACCTCATCATACTTCCCCCTCATGGGTGTTCTCTTCTTGTAGAGTTGACAGTCGTTTATCGTGCGCCTAGCGTATTCCAGGCAGTGACCTGGGGCCTGGCCTGGCCGGGAAGAAAGGACACGCACACGAGCCGGCCCAGTGAGGGGAGGCATGGCCTCCGTGTCCACAGCAGCGGCCGCGGGCTGGGAAGGCACTGGAGGAGGGGCCTCGGAGTCCTAAGAGAGGTGGGCTCTGGGGACTGCAGAGCACGGCAGGCGCAGGGGCAAGCGGGGCCGGGCCCCCCACCACAGGCCACGAGGAGTCAGACTTGCCGGCGGCTCCCCGCCCGCTCCTGGGTGACCCTTACCTCCCCCCCCGGGGGCTGGGCCACGAGCTAAATGCCTCACCTCATCTTCCTGCCCTACACTTGGCTGCCGCCCACCTCAGGCCAGCCTCTCCCCGGGCTCTGGCGCCCCAGCCTACTCCCGCCCACGGCGGCACCACCTCTTTTGCGCCTCCAAACTCTTCCTTCATTGGCTCCCCTCAAAGCTCCTCCGGAGGCCAGATGACACGGGAGGAGGTGCGGCCGGGCCTCTGTCCCTCGGGCAGCACCCCGCCCACCCCTGTCTTGAACTTCATTACGGCCGGGGTGGCGGGGGGACTCTGCACAGATGAGGACACTGGGCCCGCAGAGGGTCTGTGGCTTGTCCTAGGTCACCCACGTAGAAGGCGGCTGAGCCGGGATTCAACCCAAGGCCTCTGACGCAACACCAGCACCTCCCCGCGCAGAATGGAGCTGTCTTCCAAACAGTCCAGGCCTTCTCACTGCTGCTTAGTAAGCAACCCGATTATTGCTGGGTTTGATTTATAATCGTGGGAAACCAACTTGATTGTTTATCCGTCTCTTACACCCACAAATGTCTGATCTGACTGACAAGCATTTCCAGGCAGAGGGCCTACTTCAGTGGAAAAAGAAAAATCCAGGGCCAATGCCACTGGTGGTTCTGGGGTAAGAGTCCTGAGGAACAGTCCTACACACAGTCCAAGGGCCCGGGCGGGGGGAAGGGACTGTCCTAGGCCACAGCTCTCGGATCCCAGACTGATCCAGCACCCGGGACCGAGCCCCGTAGACACACAAAGGCAGCCCTCTGCTCACACCCTTAAATGCTGACCCTCAGGTGGGCCTCCACCTGCCTCTCCGTCTCAGTGCTGGATCTGACTGCGGGGGCCGTCTCACTAGCCACCTGCAGCTCTGGGCACCCCCGGGGCCGGGGCTCTGCGTGCATCCCGGGGGCAGCCATTCCCTGCTCCGCGGGGTAGCGGCAGGAGCCTCCACGCCCGACAGCTGGGGCCACGGCTCGTCCCCTCATGGCGCCGCCCCACCGGGTCTGCTGCTCAGCGCCCGGGATGCCTTCGGGTGAGCCGCAGCGAATCCAGTCCCCTCTCTCCTCCTGGCCCCTCGGCCGACCCTCCAGTGACACGTGCCCTGGGGGGCAAGGTCCCTGACCCGTCGACCGTGGTGCCCGCCGGAGCAGGGCCCTCCGGGGTCAGATCTCCCGATTCCCAGCACCTGTGTGCGCTCAGGGGTGTGGGAGGGAGGGCTTCGTGGGACGAGTCACCAGACATTCCCTAGAAAGGTCTCAGCTGTCACTGCTGACGGGCCTCCCGCTTTCCTGGAGGGACCCTCCACGGCTCCAAGTCTGGAGGCGAGGGCCCGGCTCCACCCCGGCCACCTGGCCTGCCTTCCACACGGCGATCGGCGCCCCCCTCCACTGCCCCCCAGGACGTCAGAGCAGCGCCTGCACGGAGCAGGCGCAGGTCAGACACGATGGGTCCCCGACACTTGCCAGCACCAGGCAGGTCTTCCTCGTGCAAATGGAAACAGCCTGGGGGAGCGCCAGCCCACAGGGTGGTGACGCTGGGATGGGAGCGAGGGCAGCCCTGTCACGCGACGCCCCCCTGCTGACGCACCTGTATCCTGGCTCCAGGCACAGCGGCTGGCCTGTAATGGCTCTCAGTAAGTATCTGGCAAATGACCACTATTTTCCCAGGAGGGAGGAAGGCGCTGCCCAGGTGCCCACTGCGGAGGAGCAGCTCACAGCCCCCTTCCAGGGACACTGCCACCTGCCGCTACCCCCGCCTGCATCCCAGAGACATCGTGATTGATCACAGCTGGCTCCCCAGTGCAGCCACGCCGGGCCGCAGAATCCTTCTCAACACAGCACTGCAGTTGGGTGCCCAGGAGAGTGGAACTGACGTGAAGGATGCACCTCATTTGCCTGCCACCGCGTTCTAAGGAAGGAAGCTCAGGGGAAGCCTCTGGAAAGGGCAAGGCCATCCTGAACCTGGTCCTGGATAAGCCAGGTGATGTCGATAGACTGACGTGTGTTTTAGATTCTCCATCTTTTGAGGCAAAAAAAAATCAAAGGTCAGGGGTTGGGGTGAGAAGGGAGAGTTGGAGAAGGGAAGGTGTGTGTGTAGGGGCCGCCCGCCCGTCATCCCACCGAGAACAGCAGCCAAACACAGTCCCTTAAAGGCCTGCCCCCACCCCGACCCCTGCTCAAACTTGGCGCCGGCAGGGGCGCGGGGGCCCGGGCACCCGCTGGGCCTCGGCCCTGCGTCCACACTCCCACGATGCCCACGGGCTGGGCTTGCCCCCGTTTGGCAGGCCCGTCCTCACTGTTCCCCCACTGCGACCCCAGCCTCCCTGCCACTCAAGCCAGAGACCCCAGACCTCCTCCGGGCACCCGTCCCACGCCTCCCATGTGAGGCGCCCCCGTCAGAGCTCTCTGCTCCCTGTGCTGCCGGGCTCTGGCCTCCGGAGCACGAATTCTCCCAGAGCAGGGCCCCTCCAGCTCGTACCCCAGCCCCGCCAGCACGGCCCGAGAGTGAAGTGGACGTGGAAGCGCCCCGGGCTTGAATCCCACCACCATGCCCCCGCGGGGCGGCCAGGGATCGAGCGAGTCAGGTGGCCGTGAGCAGGGCGAACACGAGGCGGCTTGGGACGCTGACCTCACGGATGCCAGGGACCCGCATAAAGGCGCTGACTGCCACAGGGAGGAAAGGCCTCCTGCCCTCTCCGTAGTCCAGAGAGTGGACTCCTACCATCACCCAGCTTGACGCGCATGAGTCTCAGGTGAGCAAAGGCAGGTGCGGGGAGAGAAGTGAGCCCAGTGCGCACGCCAGGGCAGAAGTCCCCCGAGCCAGACAAGCAGAACGTGGAAAAACCCAAAAGAACCTGCTATAGCACAAGCCGGTGACGTGGGGAAAAAGGAGAAAGCTTCCAGGGGGCGGGGGGAGGGGATGGGCTCCTGGGGCAGAGGGGACAGGGGAGGGAGAGCCGGGGCGGCTGCCTCTGCCAGCACCCCTGCCCTCCTCAGAGGCAGACCCCGCCTCAGTCATTTACCCCATAGCGTGAGTTAGAGACTCAGCAGGGACCTGAGACCCAGCGGTCCAGTCGTTCCCAAACCTCGCTGCACACCAGGCGAACTCCACGTCGTACCCCAGGCCAACCCAAGCACAACCCTGCGGCATTCTAGAAAATCCTCCCAAACCATTCTGACACAGCAGGGTGCAGACCAGGTTGGGAACCACTTAGGAACTGCAACCCCTCATGTGACAGACAAGGCAACAGGTCAGAAAAGGAAGAGGATTTGCCAAAAGCGACACAGCGAGTTGGTGCTGGGGCCAATCTGGAAGCCAGGCCTCCTGGTTCTGGGGCCACCACACCGACTCGTGAACCTCACCCAGAGGGACGGCCACCTGAAGCCTCATCTCTGACCAGCCAGGGCCCATCCCCACCACCTGTGACCAATTACCTCTGCAGACCAATAAGCTTCCATTTCTGAAAATCCGTGATGTGCAACGGAGAGGACACCCAGTGCTTCACGGGCTTGGCGTGGAGGCTGTAGCTGGGGACAAAGATGGACAGCGCGGTCACAAGCTTCCTGACTGCGGCCTCCTCCTCCCCGAGGATCACGAGCGTCCTCCCGCTGAGCAGGGAGTAGATGGCTGGGTGGGCAAAGGGGTACTGGCGGATGAATCTTAAGGCGTTCTGGCCCGCCCTCTTCTTATGCCTCTCGGAAGAGGGGCCAGTGGGAGGAACAGAAGAGGGAGTCCTGTCGGAGCTGGAGGAGATGACGCTGCTCCCGTAGCTGGTGGCGTCGGAGCGGTCATCCAGGCTGGTCTTACTGCCGTCCCGGCTGATCAGAAGGTGGCTCGGGTCCAGCTCATAAGCAGGGAAGCCTTCGGAACCGCTGTCTCGGGAAGAGGCGTTGGCGTTTTCCACCGAGAAGTCCATGTGGAACTCCTGGTCCTTCTGCCGGTAGCGCTGCGGGGGGACACTCACGACCCCGTCCTCGTCAGAGAGCGTGTGGCCCGGGGTGGAGAGCGGCACCCGCAGAGTGCCACCCTCCCTCCCAATGCAGCAGGAGTCTGTCTGTGACGGGGTGACCCCCGAGCCGCCCTCCTCGGCCTCCCCCAGCTCCGGCGGGCTGAGGCCTGCCTGGAAGTGGATGGCTCCCCCACCGTCATCTGCGTAGGACTCTTCTTCATTAATGGCACTTGGGTAACTGGCCTTGAAGTCGTCGGGGATGAGGGCCTCAGAGGGGCAGGTGCTGAGGACTTCAATACTGTCCCCGCTGATCGTCCTGTGGCTGACAGCCTTGCTCCGGACCACCTGGGGGCTCAAGGGCACCGTGAGGCTGGCCTGGCTGTCAGACTTAGACAGCACAGAGGTGGACTTCTCCGTGCCAAGAACCTCAATGCTCTCTCCACTGCTGATGCTTCCTTTCATGTCCATATCCAGGTAGTCCAAGTTTTCCTGGGGGTCAAAACTGCTTGACTCTGTCACCTCCACTTCCCTGGACCCCTCCTCCCCAAGTTCCTGCTCCATCTTGATTAGCACGGACTCCACACTGGACTTGTAGGAGCCCACGCTAATTAACACTTGAGGAACTGGACATTCTTCTACAGACCTGGAAGGCGGCCTGTCGTGACTGGGCTTAGGGGGTGCACTCTCCTGTTTCTCTTCCCCCCTGTCATCGACCTCTACCAAGTCTTCAAAGAGGAAGTTTGTGATATGCTGTTGCTTCAGGAGTGCTCTGTCGATCTGACTGGTCAGGAGGTAGCACAGGTCTCCTCTGAAAATGTGCTCAATGTGGCTGAGCTGGGCCAGGGTCTGGGTGAAGTACTCGGTGTCGCAGAGCTCTTCCAAGGTCTTCAGCTTCTTGTCAAAACACTTGGTGGACTTTGCTTTGATGAGTTTTGGGGTGTAGGTGGGTCTGCAGGTGTAATGGTCTCTGTCAGCAGACTCTTCGGGGTCAGAGGTAGTGGCTGCCTGGCTGGGCGGATCCTGGGTGTGCGCCATCTCCCCAGGACACAAATCGGACCCCCTCAACTTCCGATGAGGGTACGAGCGGATCTGCCTCAGCAGGTCTTGATGTTCAATGATGGACTTCTCCACACTGGCCAGCTCATTGGCCTTCTCGATGGCCTGAGATGAGTAAAAACCTTTGTCGTTGGCTTTCTTCTGGATCTCTGTCTCGGTGTGCAGCACTGTCCTGGTGTAATCCAGGTCTTTCAGTTTTTTTTCAAGTTCCCCAGCAAATGCCTTCCTGTTGCCTGTTTTCAAGCACTCTGAAGCTTTGGAAAATTCAGCTGAGAGCTCCTGGAACTGCTGCATGATTTTGTGCTGGTCTGCTGAGATATAAGCCATACAAAAGGGCCTCACGAAGCCACGGGCCTCCAGATCGTACAGGGTGAGGTGGTGCACGTAGGCAAAGGCCCCCTCCTTGGAGTCTCCCAGCACGACCTTGGAATCCTCCACGAAGTTCAGCTTGGGGTAGGCAGAACCAGGGGGATGGCCCACGAAGGAGGCCTGGTAATCCACAGACATGATCCGCAAAGAGAAGTAATTGAGATCAAAAGTACCGAAAACTTTGGTGTCATTGGGGATGGTCAGTAAGGGCTGGGGTCCCACCTGCTCAGAGAACTCGGAAATAAGGATGAAGTCCCGAGAGAACTTGGCCCCGGACAGTTTGGACCATGGACTGGCTCCTTGGCTGGCGAAGGGGAAGAGCGGCACCGAGTACTCCTCGGGCAGGGCCGGCTCATTGTAAGGTTCCTCCTCGTATTCGTCCTCTTTGGTGAAGGCCACCACGTCAGGGGCGCTGATCATATTTCCAGATATATGGTGAGTACATTGAGAGGAAGTGGGAATGAATGCGGGGGTAGCCAAAGCGAGGGAGCCAGGCCTCTGGAGGAGGAAGCAAAGTTCTTACGGGCTTCTTTGCGCCCTCAGGGGTACGAGGCAGCCGATCACATACCCGCGGGCTCGAACTCCCGCAGCCCCTCAGAGCTGTGGCTCCTCCAGAGCTCTCGGAGGCTTGAGGAACTCCGCGAGTCGGGAAGACCGGGAGGCCGGCTGCCCTTCTACTCTTCGGGCGACCACAGCCGGCGCAGGGCACCCGCAGAGAGGTCACCGGCACTCCCCAGAACCCACCGCCACGGCAACAGCCTCAGCCCTGAACAGGTGCCCAGTGCGGGGGTACGGGCCGCCGCACGGACCATCCAGGCGTAGCAGCCCCCACGGCCCGAGGGCAGAAACCGTCGCGACTCCCCGGACGCCACAACCCAGAGACTGCTACCGCGGCGCCGCCATCTTGGTATCACATGACTCGAGACATCGTGCCGCGAGACCCGGAAGCGTTCGCGTCAACTTCCGATCCGGAGAGCGGCGTCTCCCGAGAGCTGAGCGGGAAGGGAGGGGAGTGAGGTGGCCGCGCCGTGCAGCGTGGGAGTTGTAGTTCGCGGGGCTGTGCCCCTCACGCCGACGGAAGCGGCGGGAAGGCGGGCGGAAGCGGGCTGCGCAAGGGACTGCGGGTTAGCGGGAGGCTCCGGGTGCCTGGGGTGGCACTGCAGATTCGCGGGGCCTGGGAATGATCTTCCCTGTCGTCCGCCGCGCGCTCACCTGGCTGCCGCGGCCTGGGAGCCGGGCGCTGACCCTCGCCGACATGGAGGTGGCCCTGCGAGGCGTGCGGAAGATCCTCTGCGTGGCCGAGAAGAACGACGCGGCCAAGGGCATCGCGGACCTGTTGTCCGGAGGCCGCATGCGGCGGGTGAGGAGACCGCTGGGCGGGCGGAACGGGGACGAGCGGCCGCTGCTCCCACTGGGGGTCCTAGCCGTTGGGCCGGGGCCTCCGGGCGCCTCTTGCGACCGACGGGCGTTTAGAAACGGAGTTAACGTGTTTCTCGTTTGCTTGGAGACCTTGGGTCCGCCTTGCACGGCGGCGGATGCCAAGCGGGCCTGAGACTCGGAACCGCAGGCCACACTCCCCCGACTTGCTTTCGAGCCTGCGAGGTCCCCCGCTGCACGCCCGGCCCTACAGTCTAGGTGCATCCGACAGGGCGACCCGCCCGAGCCCCTGTTCCGTTGCTACTAACGAATTCCGAGAGTCAGGCGAGTTGGGGATCAGGTGTGTTCTGAACACGGAAGGCCCAAAGGAGAGGAATGGTGAGAAAGGGTCTGGGAAGGAGGTGACACGAGGCCTCAAGAGCTGTCAGGACACTCTCAATTACAAAAGTGGATCCTGAAACGGTTTTCTGGAGATTTCCCAGAGCATGGGTGGACGTTCCCTGCTCTTTTTTCTTTCACATCACAGGGTCCTCAGGTCTCTGCTTCCCGCGGTGGATGGTGGGAACAGGAGCCGAGGTTGTGCGGGTGCTAGCTGACAGCGTCACCTCTTTTCCGGAGCTGAGTGTCCTGGTGACCAGCCCCAGGCTGTGCCCATTTCTAGGGCTCCAGGCTGCTTGAGACGGGCCCGTCTACACAGAGCTAACTTGTGTATCCTTCGGGCTCTGTTTGAGTATCTCTTTTTCAGGGAAGCTTTTCCTCACATCCCTCTCCCCCAGCTGGGTCAGGGTGCTGTGTGATAAGCTCACCCTGTCCTACTTGGAAGGCACCTCCCAGTTACAGTTCGATAATGTGCTGTTGATGCTGTATCCCTGGTACCTAACACGTGTCTGGAATACAGGAGGCCCTCAATCCATCTTTGTTGGATGAACATTTGAGCTCAGTCTTGAAAGTTTTACCAGGCACTGGAAACGCCATGTTCAAAGAACAACCCAGTGGCTTGAAACAGCTTGGCAAGTTCAAAAGCTGGGAGTTGGCATGGTAGGGGAAGGAGCCAGTGGGCACGGCAAGCATGGCAGTTGAAGGCACACTGTGAGAGGAGTAGAGAGCCACGTGTTTTACACGTGAGTGTCAACTTTTTTTTTGAAGATGTTGGGGGTAGGAGTTTGTTAATTTATTTTTGCTGTGTTGGGTCTTGGTTTCAGTGCGAGGGCTTTCTCTACTTGTGGCAAGCGGGGGCCGCTCTTCATCGCAGTGTGCGGGCCTCTCACTATCACGGCCTCTCTTGTTGCAGAGCACAGGCTCCAGACGTGCAGGCTCAGTAGTTGTGGCTCACGGGCCTAGTTGCTCCACGGCATGTGGGATCTTCCCGGACCAGGGCTCGAACCCGTGTCCCCTGCATTAGCAGGCAGATTCTCAACCACTGCGCCACCAGGGAAGCCCCTCAACTGTTTTGAAGTATACAGTTCGGCAGCGTTTAGTACTTTCCCAATGTTGTGCATCCGTCACCTCTGTTTAGTTCCAGTTTCTATCACACCAGGAGGAAACCCCGTAGCCATGAAGTAGTCACTCCTCATTCCCCACTTCTCCAAGCCGCTGGCAGTCACTAAGCTGCTTTGTGTCCTCAAAGATTTGTGTCTGTTCTGGATATTTCACACAAAAAGATTAATACAATACGTGGCCTTTTGTGTCAGGCTTCTTTCACTTAGCATTTTTGAGATCCGTTCATGTTGTAGTATGTTAGTACTACATTCCATTTTACGGCTGAATAATATCCTATCATATAGATAGATCACGTTTGGTTTATCTTTTCTTCAGTTGGTGAGCATTTGGACTGGTTCCACCTTTTGGCTCTTGTGAATAGAGCTACTATAGACGTTCATGTACAAGTTTTTACTTGAATACCTGTTTTTAGTTCTTTGGTGTAAATGCCTAGGAGTGGAATTGCTGGGTCATAAGTTAACTCTATGTTTAACTTTTTGAGGAAATGCCAAACTGTTTTCCACAGTGGCTGAAACATTTTACATTCTTACCATCAGTGTTCCAGTTTCTCCACATTCTGTCAACACTTGTTCTTTTTCTTTTCTTTTTTTAATTATCACCGTCCTGGTGGGTGTGAAATATCTTGTTGTGGTTTCAGTTTGCGTTTCCCAAATGACCGATGATGCTGAGCCTCTTTTCATGTGCTTGTTGGCCATTGTGTCTCCTTCTTTGGAGAAATGTCTATTCATGTCTTTTGCCCATTTTTGAATTGTCTTTTTGTAGTTGAGCTATGAGAGTTCTTTTTTTTTTTTTTGTGGTACGCGGGCTCCTCACCCCTGCGGCCTTTCCTGTTGCGGAGCACAGGCTCTAGACGCGCAGGCCCAGCGGCCATGGCCCACGGGCGCAGCCACTTCACGGCATGTGGGATCCTCTGGGACCGGGGCACAAACCCGCGTCCCCTGCATCGGCAGGCGGACTCTCAACCACTGCGCCACCAGGGAAGCCCGAGAGTTCTTTATATATTCAGGATACTAGGTCCTTGTTAGATATATGATTTGCAGGTGTTCTCATTCTGTGGATTGTCTTCTCACTTTATTGATAGTGTTCTCAGATGCACCTAAGTTTTTAATGTTAATGAAGTCCAGTTTATCTGTTTTTCCTTGTTTTGTTGATTATACTTTCACTGTCATATCTAAGAAGCCATTGCCAAACTGAAGGTCATGAAGATTTGCCCCTGTGTTTTCTTCTAAGAGTTTAAACTGTTGTATTTGGGTCATTGATCCATTTTGAGTTAATTTTTCTATGTGGTATAAAGTAAAACTCCAGCCTCATCCTTTTACATATGAATAGCCAGTTTTTCTCAGCACTGTTTGTTTCCCGTAGAATGGCCTTGGCATCCTTGTCCAAAAACAGTTGACCAGAGATATTTGGGTTTATTTCTGTACTGTCAGTTCTGTCCCATTCTTCTGTATGTCTTTGCTTATGCCAGTACTACACTGTTTAGATTTCCTGTAGCTTGGTAGTAAGTTGTGAAATTGAGCAGTGGCAGTCCTCCTACTTTGTTCTTCTCTTTCAAAATTTTTTGGCTACTCGGGGCCCCTTGCAATTCCATATGAATTTGCTGTCTTAATATTAAGTCTTCCAATCTATGAACACAGATTGTCTTTCCATTTATTTATGTCTTTAATTTTTCAATGTATTTTATTGAAGTGTAGTTGATTTACAATGTGTGTTAATCTATATTGTACAGCAGAGTGACCCAGTTATAGATGTATGTACATTCTCTTTCATATTCTTTTCTGTTATGGTTTATCACAGGATGTTGACTATAGTTCCCTGTGCTATACGGTAGGACCTTGTTGTTTATCCATCCTATATAAAATAGTTTGCTAATTCCAAACTCCCAGGCCATCCCTCCCCCACCGCCCTTCCTCTTGGCGACCACAAATCTGTTCTCTGTGTCTGTGAGTCTGTTTCTGTTTCATAGATAAGTTCATTTGTGTCATATTTTGGGTTCCACATATAAATGATATCATATGGTATTTCTCTTTCTCTTTCTGACTTACTTCGCTTAGTATGATAACCTCTAGGTCCATCCGTGTAGCTACAGATGGCATGATTTCATTCTTTCTATGGCTGAGTATGTCTTCTTTTATTTCCTTCAACAGTGTGTTACAGTTTTCATTGTGCTCTTGGATGCTGTTATAAATGGAATTGTTTAATTTGCTGTTCAGGTTGTTCGTTACTGTTGGGTTTTGTGTGTTGATCTTGGATCCTGCGACTTCGCTGACTTTGTTTATTAGCACTAATAGTTTCATTGTGGCTTCTTTAGGATGTTATCTATAAGATCATGTTGACTGTGAATAGACAGTTTTACTTCTTCCTTTCTGACTTGAATGTCTTTTCTTTCTTTTTCTTGCCCAATTGCTCTGGTTAAAACTTGTAGTAATCTTGGATAGCAATGGCGAAAATAGACATTCTGTTTTGTTCCTGATTTTAGTGGAAAAGCTTTCAGTCTTTCAGCATTGAGTGTGATGTTAGCTGTGGGTTTTTTGTAAATGCCACACTTCACTTTATGGTGAAGGCTGTTGAATTTTTTTTTTTTTTTTTTGCGGTAGGCGGGCCTCTCACTGTTGTGGCCTCTCCCTTCCGGAGCACAGGCTCCAGATGTGCAGACTCAGCGGCCATGGCTCACGGGCCCAGCCACTCCATGGTATGTGCGATCTTCCCGGACCGGGGCACGAACCCATGTCCCCTGCATCGGCAGGCGGACTCTCAACAACTGCACCACCAGGGAAGCCCAAGGCTGTTGAATTTTTATCAAATGCTTTTTCTGCATCAGTTGAGATGAGCAGTGTAGGTTTTAAGTGGATCATACTTGTGTTTTATAAAGTCATTGTGGCCACAGAGAACTTGAAGAAAGGAAGGCTAGAGTCTGGGAGGCAGCTGTTGGGGTTCTCCATGTGGGGGGCAAGAGGCCTGAACCCTAGGGACCCCGGAGCACTGGGTGGGAGCAGAGGGAACGGAGAGGAAGGGAATGATGAAAGCAGTCAGGATGTAAAAGGTAAAAGTTCACCGTGCTTTCACACGTTTTGGTCCTTCTTCCTAAAATGACATTTTCCCTCTTTTCTCCTGATGAACTCTTCACCTTTTAAAATAAAAAATAAAGGACAACTTAAATGAACCTATTTTGTGAACTCTTTCCTCAGCGTCCTCGCCATCCATTTCCTTCTCTGTTTCCGGATGCGTTCGCACCACTCTTTTTTTTTTTTTTTTTTTTTTTTTGCGGTACGCGGACCTCTCACTGTTGTGGCCTCTCCCTTTGCGGAGCAGAGGCTCCGGACACGCAGGCTCAGCGGCCATGGCTCACGGGCCCAGCCGCTCCGCGGCATGTGGGATCTTCCCGGACTGGGGCACGAACCCGCGTCCCCTGCATCGGCAGGCAACCTCTCAACCACTGCGCCACCAGGGAAGCCCTTCTCATCACTCTTGATGCTGGCCATCATCACGGGTCGAGTTCTCTTGCTGCTCATCCCTCTCTCCCATGGCGTGTCGCTCCCTAAGACAGTGACGGGTCTGTTCATTTATTTATCCCTCACACAGGGCTTGCCTCGAATGAAGCAATCCCTGCCTTTAAGGGACTTAAATTCTGTGGAGGAGCTAAGACATCTGCACGCAGAGCTCAGAATCAGATGATAGTCGTTGCAGCTTTGTAATAGCAAAGAATGGAAGTAACGAGGACTGGTCATGGCAGCGGGTATCAAAATAAATTGTACTTTCTTATGATAGATAGTTAGATACCTGTTATGGAAAAGACTTTCAAACATATACACAAATATGTATACATTTGAGAGAAATTCACCAAAATATTGACGCAAGATAGAATCTCTCTCTTCTTTCTTTAAAAGTAGTGCTCAAACGCTAGTAACTACTTCAGATAGTTGAGAGGATACAAATGTGTATCAAGTAAACCAGCCCCACTGTCCACAGTGACCACTGTTAGTAACTTATAGATCTTTGAGGGCTTTATATTCAGGAGGAGAAATCTTAAAAAAGAATCCAGTAGATTCAGTGGCAGCAATGTGATCAGTCCCTACAGAGCACTTAGAGAAGATGGGACTGCTCTGGGGTTTGGGGGAGTTTGTTTTTTTTTCTTTAGTTTTAATGGCGTGGATGGCGCTGCAAAGAGATCACAGAAGCCACATTCTTGGTCTGTCTACTAGGTTTTCTTCTTTCGCTAGGCTCCAAAACTCTGCTGTAATTTGGGAGCAACCCATTCCCCTGAGCACCTCACCCAAGTGGTGGAATCATACGTAATTGAGTACTGTCCTCAGCTGGGAACTGCGGGGAGGCAAGTTGGAAATGCCAGGAAAAACATTTTACTTCCTCAGGACCATCCATTGGTGGAGGAGGCTGCCTGGGAGAGCCCTGGCCCCGGGTCGCACACATGCTGTTGGACAGGTCATCCACTAGGAGAGGATTAGAACAGTGGTTTCCAGACTGTTCCCGGGAGACCCAGGAGACCACGGACGTGCACCTCAGGAGCCACCTGGGGCCGGACTGGGGCTAGGCTATTAGCAGAGCTCAGCCTTGTTGCAGCCAGAATACTTGGACCTTGTTACATATCAGGGTCCATGTAAGAGCTTGTCTGGGAAGCTTCAGTGCTTTCTTAAAAAGAGGTAGAAACCCCAGTGATGCAACGATTTCTTTTCTCTGGTACTAAAAGGGCTTAACTAGCAACTGGAGTTTGTAGAGGGGAGTTTCCTTTCTTGGCAACACTAGACGAGTGAACTCTTAAGATAAATTCCGTCTTTAAATTTGCCATTGTGCCTCGAAAAGAGCCTCATTCAGTGTTCGACACAGAAAAATTGTGTGAGGATGTTCTCGACACGATCCTTCTTGGCGCTTGGAGGTTCCCCCAGTCCCACTCTGCCTGTGTCTTGTCTTCTGTGCAGCGTTGGTGTGAAACGCACATGCATAGCTACTTTTAACACCTTTGTAGAAGGTGGGATCTTCTCTGAGACGGTTTCGTTCACACATAAGTGCAGCTGAGGAGGAGCTGTGTGGGCTGGTTCCCAGGCCTGACTGCGGCTCATAGCGTTACTGGATTTCAGAGCCAGAGGGACCTCACAGGTAACTTTACTCAGAATAAATTGAGGTTCAGAAGGTGAAAACTTGCCTGTGGACACCAGTTTATTGGCGCAATTGTATGGCCAGGAAGTAGAGAGGTGTGTGTGGAGAACGGACAAAACCGTCAAGAGACACGTGTCCTAATCCTCTCTCTGGAGTAATAGTCATGTGATCCTGGACAAGTCCATTCTCAGCTCTAGAAAGATGTTAAGTGGTGTTAGCTGATCTCAGGTCACCTTGTAGCATGAAAGCTCTGTGGACTTGAGCAAGTACATGCTTGTAACTGAGTTCGGAGGGGCCCCTTCACAAACGGTCTTAGTGATTTCACCTTGTTTTAATCTATAGGAGGTACTGTTGCATTTTTAATATTCCCACTTATCAGGGATTTGCTTGATCTTTATGTGAGGAATCATTTGTCTTTTTTGTAATTTATAGATTTTCTTTTTGTTTTGTAGAGAGAAGGACTTTCCAGATTCAACAAGATCTATGAATTTGATTATTGTCTGCGTGGCCAGGTAGGTGCTGTAATACTTCTATGCTGTGGTTGAAGGATGCTTTCAGATCCATGCGCCATTCTGGTGTACATTCTTTGGGTTTTTAGTTTTGGCTAAAAAGAGCAGCTGTTTACGACAAGCCCTCTCTGAATTGCTTGTATTTTAGAATTATTTAATCAAGGAGAATTAGCCTGGCCTTTGTAGAATATGTCACTGTCTTTTAAGAAAAACTATTGTTATGACCTAAAGATCACTGGTGACAGGTGATCGTTGGAAGCCTCTTTTTTATAAAATATGGTCCCAATCTTAACTCTTTATAACAAAAAAGAAGCTAATATACAATAGTTTAAATTTAAAAGGCATCACGGTACCAGAATTAGAATGATGATTGTATCGCTATAGTTTTGGCTTTGAAGAGGTATGTTTGTTTGTTTCTTCCCAGTCACCTGGTTTTGGGGTGTGTGTGTTTTAATAGACTTCTTTTTAGAGCAGTTGTAGCTTCACAGCAGAATTGAGAGGAAGGAAATACAGAGATTTCCCACATACTCCCTGCCCCGACGCATGCACAGCTGCATGTCATCATCAGCCCCCACCAGACGGCACATTCATTACAACTGATGGACCTACACGACACCACTGTCACCCAGAGCCCACATTTGACATTGGGGTTCACTCCGATCGTGTGCATTCTGTGGGTTTGGATGACGTGTACCTATTATTATAATATCATACAGAGCATTTTCACTGCCCTAAAAATCCTCTGTGCTCTGCCTGTTCATCCTCCCTTCCCCCCACCCCCTGATGACTATTTTCTTTTCCCTTTGATAGAAGGTCCCCTCTTCTATTTGAATGATTTGGGAAAATCTAATTGCTAAAAGACTAACTTGAATTTTGTTATCATTCAGAACGTCACCATGATAATGACTTCAGTCTCGGGACACTTGCTGGCTCATGATTTCCAGATGCAGTTTCGCAAGTGGTCAGTATGATTCCGGGGGCGGGGGGGAGCGTTCTGATTATGACAGTAAGTTGTGAAATATCACAGGCAGTGTGAGGCATGTCGGTGTTACTTTGTTACTTACAGCAGTAAGACGACTGAATCCATTGGGCTGCTGTAACAAAATACACACACTGGGTGGCTTATGAAGGACAGAAATGTGTTTCTGCCAGTTATGGAGGTAGGAGGTCGGAGTGCCTGCATGGTCCCTCGAGGGCCTTTTCCAGGCTGTGGCCTGCTGACCTCTCACTGTGTCCTCACATAGTGGAGGGTCTAGGGAGCGGGCCGGGGTCTCTTATAAGACCGCGAGTCCCCTTCATGAAGCCCCACACTCACGACCTGATCACCGGCCAAAGGCCCCACCTTCTGACACCGTCACATTGGTGTCGGGATTCCAGCATGTGAATTTGCAGGGAACACAAACCATAGATACCGTAGCAGTGACCTAGGATTAACTGGTTCGCTGTGACTTTTTACCATATGCTTAGAATAAACAGCCACTTTAGGTGCGTTCCCCCAAAACACTCAGACCTTTTTTTTTTTGGCCATGCTGCACGGCTTGGGGGGTCTTAGTTCCCCGACCAGCCAAGGATTGAATCCAGGCGCCGCAGTGGAAGCACTGAGTCCTAACCACAGGACCGTCAGGGAACTCCCTGCCCAGACCCTTTGCATGCAGGCATTGGATTGCAGTCACCCTATCGCAGATGCGTACGAAAGTTCCAGAATTTCTTCTTAGCAGCTCCTGTTAATCGTCACGGGGAGTGCGTTGCCCAAAGGGTAACGCCTTGCCTGTAATCCTCTGGCGTTCCACAGGGGACTCTGTCTGGTGGGGATGCACCCATGAGGGCACTGGGGCAACCTTCTCCCATTGTGTGCTGAGCTAGGATTTCGTGTGTTTTCATTTCTTTTCCAGGCAGAGCTGCAATCCTCTTGTCCTCTTTGAAGCAGAAATTGAAAAGTACTGCCCAGAGAATTTTTTAGACATCAAGGTAAGATCTTTTGGAAGACATATTGAACAACCACCACCTAATGAAACCAAGTGGTTTCTGTGTTTTGACTGCACTAAAATTGAAGGATAGGTTTTCCACTAAACTAAGTACCACGATTTAAAAAAATTATTCCCGCCCGTTATATAAATGAGGCCATTTCAGCTAAGCGCTGAGGGACCGAGTGAGCCTTTTCACGAAGAGCGGCTGCTTGACTAAACCCTGGGAGTGAGTGTGGTTGCGTCATCAGTGTCAGCTCCCCTCCCGCCCCCTGTCGGAGGGAAGAGACTACGATCTGCAAGAGGCCATCTGGCGCTGAGCTGCGGTGTCTTGGGCAGTTAGGGCGCCTGTCCTTGGTTCACTGCTGACTAGGAGCGCTTTTTGGGATGAAGCTCGATTAGGGGGTGATTTTTTTTTTTTTTAATTGAGGACATGATCAGAACCCCTAGAGCTGTTGGTGTGTTAGAGCCGAGTTTCAGGGCTCGTCAAGATGGTGTCGTCATAATAAACCCCTGTCTTCTAGAAGCTCATGGGTGGGCGGGTGGGTCTAAGGTGGGGGGCGGTACTAGTGACCTTGCCGTCCTTACCACGCACGGCGGGGACAGTTTTCTCCGTGTCTCCTCACCAAGCTGGCGTTCTCCAAGAACCTCATTAATGCTGGGGCAGATCCAGTGCGGAGCTGTCGTGCGATGCTCTGCAGATCACGCTCTCACCACTCTTTCCCCACCGGGTGCTTCAGAAAACTCTGGAGCGAGAGGCTCGGCAGTGCCAGGTGCTGGTGATCTGGACCGACTGTGACAGAGAAGGTGAAAACATCGGGTTTGAGATCATCCACGTGTGCAAGGCTGGTGAGTGTCTGCTCTGGGGCCGCGGCAGGGGTGGCACCCTGTCCTGAGTCCCTCTGCCCGGCTCACCGGCTGTAGCCCAAGGCTTGTTGTGTGTTTGGTCCCAGTTGATTGCCAGATCCTTGAGAGCAGAGACTTGATATTCTGTTTTTAAAAATTAAATATTCACGGGCTTCCCTGGTGGCACAGTAGTTAAGGATCCGCCTGCCAACGCAGGGGAGACAGGTTCGAGCCCTGGTCCTGGAAGATCCCACATGCCGCGGAGCAGGTAAGCCCGTGCACCACAACTACTGAGCCTGTGCTCTAGAGCCCGCGAGCCACAACTACCGAGCCCGTGTGCTGCAACTACTGAAACCCACGTGCCCTAGAGCCCGTGCTCCACAACAAGAGAAGCCACCGTAACGAGAAGCTGCATCACAACGAGGAGTAGTCCCTGCTCGACGGAACTAGAGAAAGCCCGTGCGCAGCAACGAAGGCCCAACACGGCCAAAATTAATTAATTAATTAATTAAAAACTTAAATATTCACAAAGAATGTATACACTGTATGTAAAGTACAAAGAATAGTTCTAGAATGTTCTTTCTGGTTTTGTTTTTTAATTGTCTATATTCCTTGTACAATGCCTGAACATTAATAACTGTTGAAGTGAGCGTAATGATTTCAGGTAACTTAGAGGAAGTGACAAGCAGGCCATTCTCGGGCTTCAGAGAGTGGGGGGCTGCTCTTCTCCCTAAATGCTCTTGTGTTTCAAACTATACCGACTCCTAGGATTAAACATATTCAGTATTCACTCTCAGGGACAGGGTGCATGTCCTGTGTTATATCCATAACAGGACATGAACTTCCCCCAGGACCTTTTAATTAACAACTCCCTTTTCCCTAAAGGCCCAGGAGAGCACGAGATTGACACCTAGAAAGGCTCACGGAGAGGGTTTAGCTAATGGCTGAGATGCACTCGCTGCTGTTTCTGACACCTCTCAGCCTGGTTACAGTGAGGCTTCCCTCTTAGGCAGCATGTCTCTGATTTAACTGAACCAGTCAAACTGGCTGCCTCGCAGCTTCATGAACTGGTTTACCCTCCGTTCACGGGGGACCTGCCCCGGTGCCCTTGTCTGTTCCGCAGTGAAGCCCAGCCTGCAGGTGCTGCGAGCCCGTTTCTCCGAGATCACCGCCCGCGCTGTCCAGGCGGCCTGTGAAAACCTGATGGAGCCCGACCGCAGAGTGAGCGACGCCGTGGACGTGAGACAGGAGCTGGACCTGCGGATTGGTGAGGGGTGGGGTGGTGGGCAGGGGGCAGGGCTCGGGCTCAGACGGTGGCAGCTGGCTGTGACCTTGCAGTGCACGGCCTCTCCTTCCTTCCCTCCGTCCTCTCTCCTCAGGGGCTGCCTTCACCAGGTTCCAGACCCTGCGGCTGCAGAAGATCTTCCCTGAGGTGTTGGCGGAGCAGCTGATCAGTTATGGCAGCTGCCAGTTCCCCACCCTGGGGTTCGTGGTGGAGAGGTTCAAAGCCATTCAGGCATTTGTACCAGAAACCTTCCACAGAATCAGAGGTGAGGCCGCTCGGGGTGCAGAAGCTGAGGGCACGTGGGGAGTCCTGGGTGCTAATTCAGGCTGTGGTTTGCATCTCGCTGCCCTTGACCCCCTTGGCACTGTGTTCAGGACCCACCTCAAGTGTCCAAGGTGGTCTCCTCTGTCTCATGGCTCTTGGCTTTCACCGTGATGGACCTTGCCCTCTCCGGGTCACGGCCTTCCTGTGTGCCCCCCACAGTGACTCACGACCACAGGGATGGCGCAGTGGAGTTCAGCTGGAAAAGGCATCGGCTTTTCAACCACACGGCTTGTCTCGTCCTCTATCAGCTGTGCATGGAGGTGAGAAGGGCTCTGAAGGTGATGATCTCGGAAACCCATCCTGTGATTTCCCAGGCCACTCCCTCTCTGCCCCATTTCCCACCAGACTGTAGCTTTATTCTGCATCCAGGATATCACTTTCTGGGTGCCAGTAACACTAGAACCCCATGAAAACAGCACTAGAAATGTGGAAGGAAAGACCTGTAGAACTTTTAGGTGAAACCAGAAATGCTAAGAAACACATAGTTAAAATCCCTCGTGAAGCAGTACACTGACACCAGAGACTGATAAGGACCAGCTGGGCCAGTCCAAACCCGAATCCTAGAGCTGGGTGGAGCTAGATGGCGTCTGCCCAGCGCCTTCCACTGGTCAGATGATGAAATCCAGAGACGGGAAAGGCACAGATGAGTGAATGTCATACAGCGATAACGACAGGACAGGAAAGTAGGGTAAAGGAAAGGAGAAGGGCCAGGGGCGGGGAGGGACTGCTCTAGGGCTGGGACTCGAGAAAGGCATCCCATGGTGACCGCCGAGTGAAGGTGGGAGTGGTCAGCAGCGATGGCCGTGGGAGGATCAAGACCTGCTCAGGCCGCAGGCCAGTCAGCCTCTGGTCCACCCTCAGACGTCCGCTCTGTGGTGCGGCTTCCCGTCGCTCAGCACACGATGGCCTGTTTTAAGCCAGGGGCTGCACGCGGTGGTACCTGAATAATACTCAGAGGCCTCTAGGTTTAGTGAGTCAGGGATGCCTCTTGGCTCTGGCCCCCGGCAGGTTTAGTACTGACTTGGTATCGGGGAGTAATAACTTGCACACCTGCTACAGGCCAGACGCGCTGTATGTTACGTGTTATTTGTTCGGTCCTGGTGGTGCCTCTGGGGGTGGTAATGCCAACCCATGCCGCAGGCGGGGAAGCTGGAGAAAGTTGAGTAACTGTGCAGACACACTCGAGCTAGTGGGGCCCGAGCTCGGACAGCTCCTGCAGACCACGCTGCCTCTCGGGTCGCCCCACCTGTCCACTGCTCTCCCCTTTGGCCCTCAAGGTTACACAGTCTGCACGTTTGTCTGTTGAATAAAAAGACTTGCCCGTTTTCTGCTTTACCAGGATGTGGTGCAGGGAAACATGGCAGGTGGGGTGCTTGGAGCTCCTTGTCCAAGAGCACCTGGTCCGAAGTCTATTTGCAGAGAGAAATTTGAGTTTTGATTTGTAAATATCCTCACGAACAAATCACTTAAGCTGAGTTCTTTATCCTTTTGCATTCCCTTAAAAATGTGAGGTTGGTCTTAAGATTAGAGTTCTCCAGTTTGTATTATGTAACGTCTCCTATTTCCAGCTCTGTATTGTCGTGAATTAAAAAAAAAAAACAAAACAGTAGCACCGTGTATGCGTAGACAGGAAACTAAGGAGATGCCGAGGCTCTGGAGTGGACGCCTTGGGGCTTGTGAACTTGCCCCTCAGAGCCTTACTTTGAGTGAGAAGCAGGCGCTGGTGTCCAGCACACTGTGGGCTGCAAGCTCACGTCTTGAGGTGGGGAGCAGGGCCACTGTGGGCAGTGCCGGGGGCGGCCAAGGAAAGCTGGGAGGATGCTCCAGCAGGTTTAAGTGGCCTCTGCTTTTCCTGGCTTTCTAGGATCCCAGGGCGACCGTGGTGGAGGTCAGGTCCAAGGCAAAAAGCAAGTGGAGGCCTCAAGCTTTGGACACTGTGGTATGTTCTCGGGGTCTGTGCCAGCCCTGAGGAGCTCCGACTTCTGCGGCTGGGGTGGGGCTTCTGCTGCGGAGGGTGGGGCCCAGTGGCCGGAAGCACCTCTTCCCAGTGCCGCACAGGAACGCTCTTAGAAGTAGAAGCCCCAGAGCGCAGGCCTGCCTGACCTCTTACATCAGCTAGTAAACGCGATATAACTGCTCTATGTGGGGTTTTGGAAACAAGGAATAGAAATCACCCATCACCTCTCCGTCTTTAGGTAATTGCTGATGTAATTTTGGTGTCTTCCTTTATTTTCGGTGTCCTTATTTTTTACAGCATTACTGGAATAGTTAGTGTTTTCCACCGAAACATTTTCTTTAATGTTTTTGCGTAATGTATGTAAACATCATTTTAAATATCTACTTTATTAGCCTACCCTAGAACAGGGCTTCTGAGATCTTCTAGATCCCAAGAAGAACCACCCAACGGGACACAAGTCTGAATAAAACCACATTAGGGTGTCCCTTCCCAGTCACCACTCTGTAGGAAAGTTCAGGGTGTAATTACTGTCAGGGTTGCCTCTGAAGGTTGAACATGCAGAACGTGCAGGGACTGGTGGGCAGTGCACCCTTTATTGCGGGGTGGGCGTGTGTGTGTGTGTGTGTGTGTGTGTGTGTGTGTGCGTGCACGCGCGTGGTGAGGGACGATGGGAGGGGGTTACGGATTGATTGTGTACTGTAGGCATGAGTGTTTCATCCCTCACTGGTTAATACGCTTTCATGTGTAGCCAGCAGCGTTGTCGGAGGGTCGCCAAGGGGAAGGGACATCTGGTGGTCCCCCACGAGACTTGGAAGAATGGCGTTCATCACCCAGGGGATGTCCCCGGGGTTCAGATGGTGTCCCCAAAGTGCGGGTCTCAGACTGCTGGCATTAGAATCGATACTTTAGACGCTTGTTAAAAGCGCAGATTCCCAGCCTCTGTGCTGGCCCTCCTCTCTCAGAATCCCTAGTGCTCAGGCCCAGGAGCCTGCTCGCATCCCAGGTGGTTCTGGCTTCTGCACATTGGAGTCTGGGAACCCCTGGGCTGGGGCCTGGCTCTGCCCAGCAGTCCCGGAAACCTTTCCGCAGCACAGCCTTTCACGCAGACATGTGAGAGCAGCTGGAGGGACGCCAGGAAGTTCTGAAGAGGAGGCGTGTGGGCGTTTGGGGGCCTGCGACTCACGCACTGTGCCTGTCCACACATCTTACAGGAGCTTGAGAAGCTGGCTTCTCGAAAGTTGAGGATAAATGCTAAAGAAACCATGAGGATTGCTGAAAAGCTCTACACTCAAGGGTAAATATTCGCCCACATCTGGGAAGAGACTTTGATGCACCTTTATCAGGGTGAAATAGTTTAGAAATAGAGCTTATGAGGAAACCAGACTGTCTAGATACCCCCCAGCTCTCAAGTAGAGGAATTTTGACATTGACTTCTCTTTTCTGATGGAAAAGGCGTTTCAAAGTCACTCAAATCCTGAAATAACACTCCACAGAGTAAACTCAAATCCCACTCTCGAGCTCTCAGCAGGCGGGGCGCCGGGGCCCTGGCAGGGGCGGGTGGCACCTTTAGGACTCGTGTGCCTGCTGTAAACCATCCTGCCTTGGGGGTCGTGAGCACCCAGTGCCATCCAGGGACAGTGTGGCCACACTGAGCCATGTGGCAGCCACTCGCCGTAGGTGGCTGTCGAGCACGTGAAATTTGGGTTGTCCAAACTGGGACGTGCTGAGAGTGTAAACATAATGCGTTTTGAAGGCTCGTGTGAGAAAAGGATGTAAATTGTCCCAGCAATGTTTAAGTGGCTAATGGAATGTTTAAAATTGCACACAGGGTCCACCTTGTAGTTCAGGGGCAGCATCGTTCTTTCTCTTCTTTAAGACGAGCCACGGAGCATGGGCCGCCCGGGTCAGGACCGCACGGCTTGTCCTGGGGTCATTCTGTCCACCCATGCTGGGGAGGTGGGGAAGTGCCCCAAGTGCCCCGGGGGCAGGGGGGCTGGGCTGGAGCAGGTGTGCCCTTGCATCTGTCCCCGACCTCCGGGAGTGACCCAGCAGGACGCCTGTTGCTCCTCACCCACTGCGGGGGTCACGTCTCAGGGCTTTCCCCAGCGTGGGTAACGTGGTTGCCTGGATCAGACAGGCTGTTGCAGGTGTCACCAGTGTTCTCAAGCTGATTTAGTCGTTTATAGACCAATTCAGCAATTTCTTGTTGTGTGTGTTTGGCTTTGTTTAGGTACATCAGCTATCCCCGAACTGAAACAAACATTTTCCCCAAAGACTTAGACCTGACGGCGCTGGTGGAGGAACAGACCCACGATCCACGCTGGGGGCCCTTCGCCCAGAGCATTCTAGAGCGGGGCGGCCCCACTCCACGCAACGGGAACAAGTCTGACCAAGCTCACCCTCCCATCCACCCCACCAAGTACACGGACAGCCTGCAGGTTGGTTTCCCTGGCTGTGCTGCCGCAGAACCCGCAGGGAGGTCAGGGGTCAGGGCTGAGGTTTGAATCTACTCTGCGGGCTCTGTCTTCCGGAGCTAAATGGGTTCGAAATTTCCATCTCAGAAAAGAGGTCGTGTCAACATCCTCCTCCCACAGTCTGCCTGGCTTCCCGAGAGACCCCCGTGGGGGCTCTGCTCCATCTAGCCCTCCCCTGCACTCCATCCCCTCCCTCTGCTGCTGCCCTGACCCTCACCACAAACCAGGTGGCCCCTTCCCTGAGCCCGAGCTCGGCTCCCACCCTTCTCCTCCCAAGACCGGACCGGTTTCCGTCACCTTCCCGAAACTTCACCGCCACCCTCCGGCCGCACTCCAGGCTGGGGGCTTCCTCACCCAGCGCCTGGAGCCTGTAACACGGGCCGGCCGTGCTCTCAGCCAGGCACACGCTCCAGGGGCCACGGCTGCTGAGGCCTGCTTGGCGGCTGCAGGCTTACTGTTTTGTTCTTCCTTTAATAACACACGTTCTTTCTGATTCTGAAAGCCGTACATGTTTATTTTAGAGAATTCACAAAATAAAAAAGATTATAAGGAAGTAAAAAATTGCCTGTAACCTCACCATTTCCTGAGAACCACGTTTTTATCCTCTGTGCGTATATAACTCTTACAACTAAATTATAATCTTAAACAGCTTTGTAAACTAATGTTTCCTGTTTTATATCATGAGTATTTCCCCACAGGCTAAAATATTTTAACGTATGGTATATGATGATTGCATAGAGATACTGTATTTTGCTAGATCTGTTTTTAAAGGATGATCTACTGCAGTTAACATTTGCATAATAGATATTTATGTGGATGTCACATTTCCTTTGAAGACATTGTTAGAAGGAGAACTTTCGGATATCAGTATGATCGTCTTACAGGCTTCTGATAGAGGGGCTTCACTACGTCCTTGTTCCCGAAAGGGTGGAGGATGACCACGAGCCCTGTGACAGGCCTGAGGCTGCCGGTGCATCTTTAGTCTGTGTGTCCTACACACACTGGGCCTCTTGGAAACTGGGTGCTTTCGCTTTGGTTTCTGCTCAGACTGGGTTTACATCAGAGGAGTTGCTTTCCAGTCTTGATGGCAAGGGGACTCCACTTGTGAAGTTTATTGGCCTAAACCCACAAGCAGCGAGGGATCTGCCTACACTGCACTTGGGCACGGGGCTGCAGGAGCTGCGCTCTGGTGTGTGGAGCTTTGGGCTGGAAGCTAGCACCAGCCAGACTGAACTGCCGGCAGCGTCTAGAGGGACTAGGGCTCCTCTTCTCCCCACAGGGGGACGAGCAGCGACTGTACGAGCTCATCGTCCGCCACTTCCTGGCCTGCTGCTCCCAGGATGCCCAGGGCCAGGAGACCACCGTGGAGATTGACATCGCACAGGAGCGCTTCGTGGCCCACGGCCTCGTAATCCTGGCCCGAAACTATCTGGACGTGTACCCCTACGATCGCTGGAGTGAAAAGGTGACACAGCGGGGAGGGGGGACCGTCGTGCTCCCGGCCCCCGTACCACGTGACAGAACAGAGCGTGGTCTGTGCCTGGGCGCCGGGCAGGGGTCTGACCACCACATCTGCTGCCCTATGTAGACCCTCCCTGTCTACAGTCGAGGCTCCTGCTTTCAGCCCAGCACCGTGGAGATGGTGGACGGGGAGACCAGTCCACCCCAGCTGCTCACTGAGGCCGACCTTATTGCCCTCATGGAGAAGCACGGCATCGGTAAGTAGCTTGTCATCATGGTAACCAGCGGCTCTTGCCCTCTCATGGGTGTGGGGCCCAGTTCTCTGATCTTCACGACAGGTCTAACGAGGGGGCTGTGTTCTCCTCCCCACTTTGTAGCTAAAGGGACGCTTAAGAGCAGTTAAGAACTTGCCTCAGGTCACAAAGTGTGTGAGCTGTGAACACCTGGGTCCAGATAACTGCAGTCGGTGCCCTTAACCACTGCCCTGCACCACCCGCATAGGGACATAGTGTTTCCCGTTACTCGGAGTCTCACCTGGGGCACACTGACTGGGATTTTTGGCCCACACAGGAATTTGTTGTTTTTGTTGTATTCTTAACAAGGTGCTAACATTTAAACTGCCAGGATTCACGTAAACACTCTTTTGAAGCATCAGGAGGTCTGGCAGCCTTGAGTGGTGGCCGTTTTCTGTCGCTCACACTTGGCTTCGCTCACCTGCTTGGCACGTGCTGGGCCCTTCAGAGTCTCAGTCTGCCACCCGCCCTTTGCCATGGGTGGCCGTTTGCTCAGCTTCTGTTAAAGCATTTCCCATAATTGTTTAAGAATCAGAAGTTGGATTAAAAAAAAAAACTGGGCCAGAACTGTTTTTCCCAATAAGTCCCGTGGCCCAAGTTTTGCAGGTGGGTCCCTTGTGACTGATCTGCTTCCCCCCTCAGTTTTCACCACTGCTCTGCAATCTCAAGGACTACCTCTGGCAGCTGAGTCCAGAAGGGCCAGCACCACAGGGCAGGGGGCGCATGTGGAGGGGCGGCCCCCAGGCACAGCCGCCTCACTGCAGAGTGAGTTTTGTGCCCCTGCCTGGAGCCCACTGGCCATCACTGTGCTACCCAGAAAGCCTGTGGGTTTAGGTACAAGTAGAGGTAGTTCACCCAGCATAATTTGTTTATAAAAACTTTGGTCCACAAGAGCTGACCTTGGTCTAGACCCTGGGGACACAGTAATGAGGCCTGGTCCTTCCCTTCAAGGGCTCATCCAGCAGGAGAAACAAACCCAACCAAAACATTAGATGCATCGGGAGAGGTTCTGCAGGGATCTCAGAACCTCGTGGTGAGAACTCGCGCTGAATGAAGGCAGGGCCTGAGGAAGGACGCGGGGACCAGCAGGCACATGCTGTGGGGGGAGGTTCTGGAAGGCAAGGCCGGAAAGATGATTTGAGCCCGACTCTGCGGGGCCTGGACACCGGGCTCAGGGGTCGGATGTGCCCGAGGTCAGCAGAGAGCCGCCTGAGATTTCTAAGAAAGGAGCTCACAGACCTACATTGAAGCAGTGGTAACAGCTTTATTGAGACATAATTCACACACCGTCCACTCTACTGAGCTCAGAGGTACAGTCCAGTGTTCAGTAGATTCATGGAATTGTGCAGCCATGGCCACAGTCCACTTCAGAGCATTTTCGTCACCTCAGAAGCCCCATGCCCGTTAGCTGTCCCCCTCCCCTGCAGCCCCCCAGCCCTCATCTTTCTGCCTCAGTGGATGTGCCTGTCCTAGACATTTCTGATCAATGAACGACATAGTGTGTGGCCTTCTGCACCTGGCGTCCCACGTTGCCTGCTCTGCGGGCTCGTCCAGGTAGCGTGTCTCAGTGCTTCACTCCTTTTCACCACCAAACCTCTTCCGTCGTGTGGATGGACCACATTTCGTTTGTCCATTCATCAACTTGTGGACATTTGGGTTGTTTCTAGTTTTTTGTTACTGTGCATAGTGCTGCTATGAATATTTGTGTAGAGGTTCTTGTGTGGACATGATTTCAGTTCTCTTGGGACATCCCTGTTGCAGAATTGAGGGGTCACATGGTGACTCTGTGTTTAACACTATGAGGAGCCTCCAGACTTTTCCACGGCGGCTGCACCATCTTACAATCCATGCAAGAGTCAGGGGTTTCACCAACATTTGCCGCTCTCTGTCTTTTGGGTTGTACCTGTCCCAGTAAGAGTGAAGTGGTATTTCTTTGTGGTTTTGATTTGCATTTCGTTGGTGGCAGAGCTACATTTCAGAAGATCCCCTTGGTTGTGGCATAAAGAGTGGGCTGGGTGAAGGAAGAGACCAGCAGCCAGGAGACCAGGGACGTTGTAATGATGTGGACGAGTGATGTGGGCCCTGACACGTGGCGGGGGGCAGGGGGGCTTACAGAAGGGATTTCCAAGCTGGGCTTGACAGCTGGAGTGTGTGGACGTGGGGGAGAGGAGGCTGCTGTTGTGGTTTCCACGTGGCCGGCTCTGAGTGGAGGTGTGTCACCTGCAACAGGAAGTCCAGGCAGAGGAGGGGGGCTGCGCGGGGTTGGGGCGTGGGTTAGTCTGAGTGACAAGGGTGGCCTGCAGGTACCGACGCGACGCACGCGGAGCACATCGAGACCATCAAGACCCGAATGTACGTCGGGCTCACGCCAGACAAGCGCTTTCTCCCCGGGCACCTGGGCATGGGGCTTGTGGAAGGTGAGGAGCCGGGGGCTCGAGCTTGGGCAGAGGGCGGGGTGTCACTGAAGCTCCGCGGGTGTGTCCGAGCCACACGATACTGCCCTTGTTCACAGGCTATGACTCCATGGGCTACGAGATGTCCAAGCCTGACCTGCGGGCCGAGCTGGAGGCTGACCTGAAGCTCATCTGCGAGGGGAAGAAGGACAAGCTCGTGGTCCTGCAGCAGCAGGTGCAGAAGTACAAGCAGGTCTTCATCGAAGCCATGGCCAAAGCCCAGAGGTGAGTACGGGCCTGCTCTCCTGTGCAAGCCCGCTCAGCCCCGGTGACGACTGTTCCCGCCAGGCAGCTCACCCTCGCCGGTGGCCACGGCCCCTCCAGGCTTTCCTCCCGGGTTTGGCTGGTTCCTGCTGCAGAGCCTTGCCAGTCTGGAGACCGTAACCAGAAAGACCTGGTCCAGTTTCTCTGGGCTGTTGGCTTTGGAAACGCCCTTTCCATCCTGTCCTGAGCTAGCAGGCAGCACAGCCTCGTGGGTGGGTTCACCGGGTGCTGGTGTGCACCCCGCTGTTCTCTAGGGCACTGGGAGGTGGCTGTAATAAGTAGCATGTGTGTATTCTGTTAGAAGTAACACGCTTCCTAACCCCGTACCAATTTTGAAAAGAAATGCATGCACTAGTTTAAACTTGATTCCAGACCCACACTCGGGTGTGTGCGCGGCCGGGCCATCTTGTTTGCTTGCTGTGGGGCTAGTGGCGAGGCAGAAGCGCCTGCCTGCGGCTGGATCCCTCCTGGGAGCCGCGGGTTGGAGGAGCCGGCCGCTTGGCCAGCACGGCGCCCTGTTCCCGGTGCTCCACCTCAGGCCTCCGGCTGACTGGCCGGCTCCCTGGGTCGTGCGTGCTCACGCGGTAAATGCTCTGCTGGTTCTTCAGGTTGGACGAGGCCTTGTCGCAGTACTTTGGGGCAGGGGTGGAGCTGGCCCAGCAAGAAGCCATCTTCCCAGCTGTGCCAGAGCCCGTCAGGAAGTGCCCACAGTGCGGCAAGGACATGGTCCTCAAGACCAGGAAGAGCGGCGGGTCAGTGCCCAGCTGTGCCTTCCCGGCCCCGCCCCCCGCCCCGCCCCACCCCTGCAGCCCAGCACGGGAGGCTGTGCAGGGCCCATCCTCTTGTTCCCACGTTGCTATTTAGATGCAGGCCTGCTTCACCAGCCCCTGGACTGGGCATTGGGGCTGGAATGGTGGCCCTGGGGGTGTGAGGCCCTGTGGGAATGGGCAGGTGGGGGGCTGGTGAGGGCGGGGCTTATCCCCTGGGGATGGATGGCACTCGCCCTGTGTGTGGACGGCGATGCAGACCCCACTGGTCGCTGACCCACTGAGCCCGTTTTCCTCCTCCCAAAGCTGCAGGGAGGGGGAGGATCGGATTCTCTGCAGCACGTGCAGCCTGGGCAGGTGTCCAGGCTGCCGGAGGCCTAGGCGGGCTCAGGGAGCACCCAGGGGCCAGCGGGGCCCTGCCGTGGTCTGGGCGCTGGCAGCGGCTTGGTTGTTTTTAAGCAGGAAGAGGCGTCAGCAGTGTGACTGTGGGGATTTCAGGGACGTAAATGCAGGCTGGTTTTCCTGTCACTCAGTGTCAGTGTCCATCGTGTCTTCCAGAACCATGAGTGTCCCATGTCATCAGCTGGAGCTGTCTCCGGCAGCTCTTGCGTGACCCCGGCCCTCACTCCCCAGGTTCTACCTCAGCTGCACGGGGTTCCCAGAATGTCGCTCGGCCGTGTGGTTCCCGGACAGTGTGCTGGAGGCCAGCAGGGACGGGAGCGTGTGTCCAGTGTGTCAGCCACACCCCGTTTACAGGTGAGCTGGGGGCCGAGGCACCTGCAGGATGGGCACAGGGTGGCATCCCTGGGGGCCCTCATTCCTTGGCACCTCCTGGAGGAGCCCAACCTTTCCCCGCCTCTCCCACCGTGGGCTGACGCGGAGGCTGAGGAAGATGGTCTCCTCCAGAAAGCCCCAGGCCCGCGCCTAGGGCTGGTCCCCAGACCTTTGGTCATGGGACCCCTTCAACTCTCAGAAATCACGGAGGAACCCAGAGAGCTTCCGTTGTGAGTTCATGTTTATAAAGATTCTCCCACGTTTTCAGCTGAAGTGGAGGCATCGTTTAAAATGTTTATTAACGTGTTTGTAACAAATGCATACTAACACAAGGGAACATGTTTTTAGGATAAAATGTACTTATTTTCAGAAAAAAAACGAGAGGAAGATTGCCTTGTTTTCCATTTTTGCCAATTTAACGGTCTGGCTTAACAGGAGACGGTAGGATTCTCAGCTCTCCATCTGCAGTCAGTCTGCTGAGTTTACTGTGCGTTTCGGAGCTTCTGGAAAACCCTAATGCATGCACACAGGAGAATGAGAGCAAAGCCCGCGTGCGTCCTAGTGCCGCTACCAAGTAGTGTGCCGTCACGTTGAGAGGCCCTGGACCACGCTGAACTGGGGCACAGGGAGGTGCACCTTCCAGAGGCTCCTGGGTTCTGGTGGGTGATGGGCCTTAGAGCTCATCTCCCTCCTGTTCTGCGCTCCTGTGCGACCGCAGGGGCCAGGCCGGCTGCGTCTTGTGTGGCTTTCCTAGGTGGGGTGGGCACAGCCCTGTGTGGACCAAGAAGACTCGCACCCGGTAGTTAACGTGTTTTCTCATCTTCTGGCCTCACTAGGTTGAAGTTCAAGTTTAAGCGAGGCAGCCTTCCCCCAACCATGCCACTGGAATTTGTCGGCTGCGTTGGTGGATGTGACGAGACCCTGAGGGAGATCTTGGACCTCAGGTTTTCACGGGGGCCCGCCCGAGCTGGCCAGCCGGTCAGCCAGCCCTCCGGCCACCTGCAGGCCAGCCAGCCCCTGGACAGAATGGGCAGCAGCCAGCACGGCCACCCCCAGCCTCCTGCCATCAGGCCCTCGAATGCTCTGGCCAGGACTGCGCCCCTGCCCGCCGCCGAGGGCGAAGGCAACTCGGTGACCTGCAACTGTGGCCGGGAGGCCCTGCTGCTCACCGTCCGGAAGGAGGGGCCCAACCAGGGCCGCCAGTTCTACAAGTGCAGCGGCGGCGGCTGCAGCTTCTTCCTCTGGGCCGACAGCGGCCACCCAGAAGCAGGGGGGCCTCCCTCCGAGGTGCCCAGACCCCCGGGCGGCTCACTGGGACGCCCGCCGGGCTCAGGGAAGCCCCTGGGCGGGCCCGGAAGCCCCGGCGATGGTGGCGGCGGCGCACGCTGCCTGTGCAGCCAGCCCGCTGTCACGCGCACTGTGCAGAAGGACGGGCCCAACAAGGGGCGCCAGTTCCACACGTGCGCCAAGCCCCGGGAGCAGCAGTGCGGCTTCTTCCAGTGGGTGGACGAGAACGTGGCCCCAGGTGAGGGGGCATACAGGGCCTGCCCGAGGAGGGCAGGGGTGGTGGGGTGGGGGCACGGGTTGCCTTGCTCCCCCTCCCCGCTCAGTCACGCCTCCTGCAAGGTCACGGGCAGCTTGCTGTGTGCCGGGCGCCACGCCGTTGTATCTGTGTGTCTTCTCTCACCTTCATCGGGTGGCGGTTGTGATTGCGACTCACAGGAGAGGAGGGCGAGGCCCAGACGGGTGGCGGGACCTGTCGGGGTCACACAGCGACACGGCCCAGGCCTGGCTCCTGGGTCCGCCTGCTCCCGTAGCCCTGCGCTCCTCCCGCCTTTGTAAACCTGGAGGGCTCTGTATCGGAGCCTCATCCTGTAAGGCGGAGGCCCTGGCCCTGATACCTGGTTCCTGCCCTGGGTTACACAGCTTGGGTTGGCGCCCCACGGATGGGTGTGGGGAGGACCGCTGCTGGACGCTGGGTCAAGGTGAATGACGCACCTGAAGGCACCTGGCCCCTCCAGGACACGCGGAAGCCTGGTCACGCGTGAGGGAGCCTGGCGGGAGCTTTCTCTTGGGGCCCACCTGTGTGACCTTGAACCACTTGGTGCGGCTTCTCAGCCTGTTTCCTCCGTAAGACGGGCACCTGCCCACCCTTCTAGGGTCTGTGTTAGCCTGAAACTGTGACTCTAGCACACGTGCGGCAGGTCTGCACACACAGGGAGAACCCAGAGGCTTGGGGCAGGCGGAGGCTGGAGACGCTAGTGCCGTGCGGGATGTTGTCCTTCGGCGCTCACGGCAGACGCACAAGGGCTCCCGGTGGGCGGAGGTGGTGTCTGGTCTCTGGGCTGCCTGGTCATTTGTCCTGGGTGATGGGGCGGCCAGTACTGTGAGGCTCTTGGAGGACTGGAAGGGCCCAGAGCTCGGGCTCTGCACGCGCTCAGGGGGCTACTTGCTTGGTCCCTGCTTCTGCGTGTAGGTGACACGGGTCCCCTACCAGGGCTGGGGCTCTGCCGTCCACACTCATTTCTCCCCTCGCTCTCCCCGCAGGGACCTTTGGAGGCCCCCCCTGGGCAGGAGCCAGAGGAGGAAGCCGGGAGCCGGAGGCCAGAAGCAAAAGGGCCCGGGCTGGTTCCTCGGACGCCGGGTCCGCGGCCAAGAAACCCCGGAAGTGCAGCCTTTGCCACCAGCCTGGACACACCCGTCCCTTCTGTCCTCAGAACAGATGAGGGCAGGGTAGGGCCAAGGGGGCCACTGCCTCCACCTGCTGCTTTTGTCTCGGGAAACGAGCCGTTTCTCCAGGGCCAGGTGGCCCTGCGCTGCCAGGGCGGCTTTGAGGAAAGTGGCTGCTCTTGGAGTGTGACCTGTGTTCTAAGGAGTCCGGGTCCAGACCGCTCTCTCAAGAAGGCCACGCCTGGTGGACAGCGGCCCTGTGTCTGGGGCTCAGGAACGGCCATGGCCACAGCTGAGACGCCATGGAGGCTGCCCCCTGCGATCCACAGGGGCCGTGCTGTCGGCGCCCTAGCGGGAATCAGCCCGGCCCTTGAGGGGCCTCCCTCCACAGACGTCCTGAGAACGGGTAGGACGGCAGGGATCCCCTGTTCAGAAGTTGTGTCTACAGAAGGGTTATCCCTCTTTATCTCGAAGCTGCTGTGGCCAGGACGCCCCACAGCTCATGTGCCTCAATAAAGGATTCTACCCCTTGACCCTGGCGGGTGATGGTGTAGCCTCTGGTGAGAGTTGGCAGGAGTGACGGGCACTTGCAGGACCCCGGGCAGCGCCTGGGTCCTCTTGCCATCCTCTGGCCCCAGTGGCCTCCCCCGGCCGCACCGCTGTCCTCTGGGGCAGAGAAGAGCCGCCGGTGCAAGACTCCGACGCTTCCCGTCTCCACACCCTGCAGAGGTCTCTGTGCGCCTCGCCCGCCTCCCGAGAGCCTTGGGAGCCGAGCAGAAGCAGGTCGGCTTCACTCCGTGGTTTAGACAGCGAGCTGGAGGACAGGCTGCCAGCGTCACCCTGCTAGTGGAGAAATGAACTGTCCTCAGGTCTTGGGACTCCCAGCCCCAAACCCTTCACTCAGACCAGTCCTTGTGCCCTGGCTGGGGGGCGGGATGCCCGCAGTCGCCCCTGGAGCATCCGGACAGTGGGTGTGGGTCGGCCCCGCAGCCCAGTCTACTTTGTGGTTTTACGTGTGCCGGACATTTCACATAGATGGAACCGTGCAGCACATGGGCCGTGTGTCTGCTTTTCTCTGAGTGGCGTGTCTTCCAGGGTCGCCCCTGTGGTTGCGTGTCGGTGTTCTGTGCCTTTTTACAGCTGAACTAGTCCGCTGTGTGCATGGGCCCCGTTGTGAGCAGTGTGGCTGTAAACCTTCACGTACAAGCATTTGAACGCCTGTTCTATATTCTTTTCAGATCTACACCTAGGAGTGGAGTTGCTGGGTCGTGAAATTCTATGTTTAATTTTTTGAAGAACCACAACAGCTGCACCATTTTACATTCTCACCAGCAACGTACGAGGGTTCCTATTTCTCCGCATCCTTGCTAGTGCTTATTTCCCCCTTTTCCTTTTTTTTTTTATAAATTTGTTTATTTTATTTTTGGCTGCGTTGGGTCTTTGTTCCTGCGCGCGGGCTTTTTCTAGCTGTGGTGAGCGGGGGCTACTCTTTGTTGCGGTGCGCGGGCTGCTCTTCGTGGTGGCTTCTCTTGTTGCAGAGCACGGACTCTAGGTGTGCGGGTTCCAGTAGTTGTAACTCGCGGGCTCCAGAGCGCAGGCTCAGTAGTTGTGGCGCACGGGCTTAGTTGCTCCGCGGCATGTGGGATCTTCCCAGACCAGGGCTCGAACCTGTGTCCCCTGCGTTAGCAGGCAGATTCTCAACCACTGCACCACCAGGGAAGCCCCCCCCCTTTTTTTCTTTTAATTGTGGCCATCCTCGTGGGCCTGAGGTGGTGTCTCGTGGCTCTGACTTGCATCTTCCTAATGACCACTGAAGTCGAGCATCCTTTCAGTGCTCACGTGGCCTTTCACGTATCTTCGCAGAAATGCCTTTTCAAGTCCTTTGCCCATTTTTCAGTGTTTGTGCTTTTGTTGTTGAGTCGAACGATGCTGAACGCATCTGTGGATTTTAGTCTTTCCGCAGGGTGCTCCTGTGCACACGAGGACCAGAGCTGCCGGGTGGAACTGGGGTCCTGCTGTGCTCCTGGGCTGTGCCTTTGCCGAGCCTGGTGGCCTCTCTGGGGGTGAGGGTTGCCGTCGTCCTGGTTACAGTGACGGAAGCTGTGAGGGGGTTTTCCTCTCAGGATGCTGGGTGGAGGACCCACTGCCCCCGGGGTGGATCAGCCGCCTTTCCCTCCAGGACCGCAGATTTGGGGGTCCTATGCCGCGTCCAGCCTGCAGGCGGGAGGGGCCGGCTCCGCAGGGGGCAGGGGTGCACCGTCCCTGCTACACCAGCAGCGTTCACGCTGGGCGGGGGTGCGGGGTCGGCCTGGAAAGTTTCGCTGTGAAGTCACACAGGCAAGTGAGCCTGAGGCCCCCGCGAGCTGAACTGCTGTCTCAGGAAACGGGCGGCAGTGCCAAGAGGACCCAGAGCAGCGTCCCGGGTGCCCTGCGCTGGCCTTGGGTGTTGTCCCCACAGCCTCAGCGTCTGTCCTCAGTAAACTAAGTGCCACCAAACTGTAACGTTACTGGGGTTTTTTACAAGATTATTTTTTCTGACTACAAAAGAAAAATGTACTTTAAAATGCAAACGCGGGGACTTCCGTGGTGGTGCAGTGGTTAAGACTCTGCTTCCAACGCAGGGGGTGTGGGCTTCATCCCTGGTCCGGGAGCTGAGATCCCACATGCTGCGCAGCGTGGTCAAAAACAAAAGAATGCAAATGCATCAGACACACGTGACTTAAACCAGGCTGAAGGCCGCTGTCTTGGAGGGGACGGGACAGAGGTGGGGCAGGGGCCCTGGATTAGGGCTGAGAGCTTCCCTCTCCCGTCCAGCTCCAGCCCCGCCCGTCAGGGCCCCCCGGGCCTTGGGGGTGGTTTTCCGGCTTGGCTTGCTGACTGCAACACCGCCAGGAGGTTTGGCGAGACCTCTGGGGACCTGAGCACGGTGCGCCCACTTCGCCTGCAGTCCTCAGCGAGAATGTTCCTGTGCAGACTTTCGTCAGTGCTTTTTCTGCTTAGTAATAGCGCGGCCTGATACCACTGGCTGGGTCAGCTCTGGGGCACGAGTGGTGCCCAGTTGATGGACTGGCCGCAGTGGTCCCGAGGGGTCCTGCTCGTTCCTGCTCACCCAGAAAGGGTGCGTCTCGTGCGCGGAATGACTCGTTGCTGAGCTGCCTTGTAACGGGTGTAGATGGTGAAGCTGTAGGTCAGTGTCTGTTTGCCCTTTTGCGCTACTCTTCCCACCTGCACCGGCCGTCTGTTCACTCTGGCAGGTGGAATCACCGCCGTGCTCCTGGCTTCGGGTCACTTGGTAAAGCCAGGGACGAGGACTGCCCAGTTCAGCTGAAGGGTCTGCAACTCCCAGGTCAGAACCTCCCTCATTAAAGGGGCGAGAGTGAAGCTGGGTAGCGGCCACCGTGGAGGCCCCAGCACGACCGCGTGCCAGATGCTGGCCTTGGACAGGGGACGTCGCCCCGAGCACCTCGTTTCTCCTCTTTGGTTAATTCTGGGTTTTTCTTACTGAAATCATGGTATGAGGGGAAACGGAGACCTACCTGAAGCAGGAGGCCGCCAGAGGGCCCGCGAGTGTGGTCGGGTCGTCTGAGAGGGGCCTTGACCCCACTTGCGTCCCGACTGCTCCCCAGCCACGCCTGGCCAGCCCTTCACCCATCGGCGCCCAAGACCCCCAACCTTGGTTGGACACAGGCCTGCAGCGGAGTCCTGGTGCGCTCAGGCTCAGTGATGCTGGACCTTGTGTCCAGGACCTCTGGGTCGGGGGTGCCTCGCTTTGTGCTGGGTTAACGCTCCCGCTGCTGCCTGTGAAGCAGGTACTCTGGAACCCCTGTTTTATAGGGGAGGGGGCCAAGGCCGCCCCGCCTCCAGCCTGCCCCCTTGCTGACCCTCCGCTGCCGTCACAGCTGCTCACCGCTGCGAGCACTCAGGCCAGGGAGCTCCTGAGTCAAGTGACCTAACGGCCCTCGGGCGAGCCAGTCTCCTGCCCTGTGACCCTCTGTGCTCGGAGACCGAGACTGTGTGAGCACCCACGAGGCCTGGCCCTGCACCCAGAGGTACACACTAGCACCTCCTCTGGCCCCTGTGCTGGCCCTCGACCAAGGGAGGCCTCCGAGCCTGTCACCACTTCTTGTCCCTAATCCCAGTTGGAAGGGGGACACACACGGGATGGGAAGGAGAAGCAGCACAGGCCTGGCACAGCTGCGGTGGCCTCACCACCAGCACACGTGGCCCCAAGCCCTCTCCGGCCTCGTCTGCCATGTGTGGTGACAGGAAGTTAGCCATGGCCATGGCTCCTATGGGGACACCGAGACGCGGGGTCCTGCCCTCCACTTCTGGGGCCACGTTTCTCTGCACACTGACAGTGCTGGCCGAAGGGCTGTGTGGCAGCCCCGCCCGTCCCGGAAAGCACAGTGGGCTCCAGGGGGCAGGCTTTGGAGAAGAAACAAAACCCTAGCCAGTTGGTTCCGTTACTAAAGCAAGACATCGCTCTAGGGATCCTGTAACATCCTCCCCCCCACGTAACCGACTTTTCTAATTCAATCCATCGCCTCCAGGCTGATCCCAAGCTCCTCTGGTCAACTTTACAGAACCTCAAGTGGTTGCATGTAAGAGCCCAACATGAGTCCCGTGGACGTTTGAAGTTTTCCTTTTTATTCTAGTTCACAGTTCTTGAGGCATAGCTTTGCTTCATCAGAAAGGATACCAGAGCGAGGAGAGACACCTGGGAGGGGAGGCAGACAACCTCCCCCCCGACCCAGCCAGCTTCAGGGAGAGTGCAGTCAGCGAGTGCGACTGGTGCCAACACCGCGGGGGCTGGGCCCAGCAGCAGCCAGGGGACACCCTCAGCTCCGGGCCAGGTGGGCAGCACACACACCCTCAGCTCCCCCAGCTGGAGAAGGGCCTTCCCCCAGGTGAGCCCCCGCTGGCCCACGTTAGAGAGCAAACCAGACACACAGCATGGAAAACGCCAGCCTGTCAGCCAGCCAAAAGCTGCATCCCGAGGGTTCCAGGCGACTCCGGCTCCTGGGGGACCACAGGCCGTGCCCACCGCCCAGCACCAGCAGCCTGGAGGAGCCTGCACCCGAGGGGAGCGTGACTCACCCTTGGGACAGAAAAACAGAGGCAACCTTACCCCTGCCCGGGACGCACTGTGGCTACCGCGGGCCGAGGCCCTGGGATCAGCCCTGAGGCCGAGGGGTGAGTGCGAGTGCGGGCCGCCCAAGCTCGCGCTGACCCGTTCGGGGTAAAAGCAAGGGCAGGGTGCTCTCGACGCCCTGGAGGGAGGCGTCCGCCTGGGCCCGCGCCTCTAGAGCAGCCTCTCGGGGGCCCGCAGGCCCCAGTACAGCGCACAGCCCATGTCGTCGATGTCCTCTTCCCGCAGGCCGTCCAGGAGATTCACGCCACGGCTGAAGTGGCAGGGCAGGCTGGCCTGCTCCAGGCTGCCGACGAGCAACTCCAGGGCCTGCAGGAAGTGCTCCGCCAGGGCCTCCTCAGCCCAGTCCGCTTCCTGCTCGCCCAGGTGCAGAACTACCTGGGTCAGGGGGCCGCGGCCCAGCCGCCCCAGTGCCGGGTGGCCACGACAGACGCCGCAGAGCAACAGCAGCAGCCGCCGGCGGGTCCCGGCGTCGCGCTCATCCAGGGCCCGCAGCTGGGCGGCCTCTGCCGGGTACCAGTCCTGTAGCCAGAGGTTGCCGGCCAGCCCCTCCAGGGGCCAGGCCAGCAGGAGGTCTCCGGCCTGGGCGCCGGCAGTGGACAGGAGCACAGCCACGGGGAGCTCCAGACACTCGTGCTGCACCTCGAGCAGCAGTTCCTCCGAGGCCACGCGCGGCCGGATCAGGCACCCGAGGAGGCTGCCGATGGCTGGCCAGTTGACGGAGGCGGTCAGGGCCTTGCGGAGCAGCTCCAGCAGGACCCGGGGGGAGAGGTAGCCGCCCACCAGGAAGCGGTCCCAGGGGCTGCTCCCGCGGGGGTGGAACTCCAGCTGAGTCCTGCGCACGGCCCAGCAGCGAGGGTCCTGGGCTACGGTGTCCACGCCAGGCACCAGGCTCCACAGGCCAGGCTCCAGCACCAGGGGCACCAGGAGACGCACGGGGTCGGCGGCCCCCGCCTGTAGCCCGTCGTAGAGCGGCCCGCCAGGCACGAGTGCCCCGAAGGGCAGTTCTGGGAACTTGTTCCGCAGGTAGGCCTGCAGCTCCAGGGCAATGTCGCCGGCCAGCTGCTTGGCCAGAGCCACATGGGCCACCGGCATGGTCACGTGGTCCCGCTCGAACGCCAGCAGCTTCTCCTGGAACGTCAGGCACACCGACGGCGCTGGGGAGCAGGGCTGAGGTGACGTCGGGGGATCTGCGTCTGCGGGCCCCTCTGTAGAGTGAAGGGCCGGGGGTCGTGTCAGAGGCACTGTAACGTGACCACCTGAGAAAGCACCAAGCTCAGGTCCTCACGCACAGCGAGCACTTGATGACGGGTTCTCATCGTCCTACACCCTGAGGCCGAGACGGCTCCACGCAGGGTGGGAAACTGGCCCCCACCTGAGGGCCCCGCCGTCCTAATGCTGCCACCTTGCTCCAGTGCCACCCCGTTCTGGTGGCTGGAGCCTCGGCACCACCCAGGAGGGGGAAGGACAGACAAATGCATCATTGAACACTCAGGGAGCCCGTGGCCCTGGGGGAAGAGAGACCCAAATGGGTCACACGGTCAGTCAGGGGCAGGGCCTGGCTGCATCTCCTGAACCTGACCACCAAAAGGGGACCCACCCAGGTCAGACAGGAAAGAGTGCCACTCACCTGGGGCTGAGGGTGAGGGGGCCGGGGGTGGCACGGGCTGGCTGAGGGCTGCGGGCCGCGGCTGGGGCTGGAGGCGTGGTGTGGCCTTGAGCAGGCTCAGCTCCTGCCAGCTGTCCTCCAGGCACGTGGAGTCCCGCTTGGCGTCATCCTCATCCCGAGGGCTGGTGGCCCTGTCGATGAGCTGAAGGCAGAGTGACAGAGGAGACAGCTGAAGCCCGGGCAGGAACGGCAGAGCCGAGGGCAAAGCCAGGCTGGTGGGGTAGAGGCAGGTGCGGCCTCGGGCAGTCCCACCATCGCCGCCCCGCTCTGGGAGCCCCGGGGTCACCGGGCCAGCCCAGCCTTACCCGCTTCACAGCCAGGGTGGCAATGCCCAGCACAGCAGCTCCGCCCACCCCCAGAACCAGGCGCGCGTTGGCCAGAAGGAAGTCCACAGCACCGCCCAGCACCTCGCTGTCACGCCGCTTGCCCCGATTCTGGGAGAACTCCGCCATGGTCAGCGTGCCTGTGAGGGAGCCAGGGTGCGGGGACTGCTCAGCGAGGGGGCCAGCCTGGCAGCAGGGCAGGTGCTCTGGCTGCCATCACGCTGGGATCACTGAGGCGAGCCCTCAAGGGGCCTTCCTGAGAATTTCTGAGGAGAAAGGGGCCACTTGCAGAGTTTCTTGGGAGGAGACTGGCAGCTGCAAACAACCCCCCCCAGACAGGGGGGCTCAAGGCCCCAAGGCCCACGGCAGGTCAGAGGAAGGGGACGATCTCCCCCATCCCACCCTCCAGGCCCCCCGACGTCGCGAAAGACCGTGAGGTGGATCTTATCGACACCACCCCCATTCTACAAGGAAATGGGCTGCTGGCCCACACAGCGAGTGCTGGGGACTCAGACCCACAAAACCTCTGGACTCTTACCTACCCCTATGGCCAGGTCCTAGGAGCGGCCTCATCTTGGTTCCTAACCAGGGCTGGCACTGCAGGAGGAAACCAAGGCCCAGAGAAGACCACGGCTTGAGGTCCCAGGCAGCCTGCCCCGGACAGCCACTCAGGCCTTGGGGGGACCTCAGTGAAGCTCAGGGGGCCAGTTGCCCCCCAAATCTCAGCAAGGCAGACCCCAGAGACAATGCTACCAGGTCAGAGAGCAGGACAAGTGAGATGGCCCAGGCTGCCCTGCGGGCAGGAGCTTCCTGTCAACAGGTATTGCCAGACAGTGTTGAAGGCCCCGCTGCAGCAGGGTAACTCAAGACCACAAACAGGGCTCGCCCAGTGCCCTGGACAGGGGCCTCTTGCCTCTCGTACTTGGGACAATGGTGGGTGGGAAGCCGACCTCGGCTGCTGGGAGCCCAGGCAACAGAAGGTAAGCTGAGGGCCGGAATGCCCCAGATGAGGTTTGCTCATCTGTAAGATGGAGCAGGTGGGGTGAGGAAAGGTCCAACGTGAGGAGCCCCAGTGTGGGGCTGGGAAGGCAGGTACCTCTGCCAGGCCAGTGCGCTAAGCCCCAGCTTCAGATTCTTACAGGGGACCTGCCCTCAGGTCCCAAGCACTGAGGAGGTGTGACCAGGGGACAAGCCCAGGGGACCAATCAGATGGCCAAAAAGGACTGTCTCGCTGAGGACGCCCGAACAGATGACCCTGAGCTCAGAACCAACTCAACCCCAAGGACTTCTGTCGCCCTGCTCGCGGCGGGTGCCCGGGCTCGGTTGCCAGGTGGGGCCGGCAGCCCCGCACCCCGCCCCACCCCGCTCCCAAGCTAAAAATAGGCAAGAAGGCCGGGGGGTGACCCAGCGTGGCCCCGCGGCGGCTTCCTCGTCGGGGATCAGTACTGCCACCCGCCTCCAAGCTGTAAAGCGCTCAAACACCCTGCCTGCCTGAGCTGGGTCGCGCAGACCCCAACCAGGAAGGGGAGAGGGCGAGGCCGGGCGGCCCCTCCTCCAAGCCCCGGCCGCGAGGGTCACCGCGGCCCTGGGAACGCCGGGATGGACCCGGGAGGGACCCAGGACGCGACTCGACCTCTGCCCGGCCCCGGCTCTTCCCCGGTGCCCCCTTTTCTGGCAGGGACCGCGCGGCTGGCGGAGGCCACGCCCCGTGCCCCGGCCGTACCTGCGTCGCTGCTTCGGCGCCCCGGCCGGGGTACGCAGGGGGCCGCTTGGGCCGCGCCACTGGCCCACCTAGGAATGGAACGTGGAGGACCTAGGAGCCGAACGCCGAGGCCGGGTTCGGCCGAGAGCCCGGCGCTCGCAGACGGGCAGGCCTCGGCTCCAATCGGAGCGCTCGAGGTCCGCGCCCACGTGCCACCCTGAGGCCGCCTCGGCCAATGGCGGCCGCGCGCTCCTCGGGGCGGAGCTCCCCGGCGCGCTCCGTCTTAAAGAAGCAAGGCAGCGATCCCGGCCGCGGCTAGGAGAGACGCGAGCCTTTTCCGCGCCGGGCACGCACCCAGCGGAGCCCTTGGTCACTGTGGTCTGCAGCCGCCTCTCCCGTGAAGGGAACACTAGCCCTGTCACCTACTGGGGCCGCCATGTGCCGGCCCGGGGACGCCTCCCTCGGGGGGCGAGCGGGCACGTAACCGCGCACCCGGGGGTCGCCTCCGAGCGGGGACGCCGAGGAGCGCGGGCGCTTCCCCCAAGCGAGCGTCTCCCGGAAGGAGGCCCGAGGCTCGGAACGAGGACCCGGGCGTCCTGTTGCTGCTTCCCCCGCGCGCCCGAGCCTGGGCCCGAACCACCGGGGTCCTGGGCGCCGGCCAGCTAAGGGGACAGAGCCGCGGGCCGAGAAGGCCCTGCGGGGTACAGGCGCGCCGTACTCTTCGAGTCCCCGCGCCCCAAAGGCTGGCCCCGGGCGCGTCCGGAACTTAGGGCTGGGCAGCGGCGCACTGAGGGGTGGGGCCAGCGCGCTCCCCGCCCCGCCGGCTCCGCGCTCCCCGCCCCGTGCGCCCCGCCCCGCCGGCATCCCGCTCCCCGCTCCCAGCAGCCGAGCGCCGCCATGGAGGCTACCGGGGTGTTGCCGTTCGTGCGCGGCGTAGATCTCAGCGGCAACGACTTCAAGGTGAGCCTCGGGACGGCGGACGGGCCCCCCAACCCGCCCATCCGCTTTCTACGCGCCCGGGACCGCGGACGGGCTCGCCCGGGCCCCGCCCCGAACCGACACCCCTAGGTCTCCGTCTGGCGCCCGCGAAGGAGACCCAGGGCGGGCCGGGCGGGCGCACGCGGGGTCTCGGAGCCGCTTCGGGGTGCGTGGGGAACCCCCACCGGGCCCCTGCCTGGCGCCTGGCCCCGCCCGACCAGCTGGTGGCCCGGGTCGGAGCTCTTGCTCCCGCCTCCCCAGTCCTCCCTCCCCTCCCCTGTGACGTCACACGCCCAAGCCGGGCCCTGACTCACGGCCGCGCCGCCGGCTCTGCCCTGCCCCCGCCTGCCACCCCCATCTTGTGTGGCCTTGGGCAAGTCACTTCCCCTCCTCGAGCCTCGCTTTCTCGTCCGGTGAAGGGGCTTAAAACTAGTCCTCTGGAGGCAGGGGTTAGTTGCTGTGGAGAGGTTGGTGTCGAGCAGCTGGGCGAGGGCTTGGGTAGCAGTTGTCTGAGCAGCTGCTGGACTGATTGACCCGGGCCACCAGGAACCCGAGCCCAGCCCTCCAGCCAGTGGGGGGACTGGGGGGCACAGTGGTTCTGGAGGCCCGAGAATGAGACTGGCAGGGTTAGGGCTGGTGACCAGAGACGAGGCCCCGAGAGTTGGCCTGGCTCCTGGAGGATGGTCCAGGCTGCAGGGTGGGGTGTGGGCAGGCTCAGGCTGGGGGCAGTGTAGCGTGAGCCTGGGTCGGCAGCGTCCGCGGCCCCAGCTGTAGCTGGGGTCGGGGGTTGGGCCAGGGCCGAGGAGACAGGCCGCCTTCCTGCGTTTAACCCACGTGTGCGCACTTGACCCCAGGCACAGGTGGCCACTTCTCTCTGCCCCCATCCCAACCATGCTCATCTGGAGTCCCCGTGTGTCCTCTCCAGACTGGGAGAGTCTGAGTCACCTGCTGGGAATGTGCCCGGAGGGGGAAGGGGACGCCAGCCAGGGGCGCTGAAGGCCCTTGCTGCCCAGGCTCCCGGCCACAAGGGCGGGGGCTCCCGAGGTGGGCGTTTGAATATGGGGAACAAAGGGCTGAATGAACTAACGAGTAAGGCTGTGCCTGTGCAGGGTGGGGCACTGGGACCTTACAAGGGGAGTCGACCTTGCTACTAGTGGCCATACGCTGATGCCAGGCAGAAGCATTTGGCTGATGTAACCACACAGCTAGGTGTGCGGGTGGCACCTGGAATAAGGTTTTTTGGGGCCGAGAACACAGCAAGAGAGACAGATTCTAGATCAGCAGCCATCCTGACCATTAGTCGTTCCTTATAATGCTTTTGTCATCAGGGGGTTTTATTAGTTCTATGGGCGAGGAAATTGAGGCATAGAGTGGCAGAGTGACTTGTCCAGGGTCACACAGCTAGTGAGAGGTGACTGTTGCTCTCAAAGGCTTCCGTGGGCAGTGGGGGCCACTGGGCGGTAGAACAAGGGTACCCTGTCCCAGACCAGCCTTACCACGACATACTCCTCAGGGTGGCTACTTCCCTGAGAATGTCAAGGCCATGACTAGTCTGCGATGGCTGAAGCTAAACCGCACCGGCCTCTGCTACCTGCCGGAGGAGTTGGCCGCCCTGCAGAAGCTGGTAAGAGGCTCTGGGCAGGCAGGGAGGGTCGCTGTGGATGGGGCTGGCCAGGTGGGGAGAAACTGCACAGAACACAGACATCACAGAGGAGGATGTTGACCGCAGCAAAACTGGTGGAGAGGGAGCGAGTACCCCATCCCGGCAGGTGTGCAAGAAGAGTCTGGGTCTGTGAGGGAGGGAAGTTGCAGAAATGGACTGGGCCTCTGTAGCTGAGGGCCCCCTGGATGGGGCAGCGTTGTGGTGGTAGATGGGGGCTCCGTGGATGCCCCACCACCCTGCTGAGCCCTTCTCCCCGTCCCTGCCCAGGAGCACCTGTCGGTGAGTCACAACAACCTGACCACGCTCCACGGGGAGCTGTCCAGCCTGCCGTCGCTGCGGGTGAGTGCCGCCCCAGGCCGCAGACCTCGGGCCAGGGCCTGAGGGTCGGGCCAGCACCTCTCTGCACCCGCACTCTGGGGGGAGAGCATGCGGTAATGCCGTGTCGAGTGACCGTGGGGGAAGCGCTGAAAAACCCCAAATGCCACCCCGTTTGAGTAACAAGTATTATAGCAGTTGTGAGCAGCTGAGCGCTGTTTCAGCTGATTCATGAGAGCTTTTTATGTGATCTTCACCTCCTCCAAGTTCACAGATGAGGACACTTGGCCACGGAGGCAGGTCGCACAGCTGCAGTGGTAGAGCCGGGGTAGGGTGGGGCTTGTCCAGGAGGGCAGGTGGGCGGGGCAGTTCACTTGGGCCTCTGCTCTCCTTGGAGCCCCCATCCCAGACCCTCAGGTCTCGTCGAGGGTTATTCCCATCCAAGGTCGGAGCCCTGAGATGTTAAGGGCACAGTGTCTGGACTCGAGTTTAAATCTGAGCTCTGCCACTTCCCGGCCGCATGACCTTGGACGAGTTCCTTCCACTTCCCGAGATGGTCCAGCAGTGACCGCCATGAAGCAACACGGTGGCGCCACACAGACGCTGGGGCTGAGGGAGCAGCAGCGGTGGCTCTTGTTAGCGTTTTTGTCACTTGCAGTCATGCTGCCATCACCTGGCCTGTCCCCTCCCCACCAGCCATCCTGCACTAACTTCCTGCACTTTGGAAGCGTGAGCAAGTTTCAGCCCTAAGGGGAGAGAAAACGGACTTGCTTTGAGTCTGCGCTCTGACCTTTTTTTTTTTTTCTTTTTTCTTTTTTTTTTTTTTGCGGTACGCGGGCCTCTCACTGTTGTGGCCTCTCCCGTTGTGGAGCACAGGCTCCGGACGCGCAGGCCCAGCGGCCATGGCTCACGGGCCCAGCCGCTCCGCGGCATGTGGGATCTTCCCGGACCGGGGCACGAACCCATGTCCCCTGCATCGGCAGGCAGACTCTCAACCACTGCACCACCAGGGAAGCCCTGACCTGTCTTTGGTTCAACCTTCTTCTTTACTAGAAGCTCTGACTCAGAGCTCTATCCCTGTCTTGCCCTTTGGGGTTGGGAGAAAGAGGGATTATTCCATCAGGAAAGGTTCCCTGAGATTCCATGTGCTGGGCTCTGGGGCACATTTGAGTTGGGTTTTGAGGTATAAATAGGAGCTCATTGGTAGTCTAGAAAAGGCTTGCCAAGTAGATTATGAGCAAAAGCCAGAGTGGGAGAGCACTCAGACCTGGCCTTGGTGGACTTCTGGAGGTGGTGTCTCCCCCGATCCCTGTTTCTCCTGGGGGGTGGAAGCTAGGAGTCACAGATTCTCATGGTGTATCCCCAGGCCATCGTGGCTCGAGCCAACAGCCTGAAGAATTCCGGAGTCCCCGATGATATCTTCAAGCTGGATGACCTCTCGGTTCTGGTCAGTGGTTATCTGCCACCTGGCCCTTGTGCCAGCCCCACCATTCAGTGCCCACCCACTACGCTGGACCCTGGGGCCGTGGTGATCCTGTTCTACAGACACAGACACCTGACATTTATAGAGGGCGGTGCCTTGTTCAAGGTCGCTTATGGAGTCAGATCCCTAACCTAGGCCTCCTTCCGCCCGGGGTCGCACTGTCTCTCTCTGCCCTGAAGCCCCCTCCTCTGCTCCCCTCTCAGTGCCTGTCCTGACCCTCGAGCCCGGCGGAGGCCTGGCAGGGTGGGACCAGCCCTGACGCCCCTGACCCGGCCTCGCCCCTCCGCCCAGGACTTGAGCCACAACCAGCTGACGGAGTGCCCTCGCGAGCTGGAGAACGCCAAGAACATGCTGGTGCTGAACCTCAGCCACAACAGGTGCGTAGCGGGTGGGCTGGGCGGTCCGGGGCCGGTCCTGGAGGTGGGAGTGCGGCCCTGACCCGGCAGCCCTCCGCCCGCAGCATCGACGCCGTCCCCAGCCAGCTCTTCATCAGCCTCACCGACCTGCTGTTCCTGGACCTCAGCGAGAACCGCCTGGAGAGCCTGCCCCCCCAGATGCGCCGCCTCGTGCACCTGCAGACGCTCGTGCTCAACGGGAACCCACTGCTGCACGCCCAGCTCCGGTGGGCGCCCACCTGGCCCTCCCGACCAGGGCCCCGGCCTTGCTGGGGGTCGCGTCCCGGCCACCGTCGGCCTCGTGCTGCGGGCCCGCTCAGCCCCGGGCCCCAGCCCCCGGCCTGAACGCCGCGTCTCCCCACAGGCAGCTCCCGGCCATGACGGCCCTGCAGACCTTGCACCTGAGGAACACACAGCGCACCCAGGGCAACCTGCCCACCAGCCTGGAGGGCCTGAGCCACCTCGCAGGTTGGCAGTCCCTGGGGACTCCTCAGGCCCTCACTTTATCACAGAGGAGGGGATGGTACCCTGCTTCAGTGAGCATCTCTAGGGGGAAGGGGGTGCGGTTCTGTCACATCTCCTTCCGTTGTCACCGTGATGACTGGTAGTAACACCAAGTTACGCGTAGGCTTTGTGCGTAGACCCCCTTCTCTGAGAAACCAGGAGGTGAGGCCTTGTACCTGAGGCCACAGAGCCAGGAGGGGGAGCCGGGGTTCACACAGGCCTGCCGCCCCTGGAGCCCACCGCAGGGGCCCCGACTGACGCACCCACCCCTCGCCCAGATGTGGACCTGTCCTGCAACGACCTGACGCGGGTGCCCGAGTGCCTGTACACCCTCCCCAGCCTGCGGCGCCTGAACCTCAGCAGCAACCAGATCACGGAATTGTCCCTCTGCATCGACCAGTGGGTGCACGTGGAGACCTTGAACCTGTCCCGCAACCAGCTGACCTCACTGCCCGTGCGTTGGGGCCCAGGGAGGGCGGGAGGCTGCCGGCCGCCCCGCGCCCGGCCCTGACCCGCCCCTGCCCGTGCTGCCTCTAGTCGGCCATCTGCAAGCTGGCCAAGCTGAAGAGGCTGTACCTGAACTCCAACAAGCTGGACTTCGACGGGCTGCCCTCGGGCATCGGCAAGCTGTCCAGCCTGGAAGAGTTCGCGGCTGCCGACAACAGCCTGGAGCTGATCCCCGAGAGCCTCTGCAGGTGCCGGGCGGGGCTGGGTGGGGCACGCGGCCCCCCCACCTGCCCCTGTGGGCTTCGGGCGGCGTGGGAGACGGGAGGGCTTGCGTTGGCTTTGCGGGTGCAGCCCCCAGAGCAGCCTCGGGGGGGACGCGATAGGGATGCGGCCAGAAGGGCTCCACCGCCACCTGCATTTGGGACACAGTGCTGCTTCCGTCCCCTCCAAGAGGCCATAGCGCCCACCAGCATTGTCCCCGGCACTGAGGACGGGGGGCCTTCGGCAGCTTCTGGGTTAATTTAAGGGCAGAATGTGTTTTTTTTTTTTTCTTTGTTTGTTTTGCGGTACGCGGGCCCCTCACTGCTGTGGCCTCTCCCGTTGCGGAGCACAGGCTCTGGACGCGCAGGCTCAGCAGCCATGGCTCACGGGCCCAGCCGCTCCGCGGCATGTGGGATCTTCTCGGACTGGGGCACGAACCCGCGTCCCCTGCATTGGCAGGCGGACTCTCAACTACTGCGCCACCAGGGAAGCCCCAGAACGTGTTTTTTGATGCCCTCTTGTTCACACCCAGGGGTCTTTAGTTCTCGGAAGGCCCCTTTGGAAGGTGCTGCCCTGTAGAAGCTGCAGAAAGACCCTCCCGGTCACTTAGCCATGAGGAGACCCCGGCCCCTCCCGTGTTTGCCGGCACCTTCAAGTTGGCTGGTTTCCTAACTAGCTGGCCTGCTTAGTCTCTCTGGCCCTATTGCCTCCCCAACCCAGGATTGGAAGGCCCCCGGCTCCCCGTCTGTCACCCCCCTGAGGCCCAGCTATGTCGTCACAGGTGCACGAAGCTGAGGAAGCTGGTCCTGAACAAGAATCGCCTGGTGACCCTCCCGGAGGCCATCCACTTCCTGACGGAGATCGAGGTTGGGCAGGCAGCTGGTACTGGGGGGAGGGAGGAACGGGAGAGGTGCGGACAGACCCCCAGAGAAGACTGAGCAAAGGGCTCCTGGAGGGGTGGCTGGTGCCAGGGTGAGGAGGGGGTGACCCACGTCCTGTGTCCACATCACGCTCGACAGCATCACTTAAGCCTCATAACCAGCCAGTCTGCGAGGTCACACTTCACAGACGGGAAAGCCCAAGCCCGTGAGGGTGACTGCAGGATGAGAACCTGAGCCCTTTGGCCCCGGGGGTTGCAAAGAGCAGGGCTTTGGGGTGGCCGTGAGGTAGAACTCGGGCTCAGCGCCGGCTCCGCTCGCCCCACGAGGCAGGTCCTGGACGTGCGGGAGAACCCCAGCCTGGTCATGCCCCCCAAGCCCGCTGACCGCACCGCCGAGTGGTACAACATTGACTTCTCGCTGCAGAACCAGCTGCGGCTGGCGGGAGCCTCCCCTGCCACGGTGGCCGCGGCGGCGGCTGGTGAGCAGGGGAAGGTCTGGCCTGGCAGTGGGGGCTCCTCCCTGGGCCTCAGCTTACCCGTCTGTAAATTGGGTGGGACACGCTTTCTGGATGCGGGGCGTGGGGTTGGCCCCTGGTTGGCTGGACGCCCCAGGCGGGGTAGGGGGCAGCCAGGTCAGCTGTGTACCCCTCCCCTCAGCAGGGAGTGGGCCCAAGGACCCCCTGGCTCGCAAGATGCGGCTGCGGAGGCGCAAGGACTCGGCCCAGGATGACCAGGCCAAGCAGGTGCTGAAGGGCATGTCGGACGTGGCCCAGGAGAAGAACAAGAAGCAGGAGGTAAGCCGGGCCGGGGCTCAGGCTCTGTTCAGCAGTGCGGCCCCTGGCCCAGCGGGAGAGGGGGCCCTGAGCTGGGTCGCAGGCGGGCCAGCGCGAGCGGCTGTGCAGTCAAGCCAGCGTCGTGCCTGTGATCCCAGGAGAGCATGGACTCTGGAGCACCTGGGGGCAAGGTGCGGCGCTGGGACCAGGGCCTGGAGAAGCCACGCCTCGACTACTCCGAGTTCTTCACGGAGGACGTGGGCCAGCTGCCTGGCCTGACCATCTGGCAGATGGAGAACTTCGTGCCCGTGCTGGTGGGGGAAGCCCTCCACGGCAGGTTCTACGAGGCCGACTGCTACATTGTGCTCAAGGTGCGGGGCAGGGGGCTGCGAGGCCCGACCTGGACGGCTCAGAACCGCCCGCTCCCAGCCGTGTTCCAGGGGAGGGTGGGCGGCGAGGTCTCTGCCCGGGAGGCTGCCCAGCAGAAGCCTGGCGGGGGCTGACCCAGCCACTGCCCTGGCCTTCAGACCTTTCTGGATGACAGCGGGTCTCTGAACTGGGAGATCTACTACTGGATCGGCGGGGAGGCCACACTTGACAAGAAGGCGTGCTCTGCCATCCACGCAGTCAACCTGCGCAACTACCTGGGCGCCGAGTGCCGCACGGTGCGCGAGGAGATGGGCGAGGAGAGCGACGAGTTCCTGCAGGTGCGGAGGGGCAGGGGCGGGGCCGGAGCCGACGGCCGGTGGGCGGGGCTGACTGAACCGTATCAGGTGCTGAGCCCCGCGACGGCAGACGGCGGGGACGGATGGACTGAGGTCAGGGAAGTGAGGTGAGGCCACCAGTTGGGAGCCTGGGTCAGTGGAGGCAAGTCCTGGCTCAGGTGAGGGTAAGGAGACCAGGCTAGTTTGGGAGCTGGAAACTGGGTTGGTGGCGGTGCAGGAGACCAGGAGGGATGAGGAGCTGGGACTACAAGCTGCCAGAGGGTGGCCCACCGGCCGGCCACGAAGGAGGCGGGGCCAGAGTCCAGGGGGCTGGGTTGGTGACAGGCGCCGGCCTGCCTGCCAGCTAGTCACATGTAGGTACCTACACGAGATGAGACGAGATTGTGGGTACTTCCACCTGAGTTTACCTTCTTCCATAAACTCGCCCGGTCCTGTCCCGATACGCGCGTGTGTAAGCATGCTGTGTCCGGACACGAGCAGACGCGTTCACGGTTATGTACGTCGTACCACCCCGTGTGCGTTTACGTCTGTAGACGCAGATCTTGTATTTTTAACATCGTCGTGGATTCACAGCATCTGACTCGGCTACACGCAAGTCCGCCCCTCCTGACAGGTGGTGTTGGGTGGGGGTCGGGGGGCCAGCTCAGTGAAAGTCCACATGTCCCAAACGCAGGTATTTGACAATGACATTTCCTACATCGAGGGTGGAACAGCCAGTGGCTTCTACACTGTGGAGGACACGCACTACGTAACCAGGTGAGGGGCGTGTGGGCGGCAGTGACCTGGACTCAGCTGGGCAGGATGGGGGGAGGGTATTGGGGTAGATCTGCCCCTTGGTGCCCCCGCCAAGCCACTCTTGCTCTGGCCCCCAGGATGTACCGTGTGTATGGGAAAAAGAACCTCAAGTTGGAGCCCGTGCCTCTTAAGGGGGCCTCCCTGGACCCAAGGTGAGCCCCATGACGTGAGGTGGGGTGCTTCACCCCGAACCTTCTCCCCATCGGTGGGGGGCAGGGCTTGGCTCTAGACAGAGAGGCCTTCCAGCCCGTGTCCTGCAGAGCTTGGCAGGAGGTCCTGCAAGGAGGGATTTGGGGCGGGGTCAGAGGCATGGGGGCGGTCGTTGCGGTGGCCAGTGGCAGCCCCTCCCACTCCTCCTGTCCAGGTTTGTTTTCCTGCTGGACCAAGGGCTGGACATCTACGTGTGGCGGGGGGCCCAGGCCACGCTGAGCGGCACCACCAAGGCCAGGTAAGAGGACTGTGACTTGCCCAGATGTGCTGGGGTGTACCGTGCAGAGGAAAATTGTCACCCAGGGAGGAGGCGTGGGCTTCACCACTAAGGCTTCGCACCCGCCCTCAGGCTCTTTGCAGAGAAAATTAACAAGAACGAACGCAAAGGGAAGGCGGAGATCTCGCTGCTGGTACAAGGCCAGGAGCCCCCAGAGTTCTGGGAGGCGCTGGGCGGGGAGCCCTCCGAGATCAAGCAGCACGTGCCCGACGACTTCTGGCCGCCCCAGCCCAAGCTGTATAAGGTGAACCGGGGGCGCGGGGCTTGCCTGACTGCACTGGCCTCCTTCGGGACCTCGGCGGGGAGAGGGTGCCACCTTCTGGGCAAGGAGTAGCTCAGCACGGGTCTGAGGCAGGCTCTGAGTGGGGCCGGGGGGCACTGGTGTTGGGCTCTGTGCTTCCGGGAAGGCGAGGCTGGAGAGGGAGGCCAAGAAGCACATGGGTGCCAGGCCTGGGGACCTGGCCTTCGTGCTGTAGGTGTTGTGGGCGGAAAGAGGACAGGTTAGAGAAACTCGTAAGGACCTGGAGAGGGCGGGTAGGGAAGGCACCGTCTACTAGTCCTTCTTCCACTGAGAGCGTTTTCTAGAAAGCATCTTGGGGTGGAGGGAGGAAGCCGGCCCGGAGAGGAGCAGGCTGTGGACCTGAGCGCAGGGGCCAGCCTGAAGCAGGGGCTGTTGTGGCCGAGGCTTGTGTTCCCCAGACCCAGCCTGGTTAAGCCCACCTCTTGCTCCTGCCAGGTGGGCCTGGGTCTGGGCTACCTGGAGCTGCCGCAGATCAACTACAAGCTCTCTGTGGAACATAAGATACGGCCCAGGGTGGAACTGATGCCTGGGATGCGGCTGGTGAGACGCACGGGGAGGAGGGCGTGGGGGCTGGATCCCTTCTTGCTGGTGGCCCTGGTCTTGACCTCCAGCCTCCGGGGCCCCGCAGCTGCAGAGCCTGCTGGACACGCGCTGCGTGTACATCCTGGACTGTTGGTCTGACGTGTTCATCTGGCTCGGCCGCAAGTCCCCGCGCCTGGTGCGCGCTGCCGCCCTCAAGCTGGGCCAGGAGTTGTGCGGGATGCTGCACCGGCCGCGCCATGCCGCGGTCAGCCGCAGCCTGGAGGGCACCGAGGCGCAGGTGTGCGATGCGGTGCCCCCGGAGTCCGCCTCCCCGAGATCCCGCGGGCGCGTTCTTGCCCTGACCCTCTGTGGACCGGTTGGTTACCCAGCTCCACAGCTTCCCGGGCCCCGCCCATGCCCCGCCCCCACCCCCACTCCTAGTCCCCCTAGGTTGCTAGGCCACACCTCTCCCAATTCCTAGGCCCCACCCTGCTTCCCCAGGCCCCGCCTCCTCTGTCTGCCACTCCAGCTGTGCCTTCTCAGGTGTTCAAGGCCAAGTTCAAGAACTGGGACGATGTGTTGACTGTGGACTACACGCGCAATGCAGAGGCTGTGCTGCAGGGCCCGGGTCTCGCGGGGAAGGTGAAGCGTGACGCCGAGAAGAAAGATCAGATGAAGGCCGACCTCACCTCGCTTTTCCTGCCGCGGCAGCCGCGCATGCCTCTGGCGGAGGTGGGCATGGGGCTGGGGCGCAGGGCGGGCTGGCTGGGCTGGGCTGTCCCACCAGGACGGGTGGGGTCGCACGCAGGCAGAGCAGCTGATGGAAGAGTGGAACGAGGACCTGGACGGCATGGAGGGCTTCGTGCTCGAGGGGAAGAAGTTCGCACGGCTGCCCGAGGAGGAGTTTGGCCACTTCTACACGCAGGACTGCTACGTCTTCCTCTGCAGGTGCCTCCCCCGCGTGCCCCTCACGCCCCCCCCCCCCGGTGCTGGGGGCTCAGCCCTGACCACTGCCCTCTGGCCCCACAGGTACTGGGTCCCCGTGGAGTATGAGGAAGAGGAGGAGAAGAAGGCGGGGGCTGAGGACGAGGGAGAGGAGGTGGCGGCCGAGGCGGAGGAGAAGCAGCCCGAGGAGGACTTCCAGTGCATAGTGTACTTCTGGCAGGGCCGCGAGGCTTCCAACATGGGCTGGCTGACGTTCACCTTCAGCCTGCAGAAGAAGTTTGAGAGCCTCTTCCCCGGCAAACTGGAGGTGTGCCGGCCGCACCCCCAGAACACGGGGAGGGGGTGTCCCTGGGACTCACCCAGGGGAGCCTTGCCCCCCCAGGGAGCTGCCCCTGACGGCTTCTGTGCCCCCAGGTGGTGCGCATGACACAGCAGCAGGAGAACCCCAAGTTTCTGTCCCATTTCAAGAGAAAGTTTATCATCCACCGGGGCAAGAGGAAGGCGGCCCAGGGAGCTCTGCAGCCAAGCCTGTACCAGATCCGCACCAACGGCAGCGCCCTCTGCACCCGGTGCCTGGGAGCGGGCGCGGGCGGCCGGCGGGCCGTGTCCCTCCCGGGCTCCTTGCTGACCCCTGCCCTCCCCCAGGTGCATCCAGATCAGCACCGACTCTGGCCTTCTCAACTCCGAGTTCTGCTTCATCCTCAAGGTGGGGCCTGGCGCGGCGGGGGGCGGGGCTGCGGGCGGGGCGGGGCTGCGGGCGGGGCGTGACCTGGGCCCCCGCACACCCAGGTTCCCTTCGAGAGCGAGGACAACCAGGGCATCGTGTACGCGTGGGTGGGCCGGGCGTCGGACCCCGACGAGGCCAAGCTGGCGGAGGACATCCTGAATAGCATGTTTGAGGCCTCCTACAGCAAGCAGGTGAGCGGGGTGGTGGCGCACACTGGGTGGCTGGGGGTGGGCTGCCGGGCCTGCGCTGACCGACCTTTCCCCCAGGTCATCAATGAGGGCGGGGAGCCTGAGAACTTCTTCTGGGTGGGCATCGGGGCACAGAAGCCCTACGACGACGACGCCGAGTACATGAAGCACACGCGGCTCTTCCGGTGAGGACAGCCCCGCCCCAGCCCCCAGTGTCCCCTCAGTCCCGGCCCCGCTGCCGTGACCCTCGGCCTCTCCGTGACCCTTGACCCCAGGTGCTCCAACGAGAAGGGCTACTTCGCGGTGACCGAGAAGTGCTCTGACTTCTGCCAGGACGACTTAGCAGATGATGACATCATGCTCCTGGACAACGGCCAAGAGGTGAGAGCCCCTCGGCCCTGCCCCGGGGAGCCCTGCCGTCCCCGGATGGGAATTCTGAGGCCGGGTGGCCACCTCCCCCGCTGTCCCCACAGGTCTACATGTGGGTGGGGACGCAGACAAGCCAGGTGGAGATCAAGCTGAGCCTGAAGGCCTGCCAGGTGAGTGGGGGAGGGGCCGCGGCTGGGCCTGGGGGGAGGGGCTGAGGCTGCAGGTGCGCACTCACCCATCCCGCCCACCAGGTGTACATCCAGCACCTGCGCTCCAAGGAGCACGAGCGTCCCCGCCGCCTGCGCCTGGTGCGCAAGGGCAACGAGCAGCACGCCTTCACCCGCTGCTTCCACGCCTGGAGCACCTTCCGCCCGGCCCTGGCCTAGGGCCGCTGTCTGCCTGCCCTGTTGGCCACCACAGGCTCTGCGGAGGGAGAGAAAGGGCCTGTCTGTCCTCCACCTGACCCCAGTGCCACAGTCCCCAGCAGCAGCAACGAGAGTAACCCTGACCAGTGCCCCCAGGGGCCTGGGCAAGTGGATCTCCACCGTGAGCTCACGTGTGATGCCCCTTCTTCTGCCAGGGATAAAAGCAGGTGTGGTTGCCCTTTAAGAGATATTAAATGCTTTTATTTTCAATATTAAAAATCAGTATTTTTAATATTAAAATTGCTAATTTTAACAAAATGACAGGAAAAAAAAACCCAGGGTACAATCTACAAGGAAACCCATCCTGACCCCCGCTACACACACACACACTCCTGGTGGAGCTCACACACACACACACACACACACACACACACTCCTGGTGGAGCTCTCAGTCAGAAACACACACACACTCTCGTGCACAGCCTGCGGCGGGGGGGGGGCTTGGGGGTGCTGGCCCGGGAGCACGTACCAAAATAGTTTTAGAAATGACTGTGGTGCCTGGCACAGGCGTTAGAAAAATACTCTTTGCAAAAGGAGAGGGAAAGGACGGTGTTGTCGCCTGGGAGGTGACGGGGCTGTGAGCCCCAGCTGCTCTCCCCTGTGGCACCTGACCTCCCGGGTGGCCTCCGGGGCCAGGCTGGGCAGGTCCCGCTGGAGCCTGAGATTAGCAGGTGCAGGTCTACATGAAGGGCCGGGGTCCTGGGTCCCAGCTCCGAACAGGGCAGGCCTGGCAGTTCTGGCTTTCCTGGTGGATGAAGGAAAAAGGGATCGGCAAAAGGCCAGGGAGGTCCAAGGGGGCAGGCGGCCTGGCCACACGTGTGCCACCGCTCAGTCTCCTGTCCAGGACGAGGGCAAGGGCCCTGTAGTGATGGCCTTAGCCCTGACCACATCTGGGCCCCTGAGACCAAAGCGTGGCCCTGGAGGGGGCAGTGGTGACCCCAGCAACAGAGGGAGCCACAGCGTCCGTGCAGGGAGAGGCGGGGGGCGGGGCAGACCTACGGCCTCAGATTCGGGCCTGGGCCGGTCAGCCTCGGGCAGCGCCTGATCTCGCACACCTGGGTGATCTCACCTGCGAAACAGGCTGACCAAACCCATCTGAGCCCCAAGCTGCCGTTCCCCTAGGTGGTTTGGCCTGGTCTCGTTCCAGACACCAGCCGTGTTATCTGGGGGCTGATGGGCCGGCCCTGCTGGGGAAACACCTCCCCGGGCCTGCCAGGGTTTCGGGTGCAAGACCCGGGGGGTGGGGGTGGGGGGCTGAGGCCGCGCCGAGGGGACCAGGGCCCCGCACCTGAGTGCCTCATCCAATCAGGATGGGGCAGGCTCGGGCCTCGTCCTCTGACAGGTTCCGCAGGTTCTTCTCAGATTCCTCCGAAGAGCTGTGGGGAGGGGCAGCGGTCAGCGGGTCTGGGGTCAGGCCCTCCGCGGCCTTCTGTGCCCAGCTGGGATATGAGGCTGGCTGAAGGGTGCGGGGTGGGAGGCTGGGAGCCAACCAACCCCCTCCTGTGGAGCCAGCCACCTCCTCACCCCAGGAAGTCCTTCACGTCCTCCACCGTCACGTCCCCTGTCGTGTCCAGCGTCGTGTCGGCACTGGTGGCTGAGTCAACGGACGTGGGTGAGAGCGTGGCCTCAGGCAGCTCCGGGGTGTCTGCAGAGAGGAAGTGATCAGGCCCTTCTCAGGGCCCCGGGGCAGCCTCCACACCTGGGGCCCTGGTCCTGAGTCCAGCGCACAGTGGACCACGGCACCAGCACACGGACCCCCACCCTCTCGTGCCCAGCATGCCCTTTCCCCAGCCCCCTCAGGGGCCGCATCCCGCAGAGACCCTCCCTCCTCACCAGTTCCCTCGCTGCGGGTGGGATCGGGGCTTCCGCTGCGGCTCTGTGGACCCAGGACGACGCCAGGGGTCCCGTTAGCCTGGCTCAGCTTGGGCGACTCTTGGGGCCTGTAGCTGCAGAGATGGGTCTGTGCTGGGGACCAGGGGCAGGTGCCTCATGGCTCGAGGGCCAGGCCCCCACCCTCCCACTCCTGAGCCCTGGGACCAGAGAGGGGTGACACCGGGGATGGCAACCCTGCTCCTTGCTCCAGGCCCCACCCCCTCCACGCACCTGGCACGCATGGCATCACGGGGCCAACTGATGTCCAGAGAGCAGAGCGGCTCCGTGATGTTCCGGGCGCTCAGGGAAAAGCGCTCGAACTCCGACGGGGAAATCAGGTAGAACCCTAGGGGTGGGTGGGAGGGGAGCAGAGAGCGTAGTGAAGGGCCTGCCCCCTCTTCCGGAAGCCCTGTGAGCGGCCCCTCCCCTGCCGTCCGGGGCCCTCACCCTGGCCGTGTCGTGTGAAGACGCAGGAAGCGATGCCACTGATGTCCTCCTTGCGGATGCAGGCATAGTGCACCTGGGGCCGCAGGCCAGGCACCGAGAACACGTGCACGTCGCCCAGGTTGGTGAGGCAGGCCAGGCAGGTCTCGGCGTAGTCCTCGCAGGCCACGCTGGCAAAGGTGGCCAGGGCCACCTTGCGCACGCGGCAGCCCTCGTGGGCCGTCAGCTTGAACTTGGTCTTGGCGCTCACTTTGGGCAGCGTGAACACCTGGAGGCGGGCAGGGGATGGCCACTGAGCAGAGCCTGGCCCGTCCTCGCCCCCATGCCGCCACCCAGCCCGGCTCTCCAGCCCCACCCGCTTCTCTGCCCGGAAACCTGCCAGGCCCCTCCCGCTGTGGTGGAGCCAGTCCCGCCGGTTGGAAGGGCAGGGGGCCGGGACCCCCCACACCTGGAGCTCTGGGGGGGCGGTTGAGGTCCTGGGGGCCCCCGGGGTTCCCCGGGGCGTCGCTGCCGGCTGGGGGCTCTCGGGAGGTCTCAGCAAGTGGGCGTAGGCGGGCAAGCGTCGTCAAGGGTCTGGCGGTGTCCAGGAGACGGAAGCCCCAGGGGTCTCTGTGTCAGCTCACCTTGAACTGCTCCTCAGATGCGATAAGCACAGCGTGGCCGCCCTGCATGTCAGGCGCCTGTGCCAGGTCCCTTGAGGCCTCGTAGGGCTCCGGCAGCGGGCGGCCGCGTCCATCCAGCACGGCCACGGCCACCACGGGTGCGCGGTGCATCAGCTGTACCTCCTTGCCCAGCACGGCCTCCACTGCCCGCTCGGGCCGCCTGTCACTGTTCGCCACTGCCGCAGGCACCTCCAGCGCATAGGCAAACACGGAGCCCGAGTTGGTGCCCGCCCACATGGTGGGGCCGTGGTGGGCCGCTGGGGGACGATGGGCTGGTGAGGCAGGCACGTGCCTCCCCTCCCCGCCCCTCCCGATGCCCTGGGACCCGAACTGGTTCTCTCCAGCCCACACCTCCCTGGTGACCTCGGCCAGTCCTCCTGCAGGCGCAGGAGTGACCTCTAGGGCACCTCCGCGGGGATGTCAAACTGGACCCTGACCTCTCAGACCCGCCCCCGCCAGCATCCCGGGGATGCGGCCCCATCGCGGAGCCACGACTCCCCTACGTCCATCACTGGTCCTGCCGCAGACACCAAGCCTGCCATCCCGTGCAAGCTGACCCCCCCTCAGGAAGAAGTGGAAAATCGGCTAAAAACGCACAGGCGTGGATGGACCAGGCAGTCACCACTGTGCACCTTTGATGAACTGGTGACCTCAGCAGCAACCACGGTGGGGGGCGGAACCGGAGCAAAAAATTAGTGAGCAATCAAAGCCATGCTTGCCAAAGCCCAGCTGGCTTCTCGGGGACACTGGAAGCAGGCCAACCAAAACCCCGGGGCTGCCGCATCCAGACAGTGGGAGGATCCACCGGGCAGAGGGAGGCTCCACAAACACCACCAGGAGTGGGGGCTCCCCTCCCAGACGGAGACGGAAAGACGCATCAATGACAGCGCCACGTGCAGACTAGCTGGACACTGACCCAACCCCAAAAAGGCGTTTCTGAGATGAACAGAGCCGCCTGTGGGCCGAGTGTGACAGGAAGACTCTAGCTTCAGCGTCAATGCTACGGCGTGCGACTCGGGAACCCTGGCTGTAGGTTATGTCCACCAGACGCACACTGAGCTGCTCACACAGGGGCTTTCACTTAAAATCCCCGAGACACGACAGATGTGCCCCATCATCAAGTTAAACCAATCAGCAACTCCGTCCATAAACCCGACCGCATCACTGCCCTCTGCAGGACCCTCAGGGGCTCCAACCGCTCGGGGTCAAAGCCAGCTCCTCGGGCTTCCCTGGTAGTGCAGTGGTTAAGAATCCACCTGCCAATGCAGGGGACACGGGTTCGAGCCCTGGTCCGGGAAGATCCCACATGCCGCGGAGCAACCAAGCCCGTGCGCCACAACTACTGAGCCTGTGCTCTAGAGCCCGCGCGCCACAACTACTGAAGCCCGTGCGCCTAGAGCCCGTGCTCCGCAACAAGAGAAGCCACCACAATAAGAAGCCCACGCACTGCAACGAAGAGTAGCCCCCGCTCGCCGCAACTAGAGAAAACCCGCACGCAGCAACAAAGACCGAACGCAACCAAAAATAAATAAATAAATAAATTTATATTTAAAAAAAAAAACCTTACTATATATAAAGCCAGCTCCTTGGCTAGGCAGCCGGAACCCACACCTCCCGGGCCCGTCCTCTGCTCCAGCCACGCTGCCCGGGGTCTCCTGACACACGCCCACCTCAGCCTCGGCGCTGCGGCACACACACCCCCCCAGGACCCGGGCTCCCGTCTCCACTCGGGTCTCCGTTCACCAACCCCACCGTCGGGCTGTCCCGGGGCACCCTGTTGCCAGCGCAGCCCAGCACTCAGCAGGCAACACTTTCCAACCTTCCGGGAGGCGCCACTCCACGCCCGTTTCCCAGGCGGCTGACCGGAATCCGGGCCACACCACCCAGGGCCACCTCCCCAGCACACCCCTCCCGGCCTCACCGTCGCGAAGGAAGGTGTCGGCGAAGTAGAGGCAGCGCACGACGCCCGAGAGGGAGTCATCGGCCGAGCGGGGCTCAATGCGGCGCTGCACGGGCGTCACCTCCACGTCGTGGGGGCCGGCCTGCTCCGCCAGCTGCGCGTTGGCCTCCTGCAACTTGAGGGGCACGAGGCTCGGGAGCCCGGTCTTCCCGCCCCTGTCGTCCCACCCGGCCGCCCAGCCGCCTGGCCCACCTTGCTGCTGGCGGCAGTCAAGCGCTTCTTGCCCGAGACGCGGCTTTTGCGGATGCGCCGGAAGGACTGGCGCAGTGACTTCTTGAGCGACTTCACGCGGGACAGCGGCCCCTCCATGGCCAGGGAGTCGTTGGGGTGCAGGGTGCACCTGGGGGCGCAAGTGCCGGGCATCAGGGAAGCCCGAGCCCCAAGCCCGCCCTCGAGCCCAGCCACCAGGGGGCCTAACTAAAGCACCCCCCACCTGCGCCCCAGCAAACCTCGGGAGGGGCCCGCACGCACCTGGCCAGCACGGGGCTCCTGCGCAGGTAGTCGAAGAGGCCGAAGCCGTGGCTGGTGCCAAAGGCCACAAGGCCCCACTCAGCGTGGAGCGTGACGGCAGTGACAGCAGCCGGCGGCAGGCACTGGACCAGTGCGCGGGGCTGGAAGCCGGCCGGCCAGGGCAGCGGCCCTGTGCGTGGGCTCAGCCGCTCGTGGCCCTTCCACGTGAAGCCCTCACGGTCCTGGAGGAGGTCCACGCTGGCCACGCCCACCGCCTGATCCGACGGCTCATCACTTAACTCCAGCACCAGCACCTGAGGGGCGGGGGGGGCATGGGGCGGTCGGCACAAAGGGGGCCACCCACGCCCCACCCGAGCCTCCGATGCCTCTGCCAGGGTGGTCCCAGGATTGTCTCCAGTGCATCCTCTGAATAAACACTTACTGGACGCCCACTGTATACCAGGGCCCTCACTGAACAACACGGTGGCGACCAGGACCTGCCAGCCCTGCCCTCCCGGGGCTCATCTAACACCTGTGCTCCCACCCCAGCCCCAAGCCTCTGTGGGTCCCCACAGCCCTGGCTGGTCCCACCTGGAGCCCCGTTCCCGCCTCTGGGTTTTTGCTGCTCCGGTCCCTCTACCACCCCACCAGACCCTCCAGAAAGCCCCCCAAGACCCGCAGCCCTGGGGGCGCCTTGGCCCTACCTGGCCCGCCTTGGCCCTACCTGGCCCGCGGTGCCGGCCACCACCATCTGGGCGGTGTACTTGCAGAGCGCCACCTTCTGCACGCCAAGACGTGGATCGTCGCTGTAGGGGTCGAAGCAGCCCACCTGCAGGGTGGAAGGACTGGTAACACAGGGCGGAGCCCGGACCAGGCTCCCCGGAGCCAGGGGAGGGGCCCACCTTGCGGAAGGGTGGCCAGTCGTCCTCGGCGGCCTGGGCCAGGCTGTCGGCGTGCTCGCAGTCTGTCTGAAAGAGGCCGGCGGTGCTCAGCTTGTAGAGCGGCCGCAGGGCCACGCCGGAGGCGTCCCAGAACCGCACAGTGCCATCCTCGTGCCTGCAGGGAAGGTGAGGTCAGGTCCCAGGTCCTCCAGCCCCCCGCCCCCTCCAGTCATCCAGCAACCACGCACTGGGCACTAAGTGCCTAAGCCAGACACTGACTAGACTCCCACTGCACACAGCAAACAGGAAGTACCAACCGTACAGGACACATACTGAGCGCCTACTGTATGCCAGGCCACATACAGCAGGTGCTGGGCCCTTCCCTGCAAAGAGGGTGAGAAGGTGCGGAAATAATCACCAGAAATGATGAGCAGGAGGTGAGGGGCGGGTGACGCAGGGAACAGAGGACTACGGAGGCTCTGCCCCCAGGGGAGCCTCCAGAAAAGGTGACCAGAGAGGCAGTCACAGAGCGGAGGGATCGGCTGGGGCAGGGGCAGCAGCAGGAAGCCTGGGGAGGCCGGGAGGAAGCAGAGAGGGAAATGGGGGAGAAGCAGACCAAACTGGGGTGCAGCCTCAGGACACAGCTGCAGAGTCCAGGTCACCGGCGCCTGGGTGGTGGGGGGAGCCCAGAGCCAGGGCATGAGGTGAGTGAGGCCGTGGGACCGGGTGGGACGGCTCCGGAGGTCCTGAAAGCCACGGTGAGGAGTTCTCACTGGAGAGGGGCCGCTGGAGTCAGAGGCCCGAGGGTCCCAGCACAGGCGGATGGCAGGGGCTGGGCAGGAAGTCAGGGCCCGAGTCACCGGGCACGTCAGCGCCCGCCAGGCCCAGGCTGGGCTCTCGGGCACCTGCCCTGTGCAGCTCGGCATGGGCCAGCCCAGATTTTCCAGTCCCGGGGCAGGCTGAGTGGGTGGAGCCCAGTTTCGGGCTAAAAGGAGGGCTGAGCCTTAAACCAGAGTCTAGAGAGGCTTCACCCCAGTGAACCCTGCGGGAATGGGGATGACCTGGTCCCACCAGGGGCCGGGCCTGAGTCAGCGAGCAGGTCAGCTCCCACCAGGCCCAGGATGGGCCCTCCCGCACCCGCACGGGCTGCGCCAGGCCCTGCTCGCCCACACACACACACTCACACCACGCGTCACAACTGGGCTGAGCCGGGGACACGTGTTCGCCTACCCGGTCAGCAGCAGCCCTCGCTGGGCCGGCTCCTGAGCCAGGTTCCGGCCCCCGGTGATAGGCCAGCTCTGAGAGACGGAGACAGAGACGGAAGCAGAAGGTCAGGACAAGCATCTTCCTCCTCTCACCCCAGGAGTGGCATCCAGGGCACAAAGTCCCTCTGAGCTCCCCACATACACCTGCCACACCCCCATCTCAGGCGCGTGCCCAGGCAGCACCCTTCCTCCGGGCACACACCGAGGCACCGGAGGCCGGCTGGGGGTTCTGCTGCTCGCCAGCGCTCACGATGCGGGCCCACAGCTTGGCGGGGACGTTGGCAACGTGGGCCGAGCAGGTGATGGCGGACGAGTGCAGCGGGGCCAGGTATGGGGCGGGCACGGCCGGCCAGCCGGGCGTCTGCAGGTCCAGCACCACCAGCTCCTCTTCGAGCAGCACGGCCAGGGCCTGGGGCTCGTCGAACTCTGCGGGACGGGGTGGGTGAGTGCAGCCGCAGACACACGGGCACGGGGTGGGAGGGCAGGTACGCACCGTCCTCGGGCCGCGTGCTGTGCACCGTGAAGAAGTCGATGACGCGGGAGGTGAAGTCCAGCGTCACCAGGGTCTCGGCCTGGAGCACACTCACGCAGTGGCGGTCGCCATAGCTGGCGCGGGGCATGCCACCGCTGAAGACGATGAAGTGCTCGCTGCTCGGGGCGGAGGAGCCACGTGAGCCACCGGAGGGGCCCCGTGGGGACCAGGAGAGCCTCCCCCAGCCCCGCCCTGCGCTCCCGCAGCCGGGTGTGGCCCCGGCGCACCACCTACCCCGACGCACAGTTTCGCCACAGGATCTTGCTGATGGCTTTGCAGGGGAAGGGGCCTGGGGGGTAGGACAGCATCAGGCTCACCGAGCCCCGGCCGCTTCTCCGTTCTCCTCCTGCCTCCAACGCTCCCACCTCCCGAGGGAAGGCACGCTGCCCGACAGCCCCGGGGGGGTCTCATCTTTGCGGCTGGGCTCAGCCCCGCCACCTTCTACAAGTCCTCCCAAAGCCCCCCACCAAGGCCAGTCTGAGCTCAGGGTCACTGCCGACCTCGCACAGGCCTCCCCGGCACTCACCGTAGGGCGTGGTGGCCACGGTGGGCTGTGTCGTCGGGGAGTCGCCGGCGTCCGTGGCCCAGACGGCGTAGCTGCCGTCGCTGTGCGAGCTGACCAGCGTGCGGCCGCTGCGCTCCCAGCACACACTCTCCAGCTGCTGCGGGGCGGGGTGGACGGGCGTGAGCGCAGCAGCTGTGAGCTGAGGCCCCGGCACAGCCGCCGGCCTCCCCGCTCCGCCACACACCTGGTTCCCTAGGAAGATGCGGTCAGCACACCGCGCGGCCCGGTTCCAGATGACCAGCAGGCCTCGGCTGTAGCCGATAAGGATCTTGGTGGGGTCCCGCAGGTGTCCCTGGAGAGACTCCACGGGGCCCAGGGCCTTCCCGCACCGGTAGTCGTCAGGCACGCTGCGGGGGCAGAGGGGAGGGGGGCGTGGGGGGTGAGCCAGTGGCAGCGCGCCCGGAGGACGGGGTGCAGGGAAGCCGGGTGGCCTCTCACCTTCGCAGAACCTCGTCCGGGCCAAGGGTCTGCCCCTCGAGCAGCGTCAGGGTGGGAACATCCAGGAAGAAGACGCTTCCGCCCTCAGTGCCCAGGGCTGCCAGGTCACCGGCAGCCACCAGCAGGACCACAGTGATGCGGGCGAGGCTGGGCAGGCCACTGTGGGGGCCGAGGGGAGGGGGGTGAGGGCGGGAGCCCATCCGCCGGCTGAGGAGGGCGTGGAGGGGGCTGAGCCGCTACCATCAGCTCACCAAAGCCCCTCTGCACTCGCCACAGCCCCAGAAAGGGCACGGTGGTGGCTGCGGACGTCGTAATTAGCTCGCTCGGTTATTCATCAGGACATCAGCAGGGACAGGGATAAAAATAGGTCCCCAGGTCTTGGAGAAGGGCCCCTGAGCTCCTCCCACCCACCAAGAGGGGAAGGCAGGAACCAAGTCCCACCTGGGCCAGGACCAGAACCTTCAGGACGCACGGCCCCCTGAGCCCCACTCAGGAAGCCCCGCCCCCAGTCCATGGATGTCTCCCTGACTTGCAGGAGGGCCCTGGATCGCTTCCCGGGAATCCATCCTGGGTTAGGGTTGGACACGGGGGCGGGGGGGAGGCAGGGGTCATCTAGCCCCAGTCCAAGCCCAAGCAGGACGAGCCTCCCGCGGAGCTGCACAGGCACCTTGCAACCTGAAGGACTCACCCGCGCTGGCCATTTCAACAAGGGCTGCCGGGCCAGGAACCAAGGGGCCCCGTACTCTCTCCCCAGGGGTCCAAGCCCATGCTGTCACCCCCCTGGGGCACCTGCCAGCACCTCACAGCCCAGCGGGACCCTCCTTTCTCCGACCCGCCCTTTCACCCAGGCACACTGTGGCCCATCGCCCCGCACCAGTTGAGGGCCCAGGGGACCTGTGCTGATGTCAGTTCCTGCCCCAAATGCCCCTCACCGGGCTCTGGACACACTCTCCCGTCCCGTGTCTCCTGGGGCCCCAGTGGTCCTGGAGCACAGACTGTCCCTGCTCACCTCAGACTCTACCAGGATGCCCACCTGACGCCTGCCAGGCCATCAGACGTGCCCCCTGAACCCCAGCCCCGGGGCGGCTTCCTGTCCCCCTGCCCCTCCACAGGCTCGCCCCACATCCAGCAGCCATCCCTGGCCGAGTCCCCCAGTACCTGGCACCATCAAAGCCCGGGCGACTGGGTGGCTGGTGGTGGAGGGCTTCCTCCAGGTGGGCGCAGCCGTTGTGGTGGACGACCTCCCAAAGATGGAGGCTGCTGTCGTCCAGCAGGGTCAGGAGGCGGCCCTGGCAGGTGAGTGAGACCAAGACTGAGCCGGTCTGGGGCAGGGGGCGGGGCGGAAATGGGGTTCACGGGAGCCAGTGGCAGGGCCGAGGCTCACCTGGCCAGGCAGGAAGTGCATCTGGGTGACGGTGGCCGCGTCTCGATGCAGGCCCGTGAACTCCACGCCGGGGGCACCGTAGCTGAGGGTGACGGGTCAAGGGCGGAAAGCAGGCACAGGCTGGGAAACCACGCCTCCTCCTCCCAGGACCACTCTGAGGGCCCTATCCAATGGGCCTGCCTATCCAGGGGCCTCCCTAGTCCACGGTGCTCCTCGCCGCAAGGAGCACCGTCTTGCACCGCCACTCGACACGCAGGCTCGCTCGGTCCTGCAAGTCAGTGCTGCTGCACGACCTTCACCTCCTCATCTGTAAAAGGGGCTGGCGACTTGCACTCCCACCTCGCGGGGCTGACGCAGGGCACGTGAGGGTAAAAGCGCCCCCCGCACACATGGCCCGGGCCCGGCTCACGGCTCTGCGTCAGCCTCTCCGGGCTGTGTGCACAGGAGCCGGCCCCGCACACCGCATCACACAGGCGGAGATGCCAAGCCAGGCACAGGAAGCTCGGCCACAGGCCGATGCCAGCTGCAGGCCAGGAACCCCACCTCCTTCTGGGGCAGGCAGCCCCCACTGCAAGGGGAGAGGCCACGGAGGCTTGGAGAGCTTAGGTGACCTGCTTCCAGCGCCCAGTGTGAGCGCCAGAGTCCCAGCAACCCCAGGCTTCACAGTGGACGGGCAGGCCGAGGGGCCCCAGGAGGGAGGACTGGGCAGGGGTCAGGGACGTTGCCTGGAGACAAGGCAGGAGCCGTTGCCTGGAGCTGGAGTTGGGATTCCCTGCAGGAGCCGGGAGGACACAGACAAGGGGACAAAAAACAGGGCAGGAGCACTGGGAGGGAACCAGGGTCGCCAAGGAGACGGGGCCAGACCCGGGGGTGGGGGGGTGGGGGGTGGGCCGCGGCCCCTGTGGCCAGCCTCAGTTTCCCAGCCCAGGACTCAGGCCGGAATGGTCTGGGAGGGGTGGGGGGCCTCGTCCCCCTCTGAGGCTGTCTGCCTGCCTGTCCTTTGTGAGCACGAGAAAGGCCGTGCCACCAGCAGAGACTCCGCCGGGACACAGAGGAAGGGGCTCCGGGCCCACAGCACACGCGGGGCAGGACAGTGCCGTAAGACGCAGAAGCAGCGGGCCAGGAAGTGGGACCCCTCGGCAGGCGGCCGGGGCACCGGCCCCTGCGTGCCCACTGATGCCTCAGGGGCCCACGGGAGGTGGGGGCACCCAGGTCCAGCCGCTCTCCCTGGAGTCGACAAACTCACAACTTCCTGGCCAGTGCCCCCAGCCCCTGGGTGGGGAGACCCCGTGCCACCATGCAGTGGCTGGCCAGACCCTGCCCCTGGGGCCCCACCTGAGGGGCTCCCCCCGTGCAGCGGGGCTGGGATCCCCCACGGCAGGAGGGAGGCGTCCAGCTGCCCGCCTCCCCCCACACCCGCCCTGCGCTCGCCGGAAAATGCCCCTTTGTGCGGCTCACAGGCCCATTGTGTGGCGCGAGCGTCCAGGTGCGGGCCGCGCGGCGCCCACCATGCCGAGCCTGGTACTGCCACAGCGCCTCGGCTGGACACACGTGTCTTCACACTGGCACACGTGTGTGTGCCCGGGCACCAGGGCAAGGCCCGCCGTGACCCTGGCCCACCCACCACCCTTGCTGGGGACCGTGTGCAACCAGCCCCGGCCCACCTCCCCAGTCACAGCTGCTGGGATGGTAACTGCCAGGTAACTGGCTGGCTGAAAGGCAGCGCGGCGCAGCCGGGGCCACCGCGAGCTGAGCCCCATCGTCTCTGTGAGGAGGCGTCTCAGGGCAGCAGCTGCACCAGCCTCCACCAGGGTCCGGGCAGCTCCCGTGGCCTCCCAGCCGGGGCCCTGCCCCAGGGGCCCGGCACACGGGGAGCTGCAACCAGGACATTCTGACGGGCTCCGAAGGCCGCGGCCCACAAAGGATACATCTTGACAGCCCCAGACCGGGTGCCGATGGCCATGATGCGAAGCTCAGGGTCAAAGGCCAGGGCGCTGGGCTGGTTGGGGAAGCCATGCTCCACGGTCTGCAAGGAGACGAGGGCATTGGCACAGGCACGGCCCACCCACCCCAAGGCAGCGTCCAGGCTCTGCCACTGCTTCGCACCCATGCTCCGGGCCTCAGTGCCCTCAGCTGCGAAACGGGTAATCACAGCTCCGGTGAGGAAGGGCCTGAAACCCTGGCCCCGCCACAGAGGCCCCCCGCCCCCCGGTCGAGGCCACGTCCCTCTCTACACTCGGGTCCACCCCACCGTGCGCAGGGTTCTGAAAACAAATAGAACGGGGCTCGAGAGGAGGCGCAGGCACAGAAGTGAACCCCGCGGCCCCACAGAGCAGGCCTCCGCACCCCACTCCTCCTGGCAGACTGAAGTGGGGTGTGGTCCCAGGCAACCCCCAACACAGGCTCTGACGGGTGGTCAGAGGCCAGCAGCCAAGGCCAGCTAGGCAGAGGCTCTCGAGCGCCACCCCGACCCGGGGCTGCTCCCCAGCCCCAGAGACAGGGAGACTGGAGCCCAGAGAGAAGGAGCTTCCTGCCCCGGCCCCGAAGGTGTCACGCACCTGCCAGACTTGGGTTCCCACCTGGAAACTGGGAGACGTGACTCCCTTCCCATCCCTGGTTGGGATGGTGGGCAGGGGGCTTGTGCACTGGGGGTGTCAATGCAACGGCTCCTACCAGGTCCCCAGCTCCCGGCAGGGCCAGTCCCAGTGCAGACCAGCCCTGGCTCGCCGCCCCCCCCACCTACCCAAGGAGCCCCTAGTCAACCCCGAGGCCTGGCTGGGGGCCCTCCCTGGGAAGCCTGCACCCTTGGGCCCCCAGCCCCCTGCCCTCAACACCAAGGTGGGACACCCCATGTGGGTGCTGGTACCCCCTGACCACTGCATCAGCAAGACACAAGTTTTATAAGGAACCCTGGTCCCCAGGCCTGTGGCCCCAGCCTGCCTCCAGCCTCACCCCATCCGGGCAGGGACTGAGCCCTCTGAGCACCTGGCTTGGCCTTGGGTGAGTCACAGCACTGACCAAGCCTCGGCTTCCCATATGGGCACTGGTGAGCCCACTTGACTGGGGTGGGCTGGGGAGCACCGGCACCGCCATGCCCACACTGGACCTGACCGAGTCTGGCGGCCCACTCCTCTGCTCAGGACCTCGGGGGCTCCCAGCTCACTCCGAGTCAAGGCCAAGTCCCCTCCACCTGGCTCCTCCCACCGGCCCCCAGCTCACTCGATGGCCTTCCGCCCTCCTCCAATCTACTAGGACCTCTGCATCTACGGTCCGTCTACCTGGAACGTGCTTCACCCGGCACTCTCCACGGTGGGCTCCTTCCCACGGCTCAGAAGACAACTGCTCAGAGGCCCCCTGCGCTGGCCCAGCAGCCATCGCTCCACACCCTCACCTGCCTGATTTCACCCACGGCACTGACCACCAACCAAACCACTGGACGCCGCACACTTGCCTCTCTTCTTTCGGCTTCTCACTATCTCCCCAACTAGTACATCAGCCCCACCCCGATGCGGTATTCGTTAAACTGATATAGAGTGGACATGCCACAGGCAACTTGTGGGCAGGGCTGGGATTTGGACCCAAGACTGAGTCCAAAGTCCAGGTTCACCCTGGACCACCACCCCCTGCCCATGCCCCACCACTCGGGAATCTGGGCCTATTTTCTAGTGATCACCTACCAGCCCCTCCTCTCTAGTGACCCTCTGCCCAAGACCACCCCCTCCCACCACTGCTGCCCACTCAGAACAGGGCCTCACCCTCCTTGGCAGGGAGACCAGCTTCTGCCACCAGGCGCCAGCCAGGGGGAGCAAGCCTCCCTTCCACCTGTCTCAGGTCCCCACTTCACACCCCGACTCCCTGGCTGAGGAAGTGATACCTGAGCACTACGCCTGCCCCACCATCACTGTCCTCTCATCTCGAGGGGGCTCATCCTCGGCCACTCAGCACAGGAAGGGGGACACCTCAGAGCCCCTGGGCACCAGCCTCCTCTCTGGGCCCCTTGGCCACCAAGTCTGAGGGTCCTGGCAGCCCCTACGCCACCTGGAAAACCCCGCCTACCCTGAGAGGTGACCCAGCCTCGGTCACTGCGGGACCGGTCGCCCCAGAGCTTCCTCCTGGACGAGTCTCCGGGCAGCCAGGTGGGGACCACAGCACCCCTCCCGAAGCCCCTGGCCCTCAAGGCTAAAGTAAGATACCACTGACAAGGGGACCCAAAGACCAAGTGCCCCAGCTCACTCTGACTTTGGGCACGTGGTCAGCCCTAAACCTCAATTTTCTCACCGGTGTGTGAGCATAATGACTCTAGGCCCCAAGAGCAGCAAGGGGCCCTGCGATCAAAGGGCTTGGGTGTAAAATTGAGGCCAGAAGTGACACCCCTGGGGAGAGTTAGCAAGGGGCAGGCTGGGGCCTCTCTCAACCACACACCAGCGCAGGGGAGGCGGGGCTGAAGGCAGCCCCTTTCCCGTGGCCCCTCTGGCCCTACCCAGGAAAGAAAGGAAGGAGCAGCCCTCCGCCCCCACCTCCGCCTTGGCTCCAGGAGAGGCGGTGGGTCGGCTGCCCCTGTGACAGAGCCCACAGCAAGGAGGACAGTGGCCCTATTCCATAGCAAGGGAAACTGAGGCCCCGCGATTCGAACTGCAGTTGAGTAAACGGCCAGGCATCCCCCGCTGGAGCCCCCGGCGATGCCGGGCAGAGCGCAAGCCGGAGCCCCGGGCGGTGGGGGAAGGGAGGAGAGGAACCGGGAAGGGATTTCCCAGCCCCACCCCCCAACATCTGCCTCCACTCCGCACCCCTCCCCACCGGCCTGGGTGCGAAAGCAAAACAAACCGGGCCCAAGGGCTGCGCAGGGGCGCCGAGGGGTCCCCGAGAAAGAGATAAAGAGACAAGAGAGTGGGAGCCGGAGCGAGAGTTGAGAGCCGCCCGGAGACACACGGAGGCGGAGAGGCCCGCAGGGAGAGGCCGGCGGAGTCCCAGGCGCGGAGACAGAAGCAGGGGAGCGGAGAGCAGAGACGGAGCGAGGCTGGCGCGCGGCTCGGGCAGAGCAGAGCGGGGCGGCCGGGCCCAGCGTGCGACCCCTCCCCCGGCCCGACGTGGCTCCGGCCCGGTCCCCGCCCCCGGCCAGCCGCCCCCGGCCCGCCGCCGCACCTTGTGGAAGGCGAAGAGCTCCTGCTTGAGCTTCTCGCGCTGCGGGTCGGCGCCCTGTCTGCGGAACCGAAACTTCATCATCTTGCGCCCGGCCGCCCGCCGCCGCCGCCGCCGCCGCCCGCAGGATGCGCCGCGCGGCCCCGCAGGTCCTGAGGCGCGGGCGCCAGGCGCGGGCGCGGTGGGGCGGGTCCTGCAAGGGGCGGGCCCGCCCAACGGACGTGCCTCCTGGCCAATGGGCGGCCCGCGCGCCGCCCGCCCCGCCCCTGCCGCCTCTCGGTGGGCGCCCGCGAGCACGCCCGCTGCGCGTGCGCTGCGCCGCGGGGCCTCCCGGGACTTGTAGTCCACGAGCAGAGCTCTGGCGTGGGCTACTGGGAACGAGTTTTTGAGGCGAGGCGCGCGTTCCCCCATTTGGAGGAGGCTTTTCCCTTCTTGCAATGAGCGAGCGACGCGCACACTCAGGTAATGAGGCAGCCCCGTTCCGAAAGCCAGGAGAATTCTGACAGGGGCGACTCCCTGGTCCCCGGCCTCAGTTTCCCCATCTGCGCCATTGGCCCGGTGATTGACGAGTTGTATTATGTTTGACCAGTTTCACGGGACACCACTTGGACCATCCTCCAGCGCGCCAGAGCACCGCCCACGCCACGCTCCTGGTCCCGCTGGGTGGTCAGTCAGGATTGCCCTCCTCCGCCCACAGCCCCCTGGGGAACAACTATATACATCCTTCAGGATCCGACATAAAAAGCTCTGGTGGCAGCACGGGAGATTCTTAGGAGCGCCATCAGCTAAAGAGAGGGACAGAGACCCAGTGGGGAGAAGAGGCCGTTCCTGGGGAGCTGGCATTTGGTCCCGAGATTGGATCCGGGCTTCTCCGACATGGGGGGAGGGCCTCCCTACGCAGGGAATGGTGTATAAGCAAAGCTGCACCGCCTCCACGCTGAGGGACGATGGCCTGTCCCCACCCACATCCCAGGCCTCCTTTTCTCATCTGGACAGTGGCCTGGAGGCTGAACCTTTCCTTCCGAGACTGAGAATAGGCTGCCCTGGGCTCAGGGTCCCAGAAGCTTAGGTGGGGCAGGTAGGCCTGGCCAGACCCCACCAGCTGTGTCAAGGGAGGCACCTGACTTGTGACCCCAGGCAGTTGCCAAGCCACAGGCCTGACCACCCCCCCGCCCCCAGTCAGCCCGGCTCAGCCCTTACCTGGGGTTGGGGCTGGATCTAGAAGAGGCCCGAGCAGAGGGGCAGGGAGGTGAGACGAAGGAAGATAAGAACAAGGCTTATGAGTGTCTACAGGTGTGGCAGGCACCAATCACATCCCTTTCCTGGTTTCAGCTGATTAAGTGCTCTCAACAGTTCTGTGAGGGAGGAAGCCCCCGAGGTTCTAGATGAGGAAGCTAAGACAGGTGGGCGCAGGCAAGGGGCCTGAGCTGACTGCACTGAGAAGGGTCAGGCACCTCCGGCCTCTGCCCATGCCATGCCCAGCACAGGCAGCTCAAGCAGGTCTGAAGCCTGGGTTCTGGTCCGTGCCCTGCCACCCATGGCTGACTTTCACAGCCTGAGCCCCAGTGGCCTCTTCTGCAGAACGAAGGCCTCACACGGGGAAACGTTAGGAAGGTGTTAATTCACATCCCTAGTCCGTCCCTTGCCTTTAGAAGTTGTGCGGCCTGGAGCAAGATGCTTAAGCTCTCTGTCTCGGTTTCCTCACCTGTAAAAACGTGGGTAGGGGGGCTTACCTGGTGGCACAGTGGTTGGGAGTCCGCCTGCCGATGCAGGGGACACGGGTTCATGCCCCGGTCCGGGAAGATCCCACATGCCACGTAGCGGCTGGGCCCGTGAGCCATGGCCGCTGAGCCTGCGCGTCCGGAGCCTGTGCTCTGCGACCGCCGGAGAGGCCACGACAGTGAGAGGCCCGTGTACTGCAAATAAATAAATAAATAAATAAAGTTTAAAAAAAAAAAACGTGGGTAATCCTAGTACCTGCCTCAGAGGGTCGTTTCGAAGATGAGATGAATTAGCACTTGTAAAGCCCTTGGACCAGACCGCAGCCAGGCAGACAGGAAGTGCCGTGTGGGACTCAGCTGTCGTTAGTGTTCTTGCTAATTGCTGTTTGAGCTCTGCCTCTCTGTCACCCTGGGCAAGTCCCTGCCCTTCCTCAGTCTCCACTTCTGTCTTTGAAAGGGGACCGAGTCAGCAGGCAGTAAGCAGCCATGCCTGCCCCACCGCACACCCACAGCTCACAGTCTAGGGGAGCACAGAGCCGAGTGGAGACCACAGCCACCCGGAGTTCGCTGTGCTGTGATGGGGACACCCGGGGGCGGTGGGAGCCCAGAAGAGGCATCTGACGCAGGGTAGGTGCCCCTGGAGGGAGGGGGGCAGTTCAAGCTGGGCTGTAATGGGTGAGCAATTCAACGGTAGAGCGGGCAAGGGGTGGAGAGGAGGGGCCCAGGCAAGCAGGGGTTCTCAGAGTGTCAGAACTCCCCCCACACCTGTACGAATGCCTATGGAGTAGGGCCCCAGAGCCTGGATTTTAAACCAGTCCTTTCCCAGGTGACTCTAAGGCCCCAGCTTGGCCCCATCTGATCAGGTTCAAGGGGTTAAATGGGTAAACTGAGACGTGAGCAGATAGGCCCAGCCCATCCACACGTGGGGCAGGGTTAGGAATGGCACGGGGTGAGTGTGGGACGCCAAGGACGGACTGCTTGTGCTTCCCCTCCCCCGTGAGCCCAGGCCCAGGTGTATGATTACCATGGTCACAGGGCAACAGGGCCACGCCTGCTCATTGCTCAAAGCAGGAAACAGGCTCTGGGGAGCCCAGGCAAGGGCATGGACACAAGGTCTTCAGTGACCTCAGGCGGCCCCCCACCTGTCCTGGATGTTGGGGGGACGATGGGGGCAGGAGGGCGCCTGAGTCAGCAGCACTCAAAGGGAAAGCCGGTCCCTCTTGCAGCCTCCCAGCCTCAGGTCAGCCTCAGGCCAGGGATGGGCTGCTACCTTCTCGGCATTTCCGGGGTGGGGTGGCCTCTCCCTACACCCTCCTCCTCCTCCTTCTCCTTGGCCACCCCAGGGCCCTCGCCCAGCTCTGAGGTGGGACCCAGGTCTGGCTTCAAATCCCAAGACATCCCCTTGCTAGCTGGGTGACCTCAGGTAAGCCACTTGTCCACCTTGGGCCTCAGTTTCCCCATCTGTAAAATGCAGTAAGGACTAAATGAGATGATTCCAAACAGGCGTGGAGCCCAGGGCCTGGCAGGCTGTGTACCTAGTGAGCCAGCCATTCCTAGACTCTGGCTCATAACCAGCTGCCTCACCATTCTTCAAACCTACCAGACAGGCTCTGCCTTGGGACCCCTGCAATGGCTATTTCCTTAGCTGGGACGCTTTGCCCCCAGGTTTTCACTTAACCAAATCCCTCCCCTCCTTTTGGTCTTGACCTCATCACGACACTTGCTCAAGTAAGCCCCCCCGCCGGCCTCTCGATTCCTGATGCCTTCGTTGCCTGTTCCTCTCTGCCTGCCTCTTCTCACCCACCGTGCATCTGACTTCTGTGTACATTACTTGTCTTCCAGCTTGAGAATGTGCTCCCCGAGGGCTCAGTTTTTAATGCTGCTGTTCACTGCTGTGTCCCCAGTGCCTAGAACAGTGCCTGGCACACGGTAGGTACTCAACACGTTTAAAAAATAATGTACAGATGAATAAAAAAAGGTCAGAAGCAAATGCGACAAACTGTTAACACGTGTGGGTGGTAGAGTGGCTTCCCAAGTATTTTTCAGTGTGTTTGAAATACAGCATTAAAAATACAAAACGCAAATAACAACAGTCCACATTGTTTGGGAGTCAGAGGTCATAGGAAATGGTGGTTGAAGCTTGTGGCGAGGCAGGTGCAGAGTAGGGGTGTCCCCGAGCCAGGCTGGCATCCTCAGAGGCAGGCGCCCCACAGATGCTGTATCTGTGCTTTATCGGCCTGGACCTGGCCGTGACCCTTGGAGGTAGGTACAAGGACAGCCCACTTCACAGACAGGAAACGGAAGCTAAGGCCCAAGGCCACCTGTGGAGAGGAGGGAAGAAGGGCGAAAGCCCCGCAGGGAGGCCGAGTAGGGGCAGCCAGGGAGTGGGAGGGAAGGCGGGACAGCCTGGGCCAGGGAGACGGCCCCGCCTTCCAGGAGCTGGCCCAGATCCTGGCTGAGGCCACGACCCTCCTCTGCTGCCCAAACCACACAAGCAGCTTCTTCCTGGCGGCTCGGCTCCGGGGGGCCTGGCAGGCCCCGCGATTCCTGGAGTGGAATCTGGGCTGGGGGCAGGCGGGCAGGGCCTGGGTGGGAGGAGATGAGGGGTCCAGCAGGGTGGGGGCTGCCTGGGAGAGCACCAGAGCCCTCATCCTGCATGGTGGCTTTGAGGGCCCATATAGGGGAGGGGCAGGGGCAGGGGCAGGGGCTCTGGGGCCCACAGAGGGTGAGCAGTGTGTTGGGCCTCAGGGAAGGGGCCAGGCAGCGGGAGGCTGGGGCAGACCCAGCCTGTCCTCGTTTTACAAGGGAGGAACCTGAGGCTCAGAGAGAAGTGACCTGCCCAGGGTCACGTGGGGGACCACACAGGGGTCTTTGGACCTCCAGCCCAGAGCTCCCTCTCCAGATACAGGGCTGCCAGGCCTGACACTTGCCCTGAGCCTGGGTCTGAACTGTGCTTTTCTCGGCTCACACTGGGTCACAGGACCTGGGGATTTGGATGCACCAGCCCCCTGCAGGGGTGTCAGGTTTGAGGATCCAGGAGATTCTCAGAGGCCTACTGGAAGGTGGGGTTCTGTGCTTCATTCGTCTCTGTGGCTGCAAGTTCTAATCCTGCTCTGCCATTTCATCTTTCTGGGCCTCAGTTTACTCATCTGCAAGATGGGGGTGAATAGTAATTGCTACCATTTATTAACACTGAGTAGTTGATCTGTACCAGGCACCAGTCATTCCTTTCATTCTACGCCTATCTTACAGAGGAAGAACCCAAGATCAGAGAGATTTAAGTAACCTGCCCAGAGTCACACAGCTAGTACATGGCAGAGTCAGGATTTGAGCCCGGGCCCCAAGGGAGGTATTAGAGTTTGTGGTGAGAATTAAATGAGACAGATCGTAAAGGGCCTCACTCACGATGAGTCCAGAGAGGGTGGGAGTTAGGGAGTCAGGTCCTGGTCTCCCAGCCTGCAGTGGCAGCACTGGGCCACACAGAACTCCCTGGGCTGTGCTGAGGGAAGCCTGCGGTCCACGGAGCCCAGGGGAGCCCTGTCCCACAAGGTGGCTTCCAGCAGGAGCCGCCTAAGGCAGAGGGCACTGGCAGCACAAAGGCTCGGGGGACTATGCCCGGCGAGTTGGGTGGCCCTGCACAGCCGCTCACCCGGGGGCCCTGGCTGAGCAGGGTGGCAGCAGTGGGGAACCCAAGTTCTTGCCCCGGGGCCTCAGCTCCCCATCTAAACCAAGGGAGGGCTGTGCCCCGCCCACTCCGAGTGAGTGGGGACTCTCCGCTGGGACTCTGCTGCCGCACTGTGGGCACCGGAGGGAGTGCGCCAGGGAACGCCCCGACACCCAGCTGGAGGACCCCAGGCCCTCCGTTTGGAGCCCCTTAATCTCTACAGGTGCCGTGCCTGCCACGCTCCTTCTCTGCTCTCACCCTAACTAAGTCTGACCACATCCTCCTCTCCGCAAAGCCCTGCAACTGCCAGTTGTCAGGATTTAAGAATCTTTGTGAGCCGGCTGTTAAACACAGCCATTGTTTAAAAACTAACTTACACTGAAAACAGAGGTAAAGTTCAGAACTAAGCACTTCCGGGTTTACTTTGTTTCCCTCCTGTCTGTTCTTCTGCATTACACTGGCTGCATCTGTGTGGTGGAGACACTGTGATAACGGCGCTCGCGGCTGTGCTTGGAACCAGCCAGAAGGGAATGTTTCCACGGCCACAAATCAGGCTGGGTTTACCACTCATGTTCTAGACCAGTGCCTCCAACAGAGACACAGTGCAAGCCACACATGTAATTTCAAACTCCCTAGTAGCCAGACTTAAACAGTAACAGCAAACAGGTAAAATTAAATAGCATACTTTATTTAACCCAGGTATGTCCAAAATATTATCATTTCCATGTAATCAATATAAAGTAACTAATGATATTTTTTACACTTTTTTGTACTAACTCTTCAAATTCTGGTGTGTTATTTTACGCTTAAAGCACAACTCAATTCAAACCAGCCACGTTTCTTCAGGTGCTCAACAGCCGAGCTTCCAGTGGCTAATGTACTGGACAGCACAGGTCTAGACTTAAGAAATGGGTGGAGAAAATATTAACGATGCAGATTAAATTTAAAACTAATACTGAGGCTGAAACATTTCAATCCCACTAACAATCTGTTCATCAGTGAGTGATCAGTAGGTCATGTCTCAAATTTAAGGACAAACTTATTGGGAAGAGAGCAGGGTAGTAGTAGGCTGAACAGTGGCCCCCAAAGGTATCAGGTCTCAATCCCTGGAATGTAAAATTTTTTTAACGTTTTTTAACTTTGCCAGTGTGATTAAAGATCTTTACATGGGGAGATTATTTTTGGTTATCAAGGGAGGCTGTAATGAGGGAGAGGCAGAGGAGATCTGGGACACAGAAGAGGAGGCCGTGTGGCCACAGAGGCAGAGACGAGAGTTATGTGGCCACAAGTCAAGGAATGTCAACAGCCGCCGGGAGCTGTCAGACGCGAGCGTGGGCCTGCCACACTGATTCCAGCCCAGTGGTGGTGATTTGGGATTTCTGACCTCCAAACTGTGAGAAAATAAACGTCTGTTGTTTTAAGCCCCCGGACGTGTTGCGATCTGTTTCAGCAGCCACAGGAAACTAATACAGGTAGATGGGATGCAGCTCCGTTTACCATATTGTGGCTGAATTACCACCACAGGTGAGCTACAAATACAAGAACTCAACAACTAAAATCAGTAAGAGCATTCTGTGAGAAACAGCGGGCTAGACAGAACTTAAAGAGTGCTACGCTTTACTACTGGTAACTTACGTGCTACACATCTATCAGTACGCTCTACAATAACCTTACGCGTGTGTGTGTGTGTGTGTGTGTGTGTGTGACACACACCAGGTTGTCCTGTACCCTCACCAGAGCTCAGCACAGTCGGACACTCGTATTTTTTGAATGAATGAATGTGACTTTGGGCCTCAGTTTCCCCCACCACACAACAGGATTATAGGAATGGGATGGGTTCCCCAGCTGGGAAGGGCTGGAGCCTGACGTTGTTAGAGCACCTCTGTATACAAGCCTGGGCTGGGAGCAGAGATGGGACTCAGCACGTGGCCCAAACAGCTAGCTAGTGCCCCAGCAGAGGGCTGGGAACAGTCAGATTCAGGGACTCAGATACGGCCCCCCCATCTGCTTGGGAACTACTCAGAGGATTCTCACAGTCCCAGAGACGGGGTGCCATGGAACCGCTGTACAGGGACAGAAACCAGCGCCAGAGACACAGCAGGACCTCTGAGGGCTGGACCCCGTTCCTCTGGCCTCATCCCTCAGTCCTCAAGGCAAAGGGCCTCCTTCACTCACTAGGAAGAACCCAGGTCTGGCTTTATCACAGCTGCAGTGGAGAATCCCTCGCAGCTCCCCAGCCCTCCGCATGAGCCCCCATCCCGTGACCCAAGTCAGGGGCCCAGGCACGGTGTGGGTGACCTTTCCCTCAGCTCCAATGTCTCCTCTCCAGGGCATCCAGGGCCCTATCCGCCCAGCCCCGTGGCTACCCCTGCAGGCCCAACTGGCCACAGACCCCAAGGAGGCTCTGCCCACCCCACCCCCACTTCACATCCTGTCACTGATTTGCAGGCCTGAGCCCTGGCCACTCACTTGCTCCCTCTGGACTCTCCCCTCCCTGTTAAATGGGGAGTTAAGTGGCTTGCCAGGTTTTCACAGCAAGAATTTGGCCAAGCAGACTGGCTCTGGGCACTGGAAATGAATGAGGGAGACTCTAGACCAAAGCCCCTGATCAGAACCTGGGAGCCAGGTCCAGGATCTGGAGGGACTAAACCCCCTGGACCCCACCCCTACTCTACCCAAACCCCTCTGCCTCAAGCCTGGATCTGCATCCACCGCTCTACCGTACTCATCTTGAGAGCAGGGGCTGGAAGGGTTTTGCTCACTATGGGGCCACAGTAAGGGCTTGGCCAGCATATAGCAGGAACTCCAGAATTTGTTTAACGAGCAAAACCACCTACGTATTGTCTACAGAGGCCAGGCCCTCTCCTGCCTTTGCTCGTGCTGTTCCTCCTCCACTGGCCCGCAGCCTCTCTGATCACCCCAAGGAAGACGGGCTTCCAGAACTCAGCACAGTAGGATCCTGGCTCCTGTGGGCCCACGGTGCCCTGGGCACCTGGACATACGGCTTACGAAGTCCATCCTCCTTGCAGTTGGAGAAAAGACTGGGCGAGCCCGTCCTCAGCCCTGCGTCAGCAACTGCTCCTCTCCTCTGCAGCCTCGGTGGGCAATGAACTCTGCCCCCCCACCCCCTTCAGAGTTTCAGGGCAAAACAAAGGGATTAAGGAAGAACCAAAGGCAAGTCCTCTCTTACGACAGCATCAGACAACTGTTTCAAAATATATTAGATTTGGTTTTTATTGTAGAGCACACATATCAGGGCAAAGTGCTGCACACACAACTACAAATCATTTTTGGGAAAAAAGCTGTAAAAAAAAAAACAAAAAAAAACTGCAACTGCTTTAGTTATGCAGCCCCGACTCGAGGAATCCACACTGGCAAAGGAGCTCTGACCCCTGAGAGGGGCTTCTTGATGGGGGCTGCCCCCCAGCTTTCTGCAGCCTCTTCTGTAAGACTAGCCCCCTGGGATGGTAGCAGCCTGGGGACTGGGAGGGCCTCTGCTCTCAGCAGGCCTGGGTCTTGGCCCTGGCTGGCAAGAAGACATTCCTAATGAACCCAGATCAGCAAAACCTTGCAGCCTTCAAGGATCTGAGCAGGAGGAAACTGCCGAAGACTTCACTTATTTTTTCCCTTTCATTATTATCTTTTAAAGGACCCTTCCTTCCCCAGCTCTCATGCCCCTGAGGCGGAGGAGGCACCAACCCAGTCTGCAGGCCTGAGCTCTGGCCTTGGATGCATCCTGCAGGCGGACAGAGGGGGCGGGCAGCTTCCTATGGGGACTGACATAGGGAGAAGGCCCAAGGAGGGCCGATGGAGAAGAAAGGAAAGGGAAAGGAAAAAGCCAGGAGACCAAAGGAAAAAATGAAAACTCAGAACAAAAGAAAACAAAAACCCTACCACACACCACAACAATTTTCCATAGCCCAAACGCTAGACTCAGAAGGACACCAGTCCCTCCAGCTAGAAACAATTCCTAAAACTGCCCCAATACGGCAAGTCTAACTGTTCCACACAATCACACGTGTATGCTTAAAAGGAGCAACCCAGCAAAGAGGCAGGCTCCTGGCAAGAGGTCAGGACCACTGCAGCCGGCCCCTGGGCAGCCCAGGGACCCGTGGGCAGAGCAGGCCAGAGGGCATGCAGGAAGCCCGGGGTCTCAGCCAACTGAACAGCTCTGGGACAACAGGGGCTGGCACTACCTAGGCCTCTGCCCGGTCATCCCTAACAATTGCTGCAGGAGGAGCGGGTATCTGCGGGAGCTGCTGGGGCCTGGAGAGCAAGTGAGGGGTGGGAGGGCAGCAGGCCCCCTGCAGAGCCGGCAAGACCTCAACCCATGGCAGACAGTGGGGGGAGGGGGAGGAGATTGAACTTCATTTACAACACTAAGAAGATTTACATTTAAAGCAAAACAAGAATTTTTCTAAACCAAAACATTTTGTTGCTTTTAAATAAACCCAGCCAGACACAGCCCCACGTGAGGACAGCTGCCCCCCACGCCTCCACTGGCCACTCCAGCGTGAGCTTCTGTGCCTACAGATGCCAACAGCCTTTCCATCCAGGAGGAAAACCAAGAACACGAGAACCAGGTCCTGGCCAATTCTGTTCTTCAGCTTTAACAGGCAACAAACCAAGGAAAAAAATATAAGAATCAAAAAAAGAAAAGGAAAGGAAAAAAACCCCTCAAAACGCAACAAAAGGAGGGGCAGCTAGTGAGGATCAAGCCGAGTCCCGGAGGCTCAGGCCTCAGTGCCGCCGCATCTTCACCTTGCGGGCGGGGCTGCCCGCCGCCTCCGAGCAGTCCTCCCCGGGCTCGTAGGACTTGCGCCAGTAGTTCTCCGAGCTGAGGCTGCCCCTCCGCCGGTGTGTGGGCAGCAGCACCGAGCGCCGGTTCTCCTCCTTGTCCATCTCCAGGATCCGAGGCCTGTGAGGGAAGGGGTGGGGGAGGCGTTACCCAGAGACTGGCCCAGGGCCACCCCAGCTCACCAGGTCTCCATGGAGGGGGGTGTGTGGCAGTGGCAGAAGCACTGGCACCGTGTCTTTCTTTGCCCAGCAGGTGCCAACGGTCACCCCTCGTCTTTGAGACATTCCCCGGTTACCCTGTGGGGTCTGCTGGGCTCTGAGCCTGGTGCCCCAGGACACCGCCAAGGCTGCCGGGCAGAAGGCGGCTTTCCTATCACAGCCTCAAGCCCCTGCCTGGTTCTGGCATCCCCCTCGGCTTCTCAGTCCTCCCCCGACTCCCAGTCTCCCTCTCTGCTCACCAACCCCACCAGCCCTGAAACTACCAAGCTCTTACTGTCTCCGGCTCTCAGCCCATACGGCACCCCTGGCCCACACTGCCCCTCCCATACATCCTCCCCATCCTTCCAGCCTCAGCTTCAGCAGCTTCCTCAGAAACCCTTCTGAAACGGGCCCCTGCTCTGCGACCTTCCGAGGCCTGCACTTCCCTGCTAAAGTCCCATGTAACCCACCGGAGCGTGTGTCAGGGAGCAGGACCAGGGAAGGCGTGGGAAGGCACACAGCGTTCCCACAGGCGGATGGCCAGGGCTTAGTCGAGAATGCCACCAACCCCAGGGAACCAGAGAGAAGGCATTGGAAAGGTGGACAATGCCCGGCTCCCAACCACCTACCCCAGGCTTCCCACCCATCTTGCCCTGCAGCCAGGCCGTGGCGCCTGCGTTGAGGGACCGCAGCTGAGTACCTGTGGGCAGCATCAGGGTCTGCCTTGCGGTGGGACCGCTTGGGTTTCAGAGCCGGGTCCCTGTTGTTTCCGGACAGACGATCTGAGGCATAGCTGGGTGGTAACACGGAGCTACTCAGGGACTTTGTTTCCAACCGGGGTGCATCTAATCTCGTCCTGCAAAGGAAATGCACGTGGGGTCACCAGCAGGCCTCTGGGGAGGGTGTGGCCCCATTAGACCAATTCTTTCTCTGGCCGGGCTAGGTGGAGGCCAGCAGTCTCTGCTCTGAGGTTCAGTCTCCTCATGGTTCAACTAGGAATTGGTCCAGCTGACTTGCAAAGACCGCCCTTCCCAAGTTCAGGCTTAGGAGTCGGGAACGGGAACACTTCTGTTTGGAGACTTCCAGTGACCTGCTGCCCCAGGGGAAGGATCCCAGGGCTCTCTCAGCTGGATGAGACAGCCCCATCTCACCCTCCTCCGGCCCAGAGATTCTCAAGGGACAGCTACTGTACCTGCCAGAAGACTGAGGGCCCCACTGGTGGGCACCAACACACTCCAACAGACACATCCACCCCTGCCTGAAAAACCAGACAGGAAGGTTCCCCTGGTCCAGGCCTGTGGAAGGACTGGAAGGGAACAGAGTAAGAGCTTCCCTACCCTTACACGGGGACACCAAGGCTGTGGTAGAGCCAGGAGGAGGGCCCAGACCCAATCCCACATTCACGCTCGGCTCTGGTCCCAACACAGCCACCTGGCAGCTTCTGCTGGTTCCGGGACACTGACCAAGCCAAGGCCAGAGGGCTTCTGAAGGCAAAGCCCCCACCTGGCACTTGGAACACACCAGTCAGTCGAGGAAAAGCGTTCAAGTATGGTGGGGGAAGAAGGGATGGAGAAACTGGGTAGGGGTAGCCCAGGGCAGTGATCCGAGTCCTTTAAGAAGTCAGGCCAGGAGGAAGCTGGCCTGGGAAGCCTCAAAGAAGCCCCAAGGCCTCTTGTGGGATACAGAAGCCAGCAAGTCAGGCTGCTGGCAGCAAGGGGCAAGAGAGAGGCCTGGGGCGGGGAGTGATGGGGGCGCAGCTGGCAGAAGGCCCTGGAGGCATCTTTCCCATGGGCTGCTGGCCACAAAGGAACAACTGGGTTCTGAGGAAGAAGGTGCTATGGTACCTCAAAGGACATCCTCACAAGAACGCTGGGGGAAGAGAGCAGAAGGGGAACCCAAGAGCTGCCTTGGCTTCTTGGGAATGACTGCGCCCGGTCCTCATAACAGAAGGGAAGACTAGGTCAGTCAGGAGGGAAGGCACGTGTGCCAGGAAGTCCTGGGAGAGAAGTCTAGTCCAGGTGAGCCTCCAGGCCTCTTAGACAGGGAAGCCAGAAGGGCCCAGCTGCACTTACTGGCCCACCAGCCTCGGCTTCCACTCTGGGGACCCCAGGCTACAGGAGACAGGACCTAGGAGCAACAGAAGATCCAGCCCTGAGGCTGCCACTCAAGAGTATGGGCTAGTCACCATCCCTTTCAGGGCCTGTCTCCCCATCTGAGCAAAGGCCTCTTTCAGTTCTGAGGGTCTAAGTCGCCCCCTTCAAGGCTAGGCTCCTTTCGAGGGGCGCTGGGAAGAGGTGGTGCTGGGCACACCCAGACCTGAGGGTGGGAACCAGAATCACCAAAGCCCTGAGACCTCGTTGACCAGGCCAGGCCTCAGATCCCTGCGCTGAGAGCTCACACCAAATGTGACATGAGCCAAAAAGCTCGACTCAGAGGACTCCAGAGTCTGAAGCCTCAGGAAGGAAAGCGCCCCTCCAGCACTGCCGAGCCGAGCTGACCCGAAGACCCCGCGGGTGCCGGGAGCACACGCCCAGGACAGAAAAGCCCGTGTGGGCAGGACCCGCAGCCCAAGACCGTGAAGTGGTTTCCTCGGGTGAGTGCGGAAGGCCAGAGAAGAGCAGCGCCACCAAGAGGAGAGCCTGGCCCACACACCTCCGGGGCTGGAAGGCACATCCTGCCACGCAGGCATGGCTGGCACACACTGAGCCCTGCTGGGGCCCGCCCTTCCTGAGCTGCTTGCGACTAGGGCGGCCGGCCCGGGCAGCCGGGGGCAGTGGTGGGGGCCCCTCGCTGTGGGTCCAGGACTGCTGCGGAGGCTGGGGAGACAGGTGGGACCAGCTGAGAGTGGACAGAAGCCAGGCACACAGACAGGCTCTGTGTCCCTCCAGCTGCCTGAGAGAAGAAGAGACGGAAGGCGCAGCTCCCCCCACAACAGCTCTGCTACTGTCAGGGCCAGCCCTCAGGGAAGGGGTGATCAGAAGCAGCCCCACCAGAAACTCAGCCTCCCGCACCCACTTTGGGGGCAGTAGGAGCTCTGGGGCCCGACACATTCCCTGGGGCTGTTACAAGTACATCTCAGAACATTGGAGGAGCTCTACTTTTGAAAAGCCACCAAGCTGCAAGAAGCCGGGCTAGAGCCAGATGCGCAGCCCAGAGCCCACCAGCAGTGTGCCTTCAGAGCACACCCCCCTCCCCTCTTAAAGGGCAGCCAACTCCCAGGGAGCAGGCCAGGGTTCAGCAGACAGAGCCACAGGTTTGGAGGCAGGAAGCCCAGTTCTAGCAGTAAGGTCTGGGCCTGCGCCTCCTCGGGTGGTTAACAGGAACCAAGACCTTCCTTACAGATCTGAGCCAACATCCAGGGGTCATGGCAAGGCACCCCAGGTATGTCGGGACAGCCCCCAGGACAAAGCATGGACTGGTCCTAGGTACCGGGAAGCCGGAACCAAGGGAGGATGGCCAAGCATTAAGGTAACATTACCATGTGACCAGAGAGGAAGGGAGGAGACTGACTGTCTAGGTGCTGCCTTCTCGTTCCTTTATCAATCATGACTCCCGCGGAGAAGCTGCTGGGGCGGGGCGGGGCAGGGTGGGGGAGGGGGAGAGTGCGAAATCAGAGACCCAGTCACTGGCCTCAGCCACACAGCTGCTACCCCAGGATGCCCCTGAAGCCCAGGCAGGCTCTCTTCACCGTGGCAGAGCAGAGAGCTGTCCTGGCAGAGGCAGGCCACCGTTTCTAGGAGACGGGGAACCAGTCTGCACTTCAGGCCCCGCTGCTAACCACCCACAACTGCTGGTTCCGCCCTCCCCAAGCACCCTTGTACTACAAAGCCTGGCTTTCCCAATGAAGCGAGCAGGCAGGGCACAGTGAGGCAGGCCTGTCAGAGTACACTCCTCGCCTACGAGTGCCCTGGGCCCCCAGGTCTACGCTCCTGCCCCTCTAAGTATCAGACTCCCCCACAGCCCAGACCCACACCCATCCCTCCTGCAATAGTACCGCCTCCCAGCTCCCACCAACACCACACGCTTCTCTCCAACTCCTGCCCTGCTCTCCCCGCATGGCAGTGCTGACACGGGTGCAGCAGCCTGCTAGGTCAGAGGAGCCTGAAGGACACCTGAGTGTATCACCCAAAGAAAGGGCACCCCAAGCACGTACATGGTCCTGGGCTCCCAGCAGACCTCCCCCGACCCAGGCCAACAAAACACCCAGTCCCCAAGGGGAGCCTCTCCAAATCGCCCAGCCTGGTTACCACCACGCCATCCATGCCACATGCGTGTAACCCAGGGCCCCCACAGACGCCAGCCAGACCACAGGATCAGGGTGCTCAGGGATCCCCCAGTTCAGGCCCTGGTAAGGGCTCACTGTCCTCCAGGACACCAGGAGACCTGACACTGAGGCTGCTTTCCCGCACCGGGGCTGCTGACCACCATGGCTCTGGGCTCCCCTTTCCTCACGCTGTACCTGACCGAGCACAGCCGTCCTTATCCCTACCCCTGCCCCATCGAGATCAGAGGGGGCAACGGTGAGGAAGGGCCGAGAAGCACACACAGCAGTCTCGAGTTTAATCATCTCCAGCATCCCAACGGCCCCAATTTTCAGGTAAGAACACAGGGCTCAGGTAACCAACTTGTATTCAGTAAAAAAGGGACAGAGCCAGGCCAGGAGCCCAAGCCAGTCACATCCCTGGCGGCCTCACCGCCTCCTTATTCCTTAGGCAGGTTGTGGATACACCCAATCTCCGGACTCCCCGGGAACAAAGGTGCGTAGTCCTTGGTACCGGGACAAAAACCATGGAGACACAAGCAGTGGCAGGCAGGTGTCCCGGTGGGGGCCATATCTCATGCCTGGCCGGGATCAGGGAAACGAAGAGCTGAGGGACAAAGCCCAGCGCACACCCTCTGCTCATCCACACACACAGCCTTGCATTCGGCTGCTCTGCTTTCCGGGAGGGCCTCCCTCTGACCCCAGGGACCCCCGGACCGAATGACCCAGTAGGCCGTTTAGCTCAGCCTCCCACAGGCAGTCTCTCCTAAACAAGCCCCCACCTGCTGCTCCCAGGCCTCGGTCCTCCCCAGGGCCCTCCAGACCTCCCGCACAGCAGCGAGCACTCTGACGAGCTCCGACTGGGTCCCGCCCCATCCGTCTCCACTGTGTTCCCCACTCGGGGCCTCTATTAGGGACAGCACCTCCGCCTGACCTGTCCTTGCCCCTGAGCCTGTTCGAAGCCTGCCTGAGGCCCACACACCACCCCTGACTGCCTTCAGGCGGCACCTCTCTCGATAGCATTCCCTGACCAGCCTCCGGTGAGGCGCTAAACCTTTACCTTCCCCCAAAGGTAAAGTGAATGAGAAGAGACCACACTCACCACTTTCCCAGCACCAGCACAGAGCCCAGCACACACCAGCTTTGGTTAACATTTGGCAAGTGACTCTCCAGCTGCTTTTCCAAACTTCAGCCCACTGTGAGCCAAGCTCCACTTGACCAGCAGCAAAGAAACAGGCTATTTACACCGCCTTGAGCCGTTTCCTCTGGTTAATCATGCAGGAACACAAGTCTCGTAGGCCAACCCGATGCAGGCCTGGGGGCCTCCTGAACACCAAGAGATTGGGTGCCCTGGCCACCAACCAGAAGGCCCTGAGGGCCACAAGCCATCGCCTGATGCTGAAGTTTGGATCCAGTGCCTCCTTCCCCTCACTGCCCCTCCATTCCAGAGGCCCTCTATACTTCCCGCCTTCAAGCTCACCAATTCTGCCTGGCCAGCAGTTTCCAGCTCAGGAGCCAGAGCTACCAAGCGTGTCTCAACAAGCCCCCGAAGCTGCAGGTCGTCTTTTTGTTTGTGTTTGCTGGGCCCCAGTGGACACGCTCTGTGCTCCTAGGACAATGCTCACTCTGCTTGTGCTGTCTGAGCGTGCGAAGTGCCCACCTACCACAGACCCGGCCCCAAGGGAGCGCTAAGTCTCCTACATGCCCACCTCGGGTGCCTTGTGCACACGAGATGCTTCATGTTCCCAAGTCAGGAATCCCTGCTCAGAGATCACTCCAAACTGGCTAGAGAAGCCGAGGCAGTGAGCTGCCTGCTTGAACCCCTGTCCAAACAGAGTTCATACCCTCCACTCTCAGGGTTAATGTGTGGGAAGCACTCTACCCGGCGCCCAGCCCCTAGTAGCCGGGTGCTTGGCAGAGGGCAGCACACAAGGCCCTTAGAAGGCCGCACGTCAGGGAACTGTGGGAAAAACCAAATACTCCCCCACCCCAATGACTGCCACACCTCAGAAGTTGGCCAGCCTCCTGGTTCTCTAACCAGTCATTTAAAACTTAAACCACACTTCCAAAAAAGTAGGTCCAGCTTCCCTGCCAGGGGAACCAATGATTGACAAAGATGCATGCTGGGCAGCTTGTTCTGGGTGGGCTGGGAAACAGCGACATTCCAGGAAGTTGGGCGTATTCAAGAGCTGACCAACCTGCAGCCGCAGCCTCACCCCACACCCTGGAGGGTAGCCCCCTACCGCTTAAAATACTCTCAGCCCCCAGCTCTCTACTGGCACAGCAGAGGCAAGAAAGCCCTTCTGTATGTAAGGCTCTGGGTTCTTCAACTCACAGCATCCGCCCTGGGGCAGGGCTCGGGGTGTTCCACTGTGCAAACCACCAAGGGCCACAAGACCCAACACCAGGAGACCCAGGTTCAAGGCCGCACTCAGCCATTTACTGGTTGTGACCCCAAACAGATGACACTACACTGCAGCCTAGGGACTGCACCCCCGGGGAGGCTCTCCGAAGGTCACTCCCAGCGAGAAACTATGGCACCTCCTATGAAGACTCAGCATCATCCCCGTGCAAAGGAGCCGTGTTCTGCTGAGCCAGGCAGCACTTGACCGCCGCCCACCCGTTTCCCCCCATGAGGCCCTTAGAAAGACTACCGCAGTGCTGACCAGCCTGAAGTGGTGACAGAGGCCCCAGGCCCTCCCTCTGCAGCCTGTGCATCTATATCCAAACCTAAGAGAAGGCAGAGCTGGCTCCACCCTACCTGCCTACGAGGAGCAGGACCGGGCTCAGTGCCCAGGTCCCACCTGTCAGGATGTGGCCTCACCGAAGGACACAGAGTCAGCCAGGCACCCACCAAGGCCACATCCTTGACCCCTGGGCAGCGCCTGAGCCAGGATGCAACCCTTTTCATCAGGTCACCAGCTTGTCCTTTTGTACCTGGTGCTGTTCATCGACCGGAGCTGTCCTCCTCTGGACCGGCCTCAGTGCTGGGACTCAGATGAACACGGCTCTCCCTGCCCCCCACAGAACACAGCTTTGGAACTCACAATGGCAAGCGTACAGGCTGTGACAGCAGGGGGTAGGGGGTGGGCTGAGAGAGCTACACGTATATGATGCTTCCTGCGTGTCAAGATGGTTGACCCTCGAGCCTTGAAGGACGGCTAGGTTAACCAACTTTCAGCGCGTATAATGTGGGTCATCTGGGGGGTGGGTGTGGGTCAGAAGGGAAAGCATTCCCAACAGAGGCCACACTGCTGCAAGAGTCTGGGACATCAGTGCGTGGGCCACACTAGGAGCCGCAGGTAATTTAACGTTAAGTGGGAAGGAGACAACAGGGAGAACATTGAGGGAGGAGGCTGGATGGACAGGCAAAGTCCAACAGAGACCTTGGATTTTACTCTGCAGGCAAGAGAGCTGCCCTTGCCTCTGCTCTGGTCCCCTGGGTGGGCTGCCTACAGCTAGGCACTTCACCAGCTTAGCAGCCTAGGGAAGCTGCGGAGGTGGGGGCACCCATCCACTCCTTTCCAGCCCAGTCCCCGGCGGGCTCCTGGATACACTCAGGGCAGAAGGTCAAAGAGCCCAGTCACCCACAACAGCCATTCTCCTCGGTCAGAACGCTACAGGGGCTCAGCTGGCCAAAGAGCTTGTGGGGTGAGCTGGTTAACAGTGTGCAGAGTCCTGGGGACTTCCCTGGTAGTGCAGTGGTTAAGAATCCGCCCGCCAGTGCAGGGGACACGGGTTTGAGCCCTAGTCCGGGAAGATCCCACATGCCGCGGAGCAGCTAAGCCAGCATGCTGCAACAAATAGTAGCCTCCGCTCGCTGCAACTAGAGAAAGCCCACACGCAGCAACAACAAAGACCCAACGCAGCCATAAACAAATAAATAAACAAACAAACAAAAAAACAACAACAGTGCAGAGTCCTAGCTCCACCAAGGAGCATCCGGCTCGGGCAGACAGGTACGGGAGCCACCGCTCGAGGAAGGAAACAGCCAGAAGAACGACCCAACACTCCAGCTCTGGCCACTTCCTCCTGCACCTCCAGTGAAGCTTTCCCTGGGATGAGCTATTATGAGGAGCTGGGAAGGAACACCTAGAAGGCGCTGCTCTGGTTCTACTCCCCCCCCACCCTCATTCCTGCCCCGGGTGGGCCACCTGGTCTCTGGCTGCCGCTGGCGGTACCAGGCACACCTGACAAGAAATGACTGGGAAGGAAAGGCCAGAAGGGAGCAACACATTGGGCTGCCTCACTTCTGGGTCCTGGGTTTTGGACTGTGCTGGGAACCACAGGAAAAGCAAGCGGAAAAGCAGATAAAAACCCTTCTTCTGATGGATTCTGGGAATATTCTTAGGCTAGAGGAGAAACGCTGCCAGGCTGACCACTGACTGGAGTTCCCCTAGGTGCCCAGCGCCCTGCCTGTACCGCAGGACTGTCCCACAGGTCTGGGTCATCTCCATTCTACAGATGATAAAACAGACTCAATGTTCTGACTTGGCAAAGCGGCAGGGCCGTGCCAAAGAGACATCACCACCACAATGTACTGGAGCTCCGGACCCAAAGGGCCAAGATGCAGAAGTGATAAATTGCAGTTAAAAAGATGACCAAAAAAAAAAAAAGATGACAAGCCAGAGAATAAGGATGTACTTAAAAAAAGAAAGAGCTCCCAATGGCCAAAGCTGGGACAAGCTGAGCACAGAACAGACACCACAACTCCACACTGATGTCAGGAATGAGTGAACGAAGAAATAAACAAGTGGGGGACAAGACACAAAATCTCCTGTACAGAAGGATTCCAGGCAACCTCTGTGGCGACTCCGCCTCAAAGAGGTGGCACTCCGCCCTCAAAAAGGTGGCGCTCACCCCCCACTCCTTACACGTGTGCCGCTCACAGCGACGTCCCTCCTGGGAGGACAGTGTGGACAGGGGGCAACAGTGACGAACGCAGCCTCAGCCGGGCGCTCAGGGTCAGCGTTGACAGTGGAAGGTCCTGCGTCCTGGACGTGACGTGAGGAGAACTGCGCTGCCCCTCTGCGGTCTCCTCCCCAGACCCACAACCCCGGTGTAACCATGAGGCAACACCCCAACTGAGGGACCTTCCACCACACACCTGGCGGTCAGTGTTACCACGAATAAGGCAAGTCTGAGAAAGTGTTACAGTGGAGAGGAGCTAAGGTGACACGACAACTGCACATCCTGTGGGGTCTGGGACAGAAAAGGACGTGAGGAGAATCTAGGGAAATGTGAGTAAAGGATGGACTCCAGTTAACCGTCCCGGATCAGTATTGGTTCCGTGACTGTGATGAACATACCACACTGATGTGAGACATTACCAGGAAGGGGAACGGAGAGCTCTCTGCTATCTTCACAACTTTCTGTAAACCTAAACCTGTTCTAAAAAATAAAGTTTACTTAAATTAAAAAAAAAACAAATAAGGCAAGCTATAGGACATCCTGCTCCAGCCTGGGTCTAGGCACTGTCCTGCTCACTGACGACTACACGAGCCTGGGCAATCAGCCAGCCTTCTCAGGACCCCTGCCTCAAGGCAGGATTGTCTTGACCCAGCGTCCACGTGGTCAGTCCATTCACCTCGTGAGCAGAAAAAAAAGAAGTGCTGGAGATGCCAGGATTGGCAATGTTGGTCAGTGCGTCCCTGACCCCCTGGCCAAAGAAGAGGGACAGCCACAAGCCATGCGCCTGCTCAACACGCGGCCAGCCACCCACCTACATCCCCTGTCCTCACCCCCTGCTCCTCTCAGAAGTGAAAACCCAGGCATTTTTAAAGCAAGCTGCTGAGGCACAATCTAAAAATACTCAGTGAGAAGCACACGTGACAAATCAGAACCAAGGAGGAAGGAAAAGGAAGAGGTGGGGGGAGGCAGGGCCTGGAAGAATGTCCCCCAAATCCTGTCTCAAGACCCAGCCCACAAACACTGGGAGCGTGTGCTTTTGCTCAGCCCTCGTGCTGAGGGCTATTGACAGAGGAACCCAGACCTCCACCTGCAGTCAGGTCTGCAGGAGCCAGACACCAGGACACTTACTTCCTGAGGATGATGACTGCTCTGCGCTCCTTGATGTCCTGAGGCCGGATGCAGTGAGTGATTTCATCAGCAGCATATCCACTGAAAAGAAACACAGAGCACGTGAGCATGGAGAGTAGATGGACAACCAAAGATCCCCAGGGTTACGGAGACAGAAATAGGGTCCCAGTCTTAACGGCCACCCTCCACCCCATTACGTGACATGTTCAAGGATCTACGTGGGAGGAAATAACGTGTTAAGTTCCAGGATGCTTTTGCCCAGAAACCACTGAAGAGAAAACCTGGAATGAGGTAAAAGCAGGTCTTAAAGCAGAAGCAGAAGCAGGAATCTCCTTGCACAGGCCAGGAGCCCTTCTTTCAAAGGGTCCCCAAGAGGGCACACCTTTAGTGGCTTTGGAGGCCGATGGAGTGACTCAGGCCAGACCCTGGGGAGAAGATAAGAACTGCATCTCCCCCTCCCCCACCCTTGGGCTGGCAGAGGAGGCCAAGGCAGACACTGACAGCACTGAGTCACCAGAGAGAACTAAGGCTGCAAGGTTCAAAAAGAGAATTTGTCTACTTGGAAAAAATGCTTTCAAACACCTTCATTTTGGGGGATCCAAAATCTTGAAGACAACTGTGTTTGGAATATTTTAAAAATTCCCATCACACTCAAGTATCTATTTATTTCCTTCATCAAGTTACATGATTTTGAAAACTGCTCAAACCAATGAATGTGGGTAGACGGCTGTCCTCTTCACAGCTAATGTCTCTCCGATTTGAAACTCTGGAAGCAAACTCAGCTCCCTGAGTACAGGCCCTCACTGGGAGCCTGGCAGCCATGAGGCACTCCCACCCCCCACTAAGCCCTCCACTGAGCCAAGGCAGCTCCGCAGCCACAGGCCTCCTCCCCCTGCTCAGGTTCCCTGGCTGCCACCGGGGACCACCAATCTTCTCTATTCAGCTGCTAATCAGCTCCTTCTCAAGGGCAGCTGTGAAGACATGGATGGAGCAATGGTCAGAAACACCACAGGCCTGGGAAGGACTCCTCAAAATGGCCAGGCTGCCCCCACGTGGGCAAGAACTAGATGCAAGAGCGAATAAACAGTCCTAGAGAGAAGTACCTCTGATTCAGAAATCTGATTTGGGGCCATGTGGAGGGCAGAGAAAAGAGCTCTTATTTTAGGGATTTTCCCCTTTGAGCTGCTCCTCGACCACAGGTTTTCAATTTTCTCTGTAAATAACCGTCCTGTGAGATAACTACGGACAAATGTCCACAGTCAAATCAATCTGGAAATATTGATGAGTTTAAGAAAGCACTGGTATGTTAAAGGACCTGAGAATTACTACAGCTGACTTTAACTGAGCACTGACCAAGGAACCTTCTCTCAAACAACACCTATTAACATCTGCAGGCGGGAGTTCCCTGGTTGTCTAATGGTTAGGATTCAGCGCTTTCACTACAGAAGCCTGGGTTCGATCGCTGGTCGGGGAACAATCCCACATGCCGCGTGGCATGGCCAAAATACAAAAAAAAAAATTTAGGGACTTCCCTGGTGGCCCAGTGGTTAAGACTTCGCCTTCCAATGCAGGGGGTGTGGATTCGATCCCTGGTCAGGGAGCTAAGACCCCACATGCCTCATGGCCAAAAAACCAAAACATAAAACAGAAGCAATATTGTAACAAATTCAATAAAGACTTTAAAAAATGGTCCACATTAAAAAAAAAAATCTTTAAGAAAATATCTGGAGGCCCAGTGAGAAATGCCATACAGTGATCGAGGAGTTGAAGAGACCTGGGTTACAACCTGAGCTCTGTCACCTTAGCTGAGTCACATGCTGGGCCAACTGCAGGGACAGCAGTAGATTCTCGGGTGTTCATGTGGTGCTGCTCTGTGCTCTGTCACTTACGACATTCCTTTGTGGTGACTAATGATGAGACTGTTAAAAGGGTCAGTGCTCCTGCTCGTCTCTTCTAGGCAGAACTACAGTTATATGTCTTCCTGGTTAGCACCCCTGGAGAAGAGCAGCGGGAGGCCCACCTGCAGGGCTACCATGAGAATTCAGTGAGATAATGCAGGGTGCCTGGCACCCCCATTTACTGAGCACGTGACACAAGCCAGGCGTCCTGGACAACCTTCATCCAGGCTCCCCCTGCAGCAGAGGCCTCCTGGGCCCCCTCCCAGGGCTAGGAGCTCTAAAGCTTATCCTATGCTCTCTCTTGTCACTCCACATTAGGGGAGTGCAGATCTGGGTTCCAAGACAGTCCCATACTAACACGGGACTTTGCCAAAGAGTGAAGTCCAGTTCCCCAAAGGCAATCCAAGGCATATTTCTAAGGCCTAGACCTGCAGTACCGGTTGCAGGCAACCTTCCTTACTGTTAACGAGTGTTACTAATCTGTTTGACTTGGCTATAGGACCTGCCAAGGGCCCTGACTTCCCATCTTCAGCAAGGAACTGCATCCTGTAACACAGAAGCAGCAGATCCAGACGCTGGTCAAATTTTAAGTGCCCCCCACCTCCCAACGTGCTCCAGAACAAAGAGCAAGTCATGCCAGGTTCCTGTCCCCCAGCCCAGGCCTCAGAAGAACTAGTGCAGAAGCAAGACCACACGGGCCCACAGAAATGACCATGGCGCTCACTGACCCCCACCTGAAGAACTCACTGGCACTGGTCTTCTAGAACTTCCTGGCAGCTACGACACAGCCTACTGACCCCGTCCTCAGTATCAAGCTCTGCTGCAAGTAGGAGGCTCCAAGTCCTATCAGAGGAAGCTCTTCTGTCCAAACTTCAGCAGAAAGTGTCCAACAGAGACCACAGAGGATTATTTACTGCTAAGGAACTTACTTGCTACAAGACAAACTGTTTGAAAGTGCCAGTCTGCCAGCTTGAAACTTAATATACCCTGGGTCCAGGCCTAACCTTGGCATGAAGAAAAGTTCCAGTGCCTCCTCCTCTTTTGTTCTCACAGGGAAGGGAGAGGGGAAATACCTGAGGCTGGTACTGCCCTGCACTGAGCCCAAGCACCGCCCCCCCCAATGCAGCAGTGACTAGTGTGCTGCAACCACCCAGAGCAAGAGCCTGGCTGTCACCCACCACACTATGCCTTAGAGTGACTCTTGAAAAGTCTCCCCTCTCTTGGGAAGCTCTGCTCAACTCCCCAGGCTGGGTTCCGCCACACCACCCACCCAACCCTCTCTGCTACTGCAGTTCGGCCTTGTGGCAACTGTCTTCCCCACAAGACAGAGCTCTGCAAAGGCCTTACTCATCTCTGCATACAGCAGACGCTAGATGACGTGTGTGTGTCGAGGTCAACGTTCCTACTGCTGTGAAGACTCAGTTTCTGCATCTGCAAAACACAGACTGCAGCAAGTCCTTCCTCAGAGGATCAGGTGCAGGTCAAATGAGGAGTCTGGAAGACTCTTTATAAGGGGCTGTGCAGGACTACACACCTCTCCTCTAGGGGACAGCCTTGGAGACGGAATTATTAAGGCACAGTTCCAAGGTGGCCGCCATTCCCCATCTACTCTGTACCCTGCCCAGGGCAGACAGAGCCAGAGATGGAGGGCCTGGCTGAGATCACCAAGACTGCCTGGCGACACCTCCCTCCAGCGGGGGCACCTGCTCTGGCAGCCCCCATGAGCCTGCCTCACCCCTGAGAGGCCTACAGGACCTCACTTAGGATTTGGGGGGCAGCAGGCCAGCCACCTGGGCACAGGGGCAGAACTGTGACCTCAGACTCAAGTTACAATCACACCTGAACCTCCTAGAAGACACATGGCCTAACACGATGAAGCAGTCCTGGGGCTTTCTGAACCCAGAAGGAAGAAGGCCAACCTGCTCCAAGTCCCAATTCTGTACACATCGAAGTATAAACAGAAAGCAGCTGAGCACAGAGGCAGCTTGTTTCCAGACACTTCACCAAAACCTCAAGCCTTCGGTCACGTGAAAGACAATCAATCTTTGCTAACAACTCTAGGACTTCAACAGCCCCATTTTGCAGAGGCAAACTAAGGCCCAGAGAGGTTAAATAACTTGCCCAAAGTCAAACAGCTAAAGTGGTGGCAATGGAACTCTAATCAAACTCTCGGTTTCAGTGTCTATGCTACACTGGTTTTTGTTTTTTGATGGGAGTGGCGGTGGGGAGAGGTAGGTAACGAGGAGTAGGAAGAAAAGCCCATCTGTGTTTCCCAGTGACAAGGTCCAATCTGTCGTGGGGGCCTCACCGACCTCAGCAAAGGATACAGGTATTCCAACCACCTCCAGGGAAAAAGTCCGCAAAGATGAGCCCATGCCTCCAGCGAGTTAGCATCATATCCCAGTAACAGCAGCACACCAACGGCCCAGCCAAGAATGGCCAGCCAGCCCTGAAACTTTTATGGCCTATTTATTTTCTGCTTTCTCTGACCTTCATGACTAAGACCATCACTAGCCTGCTAGCTTCCTTTCCTTTGCTGCCCTCTGCCTTCTTCTCACGCCTGGCAGAACCAAGGCCAGCCAACACCCCGTAGCCCAGCTCCTCCTGAGAATAAACAGCCCTGACTTCATCCTCAAGTTCCTCCCCCTCTCACGGAATCAGAAGATTCCACACAAGAGATGTGGCCCAGACCTATCTGCCCTACATTCCTAACTATTTTAAGCCAGAAAGCTAAATTTTGCTTTCAACCAGCTGAACATGATCAGTCCTTTGCCCAGAACTGAAGGGGTGCCCGCTCCACCCAGTATCAACTGCTATCTGGAAGTCACAGGCTGCGCTCACCACTGCGTGGTCTCATGGCTGGGCGATACAGTAATTTGCAGACAGGTGGCTAAGGCCTGGCTCTTTGGGCATGTGGCCACCGCAACCACAGACCACTCAGCAGTGATTAAAAATAGCAGCAAGTATGCAATTAGCCTTGAGGTAATTATTCCAATTAATCCATCTGAAATCTGTTTTAATCTGCCACTTACCATACAGGGAACAGGAAAAGGAATACAAGATGAACTGATGTAAGGAGATAAAAAAGATTTATTTCTCTAGAGAACAGCATTAAGACAGGACCCACTCAGGCCCAGCGTGGAAAGGTTACAGGAAGACAACTCCCAGCTGGCTTGGAAAGAAGTCTGAAGCACTTCCAGAAGGGTCTGCTCCGGAGTTGCTCTAAATGCCCACGTCTGGACACTGCTGAGTCAATGTTTGCCACACACTGGAATCCACGCTGACAACTATTAAATATAAAACTGTATTCCTGCCATATTGCCTTGGACGGGTACAGACACCACTGCCATCAACAACACAAGTCTGAGTCAGATGAGAACTACTAGAACCCCTGCCCACCTGTAGAGAACCACTGTGTTCATCAGCCCCTTCCATCGGCAGCCTTACAGCTCATTACCTCTGCGCTGGGATACTTACCAGGAAGTGAAAGCAAGCATCCCCTCTTACCAGCTCAGGGAAGAGCCCGAGCAGGACTTGCACAGAGGCAGCACTAACATGCAGGTGTTCACACACCTGCATAGCAAGTAAGCTCAGAGAGCTAAGTGAACAGGTGCTGGAGAACTTAAATTAGCGGGGGTGTCCGGAACCTGAGAGCAGTAGCTCTCCCCTGGGGGACGTTTCACCCCTGGGAGACACGTGGCAGTGTCTAGAGACATTTCTGGTCGTCACGGAAGGTGCTTCTGGCATAGCAGACAGAAGCCAGGGATCCAGCTAAACGTTCCAAGAGGCACAGGACAGCCCCCACAAGGACTGCCCACACGTCAACAGGACTGCGGCGGAGGAGCTCTGCTCTAGAGCTTCACCGAGGCACGCCACACCAGAACGTCTACCTCAGGTCCAGGCTGGCTCTGAGGACTAGTAAGGAGCTCCAGCTGCCTCTAGTCAGCACCTACCCCTCACCTAGCCCTCATGCGCTCCCCTCCGCCCGCACCTCTGCTCAGCGGCTCACTCCCAGTCACCTCCCAGCCCCCTTCAAGTTCCTGAAAACCTCCAAACTCCACAGTGGAGTAAGACATCCCCCCCAGTGTACTCCTGCGGTTACCTTCCTGGGCTGTAACTAACTGACTGTGGCCTCCCCTGGGCCGTGAACTCTGTGAAGGGAAGAGCCATGTTTAAGGCTCCCCCAAATCCCTAGCCCCTTCCCCGCCAAGAGAGCAGGGGAGCACGAAGTGGCTGTGTATGGTCGACCCTGTGCCAGGCCCTCTGCTAGACTCCGAATCACCACCTTTAGCTCTAACAGGCTGTGCAAGTTGCCATCACCCTATTTACAGATGGAAAAGCCAGCTCAGAGAACGCCCACAAGGTCCCAAAGCAAAGGAGAGGAGAGCTGGGTTCAAAGCCAGGGGCAGCACTTTTCAGGACGTGGCCGAGCCTCCCACACTGACCCCTCAGCCAAGTCAGAATCCAGGAGGAAGGGACTGGGAAAGCCTCGGGACTTCACCACTCTAAGGCAAAGATGAAGAGCGTTTTCCTGGTGATGCAATCCCGCTGCTGATCGCTAACAGACCTGCGCTTTAGGAACCTGAAACCTCTCCTCAATACAGGGTGTGCGTGTGTGGGAGGGAGGGGGCTCTGCAAGTCACAGACTGCCTCTTGTGGCCCCCCCTTTACACACCGGGCCACTGCCAGACCTCCTGCTGACAGCCCTGAGGACCTGTGATGATGTGGGAAACCAGTATCCCCTTAGGAGAGCAAATGGCCCTCGTGCGAGAGACCCCTTTAAGCACGGAGAGCCCTTCGATGAAGTCAGACACCTAACTGCCTTACACGGCAGGCCACTTGGGAGAGTGTGCCCTGGAAATCCCATCTTAAAGGGCTCTGCCAAGACATCCATCTGGAGCACCACGTAGATCCGAGGAGAAGCCGGGAGCCCACGTGACAAGGGGGTACCTGAGAGGTAGGTGGCCTCTAGATTTCGACGCATAAGGAAGCCGAAGTACTGCTCCTGCTGCCACTGACTTCGCTAACTGCCCCCTCAGGAGACATGGTGGGCACCACACGGCTCTGCTGCCATTCCCAGATACGGAGGCAGCCTCAGCTGTTCCCCTCAAATGAGACAGAACACTTGCCTCAGGGCACTGAGAGGGCTCCCGGGACCCTGCTTCTCCCCGTGACCGTGGCCTACGGCACTGACCGAAATTCAGAGGTTAAGCTGCTCACAACAAAAGTGCAGTGCCTGCCGATCCTGTACTAGAATTTGGTGGTCAACCAAGCTGCTCGGAACAGCTGCAGTCTAGATCTCCTAAGAGGTTTTGGGGATTACTGAAGTACATCGTTCGATTTACTTGCTTCAGGGCTGGAAGCAGGGAGCTTCCAAGTAAATTTTCTGCTTCATATAAACAGCAAAGGTGTTGCAGCAGGCAATCTTCTCTGAGGGCCAGGGCACTGAGCTAACTCTCAGCAGGTTCTGGGGCTGAAAATAGGCCAAGAGCCTAAGATCTGCTGAACAGCTACAAAGCCTAATACCAGGAAAAGAGACAAGCTTTATTTTGTTTCATATGGTCCTGATTACAGGTAATGCATCTTACAAAGGACCAATGGGCTCTTCTGCAGCCAAGAGGGACTGAATTTTAAGTTTGCTGCACTCTATTCCTGGTCCAACCCCTGATCTGTTCAACTCCAGGGAAGCCACTCCCCCTCCTGGGAATGAAGAACGTGTATCAATTAAATACGCTCAAGGGCTTTCCTCTGTGAGGATCTCCTCTCTTAAAGGAATCCACGAACATGTTCTCTGTTAAAAAGACCAAGAATGGCAAGTTGGAAAGACTTTTAGACGGTAATGCCAGCTAATTTTTTTAAAAACACAGAGTTGGAAATGGAGGCCCAAAATGGAAGTGACTTGCTCAAATCACGAAGGTAAAGGAGACTCCGAAAACCACCCTTCCAGAAAGATGCCTTTAGATTAGTTCTGGGTCAAGTCTGCGATCTCGTCAAGTCTGCCCACGGGATAGAAAATTCTAGCTCAGCTCCCTGTTTTCTTACTGCCCGTGTTTTAAACGCAGACCCCTTTCCCCGCCCCCCACCCCCGCCCCGCAAACAGAAGCCTGGGTCAGAAGCGGAAAGCGCGGGCTCCTGGGGGCCGCTCCCTCCTCCCAGGCGGTTACCTGAGCACAGTCACGCTCCCCCTGCGCACCGGCAGGGAAAGCACGGGCTCCGACACCCGGATAGGCTTGAACTGGAACTTGCAGCCGAAGCACAGCGCGGAGTCGCTGAAGAAGGACACGGACACGATGGGGCGCTCGAAGATGTGGATGGGGTCCACGTGAGACACGATGCAGCCGCCGGGCTGGTAGTCGTTGATGACGGCGCTGTTGACGAAGCCCTCGGGGATGACGCGATGCTCCACCAGCTTCTGGATCACCAGCTGGTGCACCCACTCGGGGATCTCGTCCACGTCGCCCGGCGGGTAGAGGCGCTCCTGGCCGGGTCCGCGCTTCTGCAGCTGGGCGCCATACGTGTAGCCCTCGCCGAAGAAGTACTTGTTGCGCAGCGGGGCCCGGTCCACCGTGTGCTCGTTGTACAGGCCCTTCTCGGCGCGGGACACCACCTCGTCGATGCGGGCCTCGATCTTGGCGCACTCGTCCTGGCTGAACAGGCGCATCTGGCGGATACCGCTCTTCACCTTGCGCGCTTCCTCCTCCTTCTGCAGCTGCTGCTCCTCGAAGTCGCTGCGCTCGGGGTCCGAGTCCTCTGGGTACTTGCGCTTGGCCCCGGGCGCCGCATAGGGCTCGGCCGCGGCGGCGGCGGCAGCGGCGGCGGCCACTGCGGCGGCGGCAGCGGCCGCGGCCTCCCGACTGCCCGCCTTGTAGTTGTCCCGGGATGTCATGGACTTGAGCTTCTCCCGCAGGTCCGTGTAGCCGCTGGCGGCCGCCATGGTCCACGCCGCTGCTCTAGGGCCCTCCGCGGCGGGCGGGGCGGCCGGGCATGGCTCTGGGGGACGCGCCCGGGCCCCGGGCCGCAGAGGCCCTCAGCGCCAGGCCCGCGAGCGAGGCCGCGCCGCCCAGCAGGGGCGTCGAGGGGCGGCGGGGCGGCCTCAGGGACGGCGAGTCATGCGGCGACGGCGACGAGGCTCCCTCCTCCTCCGCCTTCTCCGCGTCCCGGGGGGCAGGGGCGCCGGCAGGGCCTCATGCCGCGCAGGGCGGCCGCGGAGGCTCGGCCCGACTCCTGGCCGGACCCTCGGACGCCCGGCTCGGCCCGCACTTTAAAGCGCTCCTCACGACGTCACGGCCGCCCGCCCGACGTCCGCCAGCGCCTCTCCTCAGCGGGCGGCTCCGCGCGCAGGCGCAGTACGACCGGCCACGGCGGCTCCGCGTGCAGCGAGCATGCGCGCGCCTGCGGCCGGGTCAGCAGAGGGGCCGGCGCACGCGCAGACGGGGGCCGTCCACCGCCCCTCCCCCACCCACTGAAGGGCTCCGCGAACGCCCCAAACAGCAGCCTGCCTCCTGTCCGCGCCTCCCCCGCGGCCGTAGGGCTCCCTCCACGGGGGTGCGCTCACGCCGTCAACGCTGTCGCCACGCTACGTCACGGCATCGTCCGAACGCCCGAAATCGCCTCAGCCCCCAGCGCGCAATCACCGGGGAACCGACACAACCCAGCCTGCCCGGTCACCGCCCCCTTGGCGCTTCCACTTTTGTCACTGGGCCACCGGCCACGCGCCGGGCAGGCCCAGACGGCAGCTTCCGGAAGCCGGTTGGCGCGCATGCCTGTCAATCCGGCGGTCGCCTTGGCTACTGCGTCCGTCCCCTAATTAGCGGCGGGCGGGCCGCGAGGACCCCTGAAGGGTGACCGGGTGGCTAAGGGAGTGCCTGAGTGGAGACCAGACCGCAGCGAAGCGCTCAGGGCGCAAGGATACGCTCAGATTGCGGCGCCGAGAGCCCCGGCCCAGCCCCCGGCCCGACGGCTGCTGCCACAGACACCGCCCCCTCGCCGCCGCCCGGCGTGTACGTTGTCCTAGTCACGTCCCGGCGGCGGCGCGTGCGCGGCCCTCCTGGGCCGGGCGCTCCCGGGGCGGCGGGGTGCTGGGGACGGCAGCGCGGGCTGCGGTCCTCGGAGTCACTGCCCTCCCGGGCGCCCAGGCCTTTGTTCAGACCCTCCCGGCCCCTGACGGCGGGGCCTGCACGCGTGGTCACGCTCCTTGGTCCCCGTCCCTCCCACCCGTTCCTTAACTGTGGTTTTTGGAGACTCGGCTCACCCCTCTAGCAGCCTCCCCAGATTCTCACTGGGATGAAATGCATCTTGGGTTTCGTGGCCTCGCCACCCTGGCCGTTATGCCCCCAGCCCCTGCGCCCTCTCCACCCACCGCCCCCGGCTGGTCGGAGCTTGAGCTCCAGACCCTGCTACCCAACAGACGTGGGTTTGGACCTTGACCTCCTGACGGGCTGTAGGACCCCAGACAAGCTCTGTAAAACGGGAATGAAATCCGTTCCCATGTGCGGTGGGTGTGAAGATGAGATGAAGTCCTGCATCCTGTACGTTAAGCAGAGAGGACCACTGGCCTCTAGTGTGGGCCTGTTTCCACGTCCTAAATTAGGGGACTACCGGTCCCTGGTGGGAAGTGGGGTCTGTCATGGGGCCACAGAAAGTCCAGGCCAGCAGGGCCTGTGGTATGGGGAAGCCTGGACACCTGGGACCCTGGCCCTGACCCTCTCTTCCAAGCAGCAGCAGGTGCAGGGGAAACGGGGCAGGCGTGAAACCCGTAGGGAATCGGCTCCTGCCCTTTCCTGACCCAGCCTGGAGGGCACCGCTGGTGGTGGCGGCAGGAAGGCAGCTGCAGGTGGTGAGAAGGTGGCCAGTGGGCAAAGCCAAGGTCAGGCGGCTGGGCTTGGGCCCCAGTCCTGCCTGGGCAATTCTATGTGAACGCCCGGTCAGGGCCCCGTTGCCTGCATATTGGCAGTTTGGCTACGAGAGCTCAGGCCCTTCAGAAGCCCAGCGCCCACCTCTCAACGGCCCTCCAACCGGGGGCATCGGACTCTGCACGCACACCTGGTGGCAGGGAGCTCACTACCTCATTCATCAGAAAGTCCTGCCAGAGACCCCTGTGCTCCGCTCACCAGGCAAACATGGGAGTCACCTCTCCAGGGCCCCCAGACACCCCCTCGGAGGCTTCCCCATGCTCTGCAGCCAGGGCCCTCCCCTCTCCCATCCGAGCCTCAGGGGGAAACAGCTCGACTCTGGAGCCTGCCTGCCTGCCTTTGACTCTCGGCCAGGCCAGTTAGTGGTTACTTGCTTCACCTCTTCCTCAGTTTCCCCACGAAGACAGGACGTGACTGTCTCACGCTACCATGCCTCCCAGATGTGTCTCCTGTGTTCTCACCCCATGCCAGGCCGGGCACCCTGGGGCTTGGTTCCCTCTGCTTTGGCTCTCCCCACGTCCACCTGGAGTTCCTGTCTTTCTGGGTCTGGGGGCCACAGCAAGGTCTGATTCTCCTGCCACCCGAGTCTTCCCACTCTGCCTCCTGGGGATCGTTACCTCTGACGAGGGCTCGACCTGCTGGTGCCACCACTGAGGCACCAGAACAGCTGTTAAAACATGAGCCTATGCCTTAAGGCCCAGGTCCTGAAATCCCGAAGTCCTGCTGTTCAGTTATCCAATGCTGTGTAACAAACCTCCCAAAACTCAGACCTCAGACACCATCCAGCTCAGGAGTCTGCATCGTGGCCAGGGTTGGGCCAGGAGGTTCCTCCCGGTTCCATGCGCTTCAGCTGGGGCCTCACTCACACGGCCCACTTGCATTCTGAAACCCGAAAGTCCTCTCACCTGGGCAGAGCCTCTAACTGGGAGCAACTCCCGGTGCCTGGCATTTGCCTAGTACACAGTAGGTGCTTAATAGGTACTGAATAAGTAAGTAAGCCCCTCCTCGGACACCTTGGCTCCAGCCAATTATGCCCCCACACACCTATCCAGCCCTCCTCTCCCAAGCCTCCCCTCCCCGACAAGTTCCCCAAAGCACTAGCACTTCCCATCAACATTCATTCATTTATTCTTCCATTCATGCGACAAGTATTTTTTAAGCACCTACTCTGCGTTAGGCATTGTCCTAGGCTTTGGGGGAAAGAGTAGGGAACAAACACTGTTTTCTCTGTTTAGAATGTTCATTCCCCTTCCCTCCATCTATTCCTATAGCAAACTCCTACTCATGGTTCAAAACCCAACCCAAACATCCCATTCCCTGGGAAGCCCTTTCCCAGCCTTCTCCCTCCCCAGCCGCTGACATGAAACATCTCTCTCCCTCTACTATACCATTCTCAAATATTGTGTGGCCCACCCAGTGACGGGGTCCTGGGGTTAGGGCTACCCAAGGAGTGTGGGGTAGAGGGGCAGGGGCCCGCAGGGAGAGGTAAGGACAGATGTCTCTGCTGGAGGCCCAGGTTCCCCTGAACAGAGCTGGCTCTGTTTGTTTTTTTTTCAATGCAATTTATATAACTTTATAATTTTAACATAATTTCAAACTTATAGAGGTCGCAAAAGCAGAACAAAAAATTTCTACACACCTTTACCCAAATTGGCTACTTATTAACATTTTGCCCCCTTTGCTTCATTACCAATGTAATTTTATAAACACGATAATGCAGAATAAAATGATTTCATAGCAATTATAATTAATCAGTATTTTTTGAACCTCCTGGCTCCTCCCTCAGACTCATTTTCCAGTCACTCAACAACCACATGGAGAACAGGCTGCCAGGCGTACCTTTTATTTGCACAGAAATGACCAAGAGTCAGGAACCCAAGCTCAGCAGCAGTGCAGGGGCACCTGACGGGGGGACATGTGAGGGGCCGGGGCAGGGACATGGGGCAGATTTGAACATCAGACCCCAAGGAAAGCAAACGCAGGTTCAGTTGGTCTAGGCTACTGGTGTGGGGCTTCCCTGCCACAGGGGGAGTCGGGGCAGGGCCACAGTGGTAGGTGGCAGGAGGCCCCACTAGTCAGTCTTTGGAAGTCCCTCCTGCCATCTGACCCAAGTTTGCACACTGCAACTCCATCCCAACTCTGGATCAGTCTTCTCAGGTTCCTGGGGGCTTGCGCCATGCCACCTACTGCCTCTTGGTCTCCCCTAAGGTTCTGGCCCAGTAACTCCCCTGGGACCACACAGCAAGCCTCCTGGCACAGGGCAGCTGGGGGCTGGGGGCTGGGTCAGAGCAGTGTGATCTCGCTGGGGGGCAGCGTGAGCCGCTTCTCACGGGCACTGAGCAGGTTCTCCACGTGCACGGCCACCACGCGACACAGCTCCAGGCCCTGTAGGAGAGACGGTGAGAGGCCCAACACTTCCCAGCTCTCACCTGGGGTGAGATGTGGCCGGGAGAGGGGAGAGAGATGGAGGCCAGCCTCCGGCGGGACTAGTGGGCCCCACCCTCATCCCCACCCCCCCAGGGCCCTGGGTGGCCCGCGAGCAGCTAGGGGGAGGAATGCCAGGCGGCAGGTGGGAAGGGGTGAGCCGGGAGGAGAGCAGTGCACCTGCCAGCTCTGCTGCATGTGGCCTGTGTGACCTGAAACCAGTTACTGCACCTCTCTGAGCCTCAGTGGTCTCACCCCTGGGGGCTCGGTTTACCAGGGCCTGGCTCTCGGAGCCATGGGGAGGATGCTATGAGATTTTACTACACGTGAATCCTCTAGACTTGACACCTATTAGCCCCATCAATAAATGGTTTCTAACCACGTGCTGCTGCCGTGGTTACCACCTGGCGCCCACAGCCTAGAATGAGCTGTGACCCAGCCTCAGGGCTCCCACCTGCTGGGGGCGGGGCAGGCAGCGGGGACTGTGGAAAATTGGTCTCTCAGACCACCGCCAGTGCCGGAATCTCCCCAGGCGCTTCCTGGGGGCTGGGAAGCTGCCCAGAGGGAGGGTAAAAATAAGCAGGACAGCACTTACTGGGTGGCAACTGAAGACCAGGCACTGTCCCAAGAGCCCCCCATGTCCCACCCCTCCCAGTCCCGGCAGTGTCCCTATGAGTCAGACATTCTTAGAGCCCATTCCACAGGTGAGGAAACTGAGGCCAGAGCCCTGAAGCCAGTTGCCCCAGACCTCACAGCTGGGGATGGTGGGACTTGAACCCAAGGCCACACCCTGGGGGCCACCTCGGCTAATGAGATCAGAGTGGGCTCCTCCCCACCTGCCATCCTCCCACCCACATGCTGCAGCACTCCAGGCCTCACTGGGAATGCTGCCCCACTTGGCAGGTGTGGAAACTGGGGCTCAATAAGAAGCTGGGCTGCTTCCAGATGCCCTCACACAGCCTGTCAGAGGTAGGCGGGATCACTGCTGCACTCAGACATCACCTGCTCCTGGAAGCCCTCGCTGATTACCTCCTGGATAGCACGGGTACACCCTCCCCGCACTGATCACGGTTCATTAGAGAGGCTTTGATATCTGCCACACCCCTGAGACCTGGGGCTCTGTGGGGGCCAGGGCTGGAGGGTCTGCTCAGTATCTCTGCAGCTAAGTGCAGAACCTGCTGCGTAGAGATGCTCACTGGTTATACATTGAAAGAATGAATGATTAATTAATAAATGTGTCCTCTACACATGCATGACAGAGGCAGAGCAGAGGTGGCAACGCAAAGAGGTCGCGGGTGGGGAGGGTACCGGGAGCAAGCGGAGAAGCCAGAGAGGCCTCCTCCTCCACCCACTCACTTCCTGAGCACCCACTACAGCCGGGCTGTGCTAGGGACACCGTGGGGACAAGCTGGACACAGCCCTGCCCTGCCCCGCCCTCTCGGGGCTGACATTCTAGTGGGGAGACAGACAATCTGGGAACAAATAACTAAGGGATTTCCAAGCCATATGAGGGCTGCTGAGGCGGAGAGAGTGAACTATCGGGGAGGAGGGTCAGGGTAGGCTTCTAGAAGGAGGTGATGTTTGTGCTGAAACCCGAACAAAGGGAGGGAGGGAGCCCCGTGATGCAGGCAAGCGTGTCCCAGGTAGAGGGGACAGTGAGTGCAGTGGGTCTGGGGTGGGGAGGGGGGCAGGTAAGCAGAGGGGAGGGATGAGAGCGGAGCCCACGGAGGTAATCAGAGGAGGGGGCAGGGATGGGAAGGGCTGCTGGGTTGGGGGCCCAAGGGCCTTCAAGGGTGAGAGGTGAGGGCAGAGGCCTGTTGGTCTCCAAGGGCAATGTTGACGGGGTCAGGGCAGGAGAGAGAAATAAGGGGCTGTCTCAGCAGAGCTGGCTTTGGACGCCTCATGGTCAGAGGGGTGCCGGGGTTGGGGAGGGGGGACCGGACTCAGCACCAGTTAGAAGTCGTCCAGGGGAGGGCTCTCCAGAAAAGGGGCCCAAGGGGCAACGGACGGGCAGGCCCGAGGAGGTGGGTTTGCTGTGGTGGGAGCTCAGACTGGGGGTTCTGGGAAGCAGGCTGAGCCACAGATAAGGCCAGGGTGGGGGTGACCTCAGCAGGAGCAGGACTGGGGAGCAGTGGGAAGCACACTGATCCCGGGGCGGGGGGCTCCTCCTTTAGAGGCAGGGCTGGGGCAGTGGGAGCCCCTGTCTCGTGCCCTGGGATAGCAGCCCCACCAAGGCAGGCCGTGCCGTGAGAAGTGGTCCTGGGCCCACATCTTGAGTGGGTGCAGTGGGCCCAGACGTGTGGGCCCAGCCCCGATTCTACCCCTGCTCTGGACCTCAGTCCCCTCTCTCCAGTGGGCTGAGAACTCTGGTCCTGCCCCATCCCCGGGCACTGCGAGACTTGGACTTGACTGACCTAGAGGTCAGCCACAGCTTTTAATGAGCCGCCACAGTTGCTGCAAACAGGAGAAAGGTCCAGGGCAGCTGGGCCTTGGCCTCCCTGTCGCATGGGAACCCCACTCTCCACCCCTCAACCTCAACAGTCCATCCTCCGAGCCTCAGCCCAGGTGAACGTCCTCCAACTGCCTGGGTCCTGCCCTCCCACCAACCTTCTATGGCTCCCGAGTGCCCTCAGGAGGAAGCCCCAGATTCTTAGCTTTATATTCAAGGACCCTTAAGACCTGCCTTCCCTGGCTGTGTCTCCCCAATTCCCCATCAAACTCCTCACTATTCTAAAAACAACCTGGGCCCACCCTTTCCCATGATCCCACCATCAAGATGCTTCTCTGGTAGACCGCCCTCATGACCCACAGTTCTGTGAGGTGTTGGGTTAGCTCTGTCCCCTGCACTGGGCTGGATGTTCCCTGGGACACGGCTAGGACCTGACCCATCTCGGAGCCAGACCCAGAGAAAAGCCTGGCGAGTGGAATGAGGGAGTGGGGGTCCGGGGGACAAGCTGGGCTGCCAGGCGGGGCCCACCTGCTCCAGCTGCAGCTGCATGGTGCGCTGGGTCGCCACATCCCCCAGTGCGATCTCCACGTACGGGTAGCTGGAGCTGGCCGTGGGCCGCTGGGTCCTCGTCGACTGGATCTCCTTCAGGGAAAACTTCACCATCAGCTCCTGGGGGAAATGGGGGCAGACAGGTTTGGGGGTGCGACAGTCTCACCCAGCCTTACCCCACCGCTGGAGGTCAGATCCGTAGGTGGCGTGACAGCTCAGCTCGGTTCGAGTACTAGTTCCCCAGTGACTTGCTGTGTGACCCGGAGCAAGCTACTTTACCTCTCTGGACCTCAGTTTCTCACCTGTGAAATTATTTCAACAAATACTGCTGCACGCATGTGCGGCGTGCCAGGCACTGCTCTAAATGCTTGCGATCTAGGGATGCAGGAAATGCCTTCACATCGAGGCTGCTTCTTCACACCCGCCGCTCTTGGTCTGGAGCTTTCTTTCCGGCCCCAGGAGCAAAAGCTTCCCACACAGGGACAGCCAGAGTGATGGGAGTCAGCACCCCATCACGAACAACAGGCCACAGCAGACAGACAACCCAGCTCCCCGACCCGCACGATGGGGGGCATCCTCTGAGGGCCGTGCTCCCCGCTGGACCGAGCGCCAGTCCCCACAGCAGGAACCTGCTTGCTAACACGCTCCTCCCCAGGTGCATCCCCCAGGGTACGACCCTCCTCCCGGTCTCACTTCCTCGCTCCAGTGTTTCCACGTAAGCTACGTGCCCTGGAGCCCTCATCTCAGGGCCCACTCCCGGGGGAAGAACTAAGAATAGGGGTAGCAGATCCTTTTTGTCCTGGACTGAATTGTGTCCCTCAAATCCATATGCTGAAGCCCTGACCCAGCACCTCAGAATCTGGAGACAGACCTTTGAAGAGAGAAGGTTAGGGTGGGCTCCCATCCCACGGGACCACTGTCCTTATGAGAAGAGGAAATTGGGACACACAGACCCCAGGGATGTGCACAGAGAAAGGGCCATGTGAGGAAACGGGCAGGACGGCCATCTACAAGCAAGGAGAGAGGCCTCAGAGGAAACCAACCCTGCGGGCACCTTGATCTTAGATGTCCACCGTCCAGAACCACCAGGAAAACAATTTCCGTTGCTGAAGCCCCGCCAGCCCCGCCCCGTCAGCCCCAGCGGACCAACACAGGCTTTGAGCGTTGGCCTGTGTTTCACCTCCTTTCACCTTGACAACAGCCCTGCATCCCAGGTGAGGCAGTGAGGCTCGGACAGGCAAGGAGCCTCGCCCAAGGTCACGCAGGTGTAAGCAGCGGAGCTGGACTTCCCATCCCCTGGGGGAGGGGCGGGGCGGGGCTGAGGCCACTCACGTGGGTCTCGGTGCTGAGGAAGTTAAGGCCATTCTGGTTGACCGCAAGGATGCAGGGGGCGGGCACCGCGCCGTTGCTGCAGCTCTGGACGTAGAAGAAGGAGGAGCCGAACATGGGCGAGGCGCTGAGGAGGCCTGGGGCGGGGGAGGGGCGGGCAGGTGACGCAGGCGCCTCAGTGCCGCCCCCCACCTGCTCGGGCGGCCCCTCCCGCCGGTCCAGCTGCCGGCCTCAGGCCCCCCTCCTTCCCTGCCGGGGCCCCCAGCCTAGGTGGGGCCCCGGCGAGGACTTCCGAAAGCTGGCACCAAAAATGCCTCTGTACAGAGGCAAAGGTGCCCCCACCCCGCCCTCCTCAACCAGGCCCCCACGGTTCCCTCCCCAGCCCGGACTCCTTCTCACCCAGAAACTGGGCGCGAGCCTGGTGGGGGCTGAGCGCCTGCATCTGCTGCCGGTGCTGGCCGAGCAGGCTGGGCCACGCCGAGGCGGCCACAGTGCGGTAGAGCTGGGCCGGGATGTACTCCTGGGCCTCGCGCCTGGCGTGCAGGGAAAGGCTGCTCTGAGTGCCGCCAGGCTTTACGCTAAACCTCCTGGACCCCCACTCACTGCGGAGTGAGGCTGACTCAGTGCCTGGGCACACAGCAGGTGCTCAATAACCGCTGGCCAGTACCACTAGGCTCCCCGTTTGCAGAGGAGGGAACAGAGACTCTGAGAACTTTACCAGCCAGTCCAAGGTCACACAGTGACCGGTCTGGGACGAGGCTTGAACCCAAGGTGCATTCGTCCTTTGTAGCCCCCGCCCCAGGGAGAAGCCCAGGCCAAAGGGGTGAGAAGCACACGCTGAGGGAAGTATCAGGGCAGCAGAGCAACCACCAGTGGCTGGTCAGAGACGGAGGGCACAGAGCACTGGGCCCACCAGGCCAGGCCTCCCCCTGACACATGCTGGATCCCCTGGGGCAGCCCTGTGTCTCAGGACATCTGAAAAATACCAACAAATACCGGTCCCGGCTGCCATGGGCTGCACACTGGGGAAGGGGGAACGTCAGGGGAACCCCTCAAAAGACCCTCCAGGCAATATCTTTCCTCTCTGCTCTGCTGGGTAAGAGCCTGGCATCTGACCCAGTCTCCCCAGGTCTGGATCCTGGTCCTACCACCTATTAGCTGGGGAAGCCATACCCCTCTCTGGGCCTCGGTTTCCTCATCTGTAAAAGGGGTAAAGAAAGTGTGGTTGGGGACTTCCCTGGTGGCGCAGTGGTTAAGACTACGCCTGCCAATGCAAGGGACACGGGTTCGAGCCCTGCTCCAGGAAGATCCCATGTGCCGCGGAGCAACTAAGCCCGTGCACCACAACTACTGAGCCTGCGTGCTACAACTACTGAAGCCCGTGTGCCTAGAGCCCGTGCTCCGCAACAAGAGAAGCCACCGCAATAAGAAGCCCGCGCACCGCAATGAAGAGCAGCCCCCGCTCGCCGCAACCAGAGAAAGCCCACGCGCAGCAACAAAGACCCAATGCAGCCAAAAATGAAATAAATAAATAATAAATAAATAAATTTAAAAAATTAAAAAGTGCGGTCGGGGAGATTAGCTGAGACAATGTGTGCAGAGTGCCTTGCAAAGAGTAGGAAGGCCACAACTGTATTTCTCCAGCGCTGGGATGATAACTTTCTGTGCTTCCTGCACTTTCCCCTTAAAATGACAGCACAGAAAGAGAGTTGGGTGCTGAGCCCTTACAGTGTGCTGGGCACCGGGACATCCTCTGTCCACACTCCACTGCCTTCCCTACGCTGGTTCACACCAGGGGCTCTCATAGTGTGGCCGAGGGTCTGGGAGGGCAACGCGACTCCCTTAAGAACCTGAGCGGTCATCTGCTCTCCCCTCTCGTTCCCTCACAAGTGCACGGTGGAGTCCGCCAGAGGCTATGTGACACGTGAGATCACAACAGACTGACAAAGAGGCAGAGACAGGCATCCAGCTGCCGTCTGTCACGCCAAATGGTACAGAGATTTGCAGAGTGTCAAACAGTGCCGCTCTTCTCACTGGAGTTTTTGGGAAAATACACTTGTGTTTTCATAACGTATTTATATTAATGTGTAATGTTACCTTCCACTATTTGTATTATAATTATCACATATACGCCCTTATATTAACACGGGGTGTCCTTTTTTTAATTACCTGCTAAGTCAATATTTTAAATCGTTTCTCAGTTTTAATTTTGAATAGTGTAAATATATGAATAGATACAACGCACAGAAACGAAAGCCCTTTGGGGTCTTATTTTTAAGAGAGTAGGGGACTTCCCTGGTGGTGCAGTGGTTAAGAATCCACCTGCCAATGCAGGGGACACGGGTTCAAGCCCTGGTCCAGGAAGATCCCACAGGCCACAGAGCAACTAAGCCCGTGTGCCACAACTACTGAGCTTGTGCGCCTAGAGCCCACGCTCTGCAATAAGAGAAGCCACCGCAATGAGAAGCCCAGGCACCGCAACGAAGAGTAGCCCCTGCTCGCCGCAACTAGAGAAAGCCCGTGCGCAGCAACAAAAGACCCAATAGGGCTTCCCTGGTGGCGCAGTGGTTGAGAATCTGCCTGCTAATGCAACGGACACAGGTTCGAGCCCTGGTCTGGGAAGATCCCACATGCCGCAGAGCAACTAGGCCCGTGAGCCACAACCACTGAGCCTGCGCGTCTGGAGCCTGTGCTCCGCAACAAGAGAGGCCGCAATAGTGAGAGGCCCATGCACTGTGATGAAGAGTGGCCCCCGCTTCCCACAACTAGAGAAAGCCCTCACGCAGAAACTAAGACCCAACACAGACAAAAATAAATAAATAAATAAAATTAATTAAGGAGCCAGATTTAAAAAAAAAACCCAATGCGGCCATAAATTAATTAATTAATTATTTTGTTAAAAAAAAAAAAAAAGAGTAAAAAGGCCCGAAGATGGAGAGCCTGGGATGACTGATGTCTCGCCTCTTCGAAAACATCAGTTTAAAGGCTGCCTGATGCCCCACAATTTGTTTTTTAATATTTATTTATTATTTAGGCTGCAGTGGGTCTTAGTTGTGCCACGCGGGATCTTTTATTTTTTTTAATTTTATTTTTTTAATTAATTAATTTATTTTTGGCTGTGTTGGGTCTTCGTTGCTGTGCACGGGCTTTCTCTAGTTGCAGCGAGCGGAGGCTACTCTTGGTTGCGGTGCGCGGGCTTCTCATTGCGGTGGCTTCTCTTGTTGCGGAGCAGGGCCTCTAGGCGCGTGGGCTTCAGTAGTTGTGGCACACGGGCTCAGTAGTTGTGGCTCGCGGGCTCTGGAGTGCAGGCTCAGCAGTTGTGACACACAGGCTTAGTTGCTCCGCGGCATGTGGGATCTTCCCGGACCAGGGCTTGAACCCGTGACCCCTGCAGTGGCAGGCGGATTCTTAACCACTGCACCACCAGGGAAATCCCTCCACAAGTTTTTTAAGGAATTCCCTGTCGTCAGAGATTGTAGGTGACACCACGGTGAACGTTTCCATGGCCAGATCTTTCTGCGGGGCCATGTGTATTTCCTGGACCACAGGGTGTGTGTCCCGAAAGCTTTTTGTCACTCCGTTTGCTCTGAGCTATTACTACCAACTGGAAGTGACCTGTCATGCCCGGAGGTGGGGGCCCAGCTGGACGGGCTGGGCTGGGTGGGTGCTCACGTGCTGGGCAGGTAGAAGTGGTCCCTGGCTCGGTGCTGCAGTGCGGCCAGCTTGGACACCTGCTGCAGCTGCTGCTCGCCGGGCTGGCCGGCCGGTATGCTGCTGAACAGGCCCTTCAGGTAGTCGGGCAGCACCTGCGGGGGACGGGGTGAGGCAGGTGAGGGTCCGCGGGCGGCCAGGCACTGGGCAGGCAACTGGGGAGGCGCAGACACAGACACTGAGTGGTTCCAGCCCCACTCACTTCCGGGGGAGGGTGGCCTGTCACTTCCCTGGGCTTCTGGGAGGAGTGACACATGACGGTGAGCTGGGAGGGCTGTGGCTGGGAAGCCACAGGACCCCGGGAAGCACTGGCACCCGCCTGCAGCATGCAGAACCTGGGGTCCCATTTCCACAAGTCCTCCGGCTGCCGCTGGCTGACCCTCAGGCACAAGAGCCCAGTGGCCGGATTTGGACTCGGAACGGTCGCAGCTGCGGCACCAGCTCCAGAGAAGCATGCGCTCTCTGTCCAAGCACATCCGCAAGTGTCGGCACAAGAGGAAGAACCAGGCTTTGTTAACCCCACGACCCTGACTTAGACGACCAAGTCTCAAAGGGGAGGAGCAGCACCACGAAATGACAAGGCCAGGCAAAGCCTTTCAGCGAGGGACAGGCCAAGTGCACAGCGCGCGAGGAGAGCCAGAGGAAGGAGGACAGAGAGGCCTCCTGAAGCAGTGCCATTGGGGCGGCCTCGCCGGAGACTCAGAAAAGCAGAGCCCGCAGGGAGCAGACGCCTCGGGGCCCGAATCATGAAGGCCTCAAACACCAAGGCCCGGGGGAGCCCGGAAAGTTCCAGAGCCTCAGAGCGGCCCGCGCTGACCTGGTTGTAGTGCATGGTCACGTAGAGCTCATTCTCGAACTTGAGCGGCTGATCCCAGAGCACGCGCCGGAACCACAGCGTGTAGCCACCATCCACCTGCTCCATCTCCGAGGCCACGTCCAGGATGTAGGCGCGGCGGCTGAGCGGGCACACGTGCTGGCCTGTGGGGAGCCGGGGGCAGCTGGCTGGGGTACGAGTGGCAAGCCCCCTCCCCGCTCTGGGACACAGCATCCTCAGTAAAGGAGAGCACGTTTATGGGACAGGGTGCCTGTGTTTGTGCAAGTTGTAACCGCAAGCTACAGCCCGCCTAGGTCTAGGGAAGTGCCCTGCGTGGTGCTCCGAGAAAGCCTAGCCCCTTTCCAGAGGAGGGCTGGGGACAAGGAGGGGCACACGAGGCCTCAGGTCAGGAGGGCCAGTGGATGCCTTTCTGCGGAGCTCCTTCAGGGGAGAACCCCCTGCCGGTCTCCTGGGGCGGGTGGGGAGGACGGTGGGGTCTGGCACTGAGCAGGTATCAGCCTGTACGAGAGGCTTAAGTTTTCATTTCCTGAACTGACATTTCTGTTTCCATCCCACACCTTCGGTAAAATTTTACCAAAGGTGGGGCGGGGTGGCACGATGATAAAGTCCAGACTCTCGAGGCCAGACAGTCTGGGTTCAAATCCCAACTGTGTGACCTTGGATAAGTCCTTTAATCTCTGCAGCAGGCTGAATAACAGCCTGACCCCAAAGATGTCCCCGTTCTATTCCCCGCCACCTGTGCATATGTACCTTCATGGCAAAGGGGACTTTGAAATGTGATTAAGGATCTTGAGATGGGGAGATTATCGTGGGTACCCAAATGGACCCAGTGGGTACTCAAGGGTCCTTAAAGAAGGAGAGATTGGAAGATGCTATGCTGCTGGCTTTGAAGATGAAGGAAGGGGTCGTGAGGCAAGGAATGTGGGCGCCTCTAGAAGCAGAAAAGGCCGGGAAAGAGACTCTTTCCCAGAGTCTCCAGAAGGAGTTAGCCCTGAGGACACTCTGGTTTCAGGACTTCTGATCTTCAAACCATATGATAATAAACCTGTGTTGTTTTAACCCAATGAGTATGTGCTGATTTGTTATGGCGGCAACAGGAGACTAATACAGTCTCCCTGGGCCTCAGTTTTCCCATCTGTAAAAGGGAACAATAACCGTCTCATTTCATATGGTTGTGGTGGGGATTAAAGCAGTTTATAGGATGACATGCTCTCAGCAGTGCCTGGGACATAGCCTCTGCTCCATAAATTCAGTTTTTGGGATCATTTTGTTACTGCCTTCCCCTCCCCCTGTGTCTTGGCTGGACTCCGGGCAAGCAGGGCTGAGGATACATGGTTCGGAGCCGAGGCAGCAGCGGGAGAGCTGGTTGGAGGTGGATGGAACTGACAGGCTGGTGGCAGGAAGCAAGGCCACAGCCTACAGCAGGTGGGCTGCAGGGGGAAGGGGTTCAGCTGAACTGAGAAGGGCCAGGTGAGACCAAGGGTGGGGGCCCTTACGGCCACTATTAAGGCGTTAAGAGACAGGTGAAAGTACTTGCACTTGTGGGTCCAGGAGTCGCATCCTATCAAGTCTCATCTTCCCTGAGGGCAGGGCCCACTGAGTGGCCCGAGGGGCAGAGGGAGGCATCAGGGGAGCCCTGTCTTCCAGGAACTCGCGATCTGACGGGCCAGGCAAGGTCACACAGAACGGAGCAGAGAGGGGCAGACGTGGGGCTGTGGGGGCTCGGGGCAGAGAGGTCCCTCTACCTGGGCCTAGGAGCTTCCTGGAGGAAGTGGCATCTGACCTGGGCCTTACAGTGGGGGTGGTGGGCGTGGGCCCAGCATGCCGCACCCTCTGGCCTCTGGCCACTCACCTCGGTTGGTGACAACAAAGATGACGTACTCATCAAAGGCCTCGGGGCGGGTCAGAGCCATCTCAGCACAGATCTCCTCCACCACGTCCAGGGCCACCTGCGGCGAGGGAAGCGTGAGGCTGCACTGGCCTGGCGACCTCTGCCCCCAAGGCCACCCAGACCCCCTGCGCAGAGGCGAGGATCCCCGAGGTCCCTGGGAGCCGGCCGCATGCAGGAAAGGGCACAACTTTTGGAGTCTGAGAGACTCGGGTTCCGAGTTGGCCTGTCTCTTATTTGCAGTTTGATCCTGAGCTGTAGGTCCCACCTCCCCCAGGCTCAGGCTGCGCCTCTGAGAGAGAAATCCTGCCGAGTTGGGGAGGCTGGGGGGCTCAGCACCCTCGGGGGCCCACCCTGGAGGCTGGGGTCCCTGCCCGACGGAGACATCCCGTCACTTACGGTGCACGTCTTGATCTTGAGATGGCGCTCGAGGCCTCCGGGGAGAAGAAAGAGCTGCCTCTTGGAACTGCGGCCGGCCTGGGGTGAGGAGATTGGGGAGTGGGAAAGGCCGGGCCAGGGCTCTGGGCCAGCTGCTGTCCCCTCCGTGGGGGTCCCCGACAGGGACCGGGCAGGGCCGGCGAGTGCGCGTGATGGGGTCTCTGGGCCGGGCCGTCTCACTCACCCCAACACCCCAGTGCTCACCAACATGGCCCGAAGCTCCATGCTGCTGGGGAGCTCCAGACGGCCACCGAAGCGCAGCGTTCTCTGCAGGTTCTGCTCACAGGCCTTGGCGATCCCTGCAGAAACGGGAGTCAGGGCCTGGCCCAGGGTGGGCAGGGGAGAAAGGGGCTCCTCTGGCCCCAGCCCTGAGTCCAAGGGGGGGGCGGGTAGAAGGGTGGGGCCGTGTGTCTGCTCTCCCTTCAGCAGCTGAGGAGACAGTTGAGAGGGCAGTGATTTACCCAAGGTCAAGAGCCAGAGTGTAAGAGCTGGATCTGAACCCCATCCCACGCAGCGGAGGCCCGCACGCCTTGCTTATCCATGAGCCCTGCAGACAGCTGGTGACTCGGGGCTTGTCCCCCGCAGGCCGTGTGTGGCTAAGATGACGCAGCTGTGTGCAGCATCCCAGTGCAGGAGCCCCCACCATCTGTTTCCCCATCTCTCTGGGCTAAGCAGTGCCCTCGCCCTGCTCTGGGGAGGGGTCTAGAGGGCTGGGCACACTCTGCCACCTTCCCTGGAGCTGAGTCTCTTCACCTCTGAGTCCAGGGAAGTCTGCTGCCTGAGTCAAAGAGGAGTCTTCAGAAACAAAGAGAGTGAGGTCCCCGTCTCCTTCACGGCCGCCGTGGTAACCACAGGGGCCCCGGCCTCTCTCTTAGGGGGACCCAGGGGTTGCTCTGGAAGCTAGGCTGGGGCTGAGGCTGAGGAGTGGCCCCTTTCCTCCAAAATCCAAGGGGAAAAGGCCAAGACCCTGCCACCAGCCTTGGCGCCCCTGCCTGAACCCTCTCAAGACCCCTGTTGATTCCCAAAGACCAGAGAAACAGGGCCCTGCCGCCTCCTCCGCCTCCACTCCCACATGCCACACATCCTCCTCTCCGGGCCTTCACCCCTGCTACTCAGCCTACCTAGAGATCCCTCCCATGTGCTCACGACCCAGAGCAACACTTCCTCTGGGAAGCCTTCCCTGATACGCCATCCTCCCCCCCCCCCCCCCCCCCCCCCCGGTTAGATCAGACAACCCATCGCATCTGCCCCTGCGGGACCTCCACAAACGTTTGGGGATGGACTGATGTTAGTAAACATTGCCCGGGCACCTGTGAAGGGCCAGGCCCTTCGGCCAGCTGCCCGGCCGGTCCTCACGCAGACAAGCCCTTGGCCCTGACTCCCCACCCGCTGGCCCCTCACCCTGGAAGGGCAGGCCTGGGGTCCGGCCCACGTCTTGGAGGAAGCGAACGAGGTGTGGCTGGAGGACTTCGGAGCAGCTGCGGTAGGCAGCCACGATGTACAGCAGCCTCCAGCCTCGCTGGCAACTGTCCCTGCAAGGACACACATGGGGCTACGCTGCAGGCGGCCGCTGCACTACGGTGCCACGCCAGGAGTCTCTCCCACTCTCAGGCGGCTCATCTTCTGAGGAGGCTCCTCCTCCCTGCCCAGTGAGAGCAGGGCCGGCGGGCCCAGAGCCGTGCAGAAGCTGTGTTCTATTGAGAATCCAGGTGGGAGGTAGGGAAGGCAGAGGACGAGCCCCCCCCCCGCCCCCCGGCCAAAAGACAAGCCTTCCCCGGGGGCATCTCTCTGGGTGACGGGAGGGCCGGGGGACCATGTGCAGAGCTGGTGGCAGGTAAGGCTGGGAGGGAGGGGCAGGAGGACGTGCTGAGTGGCTCTGAAATTCCTGGGGGATGCGAGCAAGTGGACGGGAGGGTGGCACACGCTTTGGGTCCCCACTGTGTGCTGGTCGTGTGCGGGACATGGAAGCATACCTTTGTGCTGCCCTGGTGTGAGGGTTTCATTGTGGGGACCTCCGGCGTCTAGGGACAGCACTTGGGCTTCCTTTGGGAAACCACCCAACCCTCCCCGGTCCCTGTGGTTTGGAGATGGGTATCAGAGCCAGGACTGCCCAACTAGAACACCGCAGCCCCCGCCCCCCGCCACGGCGACTGGTTTAGGGATGGGTGTGGGAGCCAGGTCTGGCCAGTTAGAGTTCAGCCTCCCTCTGGCTATGGTGATTGGTTTGGGGACAGGCACATGACCCAGGTCTAGCCAATCAGAGCTCTGTATCGTCCAGCCGTTGTGGTTGGCTCAGGGATGGGCATGGGACCAGTAAGACTGCATTTGGGAATTTTTGCTGCAAATATTGGGTCAGTCTTGCTTTCCCTGGGATTGCTGAGCTGGGAAATGTTTCTCTCCAATCTATGGGATATGTTGCTCGGGAATGATATCAACACAGAGGAAAGCAGGGCCAAGCTACGGAGAAGGACTGCTTCCTGATGACACTTGGGTCCAGCTGTGCCTGAGGTCCTACGTCAGACTTTTCAGTTACCTGAACCCTCTTTTGCTTAAACTAGATTTAATTGGGTTTCTGTCACTTGCAACCAAAAACCTGGACTCACACATTATCACCACATTTTCCAGATAAGGAAACTGAAGCTCAGAGACAAGAAAGGGCTTGTCCCAGACCAAGCGCGCTCTGTCTACGAAGTGAGGGAGAGACAGGGGGAGAGACTCCGGAGGCTGACCTGGCCCCTCCTGGAGCATGGATGCGCTGGGGGAGGGGAAGACACTCACTGCTTGGTGCTGGTGTTGTCTGTGATCTGCTTCACAACTTGGCAGTAACACTCGTCCCGCAAGACCTCGTGGTCCCTGCACAGCTGTAGGAGGGCGGGCCAGGTCACAGGTCACACGCCCAGCACACAGGAACAGGGTGGGCACTTGGAGATGGGCCTGGTGCCCCTTCCCCAGACCCCTCCCCACCAGTGGGATGCATTCCTCTTTGGGCCACATGAGAGCTTCCCTCCCCAAAGTCCTGCTACTCTGTTGATAAATGGGGAAACTGAGCCACGGGGCAGGCAAGGGAGCACCAGCAGTCAGCGGGACTGACCTTCAGGAGGGTGCAAAGCACGTCCAGTTCACTCTGACCCTTCAGCGAGGCGTCCCCCATGAACCGCATCACAGCTGGAGGAAACACCTGTCCCACTCGGGCCACCAGACCCCCAGCTGCCTGCCCCCCTTGGGGACCCTGGGGTTGGACGCCTCCCCGGGAGGCTGTGGCCAGAGGAGGAGGGGGAGGCTCCTCCTCTCTGCAGGGGCCCCACATCTGAGTTGAGGGAAGGGGTGGTGGTGAGCAGGGGTCACAGTGCGGGGTCCCACCTGGCCCAGAGCCCTGGCCGCAGTCCCACCCCCACACCTAGAAACATGTCTGTGGCCATCTTGTTGAGGCTGCTGTCGCTGAGCTCAATGAGGGAGTCCTGGAGCGGGATCTGTGGGGAGAGGGGCTGGATCACCAGGAGGCAGGGTCTTGGTGGGAGGGGCTGAGTCATGGGGGCGGGGTCTGTGATGGGAGGGGCTGAATCAGGAGGGGCGGGGTCTGTGGGGAGAGGGGCTGGGTGACCAGGGGCCAGGGTCTTGATGGGAGGGGCTGGGTCGGGAGGGGGCGGGGTCTTGATGGGAAGGGCTGTCATGGGGGCGGGGTCTGTGATGGGAGGACTGGGTCAGGAGGGGGAGGGGGGAGGGCCACGTGGTGCCTCCTCTTACAACAGGAGGGTCCACACCACCAAAAGGCAGCCGGGACGCCACTAGGGAAGACACTGCCCCTGGGAGAAACGCGGGCCCTTGGGGTGCTGAGTGCTTGGGTCCTATTGGGGACAAGGCTGTTTGGCCCACAGGCCTGGGAGGGGGCCTGGGGCTAGACACCTTGGTGAAGCAAAGCATGTCCTCCAAGGTTCTGGATTCCCGACCCTCCTTGGATTTCGGCCTGAGGCCGTCCCTGCAACAGGAAGCGGACACTGCTGACCAGTCTTGTCTCCAAGCTTTGGCTACACCCCCTTCCCACCTGGAGTGTGCTTGACTCAGTGTCAGCCCACTGGGCAGCAAGGCTCCGGAAGTGGAGGCTGCAGGCGGGCCTCACACCTCAGGGTTTCTCATCCCCCCCAGAACTGGGGCCTCCCGCTTGGGCAGCTGCAAGAAGCCCCAGAGAGACCCTCCCCGGGGTGGGGATGCGGCGTGGGGCCACCACTCACTGGGGTCTCCTCTGAGGGTCTCGGAAATACTTCTGGGCAAACTCGAGCATCGTGTACGGTGGGAGAGCCAGGCCGTCCTCCCCGCGGTCCGCGGAGCCAGCCCTGACTGGGGGACCCTGCAAGAGGGCCAGCCGCCGCACCCCGCCCAGTCAGAGTAGGCCCAATGCCACCCCCGGCTGACTGTGCCCAGACTCTCTCATGTGGGCCCACTGCCTCCCCAGTGGCCTGGTCCGGCTGACCCTTACCCCTCATTGCTTTCTCTCTCCACCCTGGCAAGCTCTGTGCCACAGGACTGGACCTGCTCCCCTCACCTGGCCCCGCCCCGGCCCAGGTGGACTTCGCCTGCTGGCCGGCCCAGGCTGGCCCTGCCCCATTGGCCTGGTCACAACCCTTCCGCTGACCCCCGCCCACCCGACCCCACTGGCCACGCCTCCAGCCATCTCTGGTCACATCTCAATAGGTCATACATCTGCCTAGCTGCCACGCCTCCAGCCATCTCTGGTCACATCCCAACAGGCCATACATCTGGCTGGCTCACTGCTGGCTCAAGCAGGCTGCCGGGCCCCAGGGTGGCCTGCTCTTGGCTGAGCCCCTCCCCTCCCCCTCCACAGTCAGGCGGACCCCCTTGCTGTGTCCGCCCTTCGGCCCAGCCCCGGGCAGCTCTCACCTCCCTCCTGCGGCCCACCTCCCGGGCCGCGGCAGTGGAGGCCACGGCAGCGGCCACGGCGGCAGCGCGGCCCCGGCCCGGCTCTGCGGGCAGCTGCAGAAAGTCGGGGGCAGCTGCAGGCTGCACCAGCTCCGAAGGGAAGCGGCCCACACGCCCATGGATGGTCCCAAATCGCCAACCTAGGGGGCGGGAAGGGCTCTGAGCAGCGGGAGGGTGTCATCTGGGGAGCAGGGGGGCCCAGGGATACAGAGCTTGTGCAGGAGGTGTGTCACGGGGCCATTCACAGAGGAGGACACAGCTCTGGGAAGGGAAGGCATTCCCTCAGCGGGAGCTGCAGAGAGCACAACGCAGCGCTTGTGGACCCTCGGGCCACACACATGGAAACGCTAATGTCCACGGAGACCCTTTAGCCAGATATGTGGGCAGAGGCCTGGGCTGCATGGCCGCCTTAGGAGCTGCAGCCAGGCCAGACCCTCTGGGACCCCGGAACCCAGAATCGTGCCTCCGCTGTTTGGGGTGTCTAGGTCTGGCAGCTGTGGCAGCTGAACGGGGGTCCCGGGGTACCTACCGAAGTCAGGACCTCGACGCCGCAGCTCCTCCAGGTACACGACCTTCTTGCCGACCACACAGCCAGCACTGTAGCCTGAGGGCCGGACCTGTGTCAGCACCCGCTGGGAAGCGCCCTCCCCCGCCCCCGCCCCCGCCTCCCCAGCCGTGCCCACCCCTCCCCGTGGCGCTGACCCATCCGAGGTGGCTCCAGGGGCTGCAGGTGGATGATGTCACCCTTGTGGAAGGCCAGCAGCGCTGGGTCCTCAGGCAGGAAGTTCCTCACAGCGACCACGTAGTCCGAGTCCTGGGTCAGCCAGGGGCTGGGTGAGGGCTGCAGTCCCATCCCCCTTCTCCCGGAGGCCAGGGGCCACTCCCCTGCCCCTCACACAGGACGTCAGAGCACTGGCCCAGGCCTCACCCCCTCCACCCCTCCCGAAGCCTCCCCACTGAGGCCAGGTGCTGGGCCTGGGGGCTGCCTGGTCTGGAGGGAGCATGGGGGCGGATGCTCCCGCCGCAGTGGGCAGCGGCGAGCAATGCAGTCCTTGCAGGAGGATGAGCAATGCAGCTGCCATGGAGCCCAGAGGCATTAGTAAAGGACTTTGAAGGAGCGGGCAGAGGGGAACGGGCATCCCGGCTGGAAGGCACAGCCCGTGCAAGAGCCTATGGACACAGTTGCTGCTGCACACACGCATCCATGCTTCCCAGGCATGAGCCCCGTTCTGGGCCCTCAGCCCTGCTGGGGGCATCTGTAGGAGGGCCCTGACCTTCTTCAGCTCCAGGATGAAGTCGTCCACCAGGGTCTTGACCTGGTGAGCTCGGGCTGAGAAGAGAATGACCTTCTCGCTGGCCAAGTTGAACTCCAGCATGTTCTGGGAGGGGATGGTCACAAACAGGATATCTGCAAAGCTGGAGGATGGGAAGGTGGCATGAGAGCAGGACCCTGCAGCTAGAGGGATGCCCTCCACCCACCGTCCTGCTCCTTCTGCGCCTGCCGGCCTCCCCTCCCCTCCTGTCCGCAGCTCTATTGTGTTCCCCGCACCCTGTGAACCCACAACCTTCCAGCCCTCCCCAAGTTGTGCCTTTTATTTTTTTGCCTCGTGATCCAACCACCCAGATTTTGCCCACACAAATCTCTCTCTTTCAGTCCTTGAGCAAACTCTCCAGCTCCTGCACCTAACCGGTGAGCGAGGCTCCCCCTCCCCCTCCCCCCCCCCCCCCCCCCCCCCCCCCCCCCCGCCGCCCCGTGCTCTGGTATAAAGGACAAGTGGGCTGCTAGGAGGGAGGAGTCCGAGGACTCAGCAAGGTCTCATCACGCCACCGAAGCACCCTTTCCCTTCCGAGCTGCGTCTGCATCTGGCTGTTCACATGGTCGCCCCCGCTGCACGGCGAGCTCTGTGAGGGCCAGGCTGCAGCGTGGCTGGAGATGGGGATGGGGTCGTGGCTCCCAGCTCCCCACTTCTTGGCTGTGGGACCCGAGACAAGCAACACCTCTCTATGAGCCTGTTTCCCTGACTGAAGGGCTTTGGCACAGAGCCGTGCATATGGTAGGTACAGTCGCCCCTCGGTATCCCAGGGGGACTGGGTCCAGGGCCCTTCGAGGGCGCCAAAGCCCACGGATGCTCAAGTCCCTCCTATAAAATGGCCTGATACTTGCATATAACCTATGCACATCCCGTATACTTTAAACCACGTCCAGATTCTTTTTTTTCTTTTCAGGTTACTCCTAACACCTAATTCAATGGAAATGCTGTGTAGATAGTCATAAAAGCAATGTAGACGTTATGTGAATAGCTGCTGGTGAGTGGCAAATTCAAGCTTTGCTTTTTTGGAACTTTCTGAAATTTTTTTTCTGAGTATTTTCCATCCGCGGTTGGTCGAATCTGCGGATATGGAGGGCCAACTGCACTCAGTCAACGGCCGTGAAGCCAGCCGGTGAGGAAGCGCTGGTGCCGGCCCACGTCCAGCGTCCGGCCAGCCCCATTCCCGCCCATCCGCCAGTCACCTGTACGTGCGCAGGACCCGAAGCGGCCCACCGGCCTCGTGGCTGCCCTTGACCATGCGCAGGAGTTTGATGCCCGTGTGGGACACAGCTAGGATCTGCACGCCAGTGCCCACGCTGCCCTGGGGTGAGGACAAGTGGCACGTGAGGCTCTTCCGGCCTCATCCCTAGAGCCCCTGGGTGGGCAGGGGGCAGGCAGGGGGCTCGCACCGTGGCAGGGAAGAGGCGGGAGAAATAGACCTCCCAGCTGTCGCGTGCAATGCTGACCACAGCCCGCTTCACACTCTCCGTCACCAAGGGCCTTTGCGTGTCCAGCTGGTTCTGGGCTAAGGGACACAGGTCGGGTCGGGACTGACCCACGTGGCATGGGGGGAGGCTGACCCTCAGCAAGGAGGTGTCAGTCTGTTGTGTTCCCAGTGTCCATACTGGCAAACTGATGTCCACAGACAGACAGGGACAGCCAAGGCCACAGCCAGTCAGGCAGAGCCCAAGCCAGACCTGCGGCCGGGCCGTGGGAGAGGCCAAGAGCAGAGCGGGGAGGGTTGGCGGGGGTGGGGTGTCTAGCTGGCTGCCCCGTCGACCTCCTTCCCTCCCCCTGGCCCCCACGGTACCAAACAGGGCTTTCATCTGGAGCCTCTCCTCCGCAGAGATGCGCAGGCAGGCCTCGGAGAACGTGTCGTGCAGGATCTGTGGGATGAGTGTGACACCGGCGGCCCGTGGGACTCCCCCACCCGGGAGCCCACGCTGGACCGTTTTAGGACGACTGGGAATGTGGCAGGGGTGCCTTTACGCAACAGTGGGGTCATCTGTGTAAATCAGATCCCACTCCCGAGGATGCTCTCCCTTCTCCTCACCTCCACCCTCCCCAAGCCCTAGTTTCCTCATCTGTATGGTGGGGCTTGGGTTGGACCCCAGGCCCCGTGCAGCTCAGACCTGCTGTGAGTCTGGTTAGGTGGGACTGTGGGCTCTTCGACCCTGTCTACAGTGGGGGCCTCGGCAGAACAGCTTCCCCTCCTCACTGTGGTCGAGGACCCCAAATCCAAGGAGGAGGATTTGCAGACGGCTAGGCTATGCACCCCCTGCTCTGCTGAGTACAAGGGGCATTTAGGGAGAAGAGGCCCTCACCTGGCGGAACAGCAGGTCCAGCTGCACAGGGTGGCTGTAGCTGTCCTTGGGGTAGAACACCTGTGGGGGCAGGGTTTCCGTGAGGACCTTCTGGAGGCCCCTCCCCCGCTGCAGCCCCACTGCTCTGCACCAGCCTGCTCTGACCCTGACCCTGGCTCAGCTCCGCCCTGACCCGGTCTCCCGCCCGCCTCGGGCCCCTCTGCCCCCATCCAGCCCCAGCCGGGCTCCAACACCTCTTTGCGCAGGAAGATCTTCCAGGGGGCATGCTGGTAGCCGTAGAAATCGGGGCTGAGGAGGCGGTGCAGCCGCGTCTGCACGGGGTCCTCAGCCGGCTCCAGGGACCGTGAGGCCAGCACTGCAGGGGTGGAAGCGGGCTGGGGCAGAGAGGCCTCCCGGCCCGTGGCGTACACACACCTGATCACGCGGGCACACGTGCACACTCACACAGCCCAGCCCTCCTCCCCGCACATGGAGACCCGGCGCCCGCAAGCCCAGCCAGGGGCCGGGGGCCTGGGAGCAGGAGAGACAGGCCGCTGCCTGGAGGCCAGGCCCCGGCAGGTGTGGGCGGAACAGACAGTTCAGAAGGACAGAGCTCTCAGTGCCGGGAGCTGGGGTGGAAATAAAACCAGTGATTTAGGAAAGTCTGGGGGCTGGTCTGTGAGGGGCGTTCGGTCTGGGCGGTCGGGCAGACCTCTCTGAGGAGGTGACACTTGAGACCTGAATGTTGAGGAGGTGCTGAGCATGCAAAGATCTTCCGGGAAGAGCGTTCTAAGCAGAGGGAACAGCAAGGACAAAGGCCCTGAGGCAGGAGTGAGCTCGGTGTGTGCCAGAAACAGTGAGGAACAGAGTGTCTTGGGGGGGGCGGGAGGAGATGGGATTGGGAAGGTGGGCAGGTCATGCTGCGTCACGTGGGCCACAGTGAGGAGTCTGGAGTTTATCCCAGGAGCCACTGGAGCACTGTTGACAGGTGTGACGTGAACCGACTGATCTCTGTTAAGAGGGCTGTGGCTGCCGTGAGGCAGGAGATGCAGAGGTTAGGGCTCCAGCCGGGAGGCCTGGGTTTCTATCCCTGATCTGATACTGTTGAGCTGTGTGATCGTGGGCAAGTCACTTAACCTCTCTGGGCCTGTCTCCCCACCTGTAACATCTAGAGGCACAAATGGTACTGTGTTGAAGGGTCTTAGTGAGGATTTAGTGAAGTCAGAGTGGGCTGGGACTGAAATCAGTCTTAAGTGTTGATGCAATTACACAAACGTCCACACTGTGGGTCCACACGGGCCCAGGGACACGGACACACGTGCCACCGTCACGCAGACCAAGTCTCACCTGTGTTCACACTTGGACACCTGCCCTCGGGCCCCTCCCTCCCTCCCTCCTGGCCCTCACCTGGAGTGGGCCCCACGGATGGCCTTGGTGTGCTGGTCACTGGCTTCACCAGGGCTACGGCCTCTCTGGGGACCTGTCCCTGCCCCAAAGACAGCGCTCAGGGGGGAGCAGCAAGGCCACAGCTTATAGGGGCCAGCTGGTTTCTGAGGCTCCCCCAGAGGCCCCACTTTGTCCTTTGTTCCACCTGGGCCCAGCCAGACCCTGCCCCTCACCTGGGTGCCAGGTGCTGCCGCTGCATGGCTCATCTGCGCCCTCAGGATCATCAGGGCCTCCTCGTGGGGGTCCGGCCGCTTCACGAACACCCTCCCGCCGTCCTTCCTGGTGGGTGGGACACTGAGTCTCCTCTTCCCAGCCACATAACTCTACAATAGGGAACTTTTTCCTCCACCCCCATCACTATAAACGAGAACCCAGAGAGGACCAGAGACGGGTGTGGGGACACACAGCACACCCTAGAGAGCAGTCCTGGCCTCCCTCTGCCCGGGTGGCTCATCTGGACCACCTGTGTGAACACACTCACTCCCTAAAAGTTGCTGGGCGGGGGGGCTGCGAACCCAGCAGATGGGCACATGGGTGGTGGCTGCGCAGGCCCGTGGGGAGGCCGCCGTCCAGATGGCTGGAGGGCTGGGGAGGCCAGGCTGACCTGAAGGCTTCGGGCCAGCCTCCCCGGGGCGGCTGCTGGTGTTGCCTGACGATGTCCTTGATCTGCTGCGTGGGCTGCGGGAAGTGCTCCGAGTTGAGGGTCGAGGACCGGACCAGCTCTAGGCTGGGCGAAGCTGCGGCAGGGGCGCGGGGGCACAGGTGAGAGTGCCCTCCCAGCCCTGCCCTGGGAAGTGGGAGGCCCCCCGGGCCGGGAGAGGACACTCACTGGATTCTGGAGGCGCCCGGTCCTGAGCTAGAATGGGGACGGCCACGGGCTTGGTGGGGGGCCTCGGGGCCTTGACCAGAGGAGCGGGAGCCACAGGCTTTGGAGCACAGCGCAAGAGCACGGGCTTGGCCGGGAGTCCGGTGCCTACGAACTTCGGCCGGGCCTCTGGCGCTATGGGTTTCTGTGGAGAGCAGGGTGTGGGGTGGACTTCCCGGGACACATCAGTCTGCTCTCAGGGACCCCATGTCTGCCCAAGACGGGTTGAGGGGGGTCCTGGCTCAGAGAGGCGCAGCGATGCCCCAGGGCACCACAGCACTCACCTGGGGAACCAGACTCACCTCTGGGGGCGATGGCCTTGGGCTGGGACTCAGGGGCTGCTGCTGGAGCGCCATGGCCTGCAGGGTCATCTCCCGGGCCTGGGGAGAGTAGCGGTGGTGAGCGGGCAGGCCCAGGCTCCGCCCCCCGCAGCCCCCAAGCCCGGCACTCACCAGCAGCACAGCCTGCTTGCGGATGAAGGCCTGCTGCAGGGCCAACGTGGAGGCGTCCAGGCCTGGAACTGCAGGGGGGCTGTGTCAGGGGACGTGGATCCAGAGGCTTGGGAGATGGGGGGGATTCCCTACCATGCCTGCCCCTCCTCCGCCGGCTCAACCTCTCCCCACGGCCGAGGCTGCCTCTGTTCTAGGGCCAAAGCAGCCCTGAGAACCGAGGGGCTCCACCCTGCCCGACCCTGGAACCGACCGGGGGCAGCCACTGACTTAGCTTTGGCCTTGGCTCTGGAGGTCTCCGGGGGCCGCCTTTGCTGCCGCTACTGCCATCTCCACCAGGCTGGCCTCCCCCTTTCATGCGGTAGGCAATGGCTGTTGGCTTCTCCAGGTCCTGGGAGCGGGGGCAGGTGGCTCAAGTGACTGCCCCAGTGCCGTACTCCCCAGCTTCCAAGGCAACAGGCACCTGACACCGCCACCGCCTGTGTCCTGGGGGCCTCCCACCGGCCAGCATCTGCTGCGTGCCCGCCCTCTGCCCACACGGCACCCCGGTCAGGCCTCCGGCAACCTTGCGAGCCCCAACCCACCCCTTCCACAGGGGAGCAAACTGAGGCTCAAAGGGGCTGCGCCCTGCTCAGGGCTTCACGTTATGCCTTGGAGGGGCTCCTGGGAGTTCCCAGAGTGAGCAAGGGTGCCCGGGGGCCCGCTCCCAGTGTGTCCGGGACCCCCAGCTGTGGGTCCTTCCGAGCACCTCTAGCTGTAAGGACACCCTCATCCTTTGCTTGACCCCCAGCAGAGATCCAGAGAGGACACGCCACCCCAGACCCTGGCTGAGAGCGGCTCCTGTGTGCACACGCCGTGCTGGGGTCTGCAAATGCCCTGCTGCGTCCCTACCGCATCCCCGTAGGACAGCACGGGGTCGAAGAGGCTATCCAGGTAGCAGTCCAGTCCTTTGTGGGCCACAGCGGGCTCCCCAAGGCTGTCCGAGTCTGGCGGGGTTGGGGGACACAAAAGTCAAGTCCTTTTCTCCTGCTGATGACCACTCCCGGCTCCCAGGCTCCCCCCCCCACCAGAGACAGCGGCCACTGCTGGTCGACCTTGGTGGGTCGCTGTCCCTCTCTGGGCCTCAATCTCCCCATTTGTACCGTCCTCATTGTGGCTGCAGTACCCATCAGAGTTGGCCACGACCGGCACGTGCCCCAGGGGCTGGGGCCTAGCGGGCGCGTCCTCGTCCGAGTCCCAGCTGTTTCCAAACACCCTGTGGGGATGGAGAACACACAGCAGCTGACCCCCCAGAGACCCAGAGCCCTCCCAGAACCCCCGTCCTCTCCTGTGCCCCGGAACTGGCTGACTCTCTCCCTTTAAAGGCAGGGCCCTTTGGCGAGCCCCACCCCAGTGAGGACCTCAAAGCTTAAGTTCAGAACGCAGTCCCCCACTGCCAGCATCCAGGAGGGGGAGCCTTGTGCTAGGAGAGGCCATCTCTACCTGGGACCTCCCCTGCCAGCCGTGGGCCCCTCTGCACCCACGATGAAGTAGGCTTTCTGTCGCGGGAACTCCCTGAGTAGCTCGAGGTCCGACACCAGGTCCAACACGTAGTCGTGGCCGGCCAGCTCTGCCCACTGGACCCCCTTCTTCCTAGCCACCGTCCAGCCCCGCCAGCCGTCGGTCAGCCCCCTGGAGACAGCACGCGAAGGGCTGGGAGTAAGGGACAGAGCCGAGAGGTACCACCGGGGGAGACCCTGGGATGGGAGCCAGACACCACTCATGGCCGGAGTGGACCCTCTGGGGCTGGGGGCCTGGCCTCTCGTCCCTCCCTTCCTCCTTCCGAGGTGCACAGGGGTGCACTGGGTGGGGCATTCCAGGAGCCCACCTGTGCCTCAGAATGTCTCCAGCCACCTCTTCCCCCGTACTCCAGGAGTGCACCGGGCAGGAGAACTGGTCACCTGGGCGGCAGCGGGTGCAGGGCTCAGCCCGGAGCGTCTGCGGGCCAGTCCTGCGGCTCCTGTGCTCTCGTCCTGGACCCTGAATTTGCATCTCACGGCCCTGGCTCCCCTCCCCGCTTCCAGGTCCAGCCGCCATGCGCCCACACACACTGACCTCTCTCCAGGGCTACATCCCGCAGGCCCCTCCCCAGCGCCTCCTAAGCCCAGGCTACTGGCGCCTGCTGACTCCGGCTGCCCCTCCGTGGGGCAGGGAGAGGGCAGCTCACCGTTGAAGCAGCCCACGTCCAGCGCCATTCCGGCCTTCTCCTGGGTTGCTTTCCACTCGAGCTGGGTCAGAGGGAAGGTGCGGGCAGCGCCAGAGCCCTGCTGTTGAGCCTGGCCCATGGCCTGCATGAGGCGATGTTGACACACAGCCTGGAAGCCATTCCGCCCATAGTCAGACACAAACCTGATGGGTAGGAGTTGGCGCGAGGGTGAGGAGGGACCTGAGGCTGGCCGGCAGTGGGGGAAGGCCCCGAGGCTAGTCAGGGGGCCCAGGCCGGCCCAGAGCTCTGAGAGTGGTCTACAAATGATCTCGGGCAGCCCGGAGTTCCTGGGCTAAGCGGAAAGCGTCCAGGCCAGAGGTCCAAGGACGGCCAAAGCGGCTCCAGGTTGGCCCACCTAAGCTTGTTGGAGCAAAATGTCACTGCCAGGGTAGGGGCTGCAGGGGGTGTGGGCAAAGACCTGGCCTCTGGGCACTCCCTCTGTTCCCTCACCAGGCCACCCCGGGCGGTCATCGGCCCTCTCTGAGCCTGCTTCCAAGTTCACAGAGACGGCCGTGAGGGTTCAACCTGACCCAGGACCAACCAGCCTGATCCCTGGCAGTGGCGGGCACTCCTTGTGCTGGGCTCCCTGCCCCCTCCCCACCGCTGGCAGCCTGGCCAAGAGCACCAGAGGAGCAGGCAGACAGCGGCTGCCAGAGGGAAGCTAGAGCCGTGCCCACGGGAAGCCCAGAAGGCAGGTAGTGGCCCTGCCCCCGGCACAGATTCCCAGGGCCGGCCAAAGGAGCTGCCCCTACTGCACACGGCTCTGGGGAGCTCTGCACGCTCTGTAGTTCACAGTTACCCTGTGAGGTGGGTCCTGTTACCATCCCCAATTTCCAGATAAGGAAAGAGGCTCAGAGACGGGCAGTGACTTGGCCCCGGTCACACAGCAACTAAGTGTCAGAACTACGATGCTGCCCAGGGCCTGCTTGAGCTCCTTCCCTTGCAAATCATTCATATCACCCAGCACAGTGACAGCAACGTCACCATCAGCTCATCAAGACCAGGATGCTGACAACGGCCACACGCACGCAGCAGGCTACACTTACCGTGGGCCTGGGTCTGTTCTAAGCACTTCACACGTGTTTGCACATTTAATCCTCACACAGCCTACTACGGAGGTACTCTTATCAGCCCCGTTTTATAGGAGAGGAAACAGGCTCAGAGACATTAAGTAACTTGCCCAAGGTCACACAGGTCATACGCGGCTGAGCTGGGATTTGAACACAGACTGTCGCAGTCCCTACTCCTAACCATACCGCTACACCCCGCCCCCCAAGATGTGAGAGGTCAGCGCCTCTCTTCCAAATTCCCCGCACCCTGGGCTGGCTACCTCCGAGTTCCAGAAGCCCTGTACCCCGCCTCACCCAACTTCCGCCCTCTGCAGTGAAGCCCCGGGCCAGCCCCCAAGCCTGAGCTTCCAAGGACCGAGCCTCCCTCCTGGCCCAGCCTGACCCGGCGTCCGCCCCGGGCCCCCCAGCTCCACTCACTTGAGCAGGTACTTGTCGAGGCGCGGGGAAGGCGTGAAGCCGCTGAGGCAGGCGGCCAGCAGGAGCCAGCCCCGCTCAGCGTTGTGGGCACTGGGGTTCCGCCACACCTGGTTGGCCAGCTGCGCCAGGATCTCATCCCGCAGCTCGGGCACCGCCAGCCCTTTCTGCACGATGTAGTTCCCGAAGACGTGGTCCTGGGCTCCGTGCAGCTGGGGGTCACCCATGAAACGCAGGATCTGGCCACAAACAGACTCTCCTGGGCTTCTCGGAGGGCTGTTCCCGCCAGGTCCCCACCCCCACCCCACATCCCTCTCGTGTCCTTCCCATGTCCCCCTGCCCATATGAAAGTCCCCCATGTTACAGTGTAATAGCCATACCCTGGGCCAGGTGACCCAACCTTTGGGAAAAAATCAAGATTCTCCTGCTCACGAACCTTCTATAGCCCCAGCCCCTCCCCGCACCCCCGGCCTCCAGGAGGCCCCTCACCTCCTGCACATTCCACGCCCCAGAAGGTACTTTCTAACATGCATATCCGACCACATCCCTCCCAGGCTCATGGCTTGGGCTAGTAGAGGGTCCAGGAGGGCAGGGCGAGGGGCCTCGCCGTCTGGCCTCGGGGACAGGGGCTATGAATTCGAAGGTGGTCTAGGCAGACCCGTACCAGCTTGAAGATGCCCACGGCCTCTGCATGATGCTCCGCCGGCAGCCGTGTGAGGGGCGTCCTCAGGGGCGCTGCCAGCATCCCGAAGGCAGGTTCCTGGGGGCACAGGGCAGGAACGTGGGCACAGAGCTGGGACAGACGGACGCGTTTGGGGCACAGCAGCCCGGGAAACGCAGGTCCCCAGTGTGCAGACGGGTAACCGGCTTGCAGAGGGGCAGACACCAGCATCTCGGTGACAGAGCCCCCACGAGGCCCCCTCGGGGCAGGAAATGAGGAGCAGGGACGATGCGCTATGGATCCACCGCTCGTTACGTTTCTGAAATGTTTCCAAGCAGCCACCTCCCGAGCCCCCGAGGGCCCTCCACCGCTATCCAGGGCCCCCGGAGACCCCGGCCTCCTCATGACACAGACCCAGCAACTGAAAGGCTCATACCTGATCCCACCGCGGGTGGCCAGGAGCCAGCCCCAGGCTGAGGACAGTGCCAGCTCTAACTGGGCCTCTGCCAGCCCTTACCTTGAAGTGGCACCGGACAAACTTGGCCATGGGGTAGTTGTTGATATCCAGGGGCAGCGTGACCCGGGGCTCAGCCTGAAGCCGGGGAGTCCGCACGGGGGCCACCCGGGGCATCTGGCCCGGCCTGAGGCCTGTGGACAGAGGAGGCCATGAGGGGCCTGGTCCCCTCGCGCACCCGCTCCCACCACACCACCTGGCGCCGATGTACCTGCCACTGCTCGCAAGAGCCCAGCCAGCTCCCCCGGGACCTCCAGGTGCCCCACAGCCACCACCTGTCGCTTGCTCAGCTCCTGGGGGGACGGCACAGGGTGAGGAAACAGGCCTGCTGCTCCCCCACCTGCCGGCCTCCCTTCCTGTCCCCTGCGGCCACCCGGACCCCGCACCCACCTCCTGCCCCCGTAGCCGCACCTCCGCCACCCAGAGCCTCCACTCCGCCCTCGGCTGCAGGAAAGCAGATGGTCAGGGTGGGCAGCGGCGGGCAGAGGCGACGGCCCCAGGCCCACCTCACAGATGGGGGGCAGAGGTGCGGCCAGAGAAACGGGGTGTGGGAAAAGACAGCGAGAGAGACACAGGCCGAAGGCACAGAGTGACACTTTGGGAAGGAGAGACGCACAGGATTTCTGGGAAGTCCTGGAGAGACGTGTGACAGGGCCCCTCCCCGGCGCCCACAGAACCTCCAGTAAAGGCGCAGCTCCTCGGGGCTTTGGGGTTATGTCTGTCTGTCTGGCAGTGGGTTATACAACGATAAGCTGAGACTGGCACGAAGGCGAGAGCACCACCAGAGCCGGTGCTGTTCAGGTCGCCAGATTCTAATCAGGCCCGGTCACTGGGGCCCCTGCTGTGAGTCCCGCACTAGCCACACCCTTCCCATGCAGCCTCTCTTTCAACTCCCTGCACATCCCCAAGGGGTGGGTGGGGAGATCGCGGCTACTGAGGGCCCAGCGGGGATTCAAACCCAAGCCCGCCCCGGCCAAGTCTCCGCCTGGGGGCCAAGTGCTTCCTCCCCGTTCCTGTTGCCCCACCCCCACCCCCGGAGCCCGACGGGGCAGGCCAGACTCCTGGGAGGAGGGCGAGGGGCAGGCCTGCAGCACCTTGAGGTGACGCTGGTGGCTTGTACATGTGTGCACCAGGGCCCGGAACTTCACCAGACGCCTCCTCATCTGCTGATACCGCTGCCTGGGGGTGCGGAGGAAAGAAGGGTCTGGGTAGGGGGGTTTCGGGGCAGGGGTCATGAGTGACCAAGGGGCAGAGATGCCCACACCCGCCTTGCTTGGGTATCAGTGCCCACATTTTACTCCGGGGCCCTCTGCACAAAGGGAAACAATCTCGGAGAGGGCCAGTGACCTGGCCAAGGTCACACGACAACCTGAGTGGCAGGACCTGGATTAAACCGTCTGGACCATGTACCTCCAATCAGGTTGTAGTCCCAGGATATGGGACATGCCGGGGAGGGGGGGGCCCTCTTGGCTGGAGGGATTCCCACCCACCAGTCACAAGGACCAGGGGGTGGGAGGGAAGGACATCCAAAAGCATAGACACAGAGAGTCTGATCACCCTTCCTGCAGAGGCCCTACTCTCAGCTTGCATGCCTCCAGGGACAGGGAGCTCACTACCCAAGTTCAGGCTCGGCCTTCCCAGAGCCTGGCCGTTGGACTCCAGGGAGTCCTGCCCTCTCTGGGCCACACCTGGCCAGGTAGCCACGGGCCCGGCTCTGCAGCAAGATGATCTTGCGGCGCAGGGAGCGGAAACGCCTCTGAATGAAGAAGCCGCGGAGGCAGCGCTGCAGCGTGAGGGCTGCCCGGTTCAGGACGTGCTCCCGCATGCCCTCCAGCAGCTGGTGCAGGTGCTCCTTCAGGAACAGCTGAGGGCAGGAGGCAAGGACTGAGGCAGGGGAAGGCCATGTGACTGCCTGGAGACCCCTCCCTCTCCAGAAGTCCATGGAGGCAGACAGACAAGGCAGCCCTGGAGTAGGCTGGAGGATGTGCTGGGTCCGGAGAGGCGGGGGAAGGCGGGCTGGTGAATTACGCAGTGGGGACGGCCGGGAAAAGTCCGGAAGCAGGACAAGCATCCATTTTCCAGCTCGACTGGATGGCCTCTGGGACAGTAGCCTGCAGCCTGAGTGTTTCTGAGCCCACAGGCTCCAGCCGTGGGGCACCCAGGGGCTGAGTGCCGGTAGGACTCACCTTGCTGACGCCGACGCGGTACATGTTTGGCGTGACCGTGCACAGGCGGCTCAGCACGGACACACACATGTCCCCAGTGGCTGGCAGGTTGCGCTGGAGGGACACTAGACAGCGGTACCTGCAGGGCCCAAACCCAGTGTGGGTCTATGGGACCCACCCGGTCAGCCCCCGTCTCCCGGAAGCCCGAGTCCCAGCAGTGCCTCTACTCATTGTGTCTTCTAACCAGAAAAGGGCTTTCTGTCCTCAAGACTCTGCTGAGGTGGCGCAGTGGTTAAGAATCCACCTGCCAATACAGGGGACATGGGTTCGATCCCTGGTCCGGGAAGATCCCACGTGCCGCGGAGCAACTAAGTCCATGCGCCACAACTACTGAAGCCCGCGCACCTAAAGCCCGTGCTCCGCACCACAATGAGAAGTCTGTGCTCTGCAACGAAGGGTAGCCCCGCTCGCCGTAACTAGAGAAAGCCCACGCGCAGCAATGAAGACCCAACACAGCCAAAGATAGATAAATAAATAAATAAAATTAAATAGAATAAAAGAGGCCTTAAAAGTAAGCTCAGGGCTTCCCTGGTGGTGCAGTGGTTGAGAGTCCGCCTGCCGATGCAGGGGACACGGGTTTGTGCCCTGGTCCAGGAAGATCCCACATGCCACAGAGCAGGTGGGCCCATGAACGATGGCCGCTGAGCCTGCGCGTCCGGAGCCTGTGCTCCGCAGCGGGAAAGGCCACAACAGTGAGAGGCCCGCGTACCGCAAAAAAAAAAAAAGTAAACTCAAAAATTATAAAAATAAAAAAAAAAATACTGAGCAACCCTAAAACTGTAATAAATTGTTTCAGTAGAATAAGGTGATTTACTGCCATCTGCTGGAAACTTATCAAAATAACTATTAAAATTACTACTCTTTAGAATCCACACACACAGAATAAAGCTATGAAAAAATACAAAACAGTAAATACATGTTCCACATAACAGCTGGCACGTGCTGGTCTCGTGTACTGCATAATCTGAGCAACACTGCGTGGCAAGCCCTATTCATCCTGGGTTGCGTAATCCTAGGGCCACGGTGGGCTGGGAAGGGGTCTCTGGAGCTCAGAACCACCCTGACCGAGGTACCTGTCGATGAACGCCTGGAAGGGCAGCCGCACCGGAAAGCCCTCCTTGCGGATCCGCACAGTCTCCAGCACCCCCGAATAGCGTAGCTGGGCCATCACCACATCTGGCTCAAAGAGGCCTGGCTCCTGGGGGAAGGCTCAGATAGGGAGCCTGCACATCGGCCCAACAGACGGAGGGCCAGAGAGGCAAAGCCACTCACCCAAGGTCACACAGCATGGGGAGAGGACTTGGCTCCCCCAGGGACCTCAACCATCACATACCTTCTTGTGGTTGGGCTTCAGGCACCTGACGAACAAGGGGTTACACCTGGGCAGGGGCGGGAGGAGGGCAGTGTGAGGCCCCAGAGAAGGAGGGTGCTTACCCCTGAGGGTCACAGGGTGGGTCAGAGGTGAGGCTGGGTGCCGCGCCCCTGCCACGCCCACCTCTCCATCTTTTCCACCAGATCCAGGAGCGACTGCTGGAACTTAGCGGCCACCGTGTGCGCCTTGTAGAGCCGGGTGACGGAGCTGCTCTTGCCCAGGCGCTGAGGGGCAGCCTGCGGGGCATGGCTGGAGAAGAGGTGTGCCACCACCTGGGCCAGTCAGCAGTCAAGGCACGGGAGACGAGAGACAGGGATGGGGAGAGACCCAGAGGCAGAAATGAGAGAGAGAGAGAGAGAGAGAGCACGAGCAAGAGAGAGAGAGACAGAGAGAGACAGGGAAAGAACAAAAGGCATCAGTCTCTGCACCAGAGGGGTCAGAAAAGTGACCCGCTAGCCCCCCGTCCTCTCTGTGAGGCCGTGTCCTCCCAGCTGGCATACCTCTCAAGCGAGGGTGCTCAGCGCCTTCCAAGGGGCCCGCCCGTGGCTGCGGAACACACGGGCACTGACTCCGTGCCTGGCCCCGAGGTGGCCTGTTACAGACCTGGCCGTGAACTCTGGCAATGTCCTCAGGGGGAGGGTGCCCGTTCAACAGAGGGGGAAGTGGAGGCCGAGAAGGTGTGGGGATGGAAGAACCGCTCAGGGAGGGACGGGGTGGGGTGAGCCAGAGGCAGGACCGGGCTGGGAGAGGGGCCTAACGGTGGGCTGCGTGCTCTGGCTGCGGGGGGCTGGGGTGGCGAGGTGAGGCCCGCTCACCCGTGTCCGGCTCCGCACAAACAGGTCCAGCACATCCTGGCGCACCTGGTCATGGTTCTTGTCCAGGAACTTGTGCACCTGGAAAGGGGGAGGGGCGGGGCAGCTCGGGCTGGACCCCACTCCCACCCCACGCGGCCCCGGGGTGTGTCAGCCTGCCTTCTCCCCTCCTCCCCCCTCCTCCTGATGGTGGGTCAGGGGCTCACAGCCCCGGGTGACCCTGGCCCTGCCCCTCCAGGCCTCGGCCTCCCTGTCTATCCTAGGAGGGACGGGCCCCTCCCCCTGCTCTGGTCCCCTCCCCTCCTGCCCCACTAGCCTCTCCACCCCCAGGGCACGGGCAATAGCCACAGCTTCACGTGACCAGTCCACGTCTTGGCCCCATCCTCAGTGAGGACACTGCCCTGTGCCCATTCTACGGATGAGGAAAACGAGGCCCAGCGGGGACAGAGGCTCAAAATCCTGGCCTGAGACGGCTCCAGGGCAGGAATGAGCAGAGGTGACAGTGGTGACAGTGACCGCTGCTGGGGGCTCCTTCTCATCACACCCACCCTGGCCCTGGACTTCTCTCACTTGCCCCGTGAGACGGGCACTATTATCATCCCCACTTTCCAGAGAAGGACGCTGAGGCTCAGAGAGGTAAAGTGACTTGGCGAAGGTCACACAGCTGAGGATCAGCAGGGCCGAAACGGGAACAGGTGCCAGTGTCTCCAGTGGCGGGGAAGGGCGCTGGAGGCCACGGGTCTGGGTCTCACCTGGTAGGTGACTCTGCCCGCGTAGTGCTTGATGGTGAACTCGGGCAGCGGCATCTTGGGTCTGGAGTAGAGCGGGTTGGCGCCGTGGTGGTAGTGGCACTTCTGCAGAAACGTGTGGTCTGTGGCCTGGGGGCAGGCGGCGGTCAGCGGGTAGACAGGGGCCCAGCATCCCATTCCTCACCTAGTGGCAAATTCTCCAGCCCCGACTGATCCCCAGCGAGCACCGGGGAGGGGGAACAAGTCCCCTCTGCCCCCGGCTGCCCACTGCTCGGGCTGGGGTGGCCTAAGTGGACCCTGAAGACGGGTGTGCTCCCAGCTGCCCCCCATCCAGCTCAGCTGTCTCTGCACGCTCTAGTCCCACTGCCCAGAGCACCCATCCCACCCTTGTGTTTTCCAATCGGAATCTGAGGTCCAAGCACAAGGTCACCTCCTCCAGGAAGCCTTCTATGACTTCCCAGGCTGGTGCAGCCCCTCGTCCCGAGCCCCCATCCAGCCTCAGTCACCCTGGGTTTGAATGGCAGGTTGGGAGTCCTGAGCTTCCGACCCCACGCCAGAGCAGAGAGGAATGCAGGACACGAGGCTCAGAGACGTCCAGCGTCCTGAGCAAGCTCACCTGGGGGAAGCAGCACTGGTCGTCGAGGATGCGCAGGATGCCATAGGGCTTCAGCGAGATGAGGCTGATGCAGGGCTGATTGTCGGCGAAGGTGATCTCCTGCCAGTCCATCTGCTCGCGGATGTACTCCTCCTGCAGGCGGCGGGCCTCTGCCTCCGAGCCCCGGGCCCCTCCCAGCCCGTCCCCCAGGCGGACGCCATCCGGGGGCCTGGCCAGGGCACCTCTGCGTGCACGCCTCCCAGCCCAGAGAGCTCACTCCCCAGCGGGGCCACACGAACCACCTCCTCCTGGCCCTGCTCCTCCCCCGGCCTGGAACAGCCCTGCCAAGGGTGAGGAGGACCCCCAAGGGGCTCTTCTCTGCGCTCAGCACCCCCGCACCTGCCCCTCCATAACACAGGCTTTCGCGTGTGCTGGTTCCCAGCACAACCCATCTGCCTCCGAGGAAGCCCAGCGGCCAGCGGGACGGGACAGAGCGTGACGGACGACTCTCACCTGCTCCTCCTGGAAGACGATCTTGTTGAAGAGGTACTGGAGGCTCTCGTTTGCATAGTTGATGCAGAGCTGCTCGAAGCTGTTGAAGCTCAGGTCCTGCCGGGCGTGTGGTGAGGCTGGGCCCGGCCCCTCCGTGGCCAGCAGCCCGTCCGTCCCGCCCAGGGCCTGCCCACCCCCTACCCCCGCCCCCGGTGCAGACTCATCCCTGCCTTCCGCAGTTTCAGCAAACTGGAGCCCCGCCCACAGACCCCCTGCCCAGAACCCTCGGTGGCTCCGAGGGCGCACAGGTGAGAACCTGACGGTCCCATGCAAGGTGGCACATGCAGTGTCTGAAGCCCCAGGCTCTGGAACCTTCTGCCTACGTTCCAATCCTGGCTCTGCCCCTTTCTAAGCCCCCCATGCCTGAGTTTCCCGACCTGTAAAATGGGGATAACGACAGTGCCCACCTCACAGGGTGGTTGTAAGGATTAAGTGAACTGATACGCAAAGCGCTTAGAACGTCAGCTGGCACACAACAGGGGCCACGGGAGCCGCAGCTGCCACTTCTGTTATTCTGATCTTGCCTGTCTCTCTCCATGCCCCCCACCCTAACCGCCCAGATGACTTCCACCTCCCCAGACACCACGGCCCACACCTCTGAGCCTCCGCATAGGCTGTTCCCTCCACCTCAAATGCCTTGGCTGGTTTGTAAGGAATGAGCTCAGGACGTCTCCTCCGCCTCCAGGAAACCTTACCTGATGCCTGCCCAGCTAGGGTTCTGCTCCAGGCTCCCCCAGCGCGAGGCTGCCTCTGTTACAGCTCTGACCACATGTGTTCGTCAGTGTTCATCCTCATCCCACCCAGTCCCTCCTGGAAGCGCCCCGAGGTCGGGGCCCAGGTCTGGTTCTTTCTGGGGTCCCTGGTGCTGCCCACAGGGCCTGGCGCCCGGAGGCCCCAGGGAGTGCTTGCGGGCGAGCGGAGGGAGATAATCATAGGAGAGGGCCCTGAACAGATGATGGTGCGAGAGCGCCCCCCGGGGTCCCACCTCGAAGCCATAGATGTCCAGGATGGCGATGGACAGCGCGTCCTGCTGCGGGGATACCAGCGCGTTGACCCTGGCGATGAGCCAGCTAAAAAGCAGCGCGTACAGGACCTTGGCGATGGCATCCCTGGAGCAGAGATGGTGTTTGGGGGGAGGTGGCAGGCACAGTGAGGGGGCGGGGCACCTGGGGCTCAGGCGGGAGGTGTGGCCTCACCTGGCATCCACGGCACTCTCCACGGTCAGGGGGGTGAAGATCTTCTCTCGCATTGTCTCCTGCGGGCGATGCAGCCCCTGAGTGACAGCGGGTTGGCCACCACCTCCGGAAAGCCCCCAGAGGACTGGGGGTGGGGGGCGTGGGGAGGGGAGCCGGGGAGATGGTGTCTCAGGCACGAAGTCAGCCAGGGGCAGGACAGACACCCTCGTCCCCCTTCCTGCCTGGCTTGCTGGTGGGACGAGGGCTGCCGGTCTGAGGGGCAGACGGAGGCAGAAGCAGACACAATGGTGACATCAGCCTGGGGAGGGGGGAGGGCAGGGGTGTGGGAGATACTGGCCCAGCCGGAGGTCAGGGACGGCTCCCCGGAGCAGAGGGTACCTGTGTTGGGCTTGAGGACCAGTAGGCGTGAAAAAGGGCACAGCACTCCAGGCAGAGGCCCGGAGACTGGTACCAAATGCCTTTGGGGTCTGAGGTCACCCACCTCTGAGCCAGACCCAGAGGATGGACAGGCTGGGGAGGTGGGGGAGAGGGGCAGGGGGCCCACACAGGACGGGGCACAGAGCAGCTCCGTCCAGGGCTGGCAGGAGGCTTCGATAGCATACCCCGCACCCAGGGACTCACGGTCACTTTGAAGGTGATGGCCTTCTGCAGGCCCTCGGGGGAGACCTGCAGCAGCTCGGCCACGGCCTGGATCTCCCGGGCGCTCACCACCGAGGCAACCTCCTGCGCGTCTGTCTGCAAAACACCCACAGGAGTGCATTCTGAGCTAAATAAGCTTTTTATATGAGTTCCTAAAAAAAACAGAAACAAACGAGAACAGCCAGGAAAATTCTAAAACAGAAGAGGAGTACAGGGGTCTCTGGAAATGGTAAAACATGAAGTTAGAATAATTAAAACGCTGTGGGGACAGACACACAGTTCGTAAACAGGTCAACAAAGCACAGTAAAAAAGTCAGGAGTTAGACACAAACGTACACGGGAATTTTCAGTACGGGATAAACACGTATTTCTCAAGTTGGGAGACTGAGTCACTATCTAAACAAAAAAGCAAGATCCCTACCTTGTACCTCACTAGAATAAATTCCTGATGAACCAGAGATTTACATGTTAAAAAAATAATCACAGAAACCATAAAAGGTCTTCAAACAATGGTAGGCACAGGCTTTTATAGAGAGACAGATCTCTAAAATCATAAGAAGTCTGAAATTTCTATAAAACTTGATAAATGAAATACCTGAAAATAATTTTTTTAATCTGCATAGCAAAAACCCCACCCAAAACCGAAACAGCAAAAGACCTGTAAACAATGAAAATATAAATGATAAACCAGAAAATATATTTGCAATTCACCCTAGAGACAAAGGGCTGATTCCCTTAACATATACAAAGAGCTCTCATACGTCAATTAGAAAAAGACGAACAACCCCCAAAGCGGAGAAAGAGACCAAACGATCTGTGCTTCTGGCTGTGAGCGGCGGTATTTCAGCCAGTTCTTCAGCCTCCAGAGGACGCCCATGTCCCAAGGGAGCGGGCCGTGCGGCCGTGGTGTCCCCTCACCTCATACTTCTCAAAGTAGACGTTGCCTAGGTGCAGGATGGAGGCCAGGATGCGGAAGATGCTGTCCTGGTCCTCGGCGCTGAAGCCCAGCACCTCCATGGCGGCCAGCAGCCGGCGGAAGTCGTCCGCGTCGCTCTTCCCTGAGATCTCACAGTTCCCACCCTGGGCGAGGGCAGGGCAGGGGTCGGGGACCCTGGGTGGGGGCCAGGAGCCCTCAAGGTCCCTGCTCTGCCCCGGCCTGCAGTGTGGCCGGATATCCCAGTTCTCTGTCTACTCCCGAGGGCCGGAGGCTCCGCGCGGGCACCGCACACCAGGCCCTGTGCTGAGGGCTTCGTGTCCATTTCCCTCTTCTAATCCTCACACACCCCTGCAAAGCGGGACTGTGCTGTCCCCATTTTACAGACGACGAAAGTGAGGCTCTGGAAGGAAGTGTAGTCGCTCCAGGCCACTTAGTTCTATTCTAGGCTCCAGAAAAACAAAGAATCAGGTCGGCCTCCCCTACCCTGGCCTCGGACCCCAAAGACACCTGTCCCCCTTGCCACGATGAGACATCGCCAAGTCCAAACTCACCCTCCCAAACCTCCATCACCTTCGCTGGCCATCAGGACGCCACGACTTGGCTCTCTCGGCCCACGCAGAGTGATGGTGGGAGGGGACCGGGCCGAGGGCCCTCAGATGCCTGCTGGCTCTCACCTGGTTCAGGTAGTAGTAGGTCTCGGCCTCCTGCAGGCTGAAGGCCTGCCGGAGCTGGGCGGGCAGCCCAGCCAGCAGCTCATAGAAGATGTGGTAGTTCCTTTCGTTTTTGGCCTGTGGAGTGGGTTGGAGGCTGCAGAGAGGGGAGCCGCCGACCTAGGTGACCCCCGGACACACGTACAAGCCCAGCTATGCCCACAGATACAAGTACACACACGGGCCTCAGGTGAGACCGGTGCCCCTGTGACGAGTGAGCCCCAGCCTGGCACTGGCGGGGGGTTGGGGGGACCCTGGTGTGGTGGTGGGGCGGGGCTTTGGACAGGATTTAACTCTGCTTGGAGAAATGAAAGAAAGGTGGCCCTTTTCACATGTGTACCAGCTACACAAGCCTCTGCACACGTGTGTCCACGGACCAGACGTGTACTCGCAGGGCCAGCCAGGGTGGTGGGCACAGACTGTGGCCAGGCCTCAAGCCAGGCCCTTGGGACACAAAGGGGAACACGGCAGACAGAAGCCCCTGGCCTCGTGGGAGCCCACCTGCCGGCCAGGGGAGACAGACCCTCAGCAGAGCAACGTGAGTGGCGAGAAGCGCTCTGCAGAGAAACAATGCAGCCAAGGGGGTGGGCGGTGGTGGGGGGCGGGGGGGGGCTGCATTTCTTCACCGGGGCCGCCTCCCTGGGGCGTGACCTTCAGCGAAGACTTGGAGGAGGTGAGGGGTTCGGCCACACAGCTGTCTGCGGGAAGAGTGCTCCGGGTAGAAGGAACAGGCGCTGCGAAGGCCTTGTGGCGGGATGGGGCCAGGTGTGCCTCAGGGCCAAGGACGGGGGCAGGAGACGCGGCCACAGGCACACACACACACACACACACACACACACACACACACACACACACACACACACGGCCCGAGCCTCGTGCATCAGCTCAGCCAGGTGCCAGGCTCAGAGGGTCTGCACGCCCCACACCCGACCCCATCCTGACACACCTGAAACACGATCCTGGATTTCTCGAGCAGGTACTGCGAGGTTATGGCACCAGAAATCACGCTCCTGGAGAGGGAGCAGAGTCAGCTACGCTGGGCACCGTGCACGCAAGGCCCCGGGGCGGCTCCACCGCGGCCCACTCACCCTTCCAGAAAGATCTCCACAAACTTCCCAAAGCGGCTGGAGTTGTCATTCCTGACAGTTTTGGCGTTACCGAAGGACTCCAGGAGGGGTGTGGCCTCCAGGATCTGGGCGCCAGAGGAAGACTCGGGCATTGCGGGGAGCCCGCGGGGGCCTCCCCAGGTCTCCCACCGCCCACCCCATGCCGCCCGCCCCGCACCGCACAAGCGTGCGCACACGCACCCCCAATACCTTTATCTTCAGGAGCCGCCAGCACAGAGGAGGAGGGCGGGACAAGAACAGAAGCAGGTCACCCGCGGGACCCACCGGCTCCCCCCAGGACGCCGGGGGCCTCCGACCGCGGAGGTAGTGGCCGAGCCCTCCCGGCCCGCAGGCAGGAGAGCCGCCAGCTGAGAGCAAACCCCAGAGCCTCAGAGCCCCAGGTGTCTTGGCTCGGGGACCGTGGCATGGCCCGAGGTCGGGGGTCTCCTGGGCCTTCCTGCCAAAGGGCTCTGGGGGTGTTCTCGCCCCCCTCCCCAGCCACCACCGGCCGTGAACCACCCAGTCTCCTGGAAAGGCCTCCTACCTGCCCCGCCTGGCTCCCTCCAGGGGTCCTCCGCAACCCTCGGGAGGTCCCATCCCCCACCCCCGGCTCCCACCCCTCGGGCTCCAGGCCCTGCACGGCCCAGCCCCATCTCCTGTCCCCTCCCCACTCTGCCCAGCACTGCAGTCCCCTGACTGTGCCTGCGCCAGCCTCTGGGCACTGGCGCTCTGCCCCCCTGCAGCCCTCAGCCCTTCGTACGTCCATGTCTCTCGCTAGAGCGTCAGCCCAACAGGCAGGACTCTGTGCGCACATGCCTGGTGGTCAGCACCCACACAGGACCTGGCAGTAGGAGGCTCTCAACAAACACCTGCTGCGGGGGCGGGAACCTCCCTGGTGGGCCAGTGGTTAGGACTCCGCGCTTCCACTGCAGGGGGTGTGGGTTCCATCCCTGGCTGGGGAACTAAGATCCCCACGTGCCGCACTATGCGGCCAAAACATACAAAAAAAAAAAATCTGCTAAATGGATGAAATGGGGGATAGCATTTTATGAGAGCAGAGCCGCCAGGGTGTTGTAGCTAATCACAGCACCCACTTATTAAGCACCTACTGCATGCCAGACCTCTTGCCCCAATTAACAGCATCGTTAACAAGCCTACGAGGTAGGGGCTAATATCGCCCTTGCTTACAGATCAGGAAACTGAGGCTGGGAGAGGTGAGGCAGCGTGCTCGGGACTCCAGGGTCGGAAAGAGCGAGGGCCCAAAGCACCACAGCCCATGTCAGCGATGAAAGCAGTGCTCTCTCTGGCTGCATCATTTCCTCAGGATAAACTCTTAGCGGAGAAGTAGGGGGCCCGGTGTGCACAGAAATGATACACTTTACCTTGGGGATGGTGCCAGTTCCCTCCACCTGCTCACCCACAGTGTCGCTCAGTCCCAGAAATACTGTGCCCACCGTACAGAGGAGTGGACTAAAGCCCGGAGGGGCACAGGGGCCGTCCTGGGGGTGCTTAGGGAGTCAGGGTCCGCCTGGGCTTTGGCCTGTACTGTCCCTTAGCCTGGGTGCCCCTTGTGGGCACCTGGGGGTGGGTTCTCTCCTCTAGTGCCCAGCACAGGGCAGGGCACACGGCCAGGGCTGGGAACATCTGGCCCCGTGGGGCTGTCCAGCCCAACCCGCGGGTGCGCCGGTGCCTGTGCCCCGGGCTGAGCAGCATTCAGCCACTCCGAGACCCTACCCCAGGGAACCCTTGTCTCGTTCCCAGCCCAGAGGTGGCGCCTGTGGCCCAGACCTCGGCTGATCAAGGCACGCGTGGGTCCAGTGAGGACGCGTGGCCAAAACCAGTCCAACAGGAGGGAGCCCTGAGACCTCCTGGCCCGGTGGGCGGTGTGGGCCGTGGTGCTGCGGCATCATTGTGCTGACCACGGGAGACAGATGAGGACGATGTCCAAACGTGCGAGAGGGTGGGGCCGAGACAGGGGACGTTGTCTAAGACCCTGGACCCAGCCTTGCCTGAAACTGACCCTAGACCCAGACCGTCCGACTGCAGGAGCGGCTCAATGGCGGCCAGGAGGTGAGTCCACGGTCACCCCAGCCAGCAGGCGCATCTTCACAGCTCCTCTCTGCCCGGCCCGACCCCTCAGACCCAGCCACGTCCCGCGCCTCCGCCATCCTCCCCGACCCCTGCCGAGACAGCCCCCCCGCCACGAACCTCAGACCCCAGCCCCTCCACCCCGTCACTCTGGGACACTGGGCAAGTCACTACCCTCCCAGGCCTCAGTTTTCCAGCTCCCAGGGCTGCCGCAAGGCTCTGGTGCTGACAGAGCGGAAGGTTCCCCGCACACAGGGGGTGCCTGACGCACACGGCTGCCTGCCTACGCAGCCAGTCCTCCCAGGAGTCCACTCTTAGAGGCTTGACCCCCGGCCTGGAGCAAAGGGATGATGTGGTTGGCCTCCAGGAGACCCAGGCTGGGATGGGAGGGGCTGGCAGGCCAAGGTCGGTATCAGAAGCGGCCTGCCAGGAAGTGACCTCTCCTGACCACAAAGCCCGGGCTGACCCCCTCCTCACCGAAGGTCCAGCAGCCCCTGCCCAGTGCCTCCAGATCACCTGCAGAGGTCGCCACCAGCTGGGACACTGTGGCCACTGCAAACCTCTGGAGGGGTGGGCCAGAGCCTGAGCTTCACGTTCTGGAGTCTGAGCTGGCGGGCCTCAGCCTCTGCCCCACCTCCCCTGAGCTCCAGGCTCCTGGCACATCTACCGTCTCCCACCACCTGCGCGTGGATGCCCCGCAGACCCTCAAGGGCACCTGCGTCCTCTCTCCATATTCTGCCCCTCAGCTGCTGGCTGCTCCTGTGACTCAGGCCGAATGCCTGGGGCCAGCTTGGGCGTCCCCTCTTACAGCCCCGTCTGGTCCCTCACCAAGTCCTGGAACCGCACCCAGGCCAGCTGTGCTCACCAACACCACTGTCACCTCTCTGGTTTGAGCCACCATCCTCCCTCGCCTGGACCACATGCTGCCCCTCTCCCGACCCAGCACACCACACCTGCTGGACCCCAGGGCCTTTGCACCTGCTCTTCCCCAGATGTCTGCAGGCCCCACTGCCTTGCCTTCTCAGCAGGACCTGCCCTGACCCCCACGCCTGAAATCGCAATCCCCAACATGCCCCATCCTCCCCCCATGCTTCCCTACAACTTACCCAGAATTTACCTGCCTATTTTCCTTTCTGTTTCCTACACTAGAACAAAATTCCCACAAGATGGGAACGTTTATCAGGCTGTGTTGCTGCTGCCTGCTCCCCAGAGCCTAGCCTGGGCCTGGCACACAGCAGGTCCTCGGGAAACCGTTACGGAGGTTCTGACGTTCTTGGGTTCAGAGAACTCAGCTCTCTAGGCAAACCTCCAATGCTGCAGGCCCCAGCCAGGCCTTCTCAGTGCCTTCTCAGTGCCGCAGCCTCTCCTGACCCTACACTGGCCATCACACACATTCGGGCCCGTCCTGCCTCTTTCACGACCATGAATGTGAGGCCAGGCGGGAGGAGTGGACGACGCCCCCTGCCCATGTGGCCTCTGCTGGGGCCGCCCCAGGGGGCTGGAACGCAGAGCTGCAGGGGAAGGCAAGCAGGAGAGAACTCCCGGGAGGGGAGGCAGCAAGGGCCCCAAGTCCTACGAGGCCTCTCTGTGCAGCCCTGGGCTCGGCCGCCCATCCTCCAAGTGGGGCCACAGAGTCTTGCCTCTCAAGGAGCACGAGGGGCGCTGGGCTGAGGGCCCCGGGGGGACAGACGCACCTGCCGTGCGACGCCCCGTTTCTGGTTCATGGCCGCCAGGTAGCGCAGGATCAGCTTCGTGGCCTCAGTTTTCCCAGAGCCGCTCTCTCCGCTGACCGGCCAGAGGGGCAGAGTGAGCTCCAGCCTGTTCACGGCCTCTTCTGGGCGCTCCCCTGACCCCACCGTGACACAGGAAGACACGGGCAGGCAGGCCGGCCGGCCCCCAGCCCCTCCGCTGCTCACCTGATGATTATGCACTGGTTCTGTTTGGCATCGAGCATTTTGGCGAAGGCGAGATTTGCAATTGCAAAGAGGTGCCTGGAGAGACAGGCCACACACGTTCCTGGGCCAGGCCCTGCTGGGGCTCCCAAACCTCCCAGGGGATGGGCAGGGGACATCTCTGCCTAGCCCAGCAGCCAATCCTGCCATACCCCACCCTCGGGGAATGCTCCCCGCAAGGCTCCCCACCCAGGTCTGAGCCACAGTGGCCTCCAGCCCACGGGGCTGTGGCCAGGCTCAGGGAGAGGCTGCCGGGCTCCCCACCGCCACCCACCACCCACGGCTGAGGGGTAACCAGGGACTTGCCAAGCTCAGACAGGAACCCAGGAGACCCCGGGGAGGCCCCCTCTCCCAGCCCTGGAGACACTCACGGGGAATTCTCGGCCAGGGCCCGCCCTCTGTACTGCTGCACCTGCTCCAGCCCGTAGATCCCAAACATCCGGTACGGGTTCACCGACACCAGGATGCTGCCGATGTACGTCTGCCGGGCAGACGGCGGCCTCAGGGCCCGTCTGTGTCCCTCCCTCCCCACTCCTGGGAGCCGGGATCCCTGTCTCACGGGCACAGACGTCTGGCTGCCTGGCCCTGGCGTCTGCACCCTGGGCCCCCAGACAGCTTGCTGGGTCGTGCGCTCTGGCTGTGGAGCGTCAGGCACTGAACCAGGCTGAGGCTGGGAGGAGGGTGGCGCACGCAAAGCCCCACAGCCACGATCCCACAAGGGTGCCCGCTTCCTTCATTCCTAGTTGGGGCCCGCCCCCTGACCGTCCCCCCGCCGGGCCCCAGGTGTATGGCTCCCAGGACTCTGGAAGCGTTACCCATCGGGCCCCTGGTGGGGGCCACACACTTCTGGGTTCCCTGTCTCCAGGCCTCTAAGCCTCTGTGTTTTAGGACTTTGGATTATAGCGCTCCCAGCTCTTGAATGCTGTGCGCAAATAGTAGAAACTCCAGGGTTCAAACCAGATGCCACAAGTCTGGGGCGAGCAGGAGAAATCCACGCTTCCCACTGCAGCCCCAGGAGGCAGGGAGGCAGCTGCCCTCAGACCCAAGCCCAGGGGGGTCAGCCCCAGGCCTTACGTAGATGAGGTTCCGTTCAAATCTGGTCTTGAGGTTGGCCAGCACAGTGGTCTCCTGGAGGTCTCTGTGAGGAGATGGAGAGAGGCAGTCAGGGCCCACCTTCCCCTCAGGGTAGGGCCTTGGTCAGAAAAGCCTGCGTTCAAGTCCCGTCTCTGACACCAACCAACTGTGAGGCCTTGAGCAAGTTACTTAACCTCTCTGTGCCTCAGTTTTTCTATCCATCCAATGGGTATGATAATCACTGTTCCCACCTCGCTGGGGTGGGGGATGCTCTCAGGTAGCAAACGTGAAGGCTGTCACTGTGATTGGATAATGACATTGACCAGCACGACCCTCACGTCTGAGGCACCTCCAATGTGCCAGCACCCTCACACCAACAGCCGCCCCACAGCATCCTGTGGGCGACACACTGAGGCAGAGAGGCTGAGTGTCTGCCCAGGTCCCAGCTAATAAGCGCCCATCTGAATTACTGGGCCTTTGTGACACTGCCTGAGCCTCGCCTAACAGGGGAGGAAGCAGGCTCTGAAAATGTTCCAGGAGGTGAGGGGCACCCCGGTGGGAGGCGGTGACCACTCACCGACCCGCCACCCCCACTCACTCCAGCTGCGTCATGTCCTCCACGCCGTCCTCCCGGCGCTGCTCGCGGAGCCGTGTGGATGGCAGGTTGCGGATGGAGTGCATCTGGGGAAGACAACCTGTGGTCAGCCAGCCAGAGGGTGCCTGAGCGTGGCCCCCCGGCTTGGACATGGCCAGGACCCACTGCCGTGTGGAGGAGGGACCCCTGAGGCCAGGCCGGCCGGGTCCTGTGGGCTGTCTGCCTCGGAACACAATGCTTAATTCCCAGGGACACGGCCGGCCTCAGCGCTGCCCGTCTTCCCGAGGGTCCTGCCAGGGGCTGAGCACACGCACAGGGGCACTGCTCCCTCTGCCTGGCCAGAAGGCCTCCCACCTCACGTTCTCCCAGGCTGAACCCCAGGTCTGCCTATGTGACAACTAGGAGAACATCCGCATCTGGTGCCCGGGGCCTCCAGAAGGACCAGGACTTTCGCGTTTGGCGCCGCACCCCGTGCAGGGCAAACGCAGACCCACACGCACAGACCCACAGGCAACGGCGCCTGCAGCCCAGGTGCTCCCACGCCCACCCGTGGTCTCGCACGGGGCTTGTGGACGTGCACACTGGCCTGCGGTGCCTGGCTGGAGGCACACACAAGTGCGGGCACGTGCTCTCAACGTCCCTTGGACAGGTTCTCATGTGACAGGTGTCCCCACACCTGGTGGTCTCGAGACGAAAGTCCCGATGCCCCCTGTGGGCTGCAGGCCCACTACTGTGCCCTGGTAGTGTGTACACTTGACCCCGCAGATACCACGTCTGCCCGGGCCGTGGCGCACGCACTCACATGCTCTCCTCGTTGAGCTGTGGAGCGCCCGAGCACACGTCCCAGGCCCGCACGTGACCCGTGTGACTGCGAGCACACTTGTGAGCCCGCCTGTCCTGCCTCTCGGGTCCAGCCTACACCCCTCCCTGAGCGGAGAGGAAAGGGGACACCGGGAGGCAGCCCGCGTGCTAAGTAGGGCACAGCGGGTATCACCCCAGAGGCCCTGGCCTCCCGCCCACCCGCCTGCCCATGTGCGCCAGTGGCCGCAAACCCTGAATAATTCAGCCACTCACGTATTCCAGGGTGAGGAGGGCCCATGCATCCTTGCCCCTCACCCCCGGGCGCTTGGCGCCCCGCTCCTGCAGCGCTGCGGCCCACACAGCCCGGGGCACCCGCCGTTGGGGCCAGGGCCCCCCCAGCAGCCAGGGCGCCCCGGTCGCCATTGATGGGCCCGTTGGCTGCCTGCTCCACGGGGCACCGTCTGCAGAGGCTGAGAAACGCCCGCCACCCCTGCGTGCCCCGCCCACCCCAGGCGTCCCGGGGGAGGCTCCGGTGACCACCCCCCTCCGCTGAGGGCCACCCGGCACCGGGCTCGTGTTCCGCCGCGAGCGTGGCAGCCAGGCACGGGCTTGGCACCCCTCAGAAGGGCTGCCTGCGCCACACCCTGCGGGGGCCCAGACAGGCTCCTGGCTCAGCCGTGATCCGCTGTGTGACCTTCTGGGTCTTGGCTTCCCCACTGTGCAGTAAAGAAGCTGGAAGGTTGGTTCCTGAGCCCTCACCTTTGGACAGTCCAGAACCCTGCAGCCCGGAGGACTACCCTTAGGCAGGAGCCCCAAAGAGACAGAAGATCCAGTTTGGACCCAGGGAGGGTCAGCAGCAGGCAGAAGGAACGGCATGAACGTGAATGCGGGGGTGGGACAGGGTGGGTAGGCAGGGTCTGCAGTTTCGTACTGAGCCAAGATCCCTGCGGGGGGCTCTGAGTGGACGTCCCATCCAGATCGGACGAGGACAGGACTGCTTGGAGCCCAGACTGGGACAAGATCCCTTTCTCCAAGTGCCTGGGGGCAGTTTCTGGCATCTCTGTCCTCTGCCTGCCTGTGCCGGGCATCCCCTTGTTCAATCCCCCAGAAGCTCTGGGAGGCTGTTCTCCCCAAGCTACAGATGGGAAGACTGAGGCCCAAGCAGGCAGCAGTTCGCCAAGGTCCCGAGACTGTCTCCTGCCCCGTTTCCCAGGATGGAACCATAAGCCCTCCCTCTAACCTGTGCCCCCATACCTTGTTCCACCAGTCTTTGGGGCCGACCTTTTCCCCGGGGCCCCCATTGGGCAGGCAGGCAGCTCCAGGGCCCAGGCGGCAGGGTGGGGGGCGAGCGTGTACTCGTGTGCAGGGTTGATGGGCCTCCGCCGGCAGGCACAGGCGGGACCAGAGCAGACTCCAGGTTCTCAGCCTGGGCCGGGGCTCTGGCTCCTGGATGGGAGGCTGCAGGGTAGCAGGACAAGCTCGCTGGAAAGAGTTCAGCTTCTGCACACGAGGCATGACCACAGCAAAACGCCCAGGGCTTGCCTGGAGCCATTCACCCGCCTTGGGCAGGGGTCCTGGGGCCCCAGAGGGCGCCAAGGGGGCTGGGGCCCTGGGCAGTGTCCCCCAGCGGCGCCATGGTGGCCATGTGGCCCTCATCTGGTCAGAGGCGGCCAGCGGGTAGGAGAAGCTGGGCCTCAGTGCTTTCCGCTCTGAGGGGGAATCCTTGGGGGGTGTCAGGGTCGGGGGTTCAGGCTCTGCTGGTGGCTGGGGGTCCGCCGGACAGGCCTCTTCTTCAGGCTTCTCGAGGCTTGGGCTGGCCGATTTGGTCAGCTGTCCAGGCCCTGGGTCGTGATGTGTACCCAGGAGGATACCGGTTGAGTCAGAGGCTGAATCTTCAGGCTGGGCAGCAGGGGATAGCCCTGGGCCCACGTGCTGGAGGAAGGGGTTTGGGGGTACAGCGGCTTGCCTGGAGAAGCCACGGAGGCTGCCTGGGCCTCCCGGCCAGGGCGAGGGTGGCCGCTGGGTGTCAGGCATGTCCACGTCCCAGCTGGGGGCCAGCGGGGGCACTGTCCAGAGCGTCTCCGACTCCTCGGGCTCGCGCTGGCTCTCGCGGTGCTCAGGGGCAGGGGCAGCGGCAGCGGCAGCGGCAGCCGCCCGCCAAGACCGAAGGCCGGGCGGCAGGCGGTAGGACTGGCGCGGCCGGGGCTTCACGGCCCTGATGGGAGGTTCGCTGAGGCTGCGCCACGTGCGCGGGAGGCGCGAGGGCAGGTTGAGCGAGCGGTTCCGTGGGCTGGGGCCCAGCAGAGGGGGCGGCGAGGGCGACCGCGGGGAGCCCAGCACCGGCGACCGGGGTGCGCGCGGGCGCCCTGAGGCTCGGCGCGGAGACAGGGGCTCCCGCAGCGAGCGGGGACGGCGGGGCGGCGGCGAGAAGGGCGGCCGGAAGGGGCCGCGGCGGACGGAGGGCTGGGGGGACAAGGGCCCCAGGGGCGAGCGGGGCCCCAGGGGTGAGCGGTACCCCAGGCGGGGAGGGCTCCTCAGCGAGGGCCGGGGCGAGGGCCCGGGGAAGCCGAAGGCCGCGTCCCGCCGGCGGGAGCCCCTGAAGGAGAGCCGGGGTCCGGGGAAGGCCAGAGGGTCAGGGGGCCCCTCGGGGCTCACGGGCGGGGGCTCGGCCAAGGCCCACCAGCTGGCCTGGGATGCGAGGGGCAAGTGAGCCGGGGCGGCCCAGGGCGGCGGGTGCCGGCGGAGCGAGCCGTAGGGCGAAACCGGCGGGGGAAGGCCCGGGGGCAGGCCGGCGGGGGCGAGGGCCGGGGCGGGCGGCAGGCTGGGGGCGGGGCTGGGGGCGCGCGGCGGGGACGGCGGACGGTGGGAGTTGTTGTTGTTGCGCGCGCGCGCCTGCGCCCTCCGCAGCACGATGGGCGTGTTGGGCCGCTCGGGGTCCATGCCGGCCAGCTTGTAGCCGAAGCGCTTGTAGGCCGCCTCCCTGACCGCCGGGCCTCGCGCCCGGGCCTTCTGGCTGCTCTTCAGCCGCGGGATGGGCTCCTTTTCCGACAAGGTCTTTTTGAGGAACCGCGCCAGCGAGGTGGCCGGGCGCGGCGCTGGGCGTCTGAAGTCAGAGCTGAAGCCCAGGCCCCGGGGGGCGCCGAAGGCCGAGAGGGCGCGCTGGATGCGGCGCTGCCGCGGCGTGAGGAAGCCCCAGAAGGGGTGGCCGTAGGGCACCGGGGGCAGCGGCGGCATCTCATCCTCTTCTTCGTCTTCGTCCGCGTCTCCCAAGGGCAGAGGGATGTCCAGGGAGGGCGGCAGGGGCACGTCCAACTTCTCCTTCCCAAACAGCTTCACTTGGGGCCGCGGGAAGAGGCGGAACCGGCGGATGAGGGACAACTTGGACCTGGCGGGCTTGTCCATGCCCTGCTGCTCGAAGAAGGCGGAGCTGGGCAGGCGGAAGGACGTGCCCTGCTGCTCGCTGCCCGCCTCCTCGGGCTCCTCCAGCTCCGCGATGTCATCCATGGGGTGGGCATACGGGTTGTGAGGTGACAGGATGGGCGGCGGCACCCACGGGTACGCGAAGGCCGACTGCTCCGGCGGAAGATAGGGCCCCTCGGGCGGGTAGATGGCCTGGTCCCCGCCACCATAGATGCCTTCGGCGTAGGGGACTCCATGGGAGGCACCGTAGGGGACGCTGTAGGGCGGCGCGTAGGGATCCAGGTAGGGTGGCATGTAGGCTTCCATGTAGGGCGGCGCGTAGGCGCCCAGGTAGGGCGGCGCGTAGGCGGCCAGGTAGGGCGCCCCGTAGGCATCCGGGTAGGGCGCCCCGTAGGTATCTGGGTAGGGCCCGGCATACGGGAGGTCGTAGGCGAGGTCGTAGGGCGGGTAGGGCAGGTAGGGCGGGTAGGGCGGGTAAAGCGCGTCGGAAGGGGCGTAGGGGTCCTGGTAGTAGCCGTGCAGTTGCGCCTCGCCCGCGTATGCGTCGTAGTAGCCATAGGGAGACGCGAACCCCGACGGGGCCGCGTAGGGGGGCTCGTAGTCGTCATAGCCATAGCGGTAGCCGTAGTTGGAGTAGAAGGAGCCCCCGTAGTAGTCTGGGCCGTAGTAGTCGTAGGGGTCCTCGGGCGGGTACCCGTGCGGGTTGTCATAGGGCGGCCAGGCTGGGCCGTGGAGGCTGTAGGCGCCCCGGTAGGGCTCCTCCTCATACTGGTACAGCGACTGCCGGTCGTAGTAGTCATCACCCTCGCGGTGGTAGTCATAGTACTCGCCCAGGTCCTGGAAGCCCTCCAGCCCGTACAGCGACCTGCGGGAGCCTGAGTGCCGGAACGGGGCCTCGTCCTCGAAGGGCAGGAAGCCCACGGGCTCACCCGACTCGTAGATGCTGTGGGCGCGCGGGAACCTGCGCAGGCGACCCCCGGGCTGCAGGATCTCGGCGCCCGATGGGAAGGGCAGCTTGCGCGAGCCCACGCGGGAGCCGGAGCGGTCCATCCAGGCGTCCAGTGTGGCCTGCGCACTGCCCGACTCCTCGGCCTTCTTGATGAGGAATTTCTTGGTGAGCCAGTTGATGGCCGTGGACGCCTTGCTGAGCGATTGGGCACGCGGGCGCAGGCGGCCGTAGCCGCGCCGGCCAGGGAAGCGGATCACCATGAAGGACGGCTTCTTGCCCTTCATGGCGCGCTTCTTCTTGCCCATGCGCATCTGCGTCATGAGCTTCGACGTGGACTGGAGCACCGTGCGCGCCTTCTTCTTGCGTTTGGTCTTCTGGGGTCCGGTGTGGAGGCCCCAGAAGAATGCCGACGCACTCCGGAACTGCCCCTTCTTGGAGATCTTGGGCGTGCGGTCTCGGAAGCCCATGAACAGCCGCGAAGTCCCCTTCAGGCTCCGCTTGGGCTTTTCCGGCTCCGGCGCCTTCTTCCCCTTCTTCCCTTTCTTGGCTTTCTTCTCATCCTCTTCTTCCTTCGCCATGGTGGCCACCTGCTCCCTGCCAGGCCGGCCGGTGTCACAAGCTCAGGGCCTTGGGGACACAGGGACCTGCTGAGTCTCCTGCCTGCGGCTGGACACGCAGCCTGCTCAGGCTCAGAGCAGCTGGGACTGGCCCGGTGGCCGGGGGAGGGACAGCCAAGCTCCTTCTGGCTGGGACCAGGCTTTCAGGAGGGCAGATCCATAATTCATCTCCTCAGGCCCCGCCTAGAATTTCACCCTTGAGCCTGTTGGAAAGCACCTGGGTGTCGTTTATGGGAAGCAGGGGAGGCCTGGCAGGCCCATGCCGGGGAGACTGCGTTGGCCTTAGAACCTCCGTGAGGACAGCCGTGCCTCAAGCCCAGTCAAGCCCTCCCTGAGCCTCTGCCGGCTCCCCCACCGAGTGGGTGCTTGGGTCCCTGGGCCCCAGAGAGGGGCAGCCACCTGCCCTAAAGCACCAGCACATCTGTTCCGGGCCACAAGCGGAGCTGCATCTCCTGAGCCAGGGTGGGACGTTCAGAGACCACCAAGTCACCTTGGGGGGGGGGAACCTGGGCCCCTCCAGGTCCTGGGCAAGGGAGGAGGGGTGGTGGGCATGGCAGGTGCCCAGGGCTGCGGTCAGTGTAACCAGAGCTGGCCGGCCCTTGGGAGCATGAATAATTTATCGGGGAGAACCAGGCTGCTGGCTGAGAAGGCAGGGCAAGAAGGGGGCTTCTCGGTTCCAGCAGGGCCTGGTAAGGCCGACAGTCAGGCGGCTTCTGGGGGTGGGGACACGTGGGACCTGGGCCCCCGCAGGATGGGGTCTCGAGGGGGCATCCAGTCCCCCATCACCCCCTTTGATTCCGCCTGCTCTCCTGCCTTGTTCTGGGCTGTGGGGCAGGGGGTTCACGCTTTCTGAGCCCAGAAATGCCGACACCGCGCCCTCCACTGCTCCTCCTGGAGCTGGTTTCCAAATTGAGGCCTGGCCACTGTTATCTCAAGAGAGTCTCACAATGGGCTGTGGGGTGGGAACTGTCATCTCCATTCTCCAGATGAGGAAACAGCCTTGGAGAGGAGAAGTGACTTGTTCAAGGTCAACCAGCTTGGGACCCTGGAACCAGGCTCCAACGCAGGCCTGCGTGGTCCGGAGCCACATTTCTTGCTAGTGCTAGGCCTTCCTCGCCTCTGGGCTCCTGGGCATGTGGGCCATCGTGTGGGAGGGGAACAGCTCTGGACACTGGCCAGAGGCAGGGGCTTAGCCGGGCTGACCCCAGAGTCTGGGCCTTCCAGGAGTTCTGGGGCAGAGGGCCCTACTTGAGCCACTGAGCAAGCCAGAGGCCCTGATGTGCTGGTGGAGGTCGCCCAGGCCGTGTCCCTGCGTGGGCCCCACCTGGACTCTTGGTCAGCCTGGCCCCTGTCCCTCAGGACAGCATGCACTGACTTGTCCGTTCATTTGTTCAGAAGCATCTGCTGGAAGCCTGCCATGAACCAGGCGCTGTCTAAGCACTGGGGACACAGCTAAGGAAACAGAAACCTGCCCTCGTGGCGCTGACATTCTGGGGGGTGGGGACTGGCAACAAACAAGGAGAGTGAGTGAAAGATACAACCGGTGGGATGGCGTGAGTGCTGGCATTGGAATAGCGCAGGGACGCGGCATCGAGACTCGGGTATACAGCACCGAACAGGGCCTGGCTGAGGTGCCCTGGAAGCGACACGGGGGCCGAGAGTTGCAGGAGGGGAGGGAGGGAGGCCTGGGGGAGGCACAGCGGTCCGGACGTGATGGAGGAACAGCAAGGCCAGGGTGACCGAGTGCAGTGAGGGGCGAAGACGGCGGGTGGGGCAGAGGTCAGGGGTGAGGACTTGGCCACGGCTGTGGCAGAGAGGGATGGAATTGGACCTCCTTGGTCTTCACAGGATCCCTCTCGCTGCCACAGGAAGGACGGATGGCAGGGGCTGAGGGCACAAGCGGTGGCTGTTGTGGGAGCTGCCGTGGCGGTCCGGGCGAGCGACGCTGGGGCCTGGGCCGGGCTGGGGCAGTGCGGTGGACAGAGTGCGGGGATGCTGGTATGTTTTGCAGGTGGAGCCTGCAGGCAGCTCACGAGCACCTGCACGGTTTCCTTACTGAAGCAGGCGGGAGAGTGGAGGCGGCCAGTGGAGGTGAGGGAGGCCGTGGGTGGAGCTCTGCACGTGGTGATCTCGGACGTCCGCCGTCCAGGGAGTTGGCGGGACTCGCACGGCTGTCAGGGAGTCAGCGGCGTCTGGGTGGTGCTGGGGCCACAGTTCGGCAGGATGGCACCGGGGGTGGGTGCACGTGGAGGACGGGCCCTAGGAGTGAGCCTGGGGCTGCACTGTTTGGGGCCAAGCCGGCCCCAGAGACCAGAAGGGTGGTGTGGGCAGGCCCTGCTGCCGGCTGTCACCCAGGCCACCTCCCCAGAGCAGAGAGGAGCCGTGGCCTGGAATAACGATGTCGGTAATGACAATGATAAGAGCAGCTTATTCTCCGCAGGCCCTGTGCCTGGCTCTCTGTTTATCTCATGAAGGCGCCCGTTGGCCCCAGGAGCGGAGGGTGCCCTAGTGCCCACACGTACAGCTGAGGAGCCCAGGGCAGAGGCTGCATCCAGGACAGGGATGGGACCGACCCAGAGTACCGAGCCGCCCCTCCCAGCCCCCAGGCTCCTTCTCCGAGCAACGTGGGCGCTCCTATGGCTGGGCTGGCCGCTCTGGGCTTCCGTCTCTTCATCCGGACAGTGGGCTTCGGAGCCCAAAGACGCCTGCCTGAGGTTCGCTGCAGCCCGGTGAGTCGCTGGCCAGCGTCCAGTGCTGGGCTCCCAGCTGTTCTCCTGGGCAAACCACAGGCCACCGAGGACCCCCAGTGTGGGCAGGCAGAGGTGTGCCTCCGGGCGGTGTCCCTGGGCCCCCCTCCTGTCCTCACTTTCCTCAAATGTCACGTGGAGCCGGGGGGTGGGGTTGCACCCCGCAGTCTCTAAGGGGAGCCCCCGTCTCTGGCTGGTTCAGGGTCCCGCCTCCCTCTTGGGGTCCCTGGCCTCTGCTGCAGGCACAGAGCAGGTGTCAGGGAACAAGTCTCTCACTCATTCATGTGTCACCTGCCACATGCCAGGCACCGTGCTGGGCTCCAGGGGGCCACAGAGTCGAGCAGAACCAGGCATGGCTTCCGCCCCCACTCAGCTCCCAGTGTCAGGGGGACATGGATGTTAAGTGAAAAGCCACACCAACAAGGGGGGAGCTACAGCCGTGGGAAGAGCCGTGAAGGCCAGGCCACGACGCAGGTGGGCGGACGCTGCATGGGGAGGCCAGGGGGTTCCCTGAGTTTCTGACCCTGAGCCAAGATCTGAGGGATGAGGGAGCTAATCAGATGGAAGAGGGAACAATGTTGGGGCAGAGGGAAGAGTATGTGCAAAGGCCAGGTGGTGAGAGAGGTGGAGTGACGTGGGGCATGTGGAGTGGCAAGTGGCCAGAATGGGAGCTGGAGTGGGACTGTGGTCTCCATCCCTATGGCAGCAGCGAACATGGCAGGGCTTTGAGCTGTCAGGGATGCTGCGAGCAGGTCTGGAAATAAAAGTAACCAGCACCGCCAAGCTTTCTGACGAGCCGGGCTCAGGGCCAAATGCTCTCCCCCAGGATCTCACTAGATCCTCACAGTGTGTAGGGTGGAAGCTGCCATTCCTGCTGTGTAGATGAAGGGTCTATAAAACAGGTCTCAGGGAGGTTAGGTCGCTGAGCGAAGGGCCCACAGCGAGGACCCGACCGCCTGCTCCAGAGTGTCCTGCGCTCACCTGCGGCCTCACGCTGCTCCTTGCGTGGCCGTCCTGGACCAAAGCTTTTGGGCCACTGTGTGGAGGATGGGGCGCGGGGGACAGTGGCTGTGCCGGGGTCAGCTGTGGCGGGGGACACGCTCAAGTCAAGCGGGCAGCCCCAGAGAGGGTTGTGTGGGGCCTTCGGGGCTGGCCCGGTGCCTGAGGCCAGGTGGGAGGTGTGGGAAGATGACAAGTTTGGTCTGAGACGCAGAGGGTTTTGGGGTGACCGTGGGCCGTCCAGGTGGAGAGTTGGGGAGGCAGTTTAGCCCTGCAGGTCGGGGGTGACAGGGTCAAGGCTGTCTAGGAGAGGGACAGAGCGAGAAGGGGGGACCCCAACTCTGGCCTTAAGGACTGTGTGCCAAGGAGGCGGGGAGGGGCTGCCGAGGAGGGGCCCAGGGGAACGAGGTTAGAAACCTCGCAGCTCCGCAGCGGGTGGCATGTGGCCTCGGCAGGAGCTGTTCTGGCAGCACGCTGGGGAAGCTGAGGGCAGAGGGTGGACATGGGGAAGCCAGGCCGTGACTGGTCGGGGGGAGGGGGTGGCCACAGGGAATGATGCATCCGGGAGGAGTGAGTTTTCAGTGGGGAAGGCCCAGCAAGAAGGCGGCCGTCTGCACACCAAGGAGTGAGGCCTCGGGGCACCTCGATCTCTGACTTCCAGCCTTCAGAACTGTGAGAACATCTTGTCCATTGTTTAAGCCACCAGCCTGCGTACTTTGTTATGGTGGCCCCGGCTAGGCCCAGGAGGATGAGTCACACAGACCCACTGGCAAATCCTCAGGACAGACCCGGGAGAGAGCATGCGAGAGGAGTGAAGGCCCTGAGGTGGCCTCTCCATTGTGGAGGGAGGGGTGGCTGCAGATGAGTGCGGGGCGTTGGGAGTTTTCCAGCCGGGGTTCGAGGGCGCAGGGCCGTTTCAGAGGCTGTCAGTGGCACAGGGAGACGCCCACCCTGGGTGGTGTAAGCATCCCCCCGGGGCCGGGCCACATGGGATCTTGAGGAGGACAGATGAGCTTAGGGATTTTTGCCAAAGAAGGTTTCTGAAATGAGGAAGCGGGGAGTCTAAGCTGGAGAGGAAGGGACACAGGGACGAGCACGGGGACGTGGATGGACATGCGTGTCCTGAGCCCTTTGGCACCCGAGTCCCGTAAAGCTGCAGGCCGGGCCCCCTGGGAGCGCAGCCCCGCAGCCAGGGCAGAGGGACGAGTGGGTACTGCTGACCCTCATAAAGACAGGCCGTTTAGCAGAAGGGACCTCGGGTCACCCTGGCCAGAGCCTCCCTGCGCAGAAGGCCCAGGCGGATGAGTGATGGCAATAGGGGGCGCCTGGGACAGGGGCTGACCCTTGGGGTGCACCTTGGTGGTGTGGGGCAGGGACTTTTGGGAGGTGTTGGGGGGCTGCACCAGCCCGAGGGATGCCTTCCCCAGCACGAGGCTCTGCGAGACCAGTTCATGCCGACCTACCCTAGTGCAGGCTGGACAGCCTAACCATGCTGACCACAGATCCAAGAGGCCAAGGACCCATCACAGACGCACAGACTACCCTGGAAACAAGCCCACCCACGGGAGAGACGTGGGGGCCCAGTGACCGGAGCCTCAGACCCTGCCCCGCCAAGCCCGCACCGGCCAAGGAGGCCCAGACCTCTAGCCTCATCTCCATCCTTTCCCAGCCTGCTTGGGGGACACAACAGGCCTGGATCTGACGCTCTGTGAACCTGAGGCAGGAAGCGGCAATGACCATCGCCCAGGCAGAAACCCTCCCTTGGGACCTTGCGGCTAGGCCTTGTGGCAGGAGGTGGGGCCAAGGTAAGCAGCCCACCGTCGCCGAGAGGAGGACGGCGCTGGGCATCGATCATGTCATCTTACAGATGAAGAAGCCGAGGCTGAGACAGACCTCACGGTGAGGGAGCAAGGCCACAGGTCAGCCACCACCCCCTCCCCCTTCCCCCTTCCCCCTTCCGCCTGGGGGTGCTAGTCGGAGACCCCAGGGGTCCAGGGCCGGGTCACCTTACCTGGGTCCAGTGGCCTGCTCCCTGCCCGCATGCCGCCCGACGGGGGTCCTTCGGCCGGGCCCCAGGAGTGCGGCTGCCAGTGGAGAAGCTGCGTCTGTATCATGGGCGGCAAGCCCAGCCCCCCACGCTGCCCGCCTGGGGCCCCCATGCATATTTAATAACGTCTATTATTCCTGTTTTGTCACCGGAAAGGAGCCTGAGCTGCTGACAGAGAAGCCAAGAACAGCCGGGAGAGCTGGGCAGTGGGCCTGCTCCACAGCCCAGCCCCCGGAGCTCTGCCCCACCTGCTGGCCCAGTGCCTCCGAAAACCTGTTGCCACCTGCCCCAAAGGCTGCAGGGCCGGGAGGATGTCTTCTCATTGGCTCAGCAGCCTCAGCTGGGGCTCCAATCCCAGCTCTGCGCTCACAAGCCGTGTAGCCGAGGGCAAGTCGCTGCCCCTGGAGCCCAGGCTGCTCGCAGGCCCGCACGGCGCCTCGCATCACTCCTCACAGAGGCCCCCCTGAACCCCAGGCTTGGGCCTGCTTCCCCAAGGCCCAGGATCCGCACACTCACTGCTGCCCCGACCCAACCTGGCAACCGAGTTCAGCAAACTCACAAAACTGTCCTTAGTGAACAGGCATTGTTTCCACTTTTTATTTCAGGAAGGAGAGCCGAGAGATTTGGGGGTGCAGGGTGGGATGGTATTTAGAGAAAACGCAGAGCCCAGACTCCAAATCCGCCACCCCAGGTATCTGCACCGGGCTGGGTCCTGGGCTCTGTGCTGGGCAGGGGGTGCCCTGGGAAGGGGTGGCCCTTCGGGACTGGTCAGGCTGTGGAGGGCATGAGCTGGGCCTTCAAAGCCCCAGATCTCTGGTTTCCATCACGGGGCAGCCCTGGGGTGGGGGGTGGATAGGGGGTTTTGTCCTGGGCAGCCCCCTCCCTGAGAACCAGAAAAACCGGCAGGAGCTGAGGGGCCGCCAGGGACCCAAGTAGGCCCACGGCATCAAGCCAGCCATCTGCACTAGGCCCTAGCTGGGGACAGGTGGGCAGCTTGCTCATTCTGCACTGGAAGGCGCGGGGAGCGGGGGGAGAAGGCGCAGGCCCAGGGACCCAAATAGGACCCCTTCCAGAGTCCAGTCTCATGGGAAACACCGCCAGCCCAGCCCAGCCCCAACCTCGTCCTAAGGCCCCAGCATGCTGTCCACCATCTGCCCATTGAAGAAATTTCTGCAAGCAGCAGAGACACGAGAGACCCCTTCCTGGGGTGCATTTGTATTTCCCCACTTTAGGCTCTGGTGAGTCCCACTGGGGGCGGGGGCGGGGGCGGGGCCACTACTTCTTCACGATCTGGATGACGTCCTCGTGCTCCATGGTGTGGGTCAGGCCCACCCGCTGCGGGCTGTACTTGGTGCTGGTGCCCTGAGTGGGGAGCGGGACGGGGGACCACATCAGCCTCTGTACCCACCCGGCCGAAGCTGACTGTCACTGGAAGGGGGTGGAGGTGCAGATGGGGGGTCTAGAGTGGGGGTCCCAGCGCCAGCAGACCCCGCAGCCTCTGACAGCAGGACTCCCAGCGGTCCACCCGGCCCGGATCCCGAAGTGGGAGGGCCGTGTCTGGTCTGGGTCAGCATACAAACCACACACCCCGCGAGCAGGACTGACGGACACCCCAGTCCCCATGCGGAAGGACGGAGCTCCTGCCTGACCCTGAGGCTGCCCCGGGCGACCCTGCCCGCCTCCCGCCCAAGACTCACCCACACCAGCGCGTACTTGAACTGGCTGGCGAGTGACCGGTGGATGCGGTGGCACTGGGGGACGGGAGAGGGACGGATGGTGAGCCCGGGCTGCGCCCAGAAGCAGCTGGGCCCAGGGCAGGTGCTCTGGCGGTCCCCACGCAGCCTTGTGCTCACAGCTGCTCTGGCGCTCCCGCTTCCTGCCTCTATGGGGCCGCGGCCGCTGAAGGACCTGGGCCCGCCCACCCACCCTGCTGGAAAGGCAGCCCTGACAGGTGCTCTGGCAGGTGGATGAGGACTGTCAGGGTCCCCACCGGGCCTGCCTCTCTCACCTCCTGCCGCCCTGACCCGGAACCTCCCACATAACACGTCACCCCCAGCCCAGGATGGCCCACATCCTGTAGCAGTCCCGAGTAGGGACAAAGGTCACAGGAACCCAGCGCTGTTAGGAGGCCCGAAGGGAAGAACTTGGAGGGCAGCCAGCTCTTCCGCCCGAGAATGTGGCCCCCTGGCTGCACGGGCTGGGCGGGCGTGGTGGAGGCGGCCGGGGTGAGGATAGTGCGACGTCGCCTGTCCTCCACGTGCCCACAGCCTCACAGGCCCTGGGCAGAGACCAAATGCCTGAGCCCAGACATCAGGCCTACAGGAACGTTTCCGGGGGGCCATCCTGATCTGGGCCTCCTCTGGGTGACCAAGGATGCGTGGCCACAGCTGAGGACACTGCCGGCAGGGACGAGCACAGACACACACACACCCGTCCCGACACTCGCTGTTTTCTAGACCAAAAGACGAAATCTGACGGTCCAGGTCAGCTCTGCCTGCAAATGCGCTTGCCTCCAAACGACAGAACTAGACCTGCCTGACAAGCTCAGGGTCACACGGTTGCAGAGTCGTCCCGGGACCCTGGGAGCCCTCGAGGCAGATGGGGAGGGTGCCCTCCAGTTTGCTGCAGGTCCCATCGTGCCCTGGCATCCCTGACACCAAAGTCAGTAGTTTCCCACTGAGCCTGCTCCACGGCTCTCCCTGGAGACAAGCGTTCCTATGCACTTGTGTCTCTAGCAATGAGGGAGGATGGAAGGCCACCCAAGCTGCACCGCACAGCATGTGGGATTCAGTCCCCCGACCAGGGATTGAACCTGCGCCGCCCCCTGCAGTGTAAGCGCAGAGTCTTAACCACTGGACCACCAGGGAAGTCCCCTAAGGTCATCCTTTTTAATACTGTTTGTGGATGGGAGACCCTTGAAGCCCACAGTGTCTCTCACCCCTGCCGGCCCTGCCAGGTCCTTTCTGCCTCTGGGGCTTATGGCCCGTGATCCTGTGCAGGCAAGGCTCTTGTCAGCTCCACTAGGTGGACTGCAAAGGCCCCGGGGGCTCCGTTACCACCAGATGAGGTTACCCCTCAACGTTAGTATGTGGGCGCCAGGGTGCAACCCCATGTCTGACTGGCTTCTCTACTTTGGGTCTGTGGTCAGCACCCAGGCAGGCCTGTGTGCACAGCATGGCACCTGTGATAGGTGAGTATCCAGGAGGGGCTGAGGTCCTGCAAGGCAGGCCTCGCTGGGACAAGATCCAGGCTCTGGAACCAAGGGCCCCACAGGCCCCTCCCCACCTTCTAGCACCTGCTGCCTTCGACCCTGCGACCCTCCGTGCCAGCTGGCAGCCAACGGCCCACAGTCCATGTTCGCTCCTGCCTCGGGCCTTTGCACCTGCCGCCCCACTGCCTGGAAGAGCCTTTTGCTCCTGGCCTCTCCAGCTTTCCTGCCAGGTGTGGCGGAAGCCCCACATCCTGAGAGGGCCAGGGCATGTGCCAACGTGCCGCCAGCCACCCCCCACTGCACTCCCCTCGGTGTGGGACTGTTTAGCTGCAGGATTGGGTGGCTGGCATCTGTTGACCCCAAAGGACCCCAGTTCCGGCAGGAACCGGGGCTACTCGGCTGGACACCAACACTCACTAGCATGTTGGGTGCACTGAGCCCCTGGGGGCGGAGCCGATGGGGCGCGTGGAGGGGCGGGCTGCGCGGGGAGCTGAGTGGAGGCAAGCATGGGGGAGGCCCAACTGGGAACACACAACCCAGAATCGTCCTGGGCGGCAGCTCTACTGACCGAACGCCTGAATGGCCCCGAGGACCCCGCAGCCCTGGTGGGACAGGATGGTGACGACCGCTTCCCAGGCGTCTTCCCTGCACCGGGCAGCAAGCCGAGTGCCTTACCCGCTGGGCCCCATTCCACGCCGCCCCCTAACTGCAGCTGGGTGGCAGGACACGCGTCCAAGCACCCGACTGCAACGCGGCGGCTGAGGGCCGGGAAGACGTCAGGCAGGGCCCCGGGCGATGGGCAGAGCTCCCCCCACCCCGGCCTGGACAGGTCTCCTCAACTCACCACGTGCTCCACAGAGGCCCCTTTCCGGAGGATGATGGCGTCTGTGAAGTCCGGCCTCTCTGCACAGACAGGCGGGGCGGGGCGGGAAGTCAGCAGAGTCAGGGCCCACTGCCACGCAGCCCCCCTCCGCAGGAAGCGGAGGCCCTTCCAGTCTCCGGCTTTGGCCTGCGCTTCCCCCACTCCCGGGCACACCCTCGCTAAGAGCCCCGAACGGACTTCTACGGCCTTGACTCAACACAGAAAATCAAACTACACCCCAGTCCAGGGAGCAACCTCCTGCAAACCCATCAGCCACAAGAGCCCCGGCCGAGGGGACCCGCAGGAGAACCCAGGCTGGACCGGCTCCGGCCGGCAGCCTCACCTCCCTCTGCAGACACGGCCAAGGTCGACGCAAACTGCCCAAGCTCGGCCGCTAGGCCGTGGGATGTGAGGCGTGTGCACAGGGGCTGGGACATCGGGGAGGCCCCCGTGTGCCCAGTGCCCTAAAGCCTTGACGTAGCGTCTGTCACCGCTTGGGGAGCCACTGCTGGCGGTGTCTATCCCATCCCCACATCCCCCTCAAGGCCAGCAGCCCCAGAACTCGGCATTCTTTGCCACAAGGGCTCAGGCCGAGGCCTCTGACAGGCTGCGGTAGAGGGTGGTGCCGGCTCTGAGATGGGAGAAAGCTGTCGTGTAGAGACTGGCTGGGCCGGGGCTCTGGGCGCCGCGCGCGGACCGGGCGGCCCGGGGGAGGGGGAGGCCCGGCCGCTTCTCGGGCCGTGCGGCCCTGACTCACGGCCTCTCTTCTTGGTGTAGATGCAGGTCAGGGCCAGGTACTCCCAGAGCATCTCCAGCAGATAGTCCAGGTTCAGCTTCATGCCGCAGCTGCCGGGAGGAAGGGGCCAGTCAGAGCACCCAGGGCTCCCGGCACCCAGGCCAGTGCGGCCCAGCTGGCGCCCATGGGGCAGCACAACCGCAGGCCTGACGGCGCTTCAGCTGCCAACACTTCTTGTCACTGTCACGTTCACGCCCAGCACAGCCTGCCGTCTCTCCGGGGCCCTGTGGAGGGCACAGGGCACCTGTGGCAGCTGGGGTGGCCAGAGGCAGAGGATGACAATGCAGAGCCCACCCCCCGAGTGGCCCAGGGCTGCCCGGCAGGGGTTTCAGCAATGCGGTGACCCCTGGCTTGGTCCTTTGCCGCTGTACTGCCCTGAGTGGGGACCCGCCCTCCCCTGCGATGCACGTGAGCAGGTACAGGGGTGGCCTGCAGGGCCCTGAGGACGGGGCCCGGACGCAGCAGCAGGAGGGGAGCCGAGCTGTCCTGTGGGAAGGACACCCGCTCTCTGCTGCTCTTCGTGGCCGCTAGGGACGCCCGGGAAGCAGTCCTCGCGTGGGCCCAGGAGCCCGCTCCTCCTCAGTCCCCAAGGTCCCGCTCCCCAAAAGCCAAGCGCCACCGTGACGCTGCAGAGCACCTGGGTGGAGCTGGGGAGCCAGCAGGGTGGGCACAAAGCCAGGCTGCCCCGACAGAGGGCCCACAGCCATGGCGAGCCTGAGTGCAGGCGGCTCCCAGGACCCGGCCCTCAGAGAAGCCCCCACCTGAGGACTTCAGTCCCTTCTCCCCCCCCACCAGCGGAGGGGACAGAAGCCACATCTTCCAGGGCCTCAGGAGCAGCGGGCTACAGCCTGGCTCTCCGGGGGTCTGCAGTTAACTGCTAAGCCACGAAGCCGCTAACCACTCTCACTCCCAGACCTTGCTGGATGAAGTCCTTCTGTTTTCATAGCCAGAGCTTACCCCGTCACCCACCTGGCCCAGACAGGTTAGGGGGGACTCGGCCACGGTCACCAGCAGCTACCCCGGGGCGCACAGAGGCCTGACAGATGGGCCCCCACTCAGAGAGGGCGGCCGCGAACCTCACCTAATGACCACGCTGTCAGGTTTCCGGGCCAGGCGGTCCACTTCCTCCATTGAGATCTGGTCGATTTTGTTATAAACCTGGGGTTGGAAAGCGGGAGGGGGTGTTGGGGAATGAGAGGAAGACAGCAGGGTGGCAACAGGGCTCCACCCGCTGACTCAAGGATGGGGAGAGGCTGAAGGGGCCTGAGGGAGAGGCTGCGCTGGCGCTCTGGGGCAAGCCCGAGGCGCCTGCGGGACAGAAGCAGCCCCTGGGATGAGGGCTCCCCTCCCACGTGGCTGCCCCGGGGGCTGGTACCACTTACATACAAGCAGGGCATGTACACGCGGTTGCCCATGATCACGTCTATGAACTCGTCCGGGGAGCAGTCTTCTCGGAACAGCACCTCCGCGTTGAAGATCTCTGAGGGGCCAGGGTTAAGGGCAACCTGTGCGCCAGCAGCGCCCCCCCCACCCCCGCTGCCAGCAGGGCCTGAAACAGCCGATCGCGAGAGACGCTGCCAAGAGGGACTGTAAGGTTACCTGCTTCCACGGTTTTGCAGGATTTTAACGTTTGGGGAGCTCCCTCACTTTTCTCAGGGAAGCACAACGTGTAAGGGGTTCAATATTTTGAATCTTTGCTGTTACAACAGAAGAAACGACACCCTTGCCAGGATCGCCAAGGGAGCCAGTTCCAGAGCCTGGAGCACTGGTCCCGCTCCCACTACGACGCGAGTTGCCCCCTGCGGCCGCCCTGCCTCCGCTCCAACCACCGCCCCCAGCCTGGCCCCCTCCTGCCCCCTGGGGTCGCCCCGAGGTCTCCGCAGCCCAGGAGGCCCTGTCCCTCGCCATCTCGTCTTCCTTCCACATGTGACCGGCCTTGTACCCTGCAAGGAGCCAGGGGTGCACGGCTACGGCCCGGCCAGCCTGAAGCCTGGGGAGCGTGAAGCAAAGGGGACAGAAGTGCCTCATGTGAGCTGGCCGCAGCTTTCCTGCGGCTTGGATGGAGCTGGGTGATGTGGGCAGTCTGCGTCACCCGGGCCTCCGCTGCCCGAGGACCACGGCCCCCCTCTCGCACCTTCGGGAAGGATGCTGTACTCGTGCAGGATCAGCTGCACCAGCTTCTCTGAGCACTGGGTCAGCGTGACCGTCGAGTTGAAGGAGATGCCGCCTCCTTTCTTGGGCTGGAGGAGAGAGGGAGGGGTGATGCTGACAGAGCGGCAGCCGCAGCCCGCACTGCTCACCCTGCGGCCGCGGCCGGTCCCACCCCCTTGCCGAGGCCTCACCTTGAAGTAGATGTTGGGCTTGTGCTTGTTGAGGCGGATGCCGACCGACCCCAGCTCCTTCTCCAGCAGGGACCTGGTGGAGTCCCCGTGGCCTTCACAGGTGCCCGGGGCAGGCCGTGCGGCCCCCACCCTCCACGGCCGGCCCCCCCGCACCCGCCACCAGCCGCTGAACGTCCCCTCCCAGCAACCAAAGGCGCTGAGGATGAGCCCCAGACCCTCGGGCCAGTCTGAGGGGAGATCGCCTGTTGTGCCCTCAGCCGCAGGCCAGGGCGTGAGCAAGGCTCTGCTGTTTGCGGCCGGGCTCCTGGCAGACGCTGGGCAGCAATGGGGCACCCAGGCCCCCGCAGACAGGAGCCAGAGCCAGGGTGGCACGGCACAGCCCCAACCTCCAGACGCAAGCCTCTCGGGGAGGCTGCCCCAGGCTGCCTGCACTGGGTGTAGCCGTGGACAGTCCTGCCACTGCTCCCACATGGCAGAGCGCCAAGCACCCCTGGAACCACCCACCACGAGCTCAGGGACACACGGGCGGTAGCCGCAGTGTCCTGTTCCCCCCGCAGGGCCTTCGCAGACGTGTCAGCCTGCCCCATCCCAACTGCGGACCTCTGCACCTCTCCCTTGGTGGCGTCCAGCATCATGATGACGACGTCGGCTGTGCGTGCCACGGCGATCACCTGCCGGCCACGGCCCTTCCCTGGTCGGGAGGGAGGAACGTGGTTACACAGTGACATGGGCAGGACTGCGGGACGCCCGCAGCCCATGGCGCAGGCTCCTGCCCCTACAGGCCTGCGCGGTCTGCCGTGCGCCGCCCCCAGGCAGGTACTTCTCCTGAGCCCTGTCTCACTCGTGGAAATGTGTTCTGGGAGCAACCCCGACACCAGCGCCTGGGGAGCAGAGGCGCCCCCCGCTGCCCCCCACCCCCACCCCACTCCGCGGGCCGGGCTGGGTGATCTTCCACCAGCTGCTCACTCAGCCTGCAGAGCCACACTGGGCAGTCGCTGTTATCTACCTGGCCCAGACACGAGAAAACCGAGGCCTGACTTAGAAACACTCAACCACTTGCCCAAGACCTCAAAGCTACGTGGTTCCAGGATGTGACGAGTCTGCCCCTCCCAGAACGAGGGTTACGGAGAGGAAGCAGCAGAAGGCACAGGGAGGGGCTGTGGAGCCGTCACCAAGGTCAGACCCTGCCATCGGACAGCCAGAGAAGGCAGGCACCAGGCCAAGGTCACACAGCCACTTGGGGACTGGGGTCACAGCCGAGGACCCGGTGGTCTCCAGGGACCTCCTGACTACAGCGGGTGAGCCTCCCCCGTGGGGGCCAGGCCTCCTCCTGCTGGCTGGGATGGCAGGTTCCTGGGGGACCACCATCGCTCCCCACGCCAATCCAAGTAGGCAGGACCTCGCCCTGATGAGGGCGGTGGGCACGGGACCCCCAGGAGGAGGCTCCAACTCCAGTCCCGCACTGCACAGGTGCACGGTCGTTTAGGGCAGACGCTCAGCCGTCCGTCCCCACGCTCCTCCCGGCCGTGAGAAGGAAATGACGACACTCGCTCAGTCACAGGGGTGTCAGAGGATTAAGCGAGACAACGGTCCGCACGGAGCTGGCACCTGGCAAGGGAGGGACGACCCCAGCGGGCAGCCACCTGCCACCAAAGCCGAGGGCGTGTCCCATCTCAGAGGACAGGGCTCCGGGGCTAGGGCTCCACTGCCGTGCGCCCGTCCCTGGCGGGGTCCACCACACACTGGACGTGGGAACCAAAGCTGCCTGGTGAGCCGTGCGACCCTGGGCAAGCCACCCACCTCCTGGGCCTCAGTCCCCTCATCTCTGAGGCCAGAGTCCCTCGGGAACAGAGCACTGGGCCCGGGGAGGGGCTGTGAGCCCAACCCTCCCGTGAACCGTCCACAGGCGCCCGCAGGGGGGCCTGGGCTCCACCCCGCCCCCCCCACCTGCTCCCCCTCCCACCTTGTGCTGCGCCTTCGATGATCCCAGGGAGGTCCAGGAGCTGGATGTTGGCGCCTTTGTACTAGGATGCAGGAAAGGAGGTAAGGCGGGGCCGGCGGGCTGTGAAGGGGCCTCCTGGGCCAAGTGTGAGCCGCGGCCCCACCCCCCCAGCCTGGGCGGACCATGTCCCGCGAGCCGAGGGGCCGCCTGGAGGGCGGGAGTCTCTATAAGCCCCCGGCAGCCACTGCTGATGGTAACAGCTCTTCACAAGGAAACCACCTCACGGTGGGAGGCCCAAGGCCACAGAACCCCCGTTGCCCAAGGCTCCAAAGCTTCTCAGGGAACAGGAGCCAACCAGCCACGGGTGACCCGAGCCGGGGCGGTGCAGGGCAGCGGGTCACAGAGGGGCACGGGGAGAGCTGTGCATGCTGGCAGACTCGCGGAACCAGCCAGGATTGCAGGACGGGCCAGGCGTCTCTGGGGTCCCGGCAGCCCCAGCCCCCAGCGGTGTCCGTGCTTGAGGGCAGAGCAGCTCAGCCCAGAGCCTCCCCCGGCACATGAGACACACACACACACACACACACACACACGCGCGCGCGCTCACCCTCCCTCCTGGGATCCGGCAAGCCCCGACTTACTTCAATGACCCCAGGGATGCAGGTCAGGGTTGTGAATTCATAGGACGCAGCCTCGCTGGCCGTGGAGGTGATCAGGCTGAGGAAGGTGGACTGGGAGAAAGCAGCTCGTTGCAGCGGGGGTCCTGCCCCGCCTCCAGAAGCCCAGGTGCGACGCGGGGAGACCCCCATCCCCCCGGCTGGGCTGTGATGACAACAGCTGGAAAAGTCACCTCTGGCCCTGCCTGGGGGGTTCAACACCACAGGGCCACCCTGTGCCTGAGGCCTCAGGCCTGCCTCGGGTGGACACAGGGACCTGGTTCCTAAGGGGGTTCCCCCGCTACATTGGGGCCCATCCCCAGCTCCACGGAACCTCCAGACCCTCCTGGGCCCAGAAAACTTGGAGTAGGTGTCGGTCCCACAGCACACAGCTGCTGCCCCCAGGAGGGCAAGGAGGCAGGGACCCTCCCGCCTGAGAGCGCCGGCAGTGGCGCAGGGCTGCAAGGGAGGGAGGTAGGGGAGCGGGGAAGGATCCGGATGGGACCTCGCGGCCGGCCCACGGTGGGAGTGGGGCCACACCCGGCCGGGACTGAGAGACCCTGCCTTCGGTCCTGCTTCTGCTGGGGACCCAGGACCTCGATCCGGTCCCGACCTTGTGAAGGAGGTGACAAGGCAGGGGGAGCGCAGCGACCACAGTGACGGACGCTGTGGCCCAGAGGCCAGCACAGCTGCGGGCAGTGCCACGAGGCCAGCCCGGCCCGGCCCGGCGCCCCCACCCTAGTCAGCAGGGAGCTGGGGCGCAGCTCGCTCACACGCCCTCAGGCCCTGGAACCCAAACAGGGCTCGTGAGAGATCACAGGCCTCAGGTCACAAAGTCTCTGCCCAGGGGGCCTCTTGGAAACTTGAGGAAACGTAAAAACCTGGTGGGGTAGACAGGTGTGGTCAGCCGGGCGGCCCTGAGAGCCGTGGTTGACAGAGGCCAACCTGGGGGACACCCCCGAACCTGTCTGGCCCCTGCAGGAGGGCGGCCCGCGCCCTCCTGTGCTCAGAGAGCCCAGATTCCCAACAGGGCCCAGACCCCAAGGGCACAGCTCTCGGTCACTGGAGTGGCTCCTCCCAGCCTGGGCTTCTCACCCGGGAGAGAAGGCCTTGCAGGCTGGAAAGTAAGGTCGAAAGGAAAGGCTAAAACGAGCGAATCCACGGCAACACCCTAGGAGTCAAAGCCTGGCCGTGCTCGCCGGCCGCCCAGGGGTCACACCCAGTCAGTTCAAGGCGCCCCGCCACCCCCGCTCCCCGACGGCCTCCGCCTCAAGGTCCCCTCCTCGGGGCTCTGCTCACACACCTGCTCACAAGGCAGCCGCCCCGCTCCACGTGCCTGCCCTTCCCCTCTCCTCCGCAAGCTCGGGGCTGAGTGGGCAGGGGCAGAACATGCCTGGCACGAGGTGCACACTCGGTGAACATCTGTGCTTGGGGACAAGGCAGAGGCCAGCGGGGCCACTCCTGCTGGAGTCCCCACCGGGCGCGGGGAGGCTGGGTCTCCTGCGCCCTGGAGCCGGTTCAGAGAGGAGGGAGGGGGCGCGGCCGCGGCAGAGCGGAGACCAGCCACCTTCCTCCCCGAGGCCTGCGGTGCCCATCACTGACCTTACCCACAGAGGGGAAGCCGATCAGCGCCACGCGGGCGTCGCCCGACTTCATGACATCGAAGCCCTCGCCTTTGGATGAGGACGATTTGGAGGGTTCCAGGAGCTGGGCCCGATACTTGGCGAGTTTTGCTTTCAGCAGGCCCAGGTGATACTCGGTGGCTAAGAGACAACACAAGATGGAAGGTGAGCGTCCCGTGTGGGTTGGGAGGGTCCCATACGCAACCAAATACACGCAACTGAATGCTGGCCGGGACCCTCAGAGCCAGACAGCAACCGACAGACAGACACGACCCAAGGTCAGTGGTTCTCAGCCAGGGCGGCACCACTCCCGGGGGCATCCTGGAGGGCGTTTTCAGGTGTCGCTGCGATGGTGAAGTGATGGTGAAGTCTTCACCGGCACTTATCAGGCAGGAGCTGGGGAAGCCCGCAGCTCTATAAGGAAGTCAGACCAGCAGAGCCAAGAACTGTCCTGTGTCGCAGGGCCACAGAGGGAGCCTGGATCAGGATCTCCAGGGCCCAGAGCCTCACAGGGCGTTTTTACAGCGTTGACAGACACTGACATTCCCAGAAGTGGAACTACTGTGTATGCTGAGGGAAGAGTATGGCATGTTTCGTTTGAAACTTTACCCAGACAGGCTTGCCTGCTTGGGACCCCAGGCTGCCAACAGGGAGGCCTCGTGGAGGGGACGTGAGTCACCCACACGACACACCTGCATCATCTGCACTGTGGCTACCACGTGTCCAGCGCTGCAAACGCCTCACCGCCTCCTTGTAACTCCACTGTATCTTGGCTGTGCCCCTACATTCACTTATGGAAATAAACCCTATTTTAATTATAAATTACTTTCCTTTTTCTCCTCCTTGATATCAATTTTTTCCAAATTCTCATGTACGTAAGTTACACTACTGATGGGAGCTGCACTGCAGGGCGGCAGAGGGGGGGTACAGGACCTCAGCTACATGTCATGTTGCTGTGGTCAGGTGACCGGCCTGGCCACGTCCCGTCTCCACCACTGTCCCTCTCATGGGCACAGTCCAGCCGCCCATTCTCGCCTCAGGACCTTTGCACTTGCTACCCCATTTCAACCTCATCTTCCCAAGGCTGACTCCTTCTCAGCTCAATGTCACCTCTTCAAAGAGGCCTCCCCTGCCCAGTCATGCAGAGGCAATGTCACGCGGAGCTTAAGAGCCTGTGTTGGAATTCCATCCTGAAATTATGGGCCATTTTACTTTGGAAAAGTTCCTTAACCTCCTCGTGCATCAGTTTCTTAATCTGCAAAATAGGGATGTTAGCAGCGATAACTACTTCTGCAGATTTCTGTAATTAAAAAAGCTCTGCGAACGATGACCAGCACGTGGTAAGCTCTCAATACAAGTCGGTTATTATTACTGTCTGCAGTAACCGCCACCCCTGCCAGGCCCCTCGCTGGTCCCATTTGTCTTCATGGCTTCTCAGCACCATTTGAAACTAGAGCCGACCCCGGAATAACACGGGTTTCAACTGCACGGGTCCACTTATACGGGAATTTTTTTCAGTGATGTCACAGTGCTACATGGTCTGCGGCTGACGGAATCTGTGGATGCGGAACCGTGGACATGGAGGACTGGCTATCGGATGCGGCATTCTAAGATCGTGGGGTCTGCGGTGGGTCCCGGAACCAATGCCCCCCTCCCCCATACCAAGGGACGACTGAATCTTGTTTCTTTGCTTCCCTCCCTCCAGAAGGGCAGGATCCCCAGCTTCCGGTGTGGTGCTCAGGAAGTGTTTTGGCAACTGAATGAGTGAATCGAGGGCAGTGAGAAGTGGTCAAGGACAGGCTCAGCAAGTCAGGTTCACGTGGTCCTTTCTGTCACCCCGGCGCGTGAGACCCTGAGCATCTCTGAAGGGAAGGACTAGGTCTTGATCCCTTCATCACCTTTACGTCTCCTCCTGGACCACTGCCAAAGCGGCAGCATCTCAAGCCTCCCTGCCACCTTCCTTGAGCCCCATGGGTGATGCTCTGCAGGGCAGCCAGGGGGAACTTTTAAAACAGAAGTCTCTGCTGCTTAACACCCTCCACTAGCTTCCACTGCCCTTGGAACACAACCTGGACTCTTTCGCATGACCTACAAGGCCTACACGACTGACCCACTCCTTTCCCATCCTGCACTCCAGCCCCAGACCTTCAGCTCCTTCAACAAGCCAAGTTCATTCCTGCCTCAGGTCCTCTGCACCAGCTGTTTCATCTGCCAGGAACAGTCTCCCCCCAGGTCTTTGCATGGCTGGTTCCTTCTTCTCATTCTGGTCTTGGCTCAAACGTCCCCACCTCATGGTGGTGTTCTCTGATCATCCCACCTTAGTAGCCCCAGCCCTTACCCCGACACGCTTGCGACATCATCCTAGTTTGTCTCCACAGTGTTTATTATTGGCTGAAATTATCTTGTGTATTCAGCTACCAGTTTACAGATGGTCCACTGGAAGGTCAGCTCCATGCGGGCAAGGACGTGCCAGCCGTTCACTGCTTTAACCACAGAGCCTGGCACCTAGTAAGGGTTCCGCGAGTATTTACAGAATGAGAGTGAAGGCAGCCCCCCAACTTCACAGCCAAGGGACGACAGACACTGAGACCAACCACAGGCTTGCTTCCTGCTCCTGCAATCCCACAGCAGGGCTGGTCAGGCACTGGGCCTCGCCCACCACAGCCAACCACATCTCCCACTACTCCAGACCCTCCTTCTCATCTAGACTCTCCTCCTCCCTCTCCCATGAACACGCCGTGCTCACCTCAGCTCCCGTGTCTTTGCCTCAGCAGTGCCCCTCTCCTGGAATCCTGCCCCCAACCAGCTCAAGTCCCGCCTCCTCCTGGAAGCCTCTTTGGGTGTCACCGGTCTCCTCTCCTCACTGCTCCTCCCCTCTGAGCTCCCGCCGCCCTTACAGTCTGCGCCCAGATTTGATGCGTCAAGCGCTACCTGTGCTGCGGGATCCACTTTAATACCGGGTGCTCACACGCGTCCAGTGCTTTGCAAACAGAATCCGGTTTAACTTAGTTGTGAGCTAAGAGGGCGCACGGGGTTATTACCCTCATTTGCAGAGGGGGACACAGGTTCCAAGAGGTGAGGTGACTTCCCGAGCTTTCACAGCAGGTACGAGGTGGAGCCGGGGTCCAAACCCAGGTCCGCCAGACTCAAGTCCTGACTGCCTCCACCCCACCGAGGGGCTCCGGGCAGCTGGCGAGGCTGTACCTGTGTGTGTGGGGGGGTCTCCTCCTGGACTTGGCCCACAAAGGAGCAGAGCGCCAATCCACCAGGCCCGACCGCCAGGAGACCCGGCTTCGAACCACGACCCCGCCTCTCCGGGTCGGATGCTTGCTCCTTATGCTGGGGTTCTCTACTCGGCCCCCTGGTCGGGCCCTGATCCGCACCCTTGGGATCCCGCCCGGCTCCTCCGGCTCCGGCAGCCCCCCCCCCGCCCGCCGCAGACGCCCCGCCGGGCCGGCCCTCACCCTTGTTCTTCTGCGTGCGGGCGATCTCCTTCTCGATCTCGGAGATCTTCTCCAAGATCCCCATGGCGGCGGCTGAACCAGGCGCACAGGCGAGACAGACTGCAGCAGCTCCGCGAACTCCGGCCCGTCGGCGGCTGCAGATCAGCGTGCGCCGGAAGCCTACCGAGAACGGCGTCCGCGTGCGCCCGGAGCACCTGGATGCAGACTCCGGGCGGGCGACGTCGAGCGCAGTGCCAGATGCTATTGGTTCCGCCCGCTAGGCCGGCGGGGCTGGAGAGGGGTGGGGGATGGGCCGGGCCGGGGCGTGGCCAGGCCGGCGGGGGCGAGGCCAGGCGAAGTTGTGCAGGAGCGGGGCGTGGGAGACCCAACGGGACCGTCCCGTGGTGGACTCCGCACTGCGGGTCCCAGCGCAGCCGACTTCGCTGGTGTAAAGAAAAGGCGCTGAGCTGAAAGTCTGGTGGCTTATTTTGTATCGAGGTTAAATATGGGTCCCCAACCTAGCCTTACTACCCTGCCAACAGATGCCTCCTGATAGGACGCAGTATAGACAGCATCTGTTATGGGAAATTCTTGCCAAAATATACTGTGTTTGAATTTACACCCGAGGAAACATCAGACAAATCTAGAAAGTGGTACATTTTATGGGACAAGTGGCCTGTTTTCAAAATTGTCAATGATGTAGGTGGAGGGGCTGGCGGTGGGGAAAGGATTGTTCTAGATTAAGAGATGTTAAATATAATGTGTGGACCTTGCCTGGATTCCGGTTGAATTTTTTTTTAAATATATTTATTTACTTTTGGCTGTGTTGGGTCTTCGTTGCTGCGTGCGGGCTTTCTCTAGTTGTGGAGAGCTGGCTTCTCATTGCGGTGGCTTCTCTTGTTGCACAGCACGGGCTCTAGGCACGCAGGCTTCAGTAGTTGTGGCACGTGGGCTCAGTAGTTGTGCCTCATGGGCTCTAGAGCATAGGCTCAGTAGTTGTGGTGCACGGGCTTAGTTGCTCCGTGGCATGTGGGCTCTTCCTGGACCAGGGCTCGAACCCATGTCCCCCGCATTGGCAGGCGGATTCTTAACCACTGTGCCACCAGGGAAGTCCCGTCCGGGTGAAAATTTAAAAAGCAGTTATGAGAAGACATTCTTAGGACAATTGGGAAAAATCTGACTTTGGATAGAATATTAGATATTACAGAGTTATTGCTAATTTTCTTGGGTGTAATTATGTAGGAGATTTTCTTTATTCTTAGCAGATGCACGTGGTGGTGCTCAGGTGTTGTCTTTGTCTGCTCAGGCTTCCATAACAAAATACCGCTCACTTAAACAAAAGAATTTAATTTGCTCACAGTCTGGAGGCTGCAAGTCCCACATCAGGGTGCCAGAATGGTTGGGTTCTGGTGCAAGTCCCATTCCTGCCTTACAGACCACCGCCTTCTTGCCACGTCCTTACGTGGCCTTTCCTCGGGGAGTGTGCGCAGTGGGAAACAGACAGAGAGAGAACTCGCTGGTGATTCTTCTTAGCCCCCTCTTATGACCTCACTTGACCCCCAAAACCTCCCAAAGGCCCATCTCCAAATACCATCACACTGGGGGCTAGGGCATCAATATATGAATTTGGGGAGGTGACACAAACATTCAGTCCGCAACAGGGGTAAAAGGTCATGATGTCTATACCGTACTTTCAAGTACGTGTGTGTATATATGTATATTCAGAGAAAGTGTGAAGGAAATGTGGCATCATGTTCACACTTGTTGTACCTGGGGGAAGGGGGTGTGTGTGTGTGTGTGTGTGTGTATATGAATTATTCTTTCAACTTTCCATGTTTTTTTTTTTTTTTTCGGTACGCAGGCCTCTCAGCGTTGTGGCCTCTCCTGTTGCGGAGCACAGGCTCCGGACGCACAGGCTCAGCAGCCATGGCTCACGGGCCCAGCCGCTCCGCGGCATGTGGGATCTTCCCGGACCGGGGCACGAACCCGTGTCCCCTGCATCAGCAGGCGGACTCTCAACCACTGCGCCACCAGGGAAGCCCTCCTGCATGTTTTTTACACAAAGTTGGGAGTAGGGAGCAGGTCACTGGAAATCACGCTGTGTTCAGATCCAAGGTTCATAACTGTGTGTGCTTGGTTAAATTTCTTAACCTCTCTGAGCCTATTTCTACACCCTGAAAACGGGGATAACATGGTTGCTGTAAAAATGAAATAATAGATAAAGTTTGCTTGCTCATAAGTCCTCCTTGAATGCCAGAGCCACTGTCCATCACGTGTCCTCCGGGGGTGTCACAGCCTCCCCAGACTTAGCCCACGTTTACCAAACGCCTATTATGCACCAGGCTCCAGGCTGGACAGGGGTGTCGTAAGCTCCAGCTTGCCGCTCTCCTCCTCCTCTGACAAAGCAAGGTTAGAAGTCATGCAAAGTGCCTGGCCCAGCGGCTCAAGCTTTTCATGGCAGGGCTGAGATGTGAAGTCCAGGGACCCCAGGGTAACAGGCAGACAGCGAGGAGAACATCTATGTCTACAGGTCTGTGAAGTTCAGGGAAGATGGGAGGTGAAAGCCTCTGGGAACTGGGCAGTCTAGGCAAGCGTGGAGCCCTGGCCCGGTGCGGGGGGAAGGTCCTCTAATTCCCTCTGCCCCAAGACGCGGTTCCGGGCTTTGACTGCCACCACCCTTGTGCCCACGGAGGTGTGTTCACTACCGGTTTACATCTGGGAAGGTGGAAATGTCCTGGAATGCGACTCACCTTTCAAGAGTCCTGGCATCTCTGCTGTTGTGTCTGCTTCACTCGCAATCCCCAGGGGTCTGTTTCTTCATAAATATTGTGAAATCAGGCCTACTCCCAGGGTCAAGGGAGAAAACCCAAATGTCAAGCGTTTTCTAGGCAACGAGGCCTTTCCTGCTTGGAAGGTCTGGGTCTTCCAAACCCAAACCTGGGACGCCAACTACCAACCTCGCGTGTTCATGTCACCCAAGGAATCTCAGAGTAAGAGTTTACAAGCTTCTGAAGTGGCTGCTAGTGGAACTGTAAAATATTTGATTTGTGCATCAAAGGATACTATCAACGGAGTGAAAAGGAAACCCACGGAATGGGAGAAATATCTGAAAACTATATATTGGATAAGGGGTTAATACCCAGAATACATAAAGAAGTCATTAGGGCTTCCCTGGTGGCGCAGTGGTTGAGAGTCCGCCTGCCGATGCAGGGGACACGGGTTCGTGCCCTGGTCTGGGAAGATCCCACATGCCGCGGAGCGGCTGGGCCCGTGAGCCAGGGCCACTGAGCCTGTGCGTCCGGAGCCCGTGCTCCACAACGGGAGAGGCCACAGCAGTGAGAGGCCCGCGTACCGCAAAAAAAAAAAAAAAAAAGTCATTAGTCAACAGCAACACAACCTGATTTTTAAAATGGATGAAGGACTTGAGTAGACGTTTCTCCAGAGAAGATATATGGATGGCCAACAGCACGTGGAAAGATGTTCCACATCACTAGTCATTAGGAAAATGCAAATCAAAACCACAATGAGATAACGCCTCATGCCCGTGAGGATGGGGTGTGTATTTGTGTGTCTGTGTGTATTTTATATATATATAGAGAGAGAGAGAGAGAGAGAGAGAGAGAGAGAGAGAGAGGGAGGGAGAGAGAGAGAGAGGGAGGGAGGGAGGGAGGGAGAGAGGGAGAGAGGGAGAGAGAGAGAGAGAGAGAGAGAGAGAGAGGGAGAGAGAGAGAGAGAGAGGGGGAGAGAGAGGGAGGGGGAGAGAGAGAGTGGGGGAGAACAAGTGTTGGTGAGAACACGGAGAAAGTGCAACCCTTCTGCGCTGTTGCTGGGAATATAAAATGGTGCGGCCAACTATGGAAAACAGTATGCAGGTTCCTCAAAAATTAAAAATAGAACCACCACATGATCTGGCAATTCCACTTCTGAGTACGTATCCAAAAGTGAAAGCAGAGACTTGAAGAGGAATTTGTACATCCACGTTCATTATTCGCAATACCCCAAACTGGGAGTAACCCAAGTGTTTGCTGATGGATGAACGGATAAACAAAAGGCGGTCTATACATACAATGGAATATTATTCAGCCTTAAAAAGGAAGGAAGTTCTGACACGTTTAGTGAAACAGGCCAGTCACAAAAGGATAAACACTGGCAATCCCACTTACACGAGGTCCCTAGAGCCGTCAGGTCCACAGAGATGGGAAGTAGAAGGGTGGGTGCCAGGGGCCGAGGGTGGGGAGTTGGTGTTTAATGGGGACTGAGCTCCACTTTGGGAAGATGGAAAAGTTCCAGAGATGATGGAGGCGATGGGTGTACAACACGATGACTGTGCTTAATGCCACTGGACTGTACACTTCAAAGTGGCTAAAATGGTAAATGTATACTGTGAATATTTTACCACAATTAAAAAAAAAACCTCAGTGTGTGTGACAGTGTGAAATAATTTACCCGCAAAGCCTTCTGAGCACTTTCCTTCCCTCCCACGCTTGCTCTGACTCCCCCTGGCCTCTACCTGTCCGTGCAAGCCCCTCCCCCAAGGTTAGAAGTGACCTTCACGCGCTGGACCCCATGGTCAGCCCTGAGCGTCACAGACACAGTGGGTCCCTCCTTCTCCTGAAGGCCCTGCCGTCCCGCGGCCCGCAGGACCCCAGATCCCTGGCCTCTCCCGCCACCCTGCTTCCACCGCGGATCCCTCCTCCCATCCATGAGCACCCCCATCTCATGGATTTTTTTTTTTTTTTTTTTTTGCGGTACGCGGGCCTCTCACTGTGTGGCCTCTCCCATTGCGGAGCACAGGCTCCGGACACGCAGGCTCAGCGGCCACGGCTCACGGGCCCAGCCGCTCCGCGGCACGCAGGATCTTCCCGGACCGGGGCACGAACCCATGTCCCCTGCGTCAGCAGGTGGACTCTCAACCACTGCGCCACCAGGGAAGCCCCATCTCATGGTTTTAAACACCCTGTCTAGATGCTGACAGCTCTCCAATCCCCGTCTCCAGTCCAGACCTTCCTCCTGAATTTCAGGGCCGCACGGCCACCATCACTTGGAGTCTAACTTGTATTTCCCTCAGACTTAACGCGTCCAAAACTGAGCTCCACGCCCTCCCCTCAGACCCCCTCCACCGTCGGCCGCTGCACCTGATGACCCGCTGTCCTGGGCACCAGCCAGCTGGGAGCGGCCACGCGTACCCCCCAGACCCGGCCGCCAGAAACCCACCGCCCGATCCTCACGGGCCCAGGGCGACCACGGGCGGCCCAGTTAGAGCCGGACCAGCCTGTGGCCGCGAGTGCCCACGGCTGGAGGGGGCGGAACCCCCCACCTGTGCCATGTGCACTGGAGACGCACGCGCAGCCCAGGTTCATCTTCCCGGGGGCCGCTCTCCATCACGGCTCGGTGCTTTCTTAGTTTCTTAGTCGGCTGGGCATCCGCTCACCACAGGGCCAATTACATCAACTACAGCTTCTGATTTTCTGCATCCCTGCTGCCCCCCCCCAGAGCTGGCCCGTTTTCAGGGGAGGCAAAGGCTCCCACTCCCCCGTGTGATTCTCCCACACAGGCCACCATCCCAGAGCCCACACTGCTGCTACACCTTCTCATGCAATGGTCTAGCCACTACCCCTGGCCTGATCGTCCCAGGGCCAGGCAGCCTCGTGCCCCAGGCCCGCCCGAATCACTCCAACTAGCCGGCCCTACAGGGTCTGCCCCCCTCCCCCGCCGCCCTTCCCTCAGAAAGCCCAACAAAGACGGCGGTTTCTGTTCACCTTCTGCCCAAAACCTGGTGCTCCCCACGCGGCCCCGCGTGGCAGGCGTGCTCCCTTCTCTTACAAATCTCTCCGTGTCTCCACTCCGACACCTCCATGAATCAAACGTCGGCAGCGAACAAATGAGACAGTGACCCCGACTAACACAGAGGCTGCTGGTTCTTCCAAAAGCCTCGGACCCCCCGGACAGCTCTCGCTGTTACACCGCCCAGGCAGCCTGTCAGCTTCACCCTCCAGCTCGGCAGTGGGCTCCCACTGCTCTCCACCTGCCCCTTCAGTCCGTCCACCCGGGAAAATCCTTTAAAAGCTGCATCGGGTCCCATCCCACCTCTGCCCACACCCTCCGATGCCTCTCCTCCTTCTGAGTAAAGCCAGAGCCCTGATCCCGACAGCGACCGACAAGGTCCCACAGGCCCCGAGGCTCCTACACACCCCACGCCGCTGTCCCCTCTGCCTGGAGGGCTCACCCCCACACGTCTGCGTGGCTCGCACCCACCTCCAGGTCTTTGCTCAATGTCACCCGACCGTCTTTTCAACCAGCGCAACCCACAGTGGCCCCCAGCCTGCCGCACCTCTGCCTGCTCTTCCCCTGTAACGCTTGTCCCTCAACATCTAACAGACACGGATTCTTTACTGTGTCATTGCCATGTATCCCCCTGCTGGGACATAGGCCATTCTCGGGGTCCGTCACGTGTGGACGTGTCACAAGCACCCAGGACGGCGGTCAGCACACAGCAAGCGCACCTGGGGGAGGTGAGCACTGACGTGGGAGAGGCTACCGCCGTCCCTTCTCTTTACTTCCCGGGCTCTGAGGTTCCAGACGGGGAGGAAGTCTCACTGGCTCCGTCCACACACCAGCCAAGCACCAGGCTGGCATCTCTACCCCGACATTACCCAGCAGGTAACCCTGCTCCGCGGGCCAGCTCACTAGCCTGGAGGCCTCGCCCCTAATCACGCAGATGTCCCCCCGTGTTGGAATCCCCTTGTGGGGGCCCACAAACCTCCACGGCCACAGGGCCAGAAAGGGGGTTGGTTTCTTCTAACAGAACCGTTTTGCTTTAGAAATAGGACAGACTCACTGCTTAAATACCTTTATTATTTTTTAAAAATTATTTGGACATTGATAGCTCTGCAAAATACTTCTCCCGTCCCAAACCCTCAAACCCTTTCCACATGTACTCCCTAAAGAAACAAAATACTTTTTGCCCATTCAAATCTAATTTTTAAAAACATGTAAGATTCAAAATCAAATATTACTTTTCTTTCCCAGAACTCGTTAGTAATTTTAAACCACAATGCACATACTCAATGGCATTTCTTTTTAAAAATTAGCTTATCTGACTATTTATGAGGAAAAAAAAAATCAATTCAAGGCCTTAGAATATAAATTCCCTGTTTCTGAAAGCAAAAGACATTGAAAAGCCCCCTTTGCTCCCCTGGAGTTCGTGCCGTGCACATCACCACAGAGCCAGCAGGCAGGTGGACCGTCTGCTTCACGGGAGGCATCGCTTCGTTACCGTGGGACTGCAGCTGAGACGCCGTCGAGTCTGAAAGGATGGGTGGGTGGGAAGGGACGACACCAGCAGCAGTGGCGAGGCTGAGAGTGCGGGGTGGAGGGCATCTGAGCAGAGCAGGAGCTGAGTCCTGAGGATGGGGTGGGGGAGACGGCAGCGAGTGTGCATCTGCCCTCGTTTCTCGACGATGAATACAAGAGTCAACCAAAAACACTGCACATAGAAGCAGAGGCATGTGGGTGTACGAGAAGGCCCAGGAAAGAATAACCTGGGCTGGGGATGACCGCCCGAGCTCCTTCGGGAGCTAAGTCAGGGCAGGTGGTCTGGGAGTTACTCAGGGGATGTGGAGACCACCCCTTCTGCATCCTCGACAGACAGGTTTGTATGAGAACCAATCTTCATCACAGGTGTGTCCCAAAGAGCTGGCAAAGGGTACCACTTCTTCACCCCCGAACACCGCTGCACTTGACCCCTGGCTCAGCAAGGAAGCCAGCCCACAACAAAGCCCGGCCCGCCCGGGCAGCAGCGCCGCTCAGACACCCTGCCCTGCCTGCTGGAGGACGCGCACGCAGCCCCGACAGGCTCCAGGCGGACCTCACCCGCGGCATTCTGAGTGGCACCTGAACCCTTCCAGGAGCTGGTTACACCCTGCGGCGCTGGCCCAGGCCTTGTGCCCCCAGCTGGGATTGACCAGAGCCAGCCACTCCACTGCCTTTGGGAGTTTTAAAATCTGGGAAACATTTCTGACTCATCTCTGGAGACAGACGTGAAGCATCTCTCCAATGCAGCCACCAGGCAACTTTCCAGGGTCCCCAGGCCCTGGCCTTTCCAGGTGCATCCCTGCAGGGAGCTTCAGGACCACACAGCCCAGCGGCCCTGACACCCACCCACCACCTTCCCCAACACTTCTCCTTTAAGGCTTCTCCTGACTCAACCTCAGGAACATACAGTACGTACGTCAATAAACGAAAGTCACTTCTTGGGAATAAGAGATTGCCCCACCACGCACCTAGACGGAAGGGCTTTGTGCTTTCTTACTCCGCCCGTGGACACGCACCTCGCGTTTGTTTTGCTCCCGTGGGTTAAAATACTACCTCGTTGTTAAAGCTTTCCCTCCAGTATTCTGAGCAAGTCTTGTAAAGCACCAGCAAATGCCAATCCCCCAAGCCCTGCCCACATCTGCGGGCTACAGCGGATGCCACGCTATGAGGCTTTCTAAACATTTAAACGACACAACTGCACGCGCACGCGCACAGACACACACACACTTTGGCACGTGAGCCTCGAGCTCTTTGGGAGTGCTCATATGCTCCCACCCCTCCCCCACGCCAACGCTGCTGAGCTGCCTGACGGGACAGGGCGCCACGAAGCACTGCTGTTCTGAGTAGCGAAAGGAGGACGCACAAATGCTAAAACGGCCCCCAAAACGGCTCTCACGTTTAGCGCTGTGACTGACGCAATGCTGCAAAACTTCTGTACCACATGACCAGTTTCAAACTGCTGGCTGATTAAATATACATTTACAAATAGATATAGGTATAAAAACTACTAAGTCAACATTTGCTGTTTTCAATGTGAAAACGATAAAATGTAATTCTGAATAATTGTGCATTTGCCATAGGGTCCTTGTTCAAGGGACCATAAAAATAATTTTGTAATAAAAAAACCTTTTTTTTTTTTTTTTTTTTTTTTTTTTTAAGTTTAGTATTGCCCTCAAGTTCAAAAGTTTGGAGCAAACGTGCTGAGTGAGCAGGACGGGAATCTGTCCCTGCCAGGGATCGGGAAGCCTTAAATCCTGTGACCTGGACAGCAGGCCCGGGGAAGCTGCCGGCCACTGACTAGCTCAGCGTGAGCATCCCAGGGCTGGCAGTGCCCCAACCCCGCCGAGCGATCGGCCGCCTCCCTGCACAGGGCTCCGGGGGCACACGGCTGCTGGGCTCGGCCGTCCCTTGAGCTACCAGAGTAAGCAACCGGGGGGCGGGGGGCCTGGTGGGGCCCACTGAGCACCAAGGCCGAGGGGGGCCGGGGCTGGAGGGGGCGTGGGGGAAGGGATGTGCGTCTCAGTGATACAGAAGTCAGCTGTGCAGGAGGAAAAGTGCATTTACGGTAGCTTAAAAACAGCTTAAGACCAAACTGCCACAGAGAGGGAAGAGGAACCGAGGCCGCCCTCCACCTGCCCTCGCCGGTCGGCCGCACGCCTCGGATGCCGTGGGTTGACATTCATGCTTTCTGATGCGAGTCTGCTCGTGAAGAAACAGGAACACACGTTCTCCTGGTTCTGGCAGGTACACAGTTTTCTTGGCAAATTTCTTTTTTGCCAAGTTCAGTTTATCTGGTTGCTGTCCCGGACCGCTGTCACCGGAATTCGTAGATGGGCGCGCTGTGTTCTGGAACATGAGTGAGATTGAGCGACTGATACCTGTGGGGAGGAGAGGAGGGTGGCGGGGGGGGATCGTCAGAGCATCCTGAAAACCAGCACAGGGTGTGGAACCTGCCCCGCCGGCGCCCGCAGAGCCCATGCCTACATGAAACGCTGGCTCATCTCAGACTCCGTCAGGGGAGCTGAGCTTGGCCTTGTTTCCATTTCTCTGGTTAATCCCCCTGGACTACGCAGAAGACCTGCCGTTTGTGGGCCCCGCTCCAATCCTGAAGCAACGACAGCCTGTCTCAGGAAATGAGAGGCCAAGTCCTCTGGGGGAGGGTGCAGACCAGGCCCTCCAGCCCTCCCCACCGCCCTGCTTCCCTCCGAAGCCGTGCGACCTGCAGAGCAGAGATCCGGAGAGCTTGGGATCGATGACGTCACAGCCACCCCACCCCCCAACCTTAGCGACTTCATCTTCCTTCTCCCTAGACGTGGCTGCTAGAGCATCCGAGAGCTCTGCGGGGTGTGCGTCCCCGTGACGGGTGCTCCGAGGAGGGAAGCAGATGAAGGATAAATGGGGCGGGACGGTCCCCACTCGGGGATGCTCAGTGTGTCGGCTCCCCCCACCCCATCCACAGAAGAGGGAGGAGCAGCACAGAGAAGAGCAGTTTATCTCTTACCCAAAACATCAACAAGAAGGGACGATGGGGGCTTCCCTGGTGGTGCAGTGGTTAAGAATCCGCCTGTCAGTGCAGGGGACACGGGTTCGAGCCCTGGTCCCGGAAGATCCCACATGCCGCGGAGCAACTAAGCCCGTGCGCCACAACTACTGAGCCCACGTGCCGCAACTACCGAAGCCCGCGCGTCTAGAGCCCGTGCTCCGCAACAATAGAAGCCACCGCAGTGAGAAGCCTGTGCACTGCCACAAAGAGAAGCCCCTGCTCACCGCAACTAGAGAAAGCCCGCGAGCAGCAACGAAGACCCAACACAGCCAAAAAAAAAAAAAAGGAAAAGAAAGGACGATGCATTAGCCATCAGAACCCTAACCCTAGGCCTTTGCACCCAGTGGGATGGCTGTAATCCTAAATGTTGGGAAGGACACGGGGAAACGGGAGAAGCGGAACCTTTGTGCATCACTGGTGGGAACGTGAAAAGGTGCGGCTGCTGTGGGAAACAGTTCCCTGAAAAGTGAAATATAGAATACCCCGTGACCCGGCAATCCCACCCCAGCTGTGTGACCAGAGGAACTGAAAGCAGGGACTCAGGCTCTTGCACACCCACGTCCACAGCAGCCGAAAGGTGGGAATGACCCACGTGTCCACCCACTGATGAACAGATAAAGACAAGGTGGTCCATCCACACGGTGGGAAATCACTCAGCAATATAAAGCAATATAAAGACCGCAACCCGGGGCCCTTCAAAGCCGACGCTCAGACACAGAGGGCACACGGTACGCGGCCCATTGGCACGACACGTCCAACAGGCAAACCTGCACTTAGAGAGCGCAGCTTAGTGGTTGCCTGGGGCTGGAGGGGGCGGGGAGGTGGGGTGACAGCTCAGGGGGTAGGGCTCCCTCTCGTGCCGACGAAAACGTTCTGAAATTGAGCGCAGTGATGGCTGCGCAACTCTGTCGACACGAAAGCCCACTGGACTGTACGCTTCCAGTGAGGAGACTGCACAGCAGGTGAACTGTATCTCCGTAAAGCGGGTATTTTTAAAAGGATAGGAAAACTTTTAAAAGCTCATTTGAAAGCTGAACAGGTGTTGACACCCCAACAACGGCTGTTCCCACAGAGGCCGGGGCTGCATGGAGCCCCGGGCACTTGGTTGTCGCTGGATAGCCCCACGCAGCGTCCCACAGGAGCCTTCAAAGTGTGCAAAAGTCGCGAGGAAATAATTTCCACATTCAGAGAGGAAATCAGGTATTTCATGATACCGTCTGCCCTTTAGGGATAACGGGGCACTCACAAAAGCTCAAGGAGCCACGAGAAGGCCCGCAAAGGTGACAAACACCAGCCCTCGGGTGGCACGCGGCCGTCACCGGGGCAGAGGCCCAGGGCAGGGCCGACCACGCCCACAGGCACCGGTCACCGGCCGGCACCAGGTGGGAGCGTGAGCACAAAATTAAAAAGGCCGCTGACAGCCAAGTTCCCGCTGTCCACAGCAAGGTCTGACACTTCAGTTACTGAGTAAACTGGGGAGGAATAAATACAAGACCTGCAAGATTGAGATAAACATAGCTGACAATACTTGCTGCTTGAAAGCGTTTAGCTGTGAGTTCCTGTGCCCAGAACTTCATTTCTTTACCTTGTTTACACTGCCCTGTGGACGGAAGCGAGCCCCTCGAGACACGAGGCCGCGGCGGCCGGTCCTTACCATTCCGAGCTCCTGTGGTAATAGTAGCCCTCTATGGAGGCCGCCGACTTCTGGAAACAGATGTAGTAAAAGCCGGCAAAGGAAGCACCGCTGATGTCCTTGATCGTGTGGTCCGGGACCAGGAACTGCTCCTGCACATGGATGGGGACGGAGGGTCAGCGCCGGGGGCTCCGGCCCCCCAGGCCTCCCTGCCCCCTGCAGGTGGCTTGTGGGCAACTGTGAACCCCCGAGCCACTCGCATGTTCAACCTACGAACACGGCCACCACGTGTCGAGGTCACCGGGGTCAGAGCCGAGAGTGGGAGCCGTGGTGCCCACGCCTCGAGAGTACATCACAACCTTCCCACCCCTGAGCTGCGGACTCACGCTTCTGCTGCACCCCAGGAACCGTCGCTAGGCTCCCGGTCACCTTGAGAGCCGAGGGTCACTTCTATGGCCCGGGCCTCACCCCGAGGGCAGGTGGAGCTCGCTCGCCCTGGGGACCCCCCCCATCAGCAGCGGTCAGAATGGTGCTGCTCTCCTCAGACCCCGGGCAGAGCCAGCCCCCTGGGGGGGCGAGGTCAGGGCCCGCAGGAGGCCTAGACGGCCCACGGGTGAGTCTCCCTGCGTGAGAAACTCTTGGAGACCAAGCAACTCTCCTTCCCTTTCCCCAGTCTCTGAAATTGTAGTTTTTCAAATTAATTTTGAAGTAGAGTCTCACCCGACACTTCCTTTAGTGGGTTGCTTAGCTGGCCGGCGGCGAGGCGGGACTCAGGTTTTCCCCCGGCACCTGCCTGTCTGCCGCCAGTGCCAAGCCCCTGCCCCAGTTCTCACCACAGAAACACAGACCGGGAAGGAGGGTGCTACAGGCTTCATCTGCAGGAAAGCTGGCGAGATTTCACCTCAAGCGGCTTTTTCCTACAGCTTGGGGGTGAGGGGCTGGAGGTGGGTGTAGGTTCTCGAAGCGATTTCACACACTCGCCTGCTGAATTCAGCACCCTGGGGCTCTAACCCAGGAAATGCCAGAGGGGGCAGCAGAGCCGATCCAGTGAGCCCGGCCCAATGGGGTTCTCAGGGGCTGGGGGAAAACCCAAATTCTTTCCCCAGCCCCGTGTTTCCTGAGCTGGAGGGACCGGGGGCGCCGTGACGGCCCACAGCCCGGGCGAGATCACTTAGGGGCTGAGACGATGGGGGTCTCCTGAGTACACAGGACACTTGGGATGACCCAGTCTGCAGGGTCGCCGGAGAGAACAAAGGGAGAGGACACAAGAGCGTGGAGGGTGCCGCCCCAGGCCTGGGACCCAGGGGCCACACCACAGGTCGGCACAGCCGGGCAGCCTTACCTTCCACCTCATGAAGACATAGTCCCCACTCTTCAGCTCTTCGTAATCAAAGTCGTCTGAGTTAAACGATTTTGCATACTGATAAAAAGCCAGAAACTTGCCCTGAAAGCCAAAAGCAGAGTATGAGAATGAGGGACAGAGGGGGTGGCAAGTGTGCTGGGCCGGTGCAGTGGTCCCTCCAGGGCGAGGCGGCGGCTGGCGGGCAGGGAGCGTCTGGTCACCCCATGCACTGGGGCCTGGACCCCGGGGCAGACGCCCGGGCCCTACGCCTGCCTAGCTAACGTGCCCAGGAAAGGCCGCTGAATGGGGTTGGATGCACCCCCGGGCCTTCTCTCACACCTCACCCCAGACAGACGCAGCCGGACGATGAGGGACGGGGTCTCCGTACATCAACCAACGGGGGCAAAGACTCAGGCTGAACCAGCCTGTAGTGCGGGGGTTGGGGGGAGTTAGTAAAGTGGGGTCCCCTGACAACGCAGTGGCCTGGCGGCTTGGGGCCAGCTAGCTGAGACCAGAAACAAGTAACACTTGGTTACGGCAACAAAGCTGTACCTTTATGATCATGTTTTTGTTAAAAAAAAAAAAAAAAAGTCCATATACTCAAAAGAGATTTAGGAAAAGGTCAACCCCTGTTTTAGCTTTAGGTATTCGGCATTATAGATGTTTTGCTTTTGTTTCCTCCAAATATTTAAAAATAAGTATGTATTAATTCTATAAAAAAAACTCCTGAATAAAAAGTTAAGACAGAGAGGTATTAAGTCATAGAATCTGTCACACAGATATTTTTATTCTAAGTAGATTACGTGTGAGGAATCTTTATCGTGATAATGATAATCACCATAATCTTTTATCCCTTTATCATAATACCCACTTCAAATCTCATTCAGGAAAACTCGAGGGTCAACTACAGTGTCCTGACCACAGTGTGCAGTAGACATCGTGGCTCCCCAACAGACAGCGGGGCACTCAGAGCTCCTGGGGCCCACGTGGGAGTCTGGGAATCCCACGTGGGGAGAGGGCATCGGGAAACCCTGAGTCCTGCGAAGGCAGCCAGCGCTCCTGGAGGGAAACCGTCCACATGCCCGACCTCGCACGCCCAGCAGGCCGGGGCCCAGGGTGGCCTTCCCGGCCCCTCTTTCACTCAAAATAGTTCAACCCAGCCTAGGAAGGCTGGAGTCCGGGTGTCTCCAGCTCTAACGAAAGGCAACGGGAAGTTCGAGCTGCTCTCCAGGTTCTTCACCTGCAGCCAACCAGCCTCAAACTGAGTTTTCATTGGGCCTCAAAGACCTTCCTTTTTGCAGGACCAATTTGAAATGGAAAACAAAGTTGGAAGGAAGACAGGCCGTGTGCTCGCTGGGCTGTGCAGGAGAGGTAGGTGCCAGGCGGGGAGAGCCAGCCAGGGCGGGGCCTGACAGCTCCCAGGGGTGCTCCCCGACAGCGGCACCTTCCAGGCTCCCCAACTTCCAGACGCTCGGCCCCGTTCGTACTCTGTTAGAAACACAGGTGGCCATCTATCTCAGCGTCTGCTTGCTCCGTTTAAAAGCTCAAGTTTAAATTCAATCGAAACTCAGCATTTGATAGATGTTTCTTTCCTAACTCAAGTATGAGAAAGCAGCTCACCTACAAGGACGCTGACTCAGAGTGTCTGCAGGAGGGGCCCCCCAGGAGACCGTGGGCCCGGAAGCAGGAGAGCGTGGAGTGGTGGCGGGGACAGTGAGCTGCTCTGGAATCTCCACTACTGACACCTCATCCTGGGTGCTTTAGGGCTGAGCGCACTGCACTTCCTCGGTGTGAAACCAAGGTTCATCCTCGCCACAGCCAGCTAAGCCAAAAGGCTCTAACGACCAGCTGAGAAATGGGTTTTTAAAGACACAAGACTCGCGTGGCCCTGGCGAAAAGGCCCGAGGAGGAGCTCTGAGCTGTCTTGAGGAGCTCACGGCTGCGAGCACACACCCGTGCTTGACACGTGCGGGCGTTTCCAGGGGCGGAGCGGCCCTGAGGTCCTGCTCGTGAGGGGGAACCGCGCCTCCGCCCCGGTCCACCCTAAAGGCAGAGGCCGTTCGCAGGCTTCCCCAGAGCAGAGGCAGCGAGAAAGGAACAGGGGCTGGAGAGGGACGGTGCCACGAGCCCCCGGGGGCCCAGAGCAGAGGGGCACTCACCCAGTGCTTGCGGTCAACATCCTCGTCTGCATCCCACTTCCGGGTTAAGAAAGGGTGCTTTTTGCTGATTATTTCTCCTTCAAAGAAGGTCGTGAGGGTTGGATACTCCTATGGTAAGAACCCAAATGTCAAACACGACGTCAAACAGCAGTTGTAACCTTTCACAAAGGAAGAAACCAACCTCACTGTAATTTCTCCCCAAAACTTTGCAGAAATGACCGCCACACTGCTGAGCAACCACCCAGCCCAGCGACGCCCGCGGCCGTGGAGGGAGCCTGACCGTGAAGGGGCTGGGGGAGGGGGTCTGTTGGATTCCGGGGCCTTTGCCAGAAGCAGAGAACCCTTCTTTGGCGCACTTGTTAAGGGCTGATGGCTCAGAGAAGATATTTGGACAGGTTATTTCTGAATACAAAGCAGATGGTAACTTGATAGGTTTTACTTTCCAAGGCGAATACCCAGAGAGGCTCCGTAATCGAGCTCCGTCTCCCTCGTGCCACGGCTCAGCCACTGCTTCTCAGACTGGCTCAGCCTGTCCCTTTTACGCCGACTCTTCAGCTTCGGGGGGCGGGGGGAGGCTGGTAGAATACCTTCCTGTATTAGGCATTCGTATAATTCTATCGCACGAGCTAAGACAGCTTATGCGATGGGAAACATTGATAAATCATGTCGGCCCTGGGAAGTCACAACGGCTGCAAAAACAAATAAGCCGTCATCCTGATTGGGTGCTTGGACTACTCCGGGCAACCTTGCTACTTGTTCCTCTGATAGTAAGGAAGCACTAAAGATTTTGAAAAACTTAATGAAAGAACAAGTCAACATCGTAAAAAAGTGTACCGTTTCTCTGCATTTCTAGAAACCAGCCAACCCACCTGCCAGGTGGCCCCTCAGCACCACCCACCCGCCCGGGTACCTCCCGAGGGTGCGGTGATGACCCGCCGCCTGGCACAGCAAGGGTCACCGCCCTAAAATCCTAGGACCATAGAGGTCCCGCTTTCTTCTCACCCCACGTAAGCCCCTCTCGATCGGCATCAGACTTAACTACCCGTTTAAAATAAATCTGTTCTCATGGCTTTGCCACTTCTCCCGGCTCGCCTGCCACGTGGACCGGGGCTTCCAGAAAGGCCGTGGCTGCTTTACCGCACACGTCCAGGCAGCCTGTCCTCGTAGCAGTGAGCTCGAAACACCACAGATTTGCCACCCCCCGAAACCGCAGCCCTCACCCCAACACTGGTGCTGGGTTCCTCAAACAGGTATTTATAGATACAGAGTGAAGAGATTAAAGAGGAGATAAGTTCCTAAGTGGAAACCTGATTTTTTTTTTTTTTTTTTGCGGTACGTGGGCCTCTCACTGTTGTGGCCTCTCCCGTTGCGGAGCACAGGCTCCGGACACAGGCTCAGCAGCCATGGCTCACGGGCCCAGCCGCTCCGCAGCACGTGGGATCTTCCCGGACCGGGGCACGAACCCGTGTCCCCTGCATCGGCAGGCGGACTCTCAACCACTGCGCCACCAGGGAAGCCCGGAAACCTGATTTTTAAAGGTATAAACCAATCTATACTCATCCGTTTTAGGAAGGACTGCTAAGGGAAAAAGTTCTGTGTAAGCTGACAGCGGACTTGAGGCGCTAAGTAAAAAGCTATAGACAGTATATTGACTTCCTGAGTTTTATCAAGACTTCCCTAAAATAGAAGGATAAATGGTCAAGTCCTCCTATTATAACACAAAGAACACACTTATGTTCAAGTCACGAGTTTTCCTAATAAGTGATTCTGCGCCGACTTCTCTCTCAAACGTTTCAGGCAATCTACCAGGGTGACCACAAGGTACCCACAAACTTCCAAAATTAAATAAAATAAACACCTAATGAATGAGAGTCATGTGCACAGAAGGAACCAAAAAGACAAAGCCTCTCACAGGGCAGGCGAGGACATTCGAGCCCTGACCACAGCTGGCGGGGGAGTCACAAAGGGGGCGGGGGGTGGCCAGCACCCCCCGGGGGTGGGCTCCCTGTGCCAGGTCCCACTCCCCTCACTGACTCCAGGCTCACCTGCCTGGAGGTGGCTCCAGCTTTCCGTGAAGACCTGCCTTCCGGGGGGGCCACGTTTGACTGGCCAGTAAGTCAGCAAGAACTTCTGAAACCAGCAGTAAACGAGCACCTGGGGCTCCGGACAGTGTGACCGGCTCCCCGGTTCAGCCTCGGGAGCGTCCAGAACTGCCTGGAGAGTGCGTGGCAGGCCTGACCATGACACCCCCAGGCTGGGCTCCCAGGCCGGGTGCCAGCCGCCTCCGCCGGGCCTCCCCGGGGACGCCCCTCTCCCCGCGGGTGGCTGGCTCGGGACTGCAAAGAGAGTGTTATTTGACACCCATTCTCACAATTCTGGGATTTAATTTCCACAAGGCACACAAACTTCAAAAACTGTACTTATTTGTGAATGTAAGGCAGGTGAGAGGCAATTTATCTCCAATGTAACAGTGAATTTTCCCTATTTCCGTACAGACGAGGAAGACCGTGACTATGACCCAAACCGTTCGGTTACATTAAAGCAAATCACATATTTGATTTTTCAACAACTATAAATGGAAAAGCAAACCAAAATGGTTAACTGTGTTTTATAACAGGTGTAAAACCAAAGAATCATCACCCTTTTCTGCACTTTACCAATTATCCACAGTGACCGTGTACTAGATTTGTAACTTAAAAAAATGTCAGACAGTTGTACAATGCTGTGACTATACTGAAAGCCAACAGATTGTACGCTTTTTTTTTTTTTGGCCGCGTGTTGCGGGATACTAGTTCCCCAACCAGGGATGGAACCCGTGCCCCCTGCAGTGGAAGTGCGGAGCCCTAACCACTGGACTGCCAGGGAGGTCCTAGACTGCACACCGTCAATGGGTGAATGTATGCTATGTGAATTATATCTCAGCAAAGGGACTAAAAAAAGTTATTAAAAAAGATGAATTCACAGACTCCTGACGCTCGGGCAGGACGAAGGGCCTCAGGAAACACAGCCCTCCTCTAGTAAAAGGCGGCTTCAGGCGGGACGGGCCGGGCCCAGGGAAGGGCCAAGCCAGCGCCCCATCCCCTCAGAGGAGGCTGGCTGTAGGTGGCTCGGGGGTGCTTCCCTTCATTAGCGCCACCTGCTCCTGGTGGGGCGTCCACAGCATTTCCGTACACGGTTTGTGGATTTTTAATCCTACTTAACCATTCGCACAAAGCTTCCTGTGACCATTTGGAATTGGTGTCCACATCCCACGTTACAGATTTTGCTGGTTTCCTTATGGAGTTAAATGTCTATGTTCTGCGCTCAACAAATGTGTTTGGCCACCTAAGAGTTGAGCATATTCTGTTTCCTGTGTGTCTTCTTGGTGTTTTTGTTTTTTTTTTTCTTTTTTGCAGTACGCGGGCCTCTCACTGCTGTGGCCTCTCCTGTTGCGGAGCACAGGCTCCGGACGCACAGGCCCAACAGCCATGGCTCATGGGCCCAGCCGCTCCGCGGCACGTGGGATCTTCCCAGACCGGGGCACGAACCCGTGTCCCCTGCATCGGCAGGCAGACTCTCAACCACTGCGCCACCAGGGAAGCCCGCAGGGGCTACTCTTTGTTGCGGTGCGCGGGCTTCTCATGGCGGTGGCTTCTCTTGTTGCGGAGCATGGGCTCTAGGCGCAAGGGCTTCAGTAGTTGTGGCTCACGGGCTCAGTAGCTGTGGCGCACAGGCTTAGTTGCTCCGCGGCATGTGGGATCTTCCCGGACCGGAGCACGAACCTGTGTCCCCTGCATTGGCAGGCGGACTCTCAACCACTGCGCCACCAGGGAAGCCCTCCTGTGTGTCTTCTACTAGTACAAACCTCCGGGTGAGAACCCTTCCTTTTGCTGTCATTTTCTACCCCGACTTGATTGGATGTTTTCTAGAGGAGGGAAGAGATACCTTTTTGTCTCAACAACAAATTTCACAGATTCCCAGACTCCCGGTGGGGAAGCAGGAGAACAGGAGGAACTGGGGCGACGCAAACAAGTGTTTCCAGACCGAGGAGGACCAGCCTTGTCAGGTCCCTCGGAGCCTCCCACTCACTGACCCTGCGTCTTCCCCGGGAGACAGAGCAGGCTCCTGGAGCTCTCACCTCGCAGATGAGGAAACTGGAATGGACAGAGGTGACAGTCGTGGGGCCAGCAGAGGCGGCGCGAGGATGCCCGCCAGTGCCACTGAACGCCGCGGCCCCCAACCCTCGGCCGGGCGGCGCCAGGCCCTCCTGCTGCCCACTCACCAGCGGGAAAAGAAAGCACACTCTCTCTTGCCTCCGATATTCCCAGGAGTTCTGAGGTTTAAGGTGGTTCAAAGGAAGGAAAACACCTACGTTTCCGAACTGCGAAGACCTCAGTCCTCGGAGGAATGATGCTCACCCAGAGGCTGAAACTGACCCATGACGGTGGCAGCTATGTTCTTACTATGTTTGTTTTCCTCTAAAAGGATTAAAGGGGCTTCCCTGGTGGCGCAGTGGTTGAGAATCTGCCTGCCAATGCAAGGAACATGGGTTCGAGCCCTGGTCTGGGAGGATCCCACATGCCGCAGAGCAACTGGGCCCGTGAGCCACAACTACTGAGCCTGCGCGTCTGGAGCCTGTGCTCCGCAACAAGAGAGGCCGCAACAGTGAGAGGCCCGCGCACCGCGATGAAGAGTGGCCCTCGGGCTTCCCTGGTGACACAGTGGTTGGGAGTCCGCCTGCCGATGCAGGGGGCGCGGGTCCGTGCCCTGGTCCGGGAGGATCCCGCGTGCCGCGGAGCAGCTGGGCCCGTGCGCCATGGCCGCTGAGCCTGCGCGTCCGGAGCCTGTGCTCCGCAACGGGAGGGGCCACAGCAGTGAGAGGCCTGCGTACCGCAAAACAAAACAAAACAAACAAACAAAAATAACAAACAGTGGCCCCCGCTTGCCACAACTAGAGAAAGCCCTCACACAGAAACGAAGACCCAACACAGCAAAAATAAATTAAGTAATAAACTCCTACCCCCAACATCTTCTTTAAAAAAAAAAAAGGATTAAAGTAAAATCAGTAGCGTTGGGCACATGGTGACCTGTTTATAAACGTCAACGGTCTGTGAGTCTGCGTGCTTTCCAACAGGACACGTCCAAACTCCCTGCTCTACGCTCCCCCTGCAAAACCACACTTACAAATGGGGCTCCTGAATCAGGCCTGAGGAGTCGAGGTTGCTGGCCCTTCAGCACCGAGGCCCCCTCCGGCTCCTGCCCGTGGGAGGGGCACTTACCTCAGTAAGGCCTTTGATCTTCAGATACCCACAGAGGTAGGAGTTCCCCGTGTCCACGTGCTGAAAAGACACACACAGCCTCGTTACCAATGGAGGGTCCAGCAGGAGACAGCAGGATCACGTCCGGCAGGCAGAGGCCCCTTCGAGGCCAGGGCGGCAGGCGGGTGGGGGGCGAGGGAGCCTGGAGGCCGGCTCGCCCAGTGCAGCCCGGGGCTCACAGGTCCTGTGGCACGCTGAGTGTTCAACATTGAGTGAGGCCTCATTTAAGAAACTAGGAACATTTTGTGGCATTTACCAGGTCTGGGGACCCAACTACTTCCAATACACCATGAGTCAAACACCAAGGCAGTGCTTAAAAGCTGCAGTGAACTCAGCCAGCCAGACGAGGTCAGCACCAAAGCAAGAGGGCGTCAACGAAGCTGGGGCGGTCCCACCACCCGGTGTTGGGGACAACAGTCTCCACCTGAAAACCACCACAGCCCTGCAAACGTCCTCACCTGCTGACCTGGGCATCGGACAGCACCGAGCAGCTGATCCGAACTCACAGGGGTCAGTAAAGAAGTTGTGTTAAAGGACGCACAGCTCTAATCCAAGGCCTTAAGTTTCAAGGATGCAATTCTCACTGAATTTCAATATAGTTTGGGGTCTCACAGCTGCCAGAAAGGGTATCAGGTGGCAAGGATACTTGCTAATAAGATTAAAAACTGCACTGTAAATTGGCTAACACTTTGCACGGATTACCACCTGCTCAAGAATCAGAATTTCATCCTGGCCTCCATCCAAGCATGTGTCTCTCCCTTTCTGCCCAAATTGATCTTGATGAACTCAAACCCACCACAGCGCAGAGAGCTTCAACCAAACAACGGGCCAGCATCTCAACGAGAAAGATAACAAGGCAAGTGCTCAGCAAGAAGGTCTTGCAGCACAGCTGTGTCCAACAGCTGCTCTTTTTAATATTCCTTCCACAGTGACCTGGCCTTCACTTCACTCTTAGCTTCTTGGATGGCAGAGGAGAAAGAAAGCAATCACAGTGACAAAACAACAACCACAAAAAGAGCAGTCAGAATCTTACAAACGTTTGAGGAACTCTTTAAACTGGAATTTCCAAAAAAAAAAAGGCACTCCAGAAGCACATGAAAAGAGGCCCAACATTGTTAGCCGTCCCAGAAGTTCAAATCAAAACCACAATGAGATACCACCTCACACCCACTAGGATGGCTACAATCAAAAAGAGGGACAATAACAAGTGTTGACGAGGATGTGGATAAACTGGAGCCTCAGACGCTGCTGGTGGGAATGCAAAATGATGCAGCCACTTTGGAAATCAGTCTGGCAGTTCCTCAAATGTTAAACAAATAATTACCATATGACCCAGTATTCCACTGGTAGGGAGACGTCAGGAGAAAGGAAGACGTATGTCCACATAAGAACTTGTACGTGAATGCTCACAGCAGTGTGTTCATAACAGCCCCAGAGTGGAAAAAAATCCAAACACCCGTGGACGGATCAATGGATAAACAAAATGCTGTAGATCCACATAGGGGACTATTAGGCAACAATAAAAAGTCAGGAAGCACTGCCACCTGCTATGATGTGGGTGAACCTGGAAACACTGTGCTCAATGGAAGAAGCTAGCCACGAAAGGTCACATTATTGTATGACTCCATTTACACCAAAAGTCCAGAAGAAGCAAATCTTAGGTGAAAAAAAAAAGGGGTTGCCTAGGGTTGGAGGGGCGTGACAGCTAAGGGTTCTTTTGGGGATGATGAAAACGTTCTAAAATTAGATTGCAGTGACGGTTACACAACTTTGTGACTACATTAAAAAACGACTGAATTGTACACCTTACACGTGCGAATTGTGTTAATAGGTGCATCGTATCTCAGTAAAGCTGTTACGAAAAACAGGAAATAAATGAAGTTACAAAAAGCATAAGTATTCTAAGAAGGCTGAGCCCGAGAACCCAGTCCTGGCTGAAAAACCAGATGATGGAGCTATTCACACGCCACTGTCTCCACGACGGACAAGCTGCTCACCAGTCTGGATACAAGGCAGCATTCCTGGCTGAGACCACTGCCCCCACCACCACTCCAAGGGGCCTCCAGCCACCGGCCAGGTCCTCCACTCGAGCCGCCCTGGGACCTACCAGTCGTGCACCAACTCAATCCCCACTCCCAGCGGTTCACGAGGAAGTTGGCACCTGACAGGAATTCAGAAACAACACACTAAGGAAAGGGAGGGGAGCTGCTGCAGTAACCAAGGCGAACTTCTCTTCTGACACTTGGCTACCCTGCCACTTGTCTCCGACCCCATCCTAAACCATCAAACTCAACAAGGGGCACAAGTTCAAGGTCATTGAAAACATGATCCTCACCGGGGATCTCACTTCTAGAATTTTATGATTAGCTGCAAAAAGTAAAAAGGCCTGTAACTTCCTACTAAACTCTATTTGAAGCAAAAGAGAAGGGGGATTACCACATTAGGCATCTCACCATGAAGACTGAAATAACTCAGCCATGGTACTTTTTTTTTTTGGCCGCACCTTGCAGCTTGCCGGATCTCAGTTCCCTGACCAGGGACTGAACCTGGACCATGACCATGAAAGCACTGAATCCTAACCACTGGACCGCGAGGGAACTCCTACTATTTTCAATTACAATAAATATCGTGGCTCATGATAGATATTTAAGTTTATAGACCAAAGACACAACACGGAAATGGAGTTCTCCCAATCAAAAGAAATTATCTATTCCCACAAAGCAGTAAGAAAAAAGAGGCTGATGAACGCTCTGCAGTGAGTGGAAAGAAAACACATCCACAACTGTTTTTTGGGTGGGAGAACTACTTGCTCAGAAAAGAGGCTGTTTAAGATTTAAAATTATTAAAGGGCAAAGGGCAAGCATAAGGAAAAGACACTTACTACGTTCTGTCCTCACACAAGACCTCAAAGCTTCTGGAAAGCCTTTCAAGAGGACAGATGTTTGGGGGGGCTTCTGGGAACAGCCTAGGAGGTGAGGTATCAGACTAAGGACAAAGGGGCAAAGGGAGGAGGAGGTGGGTCCTGATCCAGGTCTGGGCAGCTAGAGATAAGGAACAGTTTTCTAGGAGGGAGAGAAAAAGGAGTATCAACCACTGCCAATCTCCTTGGGCTGGGAAGAAATGTCAAGTGTGCTCCCATTTGCATGAGAGGGGTGAGGTGCAGGAAAGGGCCGGGACAGGTGAAGCTGCAGTTCCAAAGCCATTAGGGGCTGGCAGCAGGTTCTCAGAAATCCAGGTCAAATGGGGGGAGGTGGGTGGACACGGGAAGGAAATACAGTATGAGAAATAAAGCAAGTGAGTTACATTTCCCAGTACATGGGTATCAGAGACTGGGAGGAAGCCCTGGCCGTGTCGATCAAAGTTAAGAACACGAAAGAGCCCTGGAGCCCGGAAGGAGGAGAACAGAGGTGTAGGACAGGGAGATCTGGGCAGACAGGCCAGGGAGACCGGGAGTAGCCTGGAAGTGGCCAGAGGGCAGGGGTAGGGAGTACGAGAAGCCTGGGCCAGGAAGAGACTAGGGGTTGGGGGGCTAGGAGGCCAGCTTCTTAACAGACGATGAGGAGCCCACCCAGGATGAGGGCCCGGCCTGGGGGGTGGGGCAGGAATCAGGGTAGGCTGGGCACTCTCAAGCTCAGGGGCTAATGGAGGGAGGGGGCTGAGGAAGTCCCCCAAGGAGGAAACCCCAGGAGAAGGAGGCGGGACCCAGAGCCTGGGCTTCCTGGGACCGAGAAAACGTATGGGGCAGCAGGCACGTCTCAGGCCTGGGAGGGTCCCGAGTCAGGGGGAACCACTGGAGAGCTCTTCGGGGTCCGAGAAAGGCTAGAAGGAGGGCTGGTCCTGGGGCAACAGGCCACGGGGAGATAGGGCCGGGTCTGAGGCCGCCGGTCCCCGGCTCTGGCCCGCAGAGTTGGGGTGCGCCGGAGTCTCCCGGCAGGCCCGGGCAAGAGGCCCGTCCGCGGCCGCGGTCTCGAGGGGGCGGCGGCGCGGCCCGGCCAGTGGGCGCCGCGAGAGGCCCGGCAGCCGGCTCACCTGCAGCACCACCTCCACGTCGTACGAGTTACCCTTGCTCTTCTGGTGGCCGCGGAACTTAGAGCCGCTGTAGAGCAGGCTGGTGGCCACGCCGGGCTGCTGCGTGTTGATGGGCGGCGGCGGGATGAGCGAGGCGGCGGAGGTGGCCGAGGCACCGGCCGGCGGGGGACACTCGGTGCGGACCGGCATCGCGGGGTCCCCCGGAGCCAGGGCTGGGGGAGGGGGAGGAACCACCGCCGCGCGGGAGCCGAGGAGGGTGGCCGGGGGTAAGGCCGGCGCGCGCGTGGGGCGGGAGGGGTCTACCCGCCGGCCGCCTGCGGTCTGAGCGCTCCGGCCGCCACCGGGACCCCGGGACCTGCGAGCAGGGCCTCCGGGTGCTAAGCGAGCCCCCTCCCCGCCTGCGCTCGCACACACACCCCTTCCGATTGGCTCCGGCGCGCCGGGGGGCGGGAGCAGGCTAGCGCGGCGCTTCTGCCTATTGGCGGGCGGAGACAGCACGTGGCGGGCACCGAGGCCCTCTGGGACTTGTAGTCTTCTTCCCGAGGCGCGGCGCGGGGGCGGGGCCTGGGCGTTTGTGATACTGATTGGCTGCGGCGTGCGCTGAGGCGCGCGGCGACGGCGCGCCGCGAGTGTCGTGCGCAACATGGCGGCGCCCAGGGAGGCTGAGGATGCCGGCGGCCGGTGAGAAGTTCCGGTCGCCGGTGAGAAGCTTCGTGCGGCCCGAGTGCGCAGCGTGCGGTCCCTCCGCTCAGTGTTCCCCGCGCTCAGATCTCGCGCGGTCGTTCTCCCAGGCCCCCGCGCGATGTGGAGGAGCTGCCTCCGGCTGCGGGGCGGGGGTCGCCACCTCCTGAACTGCCCCCGGGGTGGCCTCACCGCCTCCAGGGGGCCCGGGCCAAAACCCCCGGCCCACGCCCGGGCCTACGCGCCCCCAGCAGGTGAGGGAGGCCAGGGCGGAGCAGGCTGAGGAGTTGGCCGTACAGGGTCACAGGTCGGAAGGGAAGCCCCGGCAAGAGCAGGGACCGCCCCAGAGCGCACGCGCGTCGTTTTCTTTAGCACGTGTGGCTTTTTTCTCTTCCGTTAGGAAAGCAGAAGTCATCCTTGTTTTCAGGCGGGGAAATTCGGGTTCTGGGTCGGGATTGCCCCAAGGGAGAAGAGCAAACTCTGAGAGGTTTGCGGGGTAAAGGCTGGTCTGCCGGGCTGCTTTCTGTGTTCCCGCGACCCGGCACCGAAGGGACCTGGAGCCCGGGCTTTCAGTCTTTCATCCCGGCCGCTGTCTCCGCAGCTGTCCTGACCCTTCCTCCTACTGCCTTCCCACGACCCTTGCCATCTGCTAAGGAGTTAACACCCCGTGCCTCTTCCTCCCCTTCCAACTCAGATGAGGCTTAGGAGAAGGTAGTGGCTCTTTCGTTGCTTCTGGGGAGAGGTTTTAGGGGTAAGAGTGGGAGTGACTCCTTTGAGTGAAGATAGTAAAGCTCTCCTTCCAGTCACTCAGTATTGATGTGCTGAGGGCGGGAGGCACCGTTGTCTTCAAGAGAGACGTAGCCTCTACCTAGTTGATGTTCAGTGTCGAGTGCAGAAGGTTATAACACCCTGGTTAAACAATAGCCTATATCCTGCGTGAGGAAGGTACAAAGAAGCACCTATTCCCACCTTGGGGGTTTTGAGGGTCTAGAAAGGGTCTTGGGTGAAAGGACATTTAAGCTGAGTCTTGACAGACGAGAAGGAGCTCGGTGTAGAGGAGCAGGGAGGGTGGAACGTGGGCGGCTGGAACACGTCCAGAGGTGGCAGCGGGTGAGGGAGCTCGCTGTGACACTGCCTGCTTTAGGAAATCTAGAGCTCCACAGGCAGCTTGGCATCGTGGCAGAAGAACATACCTGGGGTCTGATGCTGCTGAACCAGGAGCTGTGTGATCTTAGGCATGTGACTGCTTCGTTTGGACATCATTTTCGTCTGTGAGTTGAAGGGCTAGGTTGTCTCTGAGCGCCCTTCTGTTCCATAATTTTTACAAATAGGGAAGAGGAATGGATGTAGCAGGGAGCAGAGATCTCACTTGTCAGGGCCCAGGTGAAGGGCCTGGAGGTGATCCATGAAGAGCCAGTAAAGGGGAAGAAGGAAGGGCATCTGTGACCGTGTGATTTATGATAAGAAATGTACACATTTGGTCATTTTCTTGTACTGGCATACGTCTCCTAAAACCTTTGTAGCTTACTAAGTAATGAGAGTTATCGGAGAATCTTTTGTTAAAATAGTCGGTCTTCTGTCCTAAAAGAGCTCCAGAGTGATAAAGGTGAAAGGAGGGTCTTATTACTCATAACAAGCCCCTTTCAACCACACCTGAGTGTATGTTAACAAGGTGACTTTTTCCTTAGGGAAAGCCCCTAAGGATGGCGGCTGATTGCCAGGGGAACCAAACACGCTGGATTAGAGGGTTGGAAGTTTCAGCCCCACCCCCTGACCTCTGGGAAAGGGAGAGGGATTGGAGATTGAATGGAGGTTGATCACTAATTACCTGTGATTTAATCATGCCTGTGTAATGAAGCCTCCATAAAACCCCTGAACTATGGGGTTTGGAGAGCTTCAAGGTTGGGGAACACGTGGAGATGCAGGGAGGGTGCCCAGAGAGAGCATGGAAACTCGGCACCCTTTCCTCCATACCTTGCCCCATGCATCTCCTCCATTTGCCTGTCCCCGAGTTGTATCCTTTTGTAGTAAACTGGTGCTCTAGTAAGTAAATTGTTCTCCTAAGTTCCGTCAACTGCCCTAGCAACCTATCATGCAGGACATAACTCTTGTAAGACTGAGTCCTTAATCTATGGGATCCAGCGCTGTCTCCAGGCGGGTCGTGTCAGAATTGAGTCAATTGTAGGACACTCAGCTGGTGTCTCAGTTGATCAGTGGTATCCGATCGGTAGGGATCCCTAACCCTAACCGCCCCCCCTCCACATTTGGAGCATAGTATCTGTGTGAGTGTGTAAAGGAAAACGGGAGCGTTGTTTTTCCTTTACAGCACCCCAGGGAGGCAGCACACGAGCGAAGGGGACACGTTCAGGAATTCCCTTGAGTTTCCTCAATCAGAGGGTTCATCCAGTTGGTGGGTGCCACTCGCCGTCATGGTGGCACTGACCTGCCCCTGTTCCTTTCTACTGCAGACTTGCTAGCTTCGGCTCTTGGTAGGTAGTCAAACGTGGAGGAAGATAAGAGTGGGTGAAAGAGTGCCGAGCAGTGGGACGGAGCGTCTCGCACCGACCTGAGCGCTCTGCTTTTCCGACTTGAGCGTCTGTGCGTCTTTGGAGGAGTGGAAGTTTAAACCTAAGTGGTGGCTTCTCCGTGAAGACTTGGAGAGGCAAGTAGATTGAACTTGGCTCCTTAGGGACAGCTGTGCCATTGAAGGTTGTCGGAAGGCGAGGAGGGGGTTAGGAGAGGGTCACCAGGCTGTGTGGCGTCCAGCCCCGTACCAGCCATTGGAGCCGTCAGCCGCTTAGAGGGGAAGGTGTTCAGAGAGGCTGCCTGTCGAGCTGAGGACGACACCGGTGAGGGCAAGGCTGGGGGTCTCCTCTGTTTACAAGTTGTCTGTCGCCTGCACAAGTGGCTTAGCTTCTCAGTCTCTGCCCCGTCTTCAGAGGCTGCTTGTGCTGGGTTGAGGCAGATGCTGTAGATAAGGAGGCCGGCCTGCCACCTGTTTTTGTTAATAAAGTTTTATTGGAACCCAGCCCTGCTCATTCACTGACATGCATCTAGGGCTGCTTTCACCACAGTGCAGGGTTGGCTGGCTGCACAGAGACTGGATGGCCTGCAAAGCCTGAAATACTTTATTTGGCTCTTGGCAGAAGTGTGCCAGCCCCTGCTCTGGATGCTAGAGCAATTTGGAAAACAGGTGCGTTGAAGGATTTTTTAACAGCTTTATTGAGATGTGATGCGCTTACAGTTCACTCACTTAAAGTGTACAACTCAGTGGTTTTTAGTATACTCAAAGGGATTGTGCAGCCATCGATTCTAGAACATTCTTATCACCCCAAAGAATCCCTGTACCCTTTAGCTACCGCTCTCCGAGTACCCCCTCAATCCCTCCAGGCCTAGACAGCCACTGCTTTATTCTCTGTGTCTGTAGATTTCCCTAGTTTGGATATTTCATATAAATGAAATGTGGTTTTTTTGGACTGGCTTTTTTTCATTCAGCATGTTTTCAAGGTTTATCCCAGGGGTAACATGTGTCAGCACTCCATTCTCTCTCACAGCTGATAACATTCCATTGTAGGGACACACCATGTCTTATTTATGCAGTCATCCATTGGTGAACGTTTGGGTGGTTTCCATCTTTTGGTGTTCTGAATGCCTCTGTAAACACTTGAGTACAGGTTTTTGTGTGGGCGTATGTTTTCGTTTCTCACAGGCAGGTATCTAAGAGTAGAATTGCTGGATCAAATGGTACCTAACTTTCTGAGGAACTGCCACCCTGCTTTCCAAGGTGGCATTTCCACCAGCAATGTATGAAGGTCCCAGTTTCTCAGCCTCCTTCCCAACATCTGTCTTTTTGGTCATAGCCATCCTAGTGGGTGTGAAGTGGTGTCTCGGGGCTTTGCTTTGCATTCCCCTGATGATGAATGATGTCAAACATCTTTTCGTGTGCTTTTTGGACACTTGTACATTTTCTTTGGAGAAATGTCTATTCAGATCCTTTGACCATTTCTTAGTTGGGTTATTTGTCTTTTTATTATTGAATTGCAAGAGTTCTTTATATAGCTGGCCCAAAGAATTCTGAAACTTGAAAACGCTCTGTCACAGCCGCCCCAGGATTATGGGTAGAGGGACCCCGAGTCAGAATCTAACTTTAAGGCTTAAGGCCCGCCAGGTGGCACTGTTTAGAGAGAGAAAGGTATTGAGGCAGCTCTGGGAAGGCACGTCCTCTGTTCCTGGTGCACCGTGGTGATTGCAGTTCTGAGGCTTTGAGTCTTTCTTTTTTTTTTTTTTTTTTTGAGGCTTTGAGTCTTTCCAAAGCAAAGGCCAGCCCGGAAATTGAGGCTGGTAGAAGGATCACTCACTGGTCTGTGAAGCCTGGGACAGGAGGAGGAGTGTCCGGGGAAGTGACACAGAAAATCGCCTGTTTCTTTATACGTATTGAAGCAGCCTCGCAGGAGAAAGGGAGCCAGTGGACATTGATTTCCAGTTCAGCACTCTTCACAGGAGCAGCTTGTTAATGTTCCCGCTTATATAGCCTGGTTTCTTGTGGCAGCTTTTAAAATTCAATGCTTTTTCACATACCCATTTCTTTGTATCTACATAGTCCTTAAAATTGTCACTTAAAAGGCACCAAGTGTGGCTTTGCTACAGAAACAGACGTTCTGTAAAGGGAGTGATTCGTACTCAAAATAGACCTGTTCTGTGTGATCCTGCAAGACTAGCCTGTCTCCTGCCTGTAAGGATGGGGTTTCCGTTGCTGGTAGCTCGCCCTCTGTCACTGTTCTGTGTGATCCTACAAGACCAGCCTGTCTCCTGCCTGTAAGGATGGGGTTTCCGTTGCTGGTAGCTCGCCCTCTGTCACTGTTCTGTGTGATCCTACAAGACCAGCCTGTCTCCTGCCTGTAAGGATGGGGTTTCCGTTGCTGGTAGCTCGCCCTCTGTCACTGTTCTGTGTGATTGTACAAGACTAGCCTGTCTCCTGCCTGTAAGGATGGGGTTTCCGTTGCTGGTAGCTCACCCTGTGTCACTGAGGATGTGGGTGCTTCACAGGCTCCTAATCTCATGACTTGTCTTATGAGACCCAAGGCCTTGGAGGGCCCAGGGAGAAAACCTCCATCTTTTGACATTGTTGGGGAGCATGGATCCCGCCAAGTGAATTTTCCAGATCCTGGTCTCGTTGCCTGTGTGAACCCCCTACTTGGCTCCCCCACCCTCCTCGCTGGGACCTGCCGGTCTCCTCCCCAGATGTGGGCCTATGCAGCCATCGTGGGCACACACACACACACACACACACACACACACTCACACTCACACACACACACACACACACTCTGAAAGCCATCAGCACGGTTGGGCCTGCCCTGCTCTTCTGCAGCTCTCAGGTGCCATCTGGCTGCTTGGAGGTCTTCCTTTGGCCCAGAAGAGATGAGTCTTCTTGGGTTTAGTGTCCGTCTACCCACGAGACAGTACGTGCCTCGAGGGCAGGGTAGCTTTGAGTCCTGCCCTGGAAGGGGGTTAGTCGTCACCAAGTTTGCTCCAAGACTGGAGTTTGCCCTCCCGTCAGCGCAGCCCTGAACCCGCCTGGCCGGCCTCTCTGATCAGCACAGAGGTGGAATTGGCCAGGACAGAGGAGGGGGGCAGAGGTAAGAAGACCCCCTCGCGGGAGACATCGCTGTCCCGGCAGCTTTGGGAGGTTCAGCCTGTGCCGTCAGTCTCTGCTCCGTCCTTTCTTTGACCGACAGGTCTCTTGGGCCCATTTCCCATGGCCGTGTGGGGCGTGTGGTAGAATGCTCTGCTGTACCGGCAGGGTGGGTCCCTCCCCCAGGGATGAGTCAGCCTTCAGGTCCCCCCACCCCCCACTTCCTGCCTGGTCTGGCTTTGGACTTGCTGCCCAGCCAGGCACTGGAGAACATGCTGGACATCGTCTGGGCACCCCGACCGAGGCCTCCAGACAGATGCAGGGGCCTCCAGTCTCGTGTCGGCGGGGCTGCTGCCCCTAGCCTCTTACTCAGAAGCCACTGATCCATGTGGAGTGGGGAGACCCTTGGGTGCTGTGTGGAAGTCGGGGTGGTCAGTCAGAATCAGCAGTGGTGGTACAGGCTCCTCCTGAGTCTCCACAGCATTTTAAACTGCGCTTTTGAAAAATCTTCCCAGCAGAAAGGAAGAGGTTCTATCAGAATGTCAGCATCACACAGGGTGAAGGTGAGTGTCTGGAATTTTCACTGCCTCTTTTGTTTCTGTGAATGGGTGGAAACACTTTTCACCTCCAGCCAGCTCCTCGGTGAGCTTGACCTTGGCGCTCTCGTCGGGTGTGTTTCTGTAAGCCACCCACCCCCCAGAAGGATCTCGGGGCGTCTTTGCACCGAATCAAGTAGCTAAATATAGGGGTGGTCACTCGATTCTGCTTATTAACCCCTGAGAGGTTTTCATCTGTTCTTTCAAGCTGGCTTTGAGATCAATCTGGACCACAGGAAGCTGAGGACTCCCCAAGCCAAGCTCTTCACCGTCCCCAGCGAGGCCCTGGCCGTCGCTGTGGCCACTGAGTGGGACTCTCAGCAGGACACCATCAAGACATACACCATGCACCTGGTAATAGGTCGCAGCCCGCGCCCGAGGCTGCCACGGGCTTCGTGGGGCACCGGGCAGAATTAGGGATCCTCTCCCGATTTCGATAAGGCCCTGAGGCTGTGGGCACCCACCCCACCCCCACCCTCAGGGCCTGGTTCCTCCCTGGGTCTCGGGACACAATCCTTCCCTGGCCGCCGGCTCTCTTATTTCCCTCTGGGGCAGCCGTTCCTTTGTTTTGTCGGCTCTGAGGGTCTGTGATGGTCTGGGTCATGTGCTGGTCATGGACATGCTGGTCATGCCTGCTGTCCATCTCAGCAGCACGTAGCCAGCCTGGTCTCAGCTCAGTTCGCACTCAGCAGGGTTGGTGGCGGTGCAGACCCTCCCTGAGAAGCTGGCCTCCCTGAGGCCCTAGAGGAGCAGCTGGGGGAGAGGCCCACTCAGTCACCTTGGGCAACTTGCCGCCCCTCGGGCAAGGTCCCCACCCTGAAAAGTGGGTGGTGGTCAGGATGGGACCAGATGATGCGTCGAGAGTCTGTGCTTCCCAGCACATGGACCCAAGCCCCAGGCAGGCTTCTCAGCCTCTCTGCCCGCGTGCCAGCTCCCCTGGAGTGTCCAGGGAACAGGGGACACGGGCTGCAGACGGAGCCTTCGGGTAGCTCAGCAGCCTGTGGGCCACAAGGCAGATCTGGAAAAACTGTCCTGCCCCTGGGTTGGCTGGCTTGTCCCCTGCTTTCTGAGGCGTTGGGGAGTTGGCGGGTGAGCTTCTCAGCCGGATCCAGGAATGCCTCCACGTCGCCTTCGCTGGACCTGATCTCCCTGGGCCTGGCTTCCCACGTCTCTGTAATGGTTACAGTGATAGTACCTCCTGGAAAGGGTTGTGGTGAGGATTGAATTAAACACTGCAGAGCCTGGTAGTACAGAGACTGAGACCTTGGGGGAGTTCATTGTTCCTGGGGCCTGGGCAGTGTCCTCGGGACTGGCTGTGCTGACGGGCTCTCTCTCTGCCTTTGATCCAGACCACACTGTGCAACACGTCTCTAGACAACCCGACCCAGCGAGACAAGGACCAGCTCATCTGGGCAGCAGCAAAGTTCCTGGACACTGACACCGTCTGGTAATGGACGTGCGGGCAGCCTCCCTGGGGCCTGAGCGAGTTCCTCAGGCTGTTTGCCTGGAGCCTTCTCAGTGGAGGAGAGGGCAGGCCTTACCTCCTCAGCAGTCAGCTGCTCTGCAGACCCCAGGCGGGAGGGCACGGGCTGCCCCAGCGTCGGGCCGGCCCTCTCCCACAGCCAGCAGCTGTCCCCTGGCCTGGGGCGGGATAGGCTGGTGGCCTCTGCAGCTCTCTCAGGCTCCAGGACCCAGGGGGTCATGTCCGGCCACCGCACATTCTCATGTAGGTCGCCTGCTCCTCACTTGTCCGCTGGGTCACGGATGGCCCGACCTTGGCATCCAGCGGCCGGCCTCCTCGTCTGCATCCTCCCTGCACCCGGGTTCTCTCACGGGTGGGTTGGGGATGTTGACAGGAAGTGGAAGGAACAACTGAGCAGCCCCATGTCTGCCACCCGAATGCTCCGACACCTGGGTACCTCCAGGATGGCACGTGAAATCGGCACTGGGGCGAGGGGACAGAGGTGTCCCTGCAGAGGCCGCTGGCACTGCTGGTGGAAAGTCCGCGCTGTTTGCATTAGGGACCGTTTGGTTACAGGGAAGAGCACCCTTCCAGCCCAGCTCAGAGAAGGGGGTTTTCTTGGAGACCATCCCAGTACTGAGAGCAGATGCGGGTGGGAGCCCTCTCTGCCCTGGGGACCACTCCTCTCCCCTGGGCAGCCGCCTCTCCGCACCCTCGTGACCTCCCTGCCACTTCTGCTCACACCAGCCTGGCCTCCCCGGCACCCCCAAGGCTTCTGTCCCAGGAGGCCTTGCAGCTCAGCTCCCCTCAGCTGACCTCATCTCTGTCTCTCGGTCAGAACAGTGGTGTGGCCTGGCATCGGTGGTGCCGGGCAGGGCCGCTGGCGGCCGCATCTGTGGCTGGGAGGCACGTGGGCAGACAGGCAGCTGGCCCGTGGCCGGGGTGCCGCCTCTTGGGAGGGGCTGGCAGGCAGGACGAGTGACTGAGCTTCTGGTGCAGCATCCTGGGACCAAGGGGGTGTGGGTCTGGGGACAGTGTTAGTGTTGAGGGCAGCACCAGGGCAGCACTGCAGGCAGTGACCTGTCGATAACTGGGGGTGTTCGGGACAGTGGGTCTCAAAGTCAAACTTACGCAGAACCCCTGGAGGGCTTGTGAAGCTGCAGGTTGCTGGTCCACCCCCAGAGGGCGGGGCCTGAGGATGTGCATTTCCAGCAAGGTCCAGGGTGAGCCCTGGGCCACACTTTGAGAACCACTGCTTTAGGGGAAAGGCTTGGGGGCAGGGGTAGGGGGTGGAGAGGTCTGCTGTTGCGTTTTGTGTATCTGTGTCTGTCGCTGGATGAAAGAATTGTACTTTTTTTATTAATGGAGGTGCTTTTGCACTGAATTAGCTGCAGGGTGGAAGAACCAGAGACGCTGGTGGAGCTGCAGAGGAACGAGTGGGACCCAGTCATAGGCTGGGCCGAGAGGAGGTGAGCCGCTCAGCGCTGGGCAGGCCAGGGTCCAGGCCATGCTGGACAGCCGAGGCCCTGAGCTGGTCAGCGTTCCGAGTTCAGAGCACCCAGGGGACTCAGGACAGGGCCACCTTGGGGGAAAATGCTGTTCAGTGCTTCTTCCCCCATTGGCTGTGTGACCTTGGGCTAGTGACTTGATCTCTCTGAGCTCCCTTGTTTGTGAGTGGGGCTCATAATCCCTACCTCCCAGGGTGTCGGGAGGTGTACGCGAAGTGATGCACCCTGCTTGGCACACACTGAATGCTCGCATTGGCAGATACCGCCCTGCTCGTTGTCACAGTTGCTGTGCAGTCGTATACACAGTCACAAAGCAGCGTGTGTGATCCTGACACATGGAGAAAAGTCTGGACAGGTGAACCTGTGGGTGGGAGGTTTCCAGGGATTGATGATGCCCAGTGCTTTTCCTTAGCAGGAAGACTCTTGTGCGGAATTGAACAGGCCATTGATATGGCACAGTTGATTCAGTTTCATTTCATTCCCAGGGGATTCGCAACGGGCTCTGACCCTGTGCTCCCTTGACCACGGTATTTTGTAAGTGTGCGTACATGGAGTGGTTTTGGCATAGCGTTTTTTATCTGTACACGTTTACAGAGCACCCACGATGTGTCGGCATCCTTGGGTTTTGTAGTAAGAGGCATAGCCAGTGTGCTGAAGGGTCAGATAAAACTGAACGACTAGATGCCACGTGAGAACCGCAAAGATGCGATGCCATTTTGGAGTCCAGTGAAATGGCGCAGTAGTTTGGTGCCTGCAGGCCTTTGCTGTGGTACAGAATTGTCAGTTTTTTGTGGCAGTTGAAATTTCTCACACGTAGCAGATTACAGGAAAACGTGGCCACTTCCTGTGTTCCATTTGTACTATTGGAAATTTCGGAAAGACTGTTTCTAAAGCAATGGGGAAAATCAGTGATATGTGAGAGGAAATTACAAAAATTGCTTTTATTCCATTGTTTTTTCCTGCATTTTGTGTAGTTAAGATTGTTCTTGAAAATGTATCGTTCTTGAAGCTAGCTCATGTCCCAGACTAAAAACAGTGCCTCGTGTATGGTAGAGGCTTAATAAATGTGTGAAAAAGTGATTGCCTGATATGGGACATACACGACTATTGTAAAGAAAACAATATTTAAAAGAAGACTCTTATGGCTCATATGTGAGGACTTTTCTGCAAAGGTTTGAAACGCAGGCAGCCCATAGTTCTGATGGACGTTCAGGCCAATGAATTCGAATCTCAGGAGCTGTAAGTGACCCCCTGCTTCCTGACTTGCCAGCTGTGTCTCCATCCAGAGCTGTTTCTTGCCCTCTGCTCTTGGTGACAGAAGGTTACTAGGTCAGGAGGCCACGGACTGCAGCGGCAGGTGCTGTCCGTATTCCCAGCGGGCCCCTGAAGGGGCACACGTGTGCTCAGCAGGCTGGGGCTCTGCTTCTGGGCAGAAGCTGGGCTGCACAGCAGGACAGACAGACATGCAGCCTCTTCCTTATAGATACGGCGTGAAGATCGGCTCCTCCACCAGCATCATGGGGCCCAGCATCCCAGCCCGGACTCGGGAGGTGCTGGTCAGCCACCTGGCCTCTTACAACATGTGGGCCCTACAAGGTACGTGGTGCTTCCTGTTGGCCAGGGAGGACGGGCCGGGGGTGGAGGGCTGTCATGCTAACCTGTCCCCTGGTCCACGGGCCAGCAGTTTCACACCCTTCCTGGGGGACGTGGCTCTCCCCTCTTCAAGAATCTCCATTCAGGTCTCCCTGGCCTGGCTCGGGTCACGGGGTGGAGTGCTCGCTCTGATGGGCCGGGGCCCGCCCCAGGCAGGAGCAGAGCAGGGATCCCCGAGGGAGAGCAGAGCGCTCCTTGAGAAGTGTGGCGAAGGCTCTGTCCCCCGCCTGGCGACTGCCCTGTGTGGGATGGGGGCCCCAGGTCCTGACCTGGCTGTGTCCCTGCAGGGATTGAGTTTGTGGTGAGCCAGCTCAAGTCCATGGTGCTGACCTTGGGCCTGATCGACTTGCACCTGACGGTGGAGCAGGCTGTGCTGCTGTCGCGCCTGGAGGAGGCCTTCCAGGTGAGGCGCAGCCCCAAGGCAGACTCCCCGAAGGGCACCCCGCCGTGTACACGCGGAGCCCGGACGCTAAGGCCCATAGAGGTGTCGCGTCACAATGGTAGCAAACCACGGCGGTGCTGCTCAGCCCTCCCTCACCGCCTCGCCGCCTCTTCTCAGCACCGTGTCGGGTGAGGGCTCGTTTCCCATCTTGCACAGGAGGAATCCGAGGCGTGGGCGCCCCCTGAGATGATGCCAGAGGCGGGTCTTGGAGCCCCCCTCTGCGGGTGGAGGTTCAGGCCGGTTCAGGCATAGCTGCAGGCTGGGCCCCTCAGGATGAGCAGGGGCCACGTGGGTGCTTCTAGAAGGAGGCTGAGCCTGCACACCCGGGCGTGCGCACGGCGGGCCCTCGGGGCTGCTGCTCGTGCACGTTTGGTTCAGGGGGCTCAGAATTAATAAGGCTTTGCTGCACTGCCGTTTGCGTTTTTTAACTCAGAATGATGGTGTTCTCTGCAGTGCCCTTGTCATTTCTCCAGCCTCAGAAGGTTAACTGCTGTTACAAATTGGCTCCTAGCATGATGAAAACCCTTTTGTAATGACAGTATTTCCCAAGTTCGTCTAGTCATCGTTCAGGAAAATGCCAGGGGATAAAACTGCTTCTGTGTTGTGAGAGGCCGGCTACTGTCTGGTGTGAGAAAGGGTTGGATGGGAAGAGGGTGATCTGGGCCTGGAGGCGGCAGCCAGGAAGCCTGGTTTCCAGTCCGGGCTCTACTTTTGGCTGCGGGGTCCGAGCGGGGCCATCGTTCCCTGAACCTCACATTCCACCCACCGCAAAACAGTTCTCTGAGAGTATAAAACGCCCTTCAGATGTTCTGGGCCACCTGAAATGCAGGTAGATCTCGAGTTCCTGGGTGGGGGGCCCACGCCTCTGGGCCTCTGGCCAGGGAGGGGCCCACAGGGTGGGCTGGAGTTGCACTGACAGCCATGCTCAGGACAGGGCTCCTCCTGGAGAGAGGGTCTGCAGCCCTGCCCAGTACAGACATGCCGGCCTCTGCTGTCCCGGCCTCCCCCAGGAGCCCAGCTGCAGCGACCTTGTGGCCCTGGCTGGCTTATTCATCCCCCCGCCCCCACCGGGGCACTTACAGCCCTGCCCAGCGAGGCAGCTCATGGAGGGTGACACTTTGCAGACTGCCTCACGCCAGCCTCCCCGTGGGAAGGTCAGGCCCCTGGGGGAGAGGCACGTGTGGCCGTACCCGTGAGCACGGTGCCTGCTCTGCCCGCCCCCCCACCGCGTTTTCTCACCTGTCGCTCCCCCTGCGTGTCTCTCATGTTCGGGTGGGATCAGAGCCGACTCTCCTCAGCTATGGGACGTCGTGGCTCTGGCCAGTCACCCAGTGGCCTGTCCCGTCCTCCCCTCAGATCCAGAAGTGGGGCAACGTCGAGTGGGCCCACGACTACGAGCTGCGGGACCTGCGGGCGCGCACGGCCGCCGGCGCCCTCTTCGTGCAACTCTGCTCCGAGAGCTCGGCCGTCAAGCACAAGCTGCTGCAGGGGTGAGGCCGGGCCCCAAGCCACGCGGCTGGTGGAGGCCAGCTCGGGCCGAGGCAGGGGGCGTGGGTACGAGTGATTATATTGAACGATTCTTTGCCTCGAAACGCGTGGCGCCTCCACTCGTTGCTCCTCCCGTGGTCCCCGAGGCCACCCTGCCCACCCACAGGGCACGTGCTGCTTCCACCGGGGAGCTCTGCATGGCCCTTAGCCCCAAGACTTTTGTTTTCCGGTTTTTAATCAAACAGTCTTTTAAAACTGAGTCCCTCTTGGTCCAAGCCATCTGTTTCTGCTTGTTTGTTCCTACTGTTTTAGCAAAAATGATTTACTTTTAAAAATAGAAAGTAGGGTTTCCCTGGTGGCGCAGTGGTTACGAATCCGCCTGCCAATGCAGGGGACATGGGTTCGAGCCCTGGTCCAGGAAGATCCCACATGCCACGGAGCAACTAAGCCCGTGCGCCACAACTACTGAGTCTACGCTCTAGAGCCCGCGAGCCACAACTACTGAGCCCTCGCACCTAGAGCCCATGCTCCGCAACAAGAGAAGCCATGGCAATGAGAAGCCCATGCACCACAACAAAGAGTAGCCCCTGCTCGCCACAACTAGAGAAAGCCCACGCACAGCAACAAAGACCCAACACAGCCAAAAAAATATATAAATAAACTTTAAAATATATATTTTAAAAAACAAAGTAAACGGTGTTCGTTGTTTCTGGGATAAAAGCCTGGGCGAGGCCACCTGATGTGCACGTGACCTGCTCAGGGATCCCAAGGTCCTCCTAACAGGGCCACTCACAGGGCTCCAGACTGCAGGTGGGGTCTCTGGGTGCCTGGGCCCAGGTCAGGGAGCAGGAAGAGTGTGTGAGTTTGGGGCACAAAGGCCTCAGAGCTGCCAGGCCTTGCTCTCCCCCATTCCGGGGGCACTGGCCAGCTCCCCGCAGGCCCCCACCTCGCACCCTGAGTGTGCTCGCCAGGGGTACTGTCACATCCCCACCTCACGGGTGACGCCCAGCTGTGCTCTCAGCTGTGGAGGGTCCTTGGGTTCCTGCAGCCTCCGCCAAGGTGGGCTGGCCGGGCCCCCAGGCTGTGCTGGGAGCTGTACCTGGGGAAGGGTCTGCCCTGGGCCCCGCGGAGGGGCGGCCGAGAGCCTAGGAGTCGCTCTCAGCAGATGCCAACTGCCCAGACGCGGACACAGAGGATGGAGAAAGGTAACCAAAGTCCTTTATTTCTCTACCTGTGAAGTTCGGGGGTCGGGGGGAGGGCTGGGCCACAGCCCTAGTCCAGGAGGTCGCTGTACTCCAGGCTGTCCAGCTCGCTCTGCACATGGTCGACGTACTGGTTGATCTCCTTCATGCGCCTGCGGTTCCTCATGATCTCGTCCTTGTGAATCTGTGGAGCATACGGCGGCTGGCCCGTCAGGCGGGATCCTGAGCCTGCCTTCCTTACTCCGTTCCTCCCTGCTCCAGCCCTGCATGTGTGTCTGGCGTGCGCGTCTGCCCCGGGGCGGGCCTCCAGCGTGGGGTCCTGCTGCCGGGAGACGCCTGCCCTCAGCTGCGCTCACCTTGTCCACCAGGTGTGCGCGCCAGGAGTTGACCCTGGTCACTAGCTCGTCCTCCCGATTGTCGATCTTCAGGAGGTGGATGTCGTGTGAGGCCCCGACTGCGTTAACGATCGTGTCTTTGTCAACAAAGAGCTAGGGAGCAAGGAAGTGCAGGTGAGGGCCTGGACCCGCACGAGTGCAGAGGCGGTGGAGCCAGAGGGGACGGGCCCAGCTCCCCGCAGGCGGAGGCCGTGCCCAGCCCGCATCCTGCTTCCTCCGCCCGTCTCAGGCGACCACGCCGTCGGCCTGGTGGCACCAGTGCCCAGAAGGGGCCCCCGGGCAGCAGGGCAGTGCCTGGGGGGAGCGTGCCCTCCCCAAGAGAAGGCAGGGCAGCCCTGGCTACCTCGCCAAGCGTCTCCGGTCTGACTTGCCTGAAACCTGCCTGTCGAGTGGGCAGCACGAGGCCGGCCGAGGGGCACAGGGCTCCACTGACGACAGAAGGTCCCACAAACCGATGGGACTCTGCTGCCCCTCACGTCAACCCAGTCGGACCTGGGGTCCCACCTGGGCTCCTGCCTTGTTCCCACCCGCTTCCCCGCCGTGGACGACGCTGTGGGACGTGGGCCCCGCCAGGCCCGGCTGGTTCCAGGTGTTCACACGTGAACTGGCCACGTGCGCCCAGCACAGCTGCGGGTCCACATGGTCGCTTCCCAGCGCGGGGAGGCTGTCACTGGCGGCTGCTTCAGCTTTACGCAGAGGCGCTTCATGTCGCCACGATGGCGAGGGACCTGAAAGCTCTGTGTTGTAGAGAGGGCACGGGCAGGTGTGTACACGTGGGTTTTTTCTCTCCTTCGGGAGTGGTTAACCTAATGGTCTCCAGAATACAGTCTATGGATCTTGAAATGTTAGTGTCTCTGCAAAAAGAGTGTTCTGAGACCCTGCTACTAATACGCTCGCTGATGGTTAGAAACAGAAACCAGACTTTTATCGCCGAGGACCTCATCTGAAAGTCCCTGTCCTGCCCGTGTCCACCACCCACACGCTCCCTGTCATCTCTGAGCCTCGGTTTCCTCGCCTGTGAAAGGGAACCACACTGGCACCTATGTCACTGTGTCGGCTTGGAGATTAAAAGGGCAAATACACGTGCAGAGCTGCTCAGGCAGCTGGCCCTCGGGAGGCCCTCGGTCCCTGTCAGCTCCTCGTGGTGATTCCGCTCTAGTCAGGGCTTGCTACCCCGCGTTTTGTTGCTTAAGCGTAAGGAGACGGTGTAGCATCTCCTGCTACAGGTGTTCCTAAAGGACAGAGCTGATGGGCCCGCAGAGGGAGGGGTGTCCAGCGGGCTCTGCCGGCTGCCCTGTGAGGCCTCCAGGGTGGCACCCGATACCAGTGCCGCCCGGGAGCCCAAGGCAGCCCCTTAGCCCAGAGGCAGAGCCCATTACCCTGGGGCCTGGGGCCAGGGGCAGACCCAGAACGCCCACTTTGCAGTGAGGGCTCAGTGCCCGGGCTCGGCATCTCAGACTAAGGTTTGAATCCAGACTCATCCTCACAAGACAAGGTGGCCTCACAACACATCCTGGGTGTTTACCGAACTTCTCTGAGACCCTGTCTCCCCAGCTTTCCCATCTGTAGACTGGGTGGGAATGCCACTTTCAGGGGTCCTTTGGTGAGTTAACTAAGCCCATGCGAGCCCCACCCAGTCAGCAGCCTGAGTGTCCGGGGGCGCGGGAACAGGTGTCAGATGGCGCCGTGCACAGCCACCCTGGAAGCACCCGCCCAGGCTGCTCACCTCCCGTTGACATCGGGGCCTCCTTTTCTGCATGTCCCAGTCCTGAGAGAGGTGTCACAGACCCCGGAGCCTTGCGTCAAAAACTCCACGACCGCTAGGTGGTCTGTCAGGCGGCTCCCGGGTGGGCTCTTGGGGTCAGCCTTCAGGCTCGGGAAGGTGACCTCTCCCTGTGTCTGGGTGTTTGAGGAGGCCCTGCCACCTTTCCACTGCCCTGGCGACTGTCTCGGCCCCTGACAGGCTGCGGAGTCGGAACTGCTGGTCCCTGCCTGCAGGACTCCGCCAGCACCTGACAGCGGGCGTGGTGAACCCGGCACCCCGGGTGGGGGCTGACCGCGGTGGGGAAGAGGCCACTCCTGCCTTCCCCGGGGGGCCTGTATGTAGTGTGAAGAGTAACCTAAGCAAGTCGACGCGAACACGATAGCTTGGAACCGTGACAGCGGCTCTGACAAGGATGAACGGCTGTGACGGAGAGACAGTGGGCCTTTGGGAAGGTGATGGGGGCCTCTCCAAGGAGCTGGGTGTGAGCTGAGATCTGAAACACGGGGAGGAGCTGGGTGCACGGAGGCCTGGGGGAAGGGTGTGTCGGGGCGGGGCTCGGCGGAGACCGTGCTCCAGGACTCACTAGGGGGAAGGAGTCCCTGGTCTCTGGCTGCTGCGTGGAGAAGAGCGGTAAGGCCAGGGTCCCGCAAAGGGCGGTGGTAGCTTGCCTTGGTGGAACGCGGAGGAGGAGAGAGGTGAGGGGGGCAGTGAATGGTGAAAGAAGGAAAGTGGGTGCCCTTCGCAGAGACACAGCCCACCTGTTGCCGGCCCCCAGCGCAGCAGACCTAGAGCCCCGCGAGCGGGCAGAGACCCCAGCAGTGCTTCCCGCCATAGAGACTCGGGGCTGAGACGACCTTCCGGGGAAATCTCGGACCTCAACCTCTATTTGTCGCTGCCTCTCTTAGAAGGTGCCAGAAGCCCCACAGAAACGAGCTTTGGGAAAGCAACCTCTCGGTACGTTGAAAGCACTGAATTATCACAAGCTCCTCTGTAGCTGGGCTGCACTGGGTGCCCACCAGCTGCCTTTCTTGCCCATCTCGCCTGCCCACCGCCCCTCTTGCAGATGAGGAGACTGAGGCTCTGGCAGGTTTTTCAGGCTTTACGGGGGCTGCGGGGCGGGGCTGCGTCTGCCTGGCGCCGAGGCCGCCCCGCCCCCGCCCCCCGCGCTCACCGCACGCACGGCGTCCGGCAGGTCCTCGTCCAGCTCGCCCTTGACTATCTTCTCCCGGGTGCTGATGGCGATCTCCAGGAGCTTCTCGTGGTGGTGGTTCTCCAGGTCCCGGCACTGAGCCATCGTGCAGCGCGAGTTAAGCCAAGGCCGGGCTGGAGCAGGCCGGGCGCGCCCTCCCCTGCGCTGGGCCCCGTGTAGCCCCGCCTTCAGGGCCCTCCGACTCGCCCGCCACGCACCCCCTCGGGGTCCCTCCTGGCCCGCTCCCCTCCAGCCCTTTCTCCCTGCAGCAGCCGGAGTCCCACCCGCCCCTGCTGTGCTGGCGGCTCTCACACTCTGTGGTGACCTAAAGGCCTCCTCTTGGAACGTCCTCTCCCCGTCCTCTGGGCCTTTGCACAGGCTGCCTCCTGAGCCTGCCTGGGACGCCCTCCCCACCGTTCCAGCCCGTCCCTCTGGCCCACCCTCAGGCCCTCACTGAGTGGACCCTCCTTCAGGGAGCTTATATAGCCCTGTCACCCAGCGGGACCATGGGCCCAGGAGGGCAGGACTGGGGGGACTTCTGGGGTGGACTTCAGGGCCCAGAGTTCAGGTGGCAAAAGGTCAGGCGTGCCCCCAGTGTTGGTTCCTGACCTGACATTTAACCCATCTCCTGATAGATGACGTATTTGTCAGTGGCTTCAGCATAGAGGTCGCCCCACCCCCAGGGCATGTGCACCTGCAGTGGGGGGGGCGGGGAGGGTGGATCTGGGGGTGTGGTCTCCTGGTGAAGTCACTCATTAGAGAACGGACGGGCCACGACTTGTGCCGCAAGCGGTGGCCTGCAGAGCCACCCAGTGGGCATCCAGACTTCTACTCTAATAAGGCCCCTTTGTGCTGAGGGTCAGGAGGTATTCCTCGAACATTCCAAGTGGTTGGCAAATCTCCATCCTTTGAAGGTGGGCTTTTTTCCTTGGTGGCAGTGGGAGGGGGCAGGCATGTGACCCCACAGGGAGCCACCTGTAAGGGACCCCACTTAGTTGCATCCTGCTTAGCTGTAAAGAAGCTGTGCCCCTCTGTGCCTTTTGTTTAAAATGCAGGCGCCTCCCCCCAGCCCCCTGCAGGCAGGGAGCGGTGGTGCGAGCCCTGAGAGCCCCGCGGCCCGCAGCACCTCCCCGCAGAGGGCCATCAAGGAAAGGATATAGGCTTTGGACGTTTTCGACAAAGAGTCCGACCAAGTCGATGATGTTCCTTTCAAACATGTTAATAGTCTCCTGGAAATGATAAAGCACGTGCATATTCAGACATGAACGCCAGCGAACTGCACCAGAGCAGAAGTTCTCCTTACCACTTAGCGGGCAGTGACCGCAGACCTGGAGGGTGAAGACCAACCACCTGACCTTCCCCAGGTGGCGCTGTGAGCCGACCCTGCCCCTCTCCCGACGGCTGCCCCCAGCCGTCACCCTCCAGCCACTTTGCCTCGGTCACCCCCCGGGGCTTTAGTGTGACACCTTCTCCAGGCCTTTGCCTGTGCTGGTCTCTCTGCCAGGAGCCCCCCACCAACAGGCACACACAGAGCTCACCCCGTCCTTGGGGTTCTCGGTGGCATCTGCCTCCGCCACCTCCAGAGAAACGGGAGGGTCGCCAGGAGCCAGGCTGCCTGCCAGCTCCACTACTGGGTGTAACTCGGAACGTTGTTAACTTCCCTGGGCCTCAACTTCCCACCTATGAAATGGGTTCCCTTCGCATAGTATGTGTCTCACGCGGTTGTGGTGAAGCAGAAACGGGTTTCTTCACACAAAATGCTTTGCAAGGTGCCTGGCAGAGAGGAAACCCTCGGGAATGCCAGCTGTTACCCCAGGCCTCTCACCTGCAAGTCTCCCGCCTCCCTCCCTGAGGGCACCCCTGTATTGCTGCATCTAGTGCTGAGCAAGGCGCCCGGGCCTCACCCAGAGGCCCTGGGGAGGGCTGCTACCCACTGAGCCCACAGGGTGGGTCACGCCCCTGACCTACTCTAGACTCCAGGGGCTGCAGGGTGGGCCGACGGCGCAGGGAATGCACCTGAATCCGAGGGCTATCTATAGACTGAGCTAATTATACATTTTTCAAATGTGTGTAAACCCTCTTGTAATGAAAAAAAATCGGGCCACTGGAAAGTGCGGCTCCACTTAGTAGCCTTTTGGCGGCTAGTAAGTCACGCACAGGCTCTGGTGAATTGCGAGATGCTGACAAGGGGGTCCTCCCGGTCGGAAAGGCTGGGGGCCGCTGCCTGAGCTTCCCGATGCCCCAGAGATGTGGGGAGTGAGCGTCTGCTCTGTGATGTGCTGGGAACCTGGACGAGGCAGGCATCGGGGAGGCGCTGGCGGGGGCGGGCCACGGCAGCTGGCGGGAGGTTCTGTTGGTCACTGCTCTACAGGCCCCAGCCTCCGCCGCCAGCTGCCTGGTAAACAAACGCGCAGGTCGGTCTGGCCGCCCCGGGTTTCACGTAGCAGCACTTCGTTAGGCTCCTCGCTCACCCCGAGATGCAGCGACTACAGGCTGCAGTGCCGGGAGCCTTCGTTCTATCCCGGAGTGGGGTGTGAAGAGCAGGGTGCATTTTGTTTCTCGACAGCTCCTTGGGTCTAATAAAGGACTCTCCCTGCCGCGGTTCTGCACTCTTCCTAGATGGGGAGACTGTTCCAGAGGAACGAGCTCACCTCTCATGCTGCACAAGGGCCACCTGTCATCTCAGCGACTGAAAAGCACCAGAAGCACAGAAAGCTTTCGTGTGACCCGCTGAGTAGCTCCCGGGAAGGTGTTCCCTCACCAGGTTCTTGCACAGGAACCGGGCAGGGCCGTCGCGTCACGTGTGTTCCCTGGGCCCCACCTCACCTCCAGCTGCTCCACCAGCTGCATCTCCAGCGTCATGAGCACGTTGACCAGCTCGGTGATGTTCTCGCTGTGCTCCGCCATCTTTATCTCGAAGTTGGTCAGTTCAGACTCGTCTCGGATGGAGCTTAAAGTCTGGAAACAAAACCTGTGCTTTAGGAATCCACAATTAAGTGTAATTCCTGAAGTGACAGGCGGCAGTTTGGTTTTGTGGGTCGGAACTTGGATTATGGGGTCGGACTGCCCAAGTCCGAGCGTCAGCTCCACCCCCTCCACGGCGGAGGCTGTCAGAGCAGAGGCTCCACCAGCTGGTGAGTTATTAGGCGTGGAAGGAGCGATGGCTTCAGAGTCACGTGGACCTGAACTGGGACCCGACTGGGTCACCGTGGGACCTCGAGTGACTCCCGTCTCCTCGGGTGCAGGGGCAGAGAGCCTGAGCTTCACGAAGCCTGGGGATGGGGCGCTGTCTGTGAGGCCCTGGCTCACCATGGGCTGACTCCCAGCCCAGCGGGGCTCTGCGGGGGAGGTTGGAACACAAGGTGGGCCCTGTCTTGGGGGAAGCCAGCTGGACCCCCGCAGCACCCCGTGTGCAAGTAGCTGTCAGGTCCGTCTGCAATGAGAGGTGTTCGTGGGCTGGAGAGCGCGGGGGTCCGAGCCGCACCCAGTACCAGCTGTTCACTGACGAGGGACCTGGAGGCTTGGCCGGCAGACGCAGTGTCAGCGGAGTGACCAGGCGTCACTGGGGGGCAAAGGGTATTTGTGGTCTTGGCCACCCCATCTGGAGGAAGATCAGGCCCCTTGCCGGTATCAAGCCTGACCTGAAAGCAAGCGGCTTGCCCCGTGTGTCTCGGGTCGTCAGAGGCAGAGGGGCCGGGCCTCTGGCGGGTGGGCACCTGGAGGAGGGGGGAGGGGCTGGGGGCGGGGCCTACCAGCAGGTGCTTCTCCTCGAACTTGGCGATCTCATGCTTGCCCTGCTCCTGCTTTTCCTGGATGGCCTCCTGGACACACCCCATGAAGGTGTCGAGCTCCGCCTTCCGCTTCTCCTGCTGCTTCATGCCGAACTTGAAGATGTTCAGGCAGATGACGACGAACTTGTCCTTGTAGGTGAGTGGCCGTTAAGGAAGCTCACGGCTGCCTGGGGGGCGCACATGGGGTGGAAGCAGCTCCCGTAGCAGAGCTGCAGTTGGGATTTGGAGTATGAATTGGTGGTTGGGCATCTCCAGCCTCAGCCTGAGGGATTCAGGGAGGGGCCTGCGTGGTGGGGGTGGGGCGACAGAGGAGAGACCCCCCCCGGGGGACCTGAAGGGGTCAGGAACCCGGAGAAGGGGGAGCAGCCAGGGAGCTGAGCAGTGTGTGTTTTTGCCTCTGGGGCCCTGTTGTCCAGGCCGTCTTTGTTGCTCGGCGGCCACAGGGGCACAGGGAGGCTGCGGAGGTCAGGGGACCGCAGGCTCGGGGCAGAGAGCCCCAGGTTCAAGGCCTGGCCCTGCAGCTGCTTCTATGGCCTCCTCGCTGCTCTGGGCTGAGGGTCCCACATCTGCAGCGCCTGCCACACGAGGGGCGCTTAGGTGCTGAGGTCAGGCAGGGCTGCAGCCTAGGGCCGGGCTGGGCGGAGAGCTGACCCCCCGCACTCTGCTGAGCGGTGGGTGTTCAGGGGCAGGTTTCTCTCTGTGACTCGCGGCCCCTGCGTCCCTCAGCCACGGTGACAAGTGCCCATCACATCATCTGGGGGATGGGATGCAGGCTCAGCCCACAGCTCCTAACTGCACAGCCTGGACAATTCACCCTTTCCAAGCTCAGCTTCCCCAGCTATGAGAAGGTAGTTCGGGTCCAGTATAGCACCCACCCCATGGGGTGGTTGAAACAGTTTTAAATGCTGCATGCAAAGCGCACAGCAGGAGCCCACAAACAAGGTAATGAGGGTCAGAGTCACAGACATGGTCAGCCAGCCTCCATCTCTGCCAGCCTGGGCCCTGCTGACCAGATACCCGTGTGTCCCTGCGCTCACAGCCAACCTGGTTCTCGAGGCCCTGGGTGGAAAGGGAGCCCCCCGGACTCCCGCGCCCAGGCCCTGGGGGCGGCCGTGACCCGGAAGGGTATGTCTGCACGAGCTCGCCCACGCCGGGCAGGTGGGACAGCTGGCTACCCTCCACGTCCTCGGCGTACATGCTGTCAAACAGGAAGGGGCCGTTCAGGTGCTCCACGAAGGCCGCCTGCGGTCAGAGACACGGTGGGCTCCCTGGGCAGGGCCCTGCGCTGGGCACCGGGGCCAAGGTCGCCCGGCCCTCGGGAAGGCAGGCTGGGGAAGGGCAGGCGATGGGCCCGGCACAGGCGGGGGTCCAGAGGCAGAAAACTGAAGGGTGCCCAGCTCGGTCCGGCCGGAGGAGAGGCACCACGGGGAGGAATGAGCTTTTCTGGCTGCCCCCCTACCCCCACCACCCCACCCCCGCCGCCAGGAACCAGCCAGGGGTCTTAAGGACAGGGGCTGCTCTGAGAGATGGTTCTGGCACAGAGTCCCCGGCCCTTGTGCTGGAGGGGCGCCTGGGGGCCGTGGGATGAGGAGGGGCAGGTCCGCGTGCTGCCCTGACTGAGGTTCTGGCAGCCCAGCAGCCCTGGGCACCAGCTATTCTCAATCAAAGGACAGGCTCTGGGGGCCTGGGCCCTGCTGACCTTCATGGCACTGGCCCATGACCGGTGGCGGCAGCATCCTGGGGCGGGGGCGGGGCGGGGTGGGGCAGGTCCTCCCACCGGTCTCCTACCTTGTGCCCCTCCAGCTCCTCCCACCGGGCCTGCTCTTCCTCCAGCTGGGCCTGCATCAGGCTCTCCTGGTGCTTCAGCTCGTCCACGCTGCACTGGTGCTTCATCTCTGCCAGCTCTTTCTGTTGGAGGATCGGGAAGCGGCATCGTCACCAGGGTCGTGGGGTCCCTCCTAGCCGCTGGCCTCTGCCGTGCTGTGGCCTCTCCAGCGTGGGCGGGGATCCCCTCCCCGCAGCCCTTGCCAAGTATTCCGAGCCTCAGGGAAATCAGTGGGGGAAGCAGCACGGGCAGGCCGAGGGTCCGTGGGACATCCCTGAGGTGGAGGCGCCCAGCGAAGACTCGGCCGCTCCCCCAGGCCTCCCTGACCAGGCTCTGGCCCTCTTGTAGGGCTGCACAAGGGAGAGGTGCAGTGGGTGCCCGAGCCACAGGCCTGGGCACGAGGTCTCAGCCCTCGGCTCTGGGCCCTGCCCGCTCCGACCCTCCTCCACCCGTCCTGCGTATCCCCCTGCCTGCACTGGGGGCTGCTGGAGCCCCAGGTGACATCGCCTGTGCTAAGGCTTCAGGTACAAGCACCGCCGACTCTCTGTGCTCCAGTATCTGCTCCCCCCACCCCCGCCCCCTCCTCTCTCTCAGGACCGTGGCCTGCACGCCCTGCCCTCTCCCTCTTATGCTGTAAGCCCCATGCCAGCTTCCAGGTCCCTGAATGCTCATCACATCATGAACTCTGCTGAAAACCACAGGGTTCTTCTCCACAGGCCTCCGTCTCAGCAGGACAAGCCCTGAACCCCAGCGTCGCCCTCCTGCCTGTCTCCCCCCACAACACAGAAAGCCCCCCAAGCTCACAGCCCTCACCCGTTCGTGTGCTCTGCTGGGACTGTCCACCGTTCCTCAGGGCTGCGCCAGCCTTCAGGCCCGATGGAAATGGGGAGGCACCGCAAGAGCCTGCCCTCAGCCCTGGTCGGCCTCGGCTGGGCCCGGCTGTCCTGCTGCCCGAGCCTGGCAGCACCAGCAGGTGAGAGGCTTGGGGCTGGCCTGGGGGCAGGCAGCAGCATGGACGGGGGTTCCCGGTGCCCCTGCTTTGCGGGGCTCTGCTCTTACAACCTTTCCCTTATTACTGATCTTGGTGCGTCTAGGCAAAGCCTCTGAGATGCGGAAGGAGGCTTTGTTTCCTGCAGCACAGCGGGGGGCCAGGCTGGGCGGCCTGCCCCCTGTGGAATCTTCTGGGGAAGAGGAGAAACTGGCTGGGGAGGGGCTCGGGAACCGTGCGGTGTCCGGCTGTGCATGGTTTTTTGTTTTTGGGGGTTTTAAAAAATATTTATTGTATTTATTTGGTTGTGCTGGCTCCTTAATTGCAGTACGTGTGCTCCTTAGTTGTGGCGTGCAAACTCTTGGTGGCGACATGCACGTGGGAGCTAGTTCCCTGACCTGGGATCGAACCTGGGCCCCCTGCATTGGGAGCTCGGAGTCTTAACCACTGTGCCACCAGGGAAATCCCTGTGCACGCTCTTATGATGAGCGAAATACACCCCAGCAGCTCTTCAGCTATTCCAAGCATTTGAGCCCACGCTGCGTTTCAAATTATTGTCTAAATGCAAAAAGTAAGACTTGAGCGTCTTGGGACTTCCCTGGTGGTCCAGCGGTTAAGACTCTGCGCTCCCACTGCAGGGGACCCGGGCTTGATCCCTGGTCAGGGAACTAGATCCCACGTGCCGCAGCTAAGACCCGGAGCAGCCAAAAAAAGTAAATAAATATTAAAAAAAAAAAAAAAAGACTTGAGAGTCTTGGAATTCAAGATTTCAGATTCTTGTCCTGTTCTGGGACAAGAGAAGGCCATGGTCGGAGGAGGGGCAACTCTCTGGGCACCCCGACCCCGGCTGTTCTCCGTGGACCCCCCAGGAAGACACCCGTGAGTGGAGGGCTCCACGCTTGGCAGGCGGTGTGGCAGCCAGGACGGCACCGTCAGCACCGAGACCCGGGGCCCAGCCGCCCTCCCTGCTTCCACTGGGCTCTCCCTGAGCCCCACATCACCTCAGGCCCCACCCAGGCACAGGCTCCTTTCTCCCAGGAAGGGCACCAGCTCCCAGGGAGAAGGGTGGGCAGGTCCCTGTCCCCCACTGCCCACGCTCAGCACGCAGGGATATCCCGGTCCTGCCGCCAAAGGCCTCATGTCGGGCGGGGTTCTTTTGTCCAGGGGGCAAAGCACGCACAAACGTCATGCTGCAAAGGACGGGAAGCTCACAGCAGGGGAGTAGGATAGAGGCAGGGGCGGTCAGGCCAGGCCGGGCAGTGCACTGGGGAGGGGGGCTTCCTCCCGGCCCTGCTGCCAGACCGCCGGGCCCAGCTCCCCGCTCAGCACCCCGGCCGCGGGGGGCCTCTCTCTGGGGCCGGTGCCCTCGGCTCAGAGGGCGCTACCGTGAGCTGTCGTGGCATGGAGGCGAGTCCTGACTCTGCCCTGAGCTGCTGACCCCGCTAATCGCCTACCCTCACTTGGTCCCCCGACTTGTTCACCCAGAAAAGCAGACGGCGGCCTTGAGGTGGGAGGTGGCACGACAGTGATGGGGGCAGTAAAGGCACCGCGAGGAGGGCCGCCCTGCGCTCCTCCTGTGGACGCGCCCCTCCCCAGACCCGGGGCCTGCACGCTGACCCGCGGAGCTGGACGCACGAGGGCCACGCTACCATGTGGTCGTCGATGCGCTGGAAGTCCAGGTACACCAGGTCGGGGAGGTAAGCACAGATGAACGTCCTGTAGTCCTCGGCCTCGGCGACCGGGTTCCCCGAGAGGCTGAGCGTCCGCAGGTCCTTGAACCGCCGCAGGTAGATGATCTGGGGGAGAGGGGGGTCGCCTGGGTCCTCTCTCCGTCCTCTGCCCGCACTGGGCGGAGCCACGAGGGAGGAACCATGGGCTTTGCCCAGGACCCGTGGACCTGGGTCCCCATCTCCTCTTCTTAAGGTGGGTGCAGGGATGTGGTGCATAGGTGTTGAGAGGACCGAATGCCACATGCTGTGAGGGCCTCCACCTGCTCCCGTGATGCCCTGGCTGTGCCCATCGCTGCTGCTCTCAGAACGGGCGGCCTTTTCCAACTGTAAAGTGCTGTGCAAGGCCCAGCGCTCCTAACTTCAACGGAACCTGATTTACAGTTGGCCTGGACCAACTGGGTGGCAGCTAGTGGGATGTCCACTGGCGGCCGTTTATTCTTCCTATTGTTAGTAACCGGGGGAAAGTCAGCGAGATGCCCGTACCTCATCTGACCGCAACTCCTGTGCTTTCCTGAAGGAGCGTCTTTGTCATTTGGTTTATTTGTTCAACAAAGATCACTAAGCACCTACCAGGCCTCAGGTACGTGCCAGGCCTTAGGGACACAGTGGGAACAAAGCCCTTATAGCAGGAGCTGGCACTGTAAGGCAGGGGACAAGAATGTTTTAAAAGTAAGTAGAATCATTGCTGTTTGGTGTAAGTGCTAGAAGAACTCAAAGGGGGAGGGGGTGGAGAGGGGGCCTTAGGGACCATGACGGGGGGGTTTCAGTTAGGACTGAGGCCTCTGAGGCCTGAGGGAGCAGCCAGGGAAGAGCAGGGGCCAGTGCATTCCCAGAAGCAAAACCAGCACAAGCAAAGGCCCTGAGGCAGGAAAGAGCGTCCTGTACCAGGCACTCAGCGAGGCCAGGGTAGGGAACGGAGCGTCCACAGCAGGGCGGGGCGTGGCCTGAGAGCCAGTGTCCCCTCCACGCCCAGGCCTGGACCTGCGTCCATTAGACTCTGCAGTGTCCGAGGGGCAGCAAGCCAGAGGGGATCTGCTCACTGTGGCCCTGGGTACTGGACCAACCCAGGCAGGAACAGCTCAAGACACTCAGAAAGGTTTTCACAAGCAAGATTTGGGGCTATTGGGTGTGCCCTTAATCTGAAAATTCCTGAATAAGCATCATTTCCTGCAGAGTTCTCCTGTGCCCAGTCCTGTAGCAGCCACTCAGCCCTAACTGACTCAGCCCTAACTGACTCAGCCCTCACACCGGCCTGCCGCGCAGGCCACCGCTGTCCCGTACAGATGGGCACGCGGGCCCCGGGTGCTGAGTCCCTGGCCCAAGGCCAGGCGGCCAGGAGCCCGTTAAACCTCAGCTCTCCACTTACACCTCCCTCAGCTGTCCTGTGTGCCCCCGCCCCGCAGGGCAGAGGGCAGCTGAGCAATCAGGTCTTGAACACTGGCAAGAGGTGGGCTGGGTTTACCACCTCCCAGGGGCGTGCAGGGCAAACCTCCCAGACCACACGGCCTCCGGGGTCCAGCCCTCAAACACAGGTGAGCAGCCGGCACCTGACCCGCCCCAGGCCTTTCACCTAAACCGCCTGGCCCGCCCGCCCCTCTGGGCTTGGTCGGGTGGCTGAGGGCGCGTCACACCGAGGGGCACCGTGGGAGAGATTTCTCCTGCTCTCTGTCCTGCTAGCTGTGGACGAGGAAGACTGCGGCCTGGACTGCTGGGTCACAGCCACAAGGAGCATCAGCCCAGGGCGACGCTAAGGGCGGCTGAGCCGAGAGGTGGGTCGGCCCCCTCCACGCAGCCCCCTGCTCCGGCCTCGGCCGCGGCTGCAGCGCCCATCTCTCCCCTGCTCTCCGAGCCCCACCTGCAGCGAGGCCGGGAGGGAGTTAATGCCGGGACGCGGCTCAGCCGCGGGGACAGGACTGGGGCTGGGGCTTGGGCCCCGGCACTCAGGTGTTCACTTCTGCACGCCCGCCCAGTGGCACGGAGCCCCCATCGCGCACGGCGGCAGTCTCTGTCACACACCTGCACGGTGGCTGTGGTTGCCCCGGGGTCACCCAGCTTCCTGAGGTCACCCCGTGGCACCCAGGGCCCTGCCCCGGCCCTGCTGCCAGCTCACAGGGAGTGTTGGCAGAGCGAGCGTCTCTGGTCTGCAGGCAAACCTCCATCCCTGCTACACTCATGCGTGCGGGGGTGAGGGGGTGGGTGTTCCTTCTGAAACGCAGGCCTGCCCTGGGCACACACGGCGTAGAGCCCCCCACGGCTCTCCTCTGCCGCTCTGGCTGCCTGGCCCTGGGCACCGCCCTGCACCCACACCCCGACCCTTCCAGTGACCCGGGGCTGTTGTTGGTCTCTGTCCCCAGTGAGCACGAGCCAGAGGCCCCACGGCCGAGGGGGCCCCACCCCAGCAAATGTCTGCTGAGCGAGTGCGGGGACAGGGAAGGAAAGATCCCACCGGGGCAGGGGCACAAACGGACCCGCACGTGGGCTCTCGTGGCCTAGGCTGGTGTGTGAACATCATCCAGTCTGGAATTCTGGCCTTTCTGGGACAAGGGGAAGGTCAGAGGCTCAGCCCGTGGCCCCCCCGGCACCCTCGCTCACGTTCGTCATGTTGCCGATCTGGTTGTTGCCCAGCGACAGCACCTGCAGCTTGACCAGCGCGTCCAGCGAGTCGATCTTGGAGATCCGGTTGTTGAACAGGCTCAGGTCCTCCAGGTTCACCAGCGTGTCCAGCCCCTCGATGGCCTCAATGTTGTTGAAGGACAGGTCTGGAGGACGGCTCCGGGTTAGGGTGACTGTTCTGAATCCAACCCCCCCCGCCCCCCCGGCTCTGCTGCCACCTTCCCGGCCCCAGACTCGGGCGAAGGCTCGCGTCTGTGCGGCCCTCGTTCTGGGATGGAAGCTCCCTGGTGGGTCGGGGCAGCGCACCTTGGGGTGGGGGAGACCCGCGCGGGCCGGGCTGCCCCAAACTCCAGGCCCAGCCCCGGCTGAGACCTCAGGAGCCCCTCTAGCCCAAGGTTCTCATCTTTGGGAATAAAACTGCTTTTCTGCCACCACGGGTTTGGGGGTTTGGTTGGGGTTGGTGTCCTTGAACACCGTTGGCCCAGAGGCCCAAACTGGGAACTTTTCAAGAGCTTCAGCTAAAGCCCTCAGTGTAAAGGGGGCTCAGGAAGTCGGTTTGGCCTCCATGGCACCTCAGGGGACACTCACCCGGGACACTCTCCCTACGCCAGGCCCTCCCCGGGCGTTTCCTCGTTTGTCATCGCCTGCATCTTAGGGCTGAGGGAGCCGAGATTCAAAGGGGCCTGGTGGTCACGTGCTCACGATCAAGCGCACGTAAGGAAGGTCGGGTGCAGGGGGCGGAGGGAACGCACAGAACCAGCTAGCACGCTGGCAGAGCGGGACCTGAACTGGGTCAGCCTGCTTCCTTTCACTCCTGCAGCCGGGCTCTGCTCTTTGCAGACGAGCTGGTAAACGTTTAACAAAGGGGTGGGCGCAGGCAGCCCTGATCTGTAGCTATTGCTGACTTTGGTGGTGTAAGTGCTCCCACTGTGGCCAATTTCAAGCTACCAATAGGACGGGCCTGAGTGTAAAGCTGGGACAAGATGTGGACAGTCAGCTTCTGGGGGCAGTGCCAGCCGGCTCCCGCTCGCCCCCGGCGCTGGGACAGCTGACCAGGCCACCAGCCGGGCCTGTGCTGGCAGGTGGGGGCAGCGCATGTGGCTGGACAAAGGCAGGCTTCTGACTCTCTGAGGGGCACCTGACCTCTTGCCAGAACTTTCCCCTCCGGCTCTCTTGCCCCCCCCCAGAACACTGGGCATCACAGGGGCATCTCACGGGGACCCGTGACCCTTGTTTTATGTCTGCGAGACTGCAGGGCCTGGGAGCTCTTGCCTAAAAGCAGGGCCTTCAGAGGGGGTGAGGCTCAGGGTCTAGGCTGACCCGTCACCTCTCCTCCTCCAGCTCCTGGTGGTGCAGGTGGGCCGCCGAGCCCGGGACTCAGCATTAATGGGTGCTGGGCTGCCAGGAGGGCTTGTCTGGGTGAGACCTGGGCCCGGCAGTCAGGAGACCTGGCTCTGGGCTGCTCTGCTGCCGGTACGTGCAGCTCCAAGTCCACCAGCCCCTCAGCCTCTGCACCCGTGAGATGCACTGTAATCCTGCCCCGGGGGGGTTGCTGTGGTCTGGCGGCCGTCCTTACAACCACAGCTGCGTGTCCTGCAAGCTGGGAGGGGCCTTGATGCCCCAGGCTGCCTGTATTGGGAAGCAGCCTGACAGGATGGAGGGGACGTGGCTTTGGGATCAGACAGGCGTGGGTCTCGTCCCAGCTCTGCTGCGTCTTGGTCACAGAGCTCTGGGCGGTGCCCCGGCCTCTGGAGCCCCTAGGGTGACTGGGAGGGCCAAAGAAGCCCTCTCAGTGGGCTCGGGAGCTCCCAGCCGGCCCCACCCCTAGTTAGGTGCCCACTGCCAGACGTGAGGGTGCTGCCTGAGGCCGGCAGGTGGACGCAGTTCGGCAAAGCCCCTGCTGCCTTGGCAGTGAGGGCTGGACCCCTGGAGTCAGGCGAGCCCCCTGCTTGCTGTGACCTCAGTTTGCTCCCGTCTACAGTGGGGTCGCTGTGCGGTTAGAAGGCCTCACACGGAAAGCGCACGGGCCGTGCCTAGCAGGTAGAAAGTGCTCAGCGCACGCTAGCATGGGGATGGTTAGTTCTGGTTTGATCTGGGCCCCCCAAATAGCAGGGGCCTCAGTTATCTGTCACCCTGAGTCTAGAGTACCTAGACGGAGTCCAGGCTGCTGCCATGAGCCCTCCAGACTGGGAGGTTTGACAGCTGGGGCAGATGTTCTGCCCTGTGGTGTCCAAGCACATACGTGCTGAGCTTTGCCCAGCGCAGGCCCAGGCTTCCTTCCTCCCAGCAGATGGAGCTCCTGCTGCACCAGGGCCGCCACGGGGCTGGCAGGGAAGTTTACCTGGGGCGCAGCCTCGGCAGGCATCACTGGGGGCTGGGGGACGCGCGGGGGCTCACCCAGCCAGACCAGGTGTGTGAGGTTCTCCAGGCCCTCGATCTTCTCGATGATGTTGTTGTCCAGCTGCAGCTTCCGCAGGTTCTCAAACTGCCAGAGGTTGTCGATGCGGAGGATATCTGAAACGATGTTGGACACGCTTTGGCTGGTTCTGGCCCGGGTCAGGGTTAGGGTATAGTTCCAGGGTCTTGGGGGCCGGATGACTGATGCTGACCGTGGGAGAGGCCCCAGAGCCCCGCTGCCTTCCCCGGAGCGCAGGGAGCCCTGGAGGTGTGGGCCCAGCTCCGTGGAGCTCGGGGTCCCTGTTGGTGCTGCCGTCCGGGGCCACCACAGGGACGGGTGGGCCCGCGCAGGGTGGAGGGGGGCAGGCCCTTCAGGGCGGGAACTCACAGGGCTCCCCCTCGTAACACCTGGGCTCAGGACACAGGGCACGGGCAGGGCCCCCCAGGGTGACAAATAGAACTGAGGCTGCAGGGGTGGCCAGTCAACTAGTGGAGCCGTTTGGAGGGTGCTCTGGCCACATGGACGGAAATAGTTAATGTCTGTGCCCACTGACCCTGCAGTGTCTCTACCTGGAATCACACGCTGTGCCAGTGCCCGAGGATGAGGCCCCGAATGTCCATATACGGGGAGGGGATGAATCGCCCCACAGAGGCAGATCCTGACGTCACTCAAGTGCCTGACCCCACGGCCGCTGAAGACCACCCCCCTGGTCAGGCAGCCGACCCATCCCCTTGCTCCTGAGCCAGGCGGAGCTTGGTCTCTGTCTCGGCTGCCAGGAGCTCTGAGTAATGCTTAGTGTGACAAGCACACACTGTGTGTGTAAAACTCTAGAGGCCTGACCTTGTCCCCGGTTCTCTTAGAAACCAGAGAGCTGTTGTTTACATGCCCCTTTTTCTACGTTTGCTTCTATAATGATTCCCAAAACATAAAGTTAGAGTATGCCCATTAAAAGAACTGAAATAACATAGAAGTAAAAAGAGTAGAAAAAAAAAAGAAAAAAGCCCTTAATAGCCACACATTCGGGGCAGCCGTTTCAACATTTATTCAGACAGGCAGGCACCCCTCCCAGCTGCCCACCCCAAGCTGGGTCTCGGTGGCGGGGTGGTGGGCAGCATTTCTCTGACCCAGGGCCCTGTCCCTCCCGGTCCCCAGGGCTGCCTGGGATGGAGTTTGTCCCCCAGCTCTGTGGTCACATTTCCTGGAATGATACCAGCCCCACCTGTGCTTCTGGGGCAAGGCCCAGCCCCGCCCCCGGATCTCCTGGTCTGGATTTTCCTTCTCTGGCCCTGGCCTTAGACCGACGGCCTTGGCTGTGATTGACCGTGCAGACACCAGCCCTGGGCGGCTCCCCCACTCCTGGGCGCCCTGCCTGGCGCACCTGTGTGCTGGCTCTGCTCTAGGCCTCAGCAGTTCACGTGGAAAAGCCCGAACGACACGAAAGAGCCAGATGTACCTGACAGCATGACAGGGCTGCCCAAAAAGCCCATTCAATCTTCAACACAGACACGGGATCTGCCTCTGCTGCCACTGGCTTGGTGCAGCCTGTTGTCACGGCTTCCTGACCCTCCTCTGCTCAGGACCTCCCTGGGCTCCTGCCTCACTCACTCAGAGCCAGACGCCGCCTTTCGGCCCCCGAGGCTGATGCTAGCTGATCCCTGCCTGACCACACTGCACCCCACTCCCCTTCTCTCCTCTCTTGCCTCTACTTCTCTCAACAGCATACGTGTCCCCCTCCCTCGAAGGTCAGCTCCACGAGTCCCTGGTGCGCAGAGCAGCGCCCTGCACGGGACAGGCATCCGCTACGCAGTGGGGGAGGGGCAGCAGAAGGAGGTCTGAAGACCACTCCGCCTCCCCTTTAGCCCTTTCCCGCCGAGAGCCTCAGGGCCCTCCCTGCTCTGGGCGGCCTGCGGGCTCCATGAGGCCGGGCCGGGCCTGCCGTGCGCACCACATCCCAGGGCTGACTCAGTAGCCCCTCGTGGTCACTGGGTGACCCGGCAGGCCAGCGTGGAGGCCCAGGACACAGCAGGAGCGTGAATCAGCCCGGTCCGTCTGCTGTGACCGGCCTGCGCCGGACATGAGGGGTCACGGGACCCCCGCCCACCCATCCTGCTTCCTCACCTATACCCTCCGCCCGACTCGCGGGCCTCCTTTAGTGAGCCGGGCACTGGGCCTGTGCTGTCTGGTCTCGTCTTCCCAGCCAGCGCCTGAGACACGGATTCCGGTCACCCCGGTTCACAGGTGGGGTGCTGAGGTCCTGCCTGATCCCAAGCCACATCTCCCTCCAGGCTGTCCTGCGACCTGGAGGGGAGCCCCCCTTCTGTTTCCAGTCCCTCCTCTGAAGCTGCTCCCCCAGCACATGGCCCTCCCCCGACCCCGCACCTTCCTGGCCACGTGGACCACCCTCCTAGGTCCCCCCCACCTTTGGGGACCAGCGTGGCCTCTGGGGGTCACTTAAGACTTGGAACGGGAGGATGTTACCTTGCTTTGTTCTTACTCAGAATTGGGAGTGTTGTGGCTGTTCAAGTGCTACCCACACTCGGTATCAGGCTCGGTACCGCCCGTGCTGGTACCGCACCTTCCGACCCAGGCAGCCCGAATGCGACCGCGGGCCGCGGCCCACGCATGGAATCGGGGAGCCCTGCGCCTGCCCCGCCCCACCCAGGATACGCACTCTGGAAGTCCAGCTGCAGGGACAGGACGTCCTTGAAGAGGATGCCCTCCTGCTTGGCCAGCTGCCCAGCCTCGTCTCGCGGGCCCTGCTCCCCAACGGCCAGCTTGAGCATCTCATCATCCATCACCCTGGGCTCCACGTCGCACAGCCGGTTCATCCTCCCTGGAAAACACCACGTCCCTCGCCCAGGCCGCTGCTCCTGCCTCCCTTTGAGGGCGGGGTCTGGCTGGGGTCCATCCACGGCATCGTGGGGCAGCGTGGCGGCCACGGCACTCTGAAGGCGGCCCCCTCCCGCCCTCGGCTGCTGTACCCGGGCTGCTCCGGGGCCTCTCTGGACCCCCGCCCGCCTGGCCCCACGAGCAGGCTGTGTCACCACCCCGGCCCCGGTGTCCACACGGCTCTCTTCAGCCTGTGGAGCTCAGCTGCGCGCACAGCCGTGGCCACCTCAGGCCTCTGGCTTTCTGCGCCCGCCCTCGTCGGGTTTCTTGGCACCAACCACCAACCACAATCCTCGGAGGCCCCCCAGGTGGCCATGTCTGTAAGCTCCCCGCCCTCAACCGCAGCTGCCCAGCGTGTGGCCACTGGTGGACACCAACCCAAGCTGGTCATTCGTGTCCCCCTCCCCCCCGAGAGACGTGAGCTGCGGCCGGAGGACAAAGTGCCCATCAGAGCTGGCCAGGTGCATGGTGAGTGAGAGAGTGAGAGGGCCTGGGGCAGACGGACAGACAGAAGCAGAGATGAGAATCTGATCCAGCAATAAAGGTGAAAGGATGGACAGACTGACACAGAGGCTGCCTTCTCCTCGCTGGCTTCCGGGCCCCTCCTGTCCCGACCCCAGGCCCCGGGAGTGTCCTGACTTCGCACATTAAATCCTCTTTTCGTTAAACTAACCCCAGGAGGTGTCTGTTGCTAATGGTCCAAAGGGATTTGGCTGAGACGCTACGGGGGGTCTGTGGGGTGGGTCAGTCACGGGCAGACCTGGGCTGCTGTTCGTGGCCAGACAGAGCCGTGGCCCTGGGCAGCCTGACCTCACTTCATCATTGCCAGCCATCTTAGTGAGAACACCCAGAAGGGCTGGACCCTGCAGGAGGGCGCGCGCCACCGGAAACTCCCCAATTCTGCCTCCGAACCCTCTGCAAACTCAGTTCTCCCCCTACTTTCCACCCCGTTCTCACCTCCCTGCTGGCTTCACCTTCTGCCTTGGCCCCTGCGTCCCCACAGCCAGGCCTCCCTGCCCCACTGGTCCCTGATGCTGGGCAGCCCCACATTCTGCCTTTCATTCCACCGAGCGCTACTGGGGACACTCCTGACGTTGGGCGAGCCAGGGTGGGCCTAGCCATCCTGCACCTGGTCTCCAAGACTGCCCACCTCCCCTTCCCGTGCCGTGCAGCTTATGCAAATGTGCATCTCCTGTTTCTGGAGTGTCCATGACCCATGGTCCCAGGGCCTTTAACTTTCACGGGGCCTTTCCTCCTGCCCCCACCTCCGCCCCCCGCCCCCTTCTCCTCTGGTGCCTACCTGCCTCCCAGTCTCTGCTCCATCCCCTTAGGGTGACTGACTCAATTCCCGAGGACGTTTCCAGTCCTCCAGCTCCCCGTCCTCTGAAACAATTTTTTCTGAGATTTCACATAACTTGACACCAACTTGTCTTTGGGGAAATTTTAACGTGCTGCATTTAGCAGATGTTACCTGACAGTGTTTGTGCTTTTTTTTTTTTTTAAAGAAAAGTGCTGTACTTTGGGAAAGGATGCTTAACTCTGATTTCAAAACTTTGGCTGACTTCTCTTCACTCCCACCCCACCAGGGTCTGGCCCCTGTGACAGGTCAAGCCTGCTTTCCATCAGGCCCAACAATCACCGAGTGATGTGGAATGGTTGTGTTTGTTACACACACAAGGGCAGGACTTGCATCCTTTGGCAACTAACTTCGCCTTCCAAGCCTTTGACCTCCCACCTGTAAAAGATGGGTAACTCTTCCCTCCTACATTTGTTTAAGATCATTCATTTAGTCCACATACGTGTAATGAGTAGTCACTACATGCTGTGAATAAAACCGATCTCCTTACCTCTGTTTCAGACCTGAATCAGACAATTATACAAATCTTTAATTACAAACCATGACAAGTTTGTAGGTGTAGGGGACTGTGACAGCATACATGCAGGGACCTGTGCTGGCCAGGGGAGACCCCGCTGAGACCTGGAGGATGAGCAGGAAAGAAGGAAAAGGGGTCTGCGTGGTGAGGGTCCTGAGGTGGGAGAGGAGGAGACAGGTTCCACTGTGGCTGAAGCGATGCAAGCCTGGAGAGGCCTGCAGGAGTGTGGCGGTTATCCTAGGATCCCCGGGAAGCTCCTGGGGCTTACTAAGGGCAGTGACATGATCAGACTTTCATTTTAAGAAGCTCATTCTGGCTTGTAGTACCAAGAACAGCAAGAGTCGTGAGGCGAGAGGTGGCGGGGGTGGAGGTAAGATGTGGATTTTAGAGACCTCTAGGAACTTAGTTTACATGAAGGACTGATTCTCCGCAGTTTTCACGTAAGAAAATGGAAGCAGGTTAGAAACGTCAAGTTACATGCCCACGTGGATACATCTAGTACATGGCAGAGGCAGGAGGACAGGCCTCCAGGGCCCATTTTCTTAATCACGACTCAACTGTGCCCAGGCACACTGCGGATCATTGTCACAGTTCACACAGTTCCTCACAGCTGTTCGGGGTCGGGGCCAAAACCCCAACATTCCTTCCCAAGGGGGTTTTATCAGTAATTCACCACCCAGCCCGGGTTGCTGTTGACTTGCCTGACAATAGTGTTGTGGTGGGCGGGGAAAGCAGCAGAGAACCTTACACCTCCTCACAGAGAAACAGATCCTGAATTGTCCTGCGAAACAAGACCTTGGGATCAACTGGACCTGGAAAATAGAGCGCCTATTGGCCGTGAATTAATAAGAGAAACCCCACCCTTTACTGAGTGCTCACTCCGAGCTAGAGCACGTTCATGATCAAATTACAGGTCAGCTCTGGGAGCCATTAGAGAAGGGAGCCCTAATGCCCTGATTTCCCAGACAGGGAAACTGAGGCCCGGGAAGGGAGCTGCTGACAAGGGACAGACATGGACCCGGGCATCCACATTCCAAGCCAAAAGCCTTCACCAAGAGGAAGTCTAGGTCTAAGGAAGAGGAACAAGTTAGCAGCATTGAGAGGTCGGACAGAGGGTCAGTAATGCCCTCCTGAAGAAGCGTCTATCGCTGGGCCGAGTACCTCTCTCTGGCCCGGAGGCCGGGGGTGGGACCTCAAAGGTCTCTTGGGGGCATGCGCCCGGAGGGAAGGCTTCCTCAGCTTCTCTCCCCACAAGGCCTGAAGGCCCCAGATCGGCGTGCGGCCGGCAGGGGCTGCCAGGGGCCTGCGCGCTCTCCTCTAGGTGGGGCGGCCGGCGGACTCCTCCGGGAAAAAAGGCTCCTCCCGCAGCCTCTCGGCCACGGGCTCTCAGAGTCGCCGGCACCGTCCGCCGCCTGCGCCTCCTCGCTGAGCCCGGTTGCTAGGTGAACCAAGCGCCGCGCTCCTTTGCTAGGGGGAAGTCAGGGAGTAGACATCCTGGGTTAAAGTTGACGACCACGTGATCACATTTCTGGGCGGGGAAAGCCTCCCAGAACCAACTAGCCGTAGGGAAAACAAATGCTTGTCCAATCAGCACTTTCTAAGGGAGAGGAACTTACTAGCTCCGCCCTGCCCCCGCCCCCTCTTGAGTGACTGACTCGACTCTTGTCCAATAATATTAAGGACTCCCTGGATTGACCAATACATAAATGAATCAAAATACACAGACTCGCGTTGGGAGGCGGGCCAGGGGAGGTGACGGAGATTCCTGTGACCTAGGTCACCGCCCCGCCCAATCGGACGCCGCGGGATGGGCGTGACTTCGCGAAAGGAGCTGTAGGGGCCAATCGGAAGAGGGCATGGCAGCCATCGCCCAATAGACGCCGGAGGGGCGGGGCCAGGGGCAGGCACCGGCGTTCCCGAGGGTGGGGCCGGGGCAAGTGTCAGTCAGGCAGGGAACGCCGCTGGGGACGCGGAGACCCGGCGGCTGACGCGCGCGGGCTGCTACCGAGCCGTCCGCCCAAGATGGAGTTCCTCCTGGGGAACCCGTTCAGCACGCCGGTGGGGCAGTGCCTCGGTAAGGCCCCCACGGCGGCGCCCCGAGGCCTGGGCGGTGCTCCGCGCGTCCCTGCGCTGCGGGGCCCAGTCCTCCGCCCCGGCCCGGCCGCCGCTTTCCCAGCGGGCTCCCTGCCCTGGGCCCGCCCGGCGGAGCCGCCCTCGGCGGGGAGCGGGAGGCCGGGCGCGCTCCTGGGGAGGCTATCGGGGGCGGGGGCGGCCGTGCCGGCTAACGACCGGAGCCCCGGCCGGGGAGCCTTGCCGCCGACTCTCCCCGTGACCTTGTGCGAGTCGCTGCCCTGTCGGGTCTGGAGTTCCGTCTGTCAGAGGCGGGGGTCCTGATGTCCGTGGTGCTGCTGTCTGCACGGTGACTGTCGCTCCCCTGCGCTCTTGAGTCTGCCAGCGGTGAACCCTTCGGTGGCAGATAGAGGGTTACTCGGCAGTTCTAATCCTGTGGGGGGCTCGGAAAGCCCGAGGTGCAGGTGAAGGACCACCAGAGGGCCCGCCCTATGGAATTTCCTTACTGAAAAAGCAACGTGCCTTTTCACCCAAGGTGGGCGCTCATGCCAAGTGTGATCAGTCTAGAATGTTGATTGGTTTCTTTTAAAACTGGGTTCCTCCTGGTTGGTGGAAGGACTGGTGAAAGGTCTTTCATGAGCACGGACCTTTGGAGTCCTTATGGGCTTGGCTGGATTAGGCTGTAGTGATTTGTTTATTTCCTGCTTTACTTATAAATGTCCAGCTTACTTTTCAGCCTTTAGTGGGGCCTGTGAAATTATTGAGGCCTCTCGCGTTGGCTAACTGGCATTTGGGAGCCTTTCTTTTCTCTGTAGTGTAGCGTCTCTGATGAGGGGTGATGGGCCCTGGAGAGTGTTTCCCCACCTTTCTCGAGGCTCCCACCCCCGTTCTTCTTCCTCAGCTGCTCTTTCACTGCATCCACGTTCCAGAAACTCATTTCTCAGTTGGGTATTGAATTCCAGTCAGCTATGAGAGGGAGCCAGTAAACTTGGGGAATTTTTTTTTTCTTTTTCTTTTCTGTCTGCTTTACAGTAGGAGACTCTGTTACTACCTTTGAAATGCCAAGGTAGTTGATGAGGGGTATAAGTTAAAGGGGACTTTAAAACATACAAACGTAAGGGATGTACAGGTGTATAGCAAGGGGAAAGAGCATGATGCTTCTTTCAGGAAGACCTGAGTTGAATTTTGCTTCGCCCGATTCAACTGTGGGACCCGAGAAAATTGTGCGGCCCTTCTGAGCCTTAGTTTGCTTGGTGGGGGGCGGAGATTGATTCATCCCCACACTGGAGAGGCTGTGTGGGACAGCGGGCCCATCTGTGATCAGGCCCCGCGTCCACCGTCCCGTGGACAAAACACTTGACCATGAAGAGGATGGAGCCTCCTCATTGCCAGTTGGCCAGCAGGCCAGACCTCGGTAATGTCACAGCTCAGTTCAGATAAATGATTAGAGGCCAGAGTGAGTATCTAACGTGTCTTCTGTGCTGTTGTGACGGTGTAAAAGCGACTCTCACGGCATTTAGTGCTGTTAGTGTTCTTTTAAAAGTATGTGCTAGGGGGTTGGTGGGAGGGAGGGGGTGCAGAAATAAAACAACAGCGACAAAGCTAGTGATCACGAGCAGAGGTATGCCTCACGCGAAGCAGTTCCGCAGCCATCACTTGCTCCCTACGGCTGCGCTGCGAAGCAAGCTTTATTGTCCTTCCCACTTTAGAGATGAGGAAACTGAGGCTCAGCGAGGTGGAAGGATGGCTCAGCCGGTCAGAGGGAGCTGGGATTTCGTAGCCGTCCCGGTGCTCAAGGGGTTGAGGGGGTCAGGAGAGGGAACAGAGATGCGTGGGACAATGTCGACCGACAGGAGGCCACGCAGTGCCGGTGCTCAGTTGCCTCGTGGGCACCGTGAGTGCTGTCAGGACGCCACTGCGCCCAGAGGAGCTGCGGCCTGCGCCTGGCGTCTTGGAGTCAGAGGGCCGTTGGTGAGGATGGATGGGAACTGCACCAGCAGAGAAGAGGCCCCCTGTGCCTGGGGACAGGTGGAGGAGGCGGGCAGGGGGCGTGCGCACCTCAGCGGTCCCCAGTCCGCGTGGAGCAGAGGTGGCTGTGGGGAACAGGGGCAAGTTGGGTTTGGGCCCAGGATGGAGCCCTGTCCTGGGTGGGTGGCATCAAAGGCCACATTCTGTAGCTGACCACAACTGTTAGTCTCTCTGGACCTCATTTTCCTTACTCAGCAGCCGCTGCGGCTTCTCCCTAAACCATTCCCTCAGTCCATTTCAGCAGGCATTTTGAGTGCGTATTGGGTACCAGGCCCCAGGATACAGATATTAAAAAGCTGCTCGGAGGGGCCCTTCTGTAGCGGTAACGCACCCACCAAGGTGTCCTGAGCTGCAGAGCCTCAGGCTCACCGTCCGGGGGTCCGTAGAGCCGCGATTACCCCGCCTCGTGCCTGGCCTCACTCGAGCTCCCTGGCCTTGTTCGGTCAAACGCATGGTCTGCCCGTCGCAAGGCGGCGGCTAAGCTCCATCTGATGTGGTTACGTGCCTTCCCTGCATCCACGCTGCCCGTGGTCCTGGAAGGTGGCTCGCAAGTGGAGGGCACGGGTCAGAGCTAGGACGGGCTGCAGTGTGAGGGCTGAGAAGCGTGGAAGAAGGCGGAGTGCTTCCTCGTGCCGTCCGACTCTCTCCTCTGAAACAAGTTTCAAATGGTCCTGTCCTAATGGCTGTCGCATATGCGGAGTCCCCGAGGCAGGTCTATGGTGCTCTGCAGACGTGCACGGTTCTCCTTGTGTTGGCCGGAAAACGTTTTCAGATTGTCCTTTTCCAGGAGTGAAGTTTGGATTCATTTAGATGAAAAGATTGGTGAGTAGTTCGTTAATTGCACCCAGAGTATTGGGGGCAGGCTGGTAGCGGGAGGACCAGCGCTTCTCTGCTGCAGGGCTTGTGCCCGTGGATTGGGTGATGTGGGGTCTGAACTGCCTCCTGGAGCTTCATGCATTCAGGGGCTCTGTATCGCCTCTCTTGTATACCAAGCGAAACGCTTACCAGGACGTTCAGTCCAGTAAAGGAGCTAAGACAGGGACCTAAATCAGGTAAGACAGAAAACGTTGGCACAAGATTGGACAGATAAACAAAGTAAGGTAATGGAGGACAGAGGGGTCACCTCCAGCAGCAGTAATAACAGTTACAGGTTTTTTGTTTTTTTAAAAAATTTTATTTTATTTATTTATTATTTTTGGCTGCGTTGGGTCTTCATTGCTGCACGTGGGCTTTCTCTAGCTGCAGCGAGCGGGGGCTACTCTTTGTTGCAGTGCGTGGGATTCTCATTGCAGTGGCTTCTCTTGTTGCGGAGCACGGGCTCTTGGCGCACGGGCTTCACTAGTTGTTGCACGCGGGCTTCAGTAGTTGTGGCTCGCGGGCTCTAGAGCGTAGACTCAGTAGTTGTGGTGCGCGGGCTTAGTTGCTCCGCGGCATGTGGGACCTTCCTGGACCAGCGACCGAACCCGTGTCCCCTGCATTGGCAGGCAGATTCTTAACCACTGCGCCACCAGGGAAGTCCCTAGTTAAAGGTTTTGCTTTTTTAAAATTGCGTACTGTGTTACCGTGTGCCGGAGACTGCAGTAGGTGCTTTGTGTATCTTGCAGTCCTTTAATTCTTAGAACAACACTGTGAGTGAGGTACTGTTATTATTTCCACTTTGCGGACAGGGACCCGGAGGCAGTGAGAGGGTCACACAGCTAGTAGCGAGGGAGCTGGAGTTGCAACCCAGCGTCCCAGCATTCTGGCTCTGGAGCTGCTGCCCTGGGGGGCAGGTGAGGAGGGGCACCTCGGGGGCAGGAGGAACCCAGCCCTCAGGGGGTGGGATTCGGCTCACGTAGGAGAGGAGAGGAGGCTCGGAGGGCGCTCTGAGCGAAGGCTGGGTGTGGAGGGGTGGTAGTAACGCCAGCCTGGGGAGCGGTGGGGGGCCAGGTGGACAGACATCAGGCCTGACTGACGAGGCTTCGAATGTAGGCCGCGTGGTTTGGCCTCTTTCATTGGTGGCACTGGGGAGCCATGGGTGATTTGTAGGGAGGGGAGTGGCACAGCTGTCATTACAGAGCCGGGGACATTTCCCCTTGGCAGCCCCCAGAAGGCCATTCCTCTCTGACCATCAGAGCCCCCGTGTGTGCAGAGCAGGGGTCCGATGGGGGAATCAGCACACGCCGTGCCAGTTCCCCGAGGTCCGGGGTTGGGCCCTTCCTGGAAGCCCCCAGTAGAGATGAGGGGTGCTGAGGTGGGTGGACGGAGCACGGGAAGAAGTGTGGGGTTCTGAGAGCATCTGTTCTTAACTGCCTGGATGGTTATAGAGCGCCGGCCCGCTCCCTGCCCCCCTGCTTCCCGCTCAGGAGGACAGGAGCTGAGAGGATGGCTCGTAGGGCTTGGCGGGAGGGCTGCCCTGCTTAGGGGGCGCTATGGGGCTGTGAACAGGCCCCATAGAACTGTGCTGTTAAGAAACAGTGCAGACCCGTGTAGAAAGCTTGAAACATACACGCAAATGCAAAGGGGGAAAAATCACCATCCTGTGCTTTCTTACAAACTCTTTGAGACTCTTCTCATTTCACAGAATAAGTAAAATAGTAGAGTGCTTGTGTATTTGACCCTGTATTTTCTCAAGCCTTGGAGATGCAGTGTTGTGTAAGTGCTCTTAGCATATTTCTGGGCGGTACGCCTGCTTTTTTGTGGGGTGGATGTCAGCTGATGAAGGGGGTATAAACACAGTGCCCAGAGGGGCATCGGTTAAGCACTGTTGCTCTTGACCTAGCAGATAAGTCACTCAGAATTTTTAGGCTAACCTACTAGTCTAAAAAGAAAGAAAGAACGTTCAGACTTTTTTTTGGTGACTCAGCTTGTTATGGCCAGGAGAAGGGCCTGTTAAAAACCAGCCTCAGACTTGGTGCGTATTTCAGTGCTCCCTCCAACCCTCCTGACCTAGAAGAATTTCCGATCTCCTCCATCCAGTCCTGGCTGTCAGCACTTGCCTCCTCCTCCAGGCAGCCTTCCTAGACCAGCCTGTTTGTGGTGCTGTCTCTTCTCTGAACTCACCGTGTGTGTTATCTGAGGCATTCACTTGGCTCTGCCCCCACCCTCCAGGGTTTGTGAAGACTAGCGGAGAGAATGTGTGTGGGTCCCCAGCACAGCTAACATACTCTTGCCTCCTCCTGCCGTGCTGTTTCCTGTTGTTTGTCTTGCGTCCTGTCCTGTTTATTGCCTTATCTTCCTCAGGGCAGGATGTGTACCTTCTGTTTCCCTGTGACCTTCACAGCACGTGGTACAGTCTGCTCTGCACAGTTACTCACTCCAAAGGTTCCTTTCTATGAATGTTATTATTATTACTTTTTTAGCATCTTTCAAAGCTAAAAATAGTAGCCATCATTTACTGGCCCTTCACCACGTGCCAGGCACCCTGCGAGTGCTGTACAAACGTTATCTCATTCAACATTTTTTTTCTCAGGAAACTCCATGAAGTCAGGGGTGTCATGTCCATTTTACAGGTGAGGACCGGAGGCTTAGAGGAGTTAAGCAACTTGCCCAGGGCTGAGCCGTGCTCCACACCCAGGGCCTGAGCTCCAGGGCTTCGTCCTGTTGCCCCGTAGACGGCAAGCCTGGCCTGGAGCCTGTAGACAAGAGGTGGCCTTCGCTGATCCACTGTGAGTTCCAGAGCCTTCTAGGTGCCCTTTGCCTGCTTGTTCTCTTCCACCACGGGCACTGTGTTTTGGCTGGAGACAGCCCCGTCTCTGCCTCTGTGAGCAGCTCCCTGCATGTGGGTCCACTGACTGGACATGGGGAAGGGTGTGTGTGACCAAAATGCTGCTCCGTTGCTTCTCACAGGGTCCTTAAGGCGATCACTGAGACACTGTATGCGAAAGCAAAATGTGTTGCTATGTTACAGTATTTCCCACACACCTTCTCGACTCGTCTTCCATGAGGGCACTCGTTTTTATTTGTAGCTGTTTATTTACTTTTTAAAAATTGTAGAAAAACACATAGCAGAAAATTTACCGTTCTGACGGTTTCAGAATGTTCAGTGGCATTTAGTACATTCACTTTGTTGTGCAACCATCACCAGCATCCATTTCCAGAGCTTTTCTCATCTTGCCCAACTGAAACTCTGTCCCCATTAAGCACTAACTCCGCTCCTCTCCCCCCAGGCCCTGACCCCCCTGACCCTTCTACTTTCTATGAATCTCACGACTCCAGGGGCCTCACGTGAATGGAGTCATGCAGTGCTTGTCCTTCTATGCCTGGCTTGTTTCACTCAGCAAGATTCACCCATGTTGGAGCAGGTGTCAGAGTTTCCTTTCCTTTCTTTCTTTTTCTTTTTTTTTTTTTGCGTCACACGGGCCTCTCACTGCTGTGGCCTCTCCCGTTGCGGGGCATAGGCTCCGGACGCGCAGGCTCAGCGGCCATGGCTCATGGGCCCAGCCGCTCCGCAGCATGTGGGATCTTCCCAGACTGGGGCACGAACCCGTGTCCCCTGCGTCGGCAGGCGGACTCTCAACCACTGCGCCACCAGGGAAGCCCTTCTTTCTTTTTAAGGCTGAGTAATACTCCACTGTGTGTATAGAACACATTTTGTGTATCTATTCATCCACCTTTAAGTTGCTTCTACCTTTGGGCGGTCGTGAATACTGCTGCTGTGAACATGGGTGTGCGGATATCCCATGTTTGTGTTCGTGTCCCTGCATTCAATTCTTTTGGATATAAACCCAGAGGTGGAATTGCTGGGTCGTGTGGTCATTCTGTTTTCAATATTTGGAGGGAGAACCGCCATGCTCTTTTCCACAGCAGCTGTACCGTTTTACATCCCCACTAGCTGTGCATAGGGTTCCAGTTTCTTCACATTCTCCCCAAAACTTGTCATTTATTTATTTTTTTATAGTAGCCATCCTAATGGCTGTGAAGTGTTTTCTCACTGTAGTTTTGAGTTGATACCGAGCATCTTTTCATGTGCTGATTGGCCATTTGTGTATCTTTGGAGAAATGTCGACTCACATCCTTTGCACATTTTTTAATCAGGTTGGTTTTGTTGTTGAGTTTTAGGAATTCTCTCTATATGTTGGATATTGACCTCTTATTAGATACTAGATTTTCTCCCCAGGGGGAGAAAATATTGCCTCTTTACTCTGTTGCTTGGGTCCTTTGATGAAACCCAGCGTATCTGTTTTTTCTCTTGTTGCCTGTGCCTCTGGCGTCCTGCCCTGATTCTCAGAAGAGTCTGACACGTGCCCTGAGGACAGGCAGGGTGACGCGGGCTGTGCTGGTCGGCCTCACTCCTCACCAGGTGCCGGCTGAGGGCCCCACAGGCAGCAGCCCCGCGAGGCAGGCGCAGTCACTCACGTCTGGTAGAGAAGGAGACAGGCTCAGCAGGCGAGTCCCTCCCGGAGGCCTGGGGTAACAAGGGGCAGCGCAGGGACTTGCACCAGGCCTGTGGGCTCCAGAGCCAGGGCCCTTACCCACTCAACCGGAGTTGTCTGTGGAGTTGAGTAGATGCACTTGTGGCTGAAAATCTGGAAATAGTCGTCTCAAGTTCAGATCGGCCTTAGCATTACTCGCTGTTCACTGGTTCCAGTGCGAGTCGGTGCAGAGTGTCCTTGTCACCCCTGTTTCCAGAGAGTTCGGTGAGAGGCAGTGCACCAAGACTCTCACTGTGGATTTTCCTTTCTCTTCGGATGTGCTTTGGATCCACAGTGTCAGGAGGAGGAAGAGGGATGAATAGACGCCAGGTTCTCCAGTGGCCAGCTTGCTTTTCAGGCATCACCAGCTGCTGTTTTAATCAGGATTGAAGCGCAGGCCTTGTAGTCTGGGGGGCATGTCCAAAATTCTGTTTGAGGTTTTGGTTTAAAGTGGAGGTTGATGGAGAGAGCCTGGTCCCTCCTCTCAGGGAACTGGGCCTCTGAGAGCTGGGAACAAGGCCAGGGCCCGGAAGCGATGCTGTTACGTTCTCAGCCACTACACACGGGCTCCCGGCGTGGCGTTGTCACTGTGGGAAACACGGCCTGGGGAGGGTGCTGCCTGGTGTCGGAAGGCGGAGTTAACTCCGGAAACTTCAACCAGCGATTCCAGGAACCACTGAATTCTGGCTGGAAGGGCCTTCGTGGCATTTGATCCAAACCCCTCACCACTACCGTTGAGGAAACTGAGGCCCAGATAGGCTAGGTCTGTGCTGTTTCTACCCCAACAATTCTTTTTGTTTTTTTTTTGTTTTGGGGGTTTTTTTTTGGCTACACAGCGCAGCATGCGGGATCTTAGTTCCCCGACCAGGGATGGAACCCGTGCCCCCTGCAGTGGAAGCACGGAGCCCTAACCATTGGACTGTCAGGGCTGTCCCTACCCCGACAACACTTCTGACACCAAATGTGTGGGTTTTTTCTGGACGCTAGCCAATTCTGACACCAACTGGCATCCCCAATCCAATCTGATTCGATTCACTTCGACCTGCCTGCCTGCCTGGGGTTGTTGCAGGACCGCAGGGAAACGGCTCAGCCCCACGAGACCGCCGCACTTCAGACACCAGCACCTCTGACCAGCTGGCTGTAAATTGGGGGTGTTCCTGTGACCCCCTCTTCAGGTTTGAGAATTTGCTAGCTTAGCTCACAAGACACGGGAAAACACCTTATTTGGTTTTCAGGGTAAGTCCGTCACATCATGAATGACTCCAGCTCACGAAGATGAAAACTTTTGTTTTGTTTCAAAGTTAACCACGTTTAGTCTAATCACATGGGACTATTTAGTTCCCGGTTTGGTGGTTGATAAAGTTAGCTCATAAACTCCCCTTTGCTCTTCTGTTTTTCCTGCTCTTTCTGGCTTCCGTCCAGAACAGAAGAGCTGCTCCCAGACAGGACTCAGGAGGGCCGGGGCTGGCCGGCGCCCCGCTGCTGATTTGCTGTGTGACTCTGGAAAGGTCACGTCCGACCGTTAACTCCTGTGATGAGGACGAGTTGAACAAGTTCATTTCCACGCCTGAAGCTTAAGGCCTAAATCAGAGTAGCTTTCAGTTTTTCTTCAGACCTTTAGCCTCCATAACTCAGCCTCAAGGGCACAGAACAACTCTCTGCATACTTAAAAAAAAATTATGGTAAAATATACATAACACAAAATTCACCATCTTCACCATTTTTCAGTGAACAGTTGAGTGGCATTAAGTCCATTCACCTGGTTGTTCAGCCATCACCACCGTCATCTCTAGAACTCTTTACATCTTGTAAATCCGACACTGTCCCCATTAAACAGTAACTCCTATTCTCCCTCCCCCAGCCCCTGGCACCCCCCTTCTACTTTCTGTCTCTATGAATTTGACGACTCCAGGAACCTCATATAGGTGGAATCAGACAGTATTTTTCTTTTTGTGACTTGCTAATGTTACTCAGCAGAATGTCTTTAAGATTCACCCATGTTGGAGCAGGTGAAAAGAATCTTTCTCCTTTTTTTTTGCGGCACACAGGCCTCTCACTGTTGTGGCCTCTCCCATTGCGGAGCACAGGCTCCGGACGCGCAGGCTCAGCGGCCATGGCTCACGGGCCCAGCCACTCCGCGGCACGTGGGATCCTCCCGGACCAGGGCACGAATCCGCGTCCCCTGCATCAGCAGGCGGACTCTCAACCACTGCGCCACCAGGGAAGCCCTCTCCTTTCTTTTTAAGGCTGAATAGTACTCCATTGTACGTATAGGCCATGTTTTGTGTATCCACACATCTATCTTTGGACACTTGGGTTGCTTCCACGTTTTGGCTGTTGTGATTAATGCTGCTGTGAGCATGATGTACAGATTTCTCTTTAAGATCCTGCTTTCAATTCTTTCGAGTATATACCCAGCAGTAGAATTGCTGTCTCATATGGTCATGTGGTAGTTGTATTTTTAATTTTTTTAGGAACCTCCGTACTGTTTCCATAGTGGCTGCCCCATTTCCCATCCCCACTCACGGTGCACGAGGGTTCCAGTTTCTCCATATCCTCGCTGATACTTTATGTTCTGGTTTTTTGATAGCAGTCATCCTGAAGGGTGTGAAGAGGTTGCATACTTTTTGGGGTGTATTATTAAGTTCCCGGGAGAGTTGGGGAGCCAGCGCCACGAGGCGCCCTTCTCTCAGCTCAGAGGCTCCCTCCACAGTCGGATCTGTGCCAGGATGGACACGTGAAGAAAGTTCCGGGGAGTGATTGGGACACCTGCGGCGAGGACCATGGTGGCCCTGGGATCGGGGGGCATCTGAGTAAGGTGGCATCGAGCCTGCCTCTCGGGAGGAGCTGGAGAGGCAGAGCAGAGAGCCGTACATGGGGGCCAGGGCGGAGGAAAGGCCCAGAGGTGGGTGGTGTGCCCGGCTGCTGGGGGCGCTCCCCCGGGAGTGGGCCGCCGACCACCGGGGACTGGCGGGCAGTCACACTGAGTCAGTGCTCTGAGGGTCTCGTGCCCCAGCTTGCCTGCTCCCTGTTCTAACTCGGTGGGGGGTGGCCTTGGCCGGGGCCTTAGGGAGGCAACAGGATCCAGCTAGAATAACCTGGTTTTGATTTCACTGTCCTTGTTTATTTTCGTTATTTTTATGTTACTTCGGATTAATGCCAGATGAATTTGCGTGAGAGAAGGGCACCTCGTGGCGCTGGTTCCCCAAGTCCCCCGGGAGCCCTCGAGGGCCGGGCCGTTCCCCCCACCTGCACCCAGCCCTCCCTCCTGGTCCTGCCGGGCCGGGTGCTGGGAAGCATGGCCAGTGCACTGGGCCCTGCTGGCGGGCAGGCCGCACCGCCCCTCCCGGCGCTGGAGGAGGCAGGTGGGGCCCCGAGGGGCGGGCTGGAGTGTGCCCTGACAGCATCTGAGCAAGGACCTCTGCACGTGCCCCTCGGCTTCCGCCTGCTTAGGCTTCACCTGCTCTTTGGGACAGTCCACCCTCACGGCCCCCCCGCCCCGCCCGGCATTTCCACCCCTGCGTGGCATTGCCACAGGGGGTGGGAGGACAGGCCTGGCTCTGTCCTCCCACCCCCTCCCCAGGATCAGCGTGACCGCATCTCATGGCCTGGCTGGTGTGGGCGGCAGGTTATGCGGGGAGATGTAGCTGCTGGGGGGGACCAGGCCCTGCGCCCAGCCCACTCTCTGCAGGGGCACGTGGACCAAGCGGAAAGTCCGGGGCTGTGCCCTGGGGCTGCTCCAGCTCTGCAAAAGGGGCACTTTTTTGTAATTTGCTCAGCACTCCCCGTGGGCTGGCTGGAGAGCCGTGGCCCACACCCACCCCCTAGGTAAGGGCTGGGGGCATCCATCCTGGTGTCCATCCTGCTGGCATGATAATGTGCGTGGCTTTCCTTCTCTTCTCTGTCCTCCAAGTTCTCTGTAATTAATTTTTTTAAGTGGAAAAACCCAGAGTTCTCCATTTCGTGAAGATTACTTGGGATCTAGTTTTGTGTGGTGCCGAATCAGAGCCACAGAAAATCTCCGTGGACTATTAAGGGGTCACTTTTGCTCCTAAAATATCAACACTGACTAAGGTTTCCAGGCTAAAAAAAGAGGGAGGGACTTCCCTGGTGGTCCAGTGGTTGAGAATCCGCCTTCCGGTGCAGGAGATGTAGGTTCGAGCCCTGGTCGGGGAACTAAGATCCCGCGTGCCGGGGGGCAGCTGAGCCCGTGTGCCGCAACTAAGTCCTGACACAGCCAAAAATAAAAATTAATTAATTAATTTAAAAATTTTTTTTAAAAAATAGAGGGAAAATGGGTGAGTGTGTGCTGAAGCTTGATAATGAGTTTGCTCTGCTGTGATGTGGGCCTGTCCCCTCCTCAGCGCACGTCCGTGGTTTGCGGCAGAATTAGCTCTTTATTGTCTAGTGGAGTCCAACTGGTGTTGGGCATTGAAATCCATGTTTATTTATGTTCGTGTGTGTGTGTGTGTCCTTTCAGAGAGCTGTTCATTCCCAGCTTGACACTGTTTTCTATCCTGTGCCCAGAGATTTCTGAGCCATGTATACATATATATATAAATGTATATATATATATATTTTTTTAATTTATATATATATATTTTTTGCGGTACGCGGGCCTCTCACTGTTGTGGCCTCTTCCGTTGCGGAGCACAGGCTCCAGATGCGCAGCCTCAGCGGCCATGGCTCACAGGCCCAGCCGCTCCGCAGCATGTAGTATCTTCCCGGACCAGGGCACGAACCCGTGTCCCCTGCATCGGCAGGCGGACTCTCAACCACTGCGCCACCAGGGAGGCCCTATATTTTTAATATATGTTAAATCATTCATCAAGGAACGTGTGTATGCTGAAACATTGGTGGCCACCTCCCTTACAATTTGACTCTTTCTACCCAGTTTTTAACTGTGTTCATCCTATAGGCACTGTTTCTTGGCTAACGAGATAAAATCATCTTTGAAAGGAAAGCTAAAGACTCTTGCATTACCTTTTTCTCCTTTAAATCCACCCTTTGGTATTTGCAAAGGTTAGATGAGCGATTCTGGCGTCCGTGGCCCTGATGAATGGGAAACCGTACGTTCCCATTGGCCTCTGAGGATGAGGGATTACTGCGGTGGCCGAGGCATCTGCTGTAATGTCAGGAGCGCAGCGATGGGAATGGCAGGAGCAGCAGGCCCATGAAAAATGCAGGAAGAGGGAAGCTCCTCTCCGCTTGCAACCACGCGGACACCTCTGAGCATTTGTTCTCCTCCGTTAAACCTTGTGGCTGAGAATCAAGTACGGGGGGCACGGGTGCCCCCGTCCTGAGAGGCTGCCCGCGCATCAGCCTGTTTGCGTTCAGCGTTCGCCCCCGTGGGGGATGTCGGCTTTATTCTAAGTTAAATAAAAATCGTCATGTTGGCGCCTAGATTTTCGCGGGAGAAGCAGGTGCTGTGCGTTGGGAGAGTAATGAATACGGCGTCTCTACCCTCTCCCAGGAGCAGATGGTCTGCGTCAGTTCATTTTGTGACCTTTCTTTGCTTCTAAGACACCAAATCTCTGATCCCACGGATCATAAATATTCTTTAGGTTTGCAGGCACGGAGGTAAGGGGAGCAGCAAGCTGTCGCTATCGTTTTCCATTTGTCTGGCACCTTTGGAAGGAACTCATTACAGCATGTTTAGGCCCCGCGTAAGCCTGCTGCAGCCATGGGCTTTACGGACACGTGAAGGGCGCCGCAGCCAGGCTGCCTCAGCCAAGGTCGGGGAGGAGCCCTCTGCTCAGCGTCCTGCCGTCCTCACCTCTCCACTCACTGGGCAGCCCTCCCAGCAGCCGGCACAGCGCCCGCCCATCTACCCAGGGCCGCGGTTTTTTTTTTTTACAGTACGCTGGCCTCTCACCGTTGTGGCCTCTCCTGTTGCGGAGCACAGGCTCCAGACGCACAGGCTCAGCGGCCATGGCTCACAGGCCTAGCCGCTCCACGGCATGTGAGATCTTCCCGGACCGGGACACAAACCCGTGTCCCCTGCATGGGCAGGCGGACTCTCAACCACTGTGCCACCAGGGAAGCCCAGAGCCGCGTTTTTAAAGTCACTAATCGTGATAACGGCCACCTCATCTTGATCGCCCATTGTATTGGGGGGGGCCATCAGGGGTGGCCTCGCCCTGCCCCAGAACCCGCATTCTCGCAGGAGGCAAACTGGAAATAAGAGCAGTCTGGGGGGTCCTGATAAGAGGAGTGTGCGCTGTGCTGGGCTCAACGGGAGGTGCCCCCAGAGCTGGTCCCCCGCAGGGTTGTATGGATTGAGGGGGGTGCTGGGGGAGGACACAGTTCTGGGTGTCCGCGGGGGCCTGGTTCGGGGGCGGACAGTCACCCTGGGTGTCGGGCTGGAGGGCGTGGTCCTCGTCTGAAGTCAAGGGGGAAGCCTGGCAAATGAACTTACTACAAAATAGAAATAGAGTCACAGAGGTAGAAAACAAACTTATGGTTACGGGGAGGGGGAGGGGGAGGGGCGGGGGGATAAGCTGGGAGATTGGGATTGACATGTACACACTACTGTATATAAAATAGGTAACTAATAAGGACCTGCTGTAGAGTACAGGGAGCTCTACTCAATACTCTGTAATGACCTAGATAGGAAAAGAATCTAAACAAGAGTGGATACATGCATGTGTGTAACTGATCCACTTTGCTGTACCCCTGAAACTAACACAACATTGTAAATTAACTGTACTCCAATAAAAAATTTTTTAAAAAGTGGTGGGGGGCTTGGGGTGGTTTTGAATGCGTGGGGGGACCACGTGGCCAGGCTTCTGTTTGGGGAAGAGCATCCTGGGCGATGTGGAGGGCGGGCTGTGGGAAGAGGGCTGCAGGGGTGACGCCAGCGAGGGCCGAGAGCCCCTGTCCCGCTCCGGTTCTCACTGCCTTCTCCTCCTTCCGTCTCTCATGACTCCATCCTCCTTCCTGTCACCCAGAGCCTCTCCACACCCCAGTAGTCCTGCTTCCCTTCAGCCACCTCCCGGGACCCCTGGGGCAGGGGCTCACCCTTCCCCAGCCCCCCTACAGCAGCCTGGGCTTCCACCACGGGACCCTCAGTGGAGACCACCTTGCTTTCGACTCCCCGGTTCGGGCATGGGCAGTCCCCTGGGGCTGGGCCCTGTGGGTAGAAGAGGGGGCGGGGGCTACAGAGCAATTATCACAGCGGATCTGAGGGGACTCAGAACTGGGGGACAACACACCTCAGTTTGAGAGCCTCCTCCGCCTTACACATTCTCCAGGAGATGAGGCGATCTTTTTGGTGTTTACTTTTTCCTGGGGAAGATTTCAAACATAAAAATAGGGAAAACAGTGTAATGAGCTTCTACGTTCCCCATGACTCAGCTTCCCCAAGTCCTCGGCATCTGGCTGAGCCGACCTAGTCTCATGGACTCGGCTCGCCTCATTATGTGGAAGCAGATTCCATGTCTCCTGTCATTGTGACCGTGCGCGTCTCTGAAAGGTCAGGGCTTTTGGCTGAAGCCCGGGAGCCTGGACTCCCTGAGCCCGGCCTTCTTGCCTGCCCGGTGGGTGAGGACGCCTCGCCCAGGGCTGCTGGGCACGGGGTCGCTCGGGAGGCCTTTGCCAGAACCCATACAGCTCCTTTTCTCCACGACCTGCTTCGCACCCGGCACCGTCACAGCCTGGGGGCGGGCGAGACCCGGGCCTGTTCTCCGGCCCCAGCGCTCACCACCGTGCTTGGGGCAGTGGCTTAGGCTGGGCCTCTGTGTCCTCATCTTTAAAAATGGGGCAGTCGGAGCTCCCTCATAGGCTGGGTTTAAGGTTTAAAGGAGACAATGTGTTATGTGTCCGTCCATGATAAGCTCAGTGCACGGTAGCTTGTATTGTAAACATTCTTCCGGTAATACACCCTGCAGCATATTAGCCGCTATCCCCGTTTTACAAATGAAGCAACGGAGCCTTAACACCAAGATTAAGTCACGTGCCTGCGCTCCTGGGGCGAGTGAATTATAGAGCCAGGGGTCTGAGCCCAGGTCTGACTCCCCCACGGCCCCCCTTTGTTATGGCTAATTCTTTATTGAACCGTGCTCGGCGGCCTCGAGGAAAAGAACGTGCTGGTCTTGGATCAGCAGACCAAGGTCATGCGGTCCTGCCTCTGTCTGATGTTCCAGCCAGCGCAGTCTCCTAGCACCTGACAGCACATGCAGGTTCTCCCCAGACCCCTCGCCCGTATCCTCCGCCTTCTTCCCGCTTCTCCGTTGTTAGCGCCAGTCAGCCCCGCAGTGCAGAGAAACGGGGCGGGCCAGGGAAGACAGTTCAGGTCAAACACGGGCACATCAGCCCTTTTGTGCTGAGTTTTCGTGGAAAGAGGCAAGCTCTAAAGGGCAGTGAGGGCCGTTGGTCACCTGCAGATGTTTGTTTTCCAGTCCGCCGAGATAGTGAGGGGCGGACAGGACGGATTTATCCATTTCAACTGTAAAATTGATGGGAACGGAAAATGTGAAGTAAATGTGGCAGAGCTGGACATCAAACTCAGGCCCGGCCGGTCTCTTCGGTCCACGGTGCCTCGGGCCACGCAGGCAGAGACCCCGGGGGCAGGTGAGAAACGCTGCCGGCAGGTGACCCACTGGCTCGGAACCCTCCTCTGGAAGATCCGGTCCAGTTCTGGCTTAATGGGAGTCAGCGTCACTGGGACAGGACTCAGCTTCCTGTCTGGCTCTCCACACCTGTTCAGTGAGGTTCTCCGTTACCCAAACGCGCAAGCCAGGCAGATGAGCGAGTTGTCTGTAGCTGTCGGAGGGCAGAACGCGGACTTGGGCATGTTTAGGCCACGGCCAGGCCTCTTCCTGCGCGTCCACCGTGGCCGCTGGGCCTCCGTCAGTGAGCAGCAGAATCGCCGGGGACCCATGGCTCCTCCCAGTTGCTCAGCCTGCCCGGGGAAGAAGTGGCAGTTAGCAAAGGTGGAGGACGGCCTCTCACTGGAGAAATGATCTTCTCTGTGGGTGTGAGTGCGTTCTGGGGTGTCACATCTGGAACACCAACCTTCAGTGGTGTAGTTTCCCCAAATCAAACGCTAGAACAGATTTTAGGGGAAGGTGGAGAGTCCCAGTGGTACAGATCTTACAGGTATGACTTGCAAGCCCCGTGGAGGAGCCTGCCCTTTGGGTAGGAAAGCAAAACCGGTTACTTCACTGCTGGAATGACAGCCTGGCTTTCTTGGGGTCCAGCCAAGAAGACAATTTATGAGACTGACCCCTATGCTTAACCAGCTAAAGCTTTGGGCTGAAATCCAGAATTCTTATTATGGGAAGTGGAGTTAAAATTGTTCCCTCTGAAACCCAGTGGCTGTTTATTTGATTAGCGAGGTCGCTCCAATGACAGCTGTGGAGCCTAGTCTTTAATTAGGAGAAGAATTTGCCCTGAACTTCATCAGAATGGCATTTCTGAGGGCCTCCATTGTTTTCCTTCCTGGCTTCTTCCAGCCTCGCCTTAGGCCCAGTCTTCATCCAGGGTCAGAGCTTGTTTCTTCCCCGACGCTCCATTCCACACACTGTCAGCAGCCCCGGCCCCTCTGCCTGCACAAGCTGGGGGGCTGCTTCTGGAGCCCAGGGTCCGCATGAGGCCTGTGTGCGTTTGTTGCATGAAGCTGGGTAAAGCTGCCGAGTCTGGAGCGCCTTTGTTGCAGCCACGTGCTACTGCAAGTGCTCTACACGTGTAAGCGCATCTCATCTGAGTGACAAGCAGGGGAAGCAGAATCCGAAACATCCGGTTTCACAGGTGAGGATGCTGAGGGGCAGAGAAGACGCAGCTGGTTAGTGACGTGCCCCCTGCGGAGCCTAGCACACCGCAGCACTCAGTGGAAGTTTATCGAGCCCGGGCATCTTCCGCGCCTAAACGTCCCTGACATTTATCATCTCTGCCCTCTAGTTGTTTTGTTTGTTTGTTGTTTTTGTTTTGGCTGCACTATGCAGCTTGTGCAACCTTAGTTCCCAGACCAGGGATCAAACCCAGGCCCCGGCGGTGAGAGTACAGAGTCTTAAATACTGGACCGCTAGGGAATTCCCTCTGCCCTCTAGGTTTTACTTTAACTTTTCTCTGAGAATATTGAATGTATCAATCTTATCTTCAAATCTGGGTTTACTTTTTAAACTTTGTGTTATGGAAAAATTTAAGCATGTGCAAAAAAAGAGAATAGTATAATGAAGCTCCACTTAACCCTTTATATAACTTCAGCAGTTATCGACTCACGGCATATTCTGTCAATATGCCCATCTACTCGCTCTCCTGGCCTGTACTATTTTGAAGTAAATCCCCCAAATCATAGTATTTCAGCCATATATTTTCCGTGTGTATCTCTATAAGAAAATAAACTCTTTTAAAAACAACCATAATACCATTATTGTGTTTCAAGAATGAACAGTAGGGTTTCCCTGGTGGCGCAGTGGTTGAGGGTCCGCCTGCCGATGCAGGGGATACGGGTTCGTGCCCTGGTCCGGGAAGATCCCACATACCGCGGAGCGGCTGGGCCTGTGAGCGATGGCCGCTGAGCCTGCGCGTCCGGAGCCTGTGCTCCTCAACGGAAGAGGCCACAACAGTGAGAGGCCCGCATACCGCAAAAAAAAAAAAAAAAAAAAGAATGAACAGTAATTCCCTAATATTGCATATTCAGTTGGCATTCAAGTTTCTAGTTGTCTCTTTTTTTTTAAAATTGGGATATAGTTGCTTTACAATGTTATGTTAGTTTCTACTGTACGGCAAAGTGAATCAGCCATATGTATATATATATCCCCTCTTTTTTGGATTTCCTTCCCATTTAGGTTACCACAGAGCACTGAGTAGAGTTTCCTGTGCTATACAGCAGGTTCTCATTAGTTATCTATTTTATACATATTAGTGTACATATGTCAATCCCAATCTCCCAATTTATCCCACCCCACTCCCGTTCCCCCCTTGGCATCCATGCGTTTGTTCTCTACATCTGTGTCTCTATTTCTGCCTTGCAAACAGGTTTATCTGTACCATTTTTCTAGATTCCACGTATATACGTTAATATGCGTATTTGTTTTCTGATGTCTCTTTACAGTCTGTTTGAATAGGCTCTGATAAGGTCTGCATTGCGGCTGGTTGATGTGTCTCTTCTGTCTCTTTTAATCTGTAGGCTCCTCCTCCATATTTCCTTTACTGCAGGGTATTTGTTGAAGAAACCAGGTCACTTGTCCTATTGAGTTTCCCGTGGTTTGGATTGTGCTGATTGTATCTCTGTGGTGTCATCTGACATGCTCACGTGTTCCTCTGTTTCCCGTAAGCTACAGTCTGACCAAGTTCAGGTTTAATTTCCTGACAGGACTCCCTCTCAGGAGGCAAGGACCTCTGCTGTCTCTTTGCACTGTTCACAACCACTGATGACCAGGGCCTAGATCCACTGTGTCTTTAGGGATTGTAAATGGTTTCCAAACTGGGTTTTATTCCCTCGAGGACCTGTTCCTCAAGGTGCCTGTCCCAGGGCCAGGCACAAAGAAGGCTTCATAAGACTCAGACTCGCTACCAGTTCTGCCCTCTGGCTTCTCTTCAGCATTCCTGCTCACTGACCAATCGATCGCTAGGAAATGGGCCTCCCCGGGAGAGGAATGAAATTGTCCCTTTGACTCGACGCTCCCCTCACCCACCCCCGCTCATGTCCTTGTGCTTTTTCCCTTCCACCCTCGGCATTGGAGGGCGCTTGGCGGCCCCTGGGGAAGAGCGCTGGGGCAGCAGGGGCGGCCTCGCGTGGGGCCCCCCGGGTACCAGCGAGAGCTCAGTTCTTCTCGGCTCTGAAAGCCGCTGCCCGCTTGGCCTGGCGTTAGTCTCAACACCAAAAGATGGGCAGTGTCTGGGAGGAGAGGGCTGGCCTCCCTCTGCAGGCCCGGGGAGAGGTTTAGTTCAGCTGGCAGACCCTTGTGTACTGGGAGTAAAGGACTGTAGACAAGTCCTTTAGCGGATGTCCACAGGTCGGGGTCACCCCACTCCCAGGGAGCTGCGTTGTACCGCCTGGCAAGGCTCTTGGGATCAGAAGCCAGAGCCGACCCCGGTGAGCCTGCTGCCCTGCGGGTCTGGGCGAGTCGCCCTGGGTGTGTGGACAGGGGCGCAGGGGCAGCTCCCTTAGGGTCCTGGCCGGGGTTCCACTCAGGGACCAGGCAGGGGCCTCGGCGCCCAGGGTGGTGGCTCTCCCGATGGCCTGTCCCCAGGACGAGGCCCTGCCCTGGGCGGGGGCAGATCTGGAGAGGTTCGCGGCCACCTGGCGTCTTGGGTCCCTCCTGGCCACCGTTTATCGTGTGGACCACGTGAGTCACGGCGAGTCTATGGCCCCCGTGGTGGGCCTTGAGCTGAGCCTAGAGAAGGTGGCTCCAGGGCCCGGGAAGCTGCTGTGAGCCCAGGGGTCAGAACCCATGCACAGCGCCACCCCTGGGAGCGCGGGAGACGAGCCTCGTTTCACCTGCTCGGTGGTCCCAGCCCCCACCTTCTGGAGGCCTCGGCCTTTGAGCCCATGCCCGCGAGCCCCCCGATTCTGAACCCCGTGGGGCCTTGAACACTCTGGTTCTGCCTCAGGAACGCGGTCATTTCCTTGTCGCTCGACCCCCGTAAAAGATGGAAGTGAAAGGTCTAGTGTTCCTCGGGTGGGATTAGAGCAGGACGCCTGTTCCAAACCCAGGGGAGTAGTCAGTTGGGCTTTTATGGCATTTCGGGGACACGGGGTCAGACCAAGGGGTTCCCTGGAGGTACCCAGAGAGCTCTGGGGACACGAACCGCGGTGGGGACAGCCTGCCCAGATTTGCCTGCCTTTATATTTGGGTGCAGGGACAGATGGGCCCGGCTCCCTCTTCTGCTCCCCCCGACACTTGTCACTATGCGCCATGGGTCTGGAGACCCTGAGGGGAAGGGTCACGGGAGGTGTGCTCACCCTGTCTGACCCCGCAGACGTGGCCGCTGGAGAGCAGGGCGGGATGATGGGAGGGGGCGGTTTCGGCCCTGGAGCCTTTTTCTTCCGCAGAATTTGAAAGCGTGAAGAAACGTAGAGAAGTAGAGAGAAAGTCATTATCCTACTACCCAGAGGCCACTGCTCTGGACGTTTCGGCCTGTTTCCTTCCTGTGCTGTTAATGTATTTTTCTTTACAGAGATTATACTGTAAATACAATTTTGTGTCCTGTTTTGTGTCCTTCTTCTTACCATAATAAGCATTTTAAATTAAAAACAGCTTATAAATATCATGTTTAAATGACTACATCATGTTCCATCATGTGGGTATATCGTGGTTTACTGTACCATTCCCTAAATGTTAGGCATTCAGATTGTTTCTTTTATTTTTTCCTTGCCGTTATAATTAATGCAGCAATAAGCCCTGGTAGGGCTTAAGTCTTTGTCTGTGTCTTAGGTTATGATAATGAATTCCTGTCACTGGAATCACCCTGTCAGAGGGGATGCTCCTTTTCGAGGTCATCACTCTCTAAAAACTTTACTGCCTTTTATTTTCTCAGCCTGTTTTGGGATCCAGCGTGGGTTCAGGTGGCGGGTTAGTGTGTGGAACGGGGCTGGGGAAGGCTTCGTGGAAGAGGGCTTTTAGGCCACGTTCCGAAGGGGTTGGTCGTTCCTGAGGGTAGACGCAGGTGGGGAGGGTGGGGAGACTGTCCTAGGCACCCAGGCAGAGCAGGAGACTCAGATGCCCAGGGCTGCTAGTGAGTGTGCACCTGGGAGAGCTGGGGCCAGAGGAGGGGGGACGGGAGAGGGTGGGGCGGGAGTGGGGGGGCGCGAGCAAGGCCTGGGAACAGAGCGTGGACTTGGCCATATGGAAGGGGGAAACCAGGGAGGGGCTTTGAGCAGGCAGGTGACGTGAGGAGGCGTGCGTGCTGGGTCACCTGGCTGCCGGGCGGAGGGTGGACAGGACAGGGCGGGAAGGAATGCCGCCAGTTAGGACCGTTGGGTGAGAGGGGTTCCTCGCAGACTTGGCTACATGGATAGGAGACAGTGCATTTCGTTTAAATTTACATTTCTTCAATTCCTGCTGAGGTTGGACATTTTTATGTTGATTCGCCAACTGTATTTCATCATTTGTGACTTGACTCCATGTGTCCTGATGGGTCCCAGAGGCGCCGTCGCTGCAGATGTTAGGTGTGGCCAGACGCGTGGTCCAGCTTTGCACCGGAGCCCTTGGAGACCCAGCGAGGGGAGGTGGTGCCTGGGTCCCGGGACGTCCTCTGCTCTGTCCCGTTCTCCTCAAGCTGGCACCGTGACCAGGGCCTTGGAAAGCATGGCGCGGCAAGCTCAGGGTCTACTGACCAAGAGAGTAGTAAAAGTGGCCGTGGAGGGACTTCCCTGGCGGTCCAGTGGTTAAGACTTCGCCTTCCAATGCAGGGCGTGCAGGTTCGATCTTTGGTCGGGGAGCTAAGATCCCACATGCCTCGTGGCCAAAAAACCAAAACATAAAACAGAAGCAATATTGTGACAAATTCAATAAAGACTTTGGAAATGGTCCACATCAAAAAAAAAAAAAAAGTGGCCCTGGAGGTCGCTTCTCTGCCATCAGATTTGAGGAAGAGGCTCAGGATGCAGCCAAGTCAGCCTAAGTCAGGGGGTCCCTAGCGAGCGGGGTCAGCTGTGCTGGAGGAGAAGCCCAGTCCAGGCTGGATCCTACCAGCAGGCCGTGCGCACTCGCTGGAGCGGAGAAGGTGAGTGAGAACAGGGCCTTGGGGACGCGGTTACCTCCCAGCCCCGACCCAGAGTTAACGGCAGCCAGCTTGGAGACCTTGCCTATTAACGTATTTGTCGCTGGCTTTTCTGATAGCCCCAGAAGCTTCCTGAGGAAATCACAGGCAGGGGCTGGCCAAGAGCGAACCCTGATTGGAAAACGTTGCTTCCTAGCTGGCTGCTTGCCAGACGGCAGGGTCTCTTGCATTTGGTCCCCCCTGAGGGGTGGCTGGCTCTGTGTGCAGTATGTTCACCCCAGCTCCACCCTGGTCGCTGTGACGGGGTCGCTGAGTCGCGGTACGAGTGGCGGCGGGGTGGCTGAGTAATGATCAGCGTTCTCTTTGCAGCTTCTGGATTAGGAAACCCAGGGACCTTGAGCCGCGTCTCATCCTGGAGCGTTTCCCGGTTAAATCTGAACGGTGTCAGATTGTTAAAAGGCCACTGTTATGGCCGGGCCTTGTCGCGGTCGTGCCCTCACTGTGGCTGGAGTCCCCCCACTTTGACATTTAATTTTACACCAAGACCAGGGACTTCCCTGGTGGCGCAGTGGTTGAGAATCCAGGGGACACGGGTCCGAGCCCTGGTCCGGGAAGACCCCACATGCTGCAGAGCAACTAAGCCCCTGAGCCACAACTACTGAGCCTGCGCTCTAGAGCTCGTGCTCCGCGACAAGAGAAGCCACCGCAGTGAGAAGCCCGCGCACCGCAACAAAGAGTAGCCCCCGCTCGCCGCAACTAGAGAAAGCCCGCGCCCAGCAACGAAGACCCAACGCAGCCAAAAATAAATAAATTAGTTAATGAAAAAAAAAATTTGACACCAAGGCCAGATCAGATAAGGCATGGCAGAGAGTTGGATGAGCTGACTGACTGGAGGCCTTCCCGAAACTATTCCAGAGTCCTGATGAGTCCTGGTTGAAAAGAAATACACAGTTTTTATAGAAAAATGTGGACAGTTAACCTCCTCCCCCACAAAGCTGAAGCAGACACACACATGGTTGCTCTCACACTGCGGTGTTGCCCAGTTACGGCCTGGCCTGGGTCTGCAGGCCTTCCTCCGTCCACAGGTGCGCGCTGTTTAACGTAAACCTGCGTGTACGATCTTTGCCTTGACGTTCTCCTGCTTGACGGGCGGGCACCGCTTGCCCAGCGTCCCATTTCCTCCCCACCAGCAGGCGCGTGTGCCCGGGGGCTCAGGCGAGCCTTCCCAGGCCGTGAGTCACCTCAAGGGACATGCTGTCATCTCGGTCAGGGCCTTGTGGCTTCAGCCAGGTTTGAGTCCCGTCGCATTCTTCAAATGCCGTCTGATCATCATCCTTTCAGGATGGCTTCGATTTTTAAAGCAAGTTAGTCATTTTCCAGGGCCCAGCGTCCTGTGCTGGGCGAGGCTGAACCTGAGACTTGGCTGCTGCCAAGGAGAGCACACTTCCTGGGTGACCTGTAGGGGAGTGGAGAGGATGAGAGGGTGCAGCCCTCAGGCACCTGGGGTGCCCCGCCGGGCCGGGGCCTTGGAAGCCAGCTCTGAGCCGGGCATGAGCGTCGTGCTCAGACCCGGGGAGCTTGGCAATGCGCCCACGAGGACGGGATGGATGGCCCAGGGGAGAGGGCCAGAGGGATGTGAACCTTGCCTGTGGCTGCGGTGGACACTCCTCGTTTCCCCCTGTCTTGGGGTGGCTCTGGGCCCAGCTGGACCATTCTTTTACGCAGTTTCCCTTGCAGCTATGCGTGGCCGTAGGGCACGGTTTTGGCCTCCGAGAGGGACAGTACCCGTTCAGCAGTAAAATGGCAAAGCCCTCTGGCCCACGCGCCTTCTTCCTTCCTGTTTCACGGACTCTGCCTGCTGGGGCAGCGGCTGTCTCGCAGGTACAGGGACGGAAGCACAGGCCAGGGCCGGCGGAGCAACAAGACAAGCAGATCCCGGTCCTGCGTGAGGGCCTGGAGGGGCTGCTCCCGCCCCGAGCCTCCTGCTTCCAGAGTTCTGGTTCCGTGAGGAAAATAACCCACCATCTGTTTAAGCGACTTGTTAGTTCGTTTTTAATTGCTTGCAGCTGAATGCAATCATACCTGATAAGGTAATGTTTTAATATTTTACAAGGGAGAAATGTATTTACATATTGTGTAATTAAAAATGAAAAATAATTTAAATCCCCACAGATTTCTGGGCCCACAAAAGACACACTGAAACAGAATCTTTGGGGATGGGACTCACATATCTATTTTTAACAAACTCTCCAGTGATCTGTTGTAAAATAAATCATTTCCATATTCATTAATACTGTTCCCATTTTATACATGAAAACATTGAGGCCCAAGGAGCTTAAATGACTTATCCCAGTTTTTTTTTTTTAATATCAGAGTATAGTTGATTAACAATGCTGTGTTAGTTTCAGGTGTACAGCAAAGTGATTCAGTTATACATATACATGTATCTATTCTTTTTCAAGTTCTTCTCCCATTTAGGTTATTCTCCCAGTATTTTTAAGTGAGACTTGTGTCCAGCAGTGTCTGGTTCCAGAGTGCGCCCCCAAGCCCTGCTCACCCCAGGGAGGCCTGGCTTCCCCTCCACCTCACTGTCACACTACTTCTGGAGGGAACTTCCAAACTGGAAGATTCAAAACTGTTTTGGACACGGTTTTGCACTGCTGTCCGGGGCAGTATCCCTGCAATGCACATGTCCCCAGGAGAGGAAGCCAAGTATGGTTTTCTGGTGTGTTGGTTAAAAAGTGGACTCATCAATTCTTGGTCGTGTCTTCTGCTTTTGAAACAAAACTTCTTTGAAATTAGTTTTTTCCACAGACTTTCTCTGGTTAAGTCACTTAAGAATTACTAGACCATCTCACCCGTGAAAGGTAATTATGGTTGTTTTATGAGCGTGGAAGACGTATAGCTTGTAAGTGCGTGAGGAGTCTCCTGTGAGTTATTAGAACTCGCAGGATTCATGTTCTACCAAATTAGCCATCACGAGCTGATAGATTTTATCTGTAGTTCAGCAAGGCTTGGTCAGCGCTGTACATTCATAACGGTTAAATACACACCAGCTCCCTCAGAGAGGTTAACTCTGGGTAAGGTGGCCACCTCAGGTTGTAATAGCGCGATTTGCCTGGCATTTGGAGACTTGTATGACGAGAATGCTCTTCTGATGGTGAAGAGGGTCTTTGCTGCGAGAAGCAGGGGGTCAGTGCCCTGGAGCCCCTCAGGGGGGCTGAGCGCGTCCTGTGGACCCAGCGTGGCCTGGGGGCAGGAGCTCCTTGTTCTAGCCCTGGGTCTGGCATGAGCCACCGTGTGTCGGATCTCTGACTAATTCCACGCAGTCAGACTCTCAGACAGCACTGTTCCTGAGGTCCCTTGGGCGCGGGGCACGCTGGACATGCTTTCCTACGTCGCCTTCAGGGACCTCCTTTGCTGGGGGGTCTCTATGGTAGCAGCTGTGGCCACCCATACTTCTCCTGAGGGCTGCTCTGTGCCAGGCCTTTACAGATGTTCATTCAGTTCTCACAAAAGCTTTGCAAGGTGTAGGTGTTACTCTTCCCGATCCCTAGGTAAGGAAACTGAGGCTCAGAGAGGTCTAGTTACTTGCTCAGGATCACACAGCCGATAGCAGCAGAATCAGACTTGGGCTCAGGTCAGCCCGACTGCAGGCTGTGTGACCCTGGCTCCGTGGTGCTGGTGCTTGTGTTGGGCGGCGGCAGGGGCCCGGGAAGCATGCTGGACGAGGCCTCTTTTGACTGGGAATCTGGGAGGCCTTTGGAGCAGAGGCAGGATCTAGAGTGTAGGGTAATTCCAGGTAAACTTGGGAAGGTCGCAGTGTGTTCTGGGAATCAGGAGGAGCCCGGCTGGACGAACTGTGCCATCCCCCGGGGACCTGGGGAGGCCAGAGGAGGACGTGAGGCTGGGAAGGTGACGGGTCAAGTCAGCGAGGGTGCGAGGCACCGGGAAGTTGGGGGAAGAACGTTTTGTGTTTCATGTGAAGCTGTTTTCAAGATGTTTTATATTATGCTGCCCATCATTCCTTAACACAAGAATGACTGCAGTAAGTTCATCTTGAAGTCACTCACTTAGCGCCAGGAGAAAACAGTCCCCCCCTCCCAGTGGAGCACCGTTTACTCTGCCTTTAATCAGAAAGTGAGGCTGTGGGCTTGTTGTCTTTGCCTTTCTGCCCAGGCAGCCAGGAAGGCCAGGCCTGATTGGTATCTGACTGTAATAACTCTCGTACCTCTCTGGTTCTTGGTAAAAAGGTTCATCTTTTATTCCATGTGTTTTCTAGTCTTCATTTCATTTCATTTTATTTGCCTTGAGTATAAATTATTATTAAAGACGACCATAAGTTCCTTTTGGAAGTAGGCAGGGTGTATCCTTTAAATATATTCTAACTCTTGGTAAGAAGAAACCGGGACTGACTTCCTCGTATGGTCATAGGAGCAGCCGTGAAGGGCCAGGCCGGGGCAGTGGTGGATGAAAGCGTTCTCTCGGGTTACTGGACTGCCAGCCAGAGGCTTCCAGGAAGGGCGCTGTACGTCCTGGCCAAGGGAGGGAAAGAGCCCGTCCCTGGGAACCGCGGAGGCGCCGAGTCTGGGGAGCCAGCTGCAGGCGTGTGCCCCCTGGGCTCTGCAGCCCCGCTCGCCTCTCTTTCCTTCTGTCTTCACACTTGGCTGTGATCCGCTCATTCCCTAGAACCCCCTGGACGTTTTTTGGCTCTTACTGGGAGAATGGACTAGGTCGTGTGTCGGCAATTCTCCGTAACCGCTTCCCGGAGCCTTTAGGGAAATCCTCTGGGAGATGACTCTGCACAGTTAACATCAGCGTCCCAGGCCCACAGAGAGAGGCTGCAGACCCTGAGTGCAGAGTCTGCTCGTTCTCCGGAGGGGCCTCCGCAGAGAGTGCTGCGGCCGCCTGGGTGCCATGGAAATTCATGTTCTGTTTAGCTTCTCAGGTGTTCCTATGAACAGCGCAGCTAAAGCACCTGGGATGCTTGGCGCAGGAAGCTCTCCCACTGGGGTCGGGCTCTCGGACCAGCCTGTCCAGAGTGTGTGCCGAGTCGGGTTCGGATGCATTTTTCTGGAAAGGTCTTCCCAGATGCTCACAGGGAATGTATGCTTCCTTTAACATTCCATCCAGAAAGAGTTAAGAACCACTGCTCTGGGGCTTCCCTGGTGGCGCAGTGGTTGAGAGTCCGCCTGCCGATGCAGGGGACACGGGTTCGTGCCCTGGTCCGGGAGGATCCCACATGCCGCGGAACGGCTGGGCCTGTGAGCCATGGCCGCTGAGCCTGCGCATCCGGAGCCTGTGCTCTGCAACCACTGCTCTGAAAAACGGCCTCTGGTTTTCTTCCTGACCTTCTTGAATATCCATATCAAACCACTTCCCCCAAAGCATGCTGCTCAGAGCAGCTGTAGGCAGAGGGGTGGGGGGCCATCCGGGCCATGGAGGCACAAAGCCAGCACCGGGGGACGTGGCATGGAGGGCAGTCCCCCTCCCCCAGCCCCTGCCGCCGAATTGTGCTGGGCCGTGTGTGTTGGGAACCCGGGCAGGGGAGACCCAGGGCAGGCTCGCAGAAACGCAGCACGGCTTTGCCTGTGTCCAGTGTGGTTTGGTTTTGCCTGCGCTCTTCCCAAGCCCAGGGCTGCAGGGTGCTTTGTGCACAGAAAGGAAGCATTGTCCTTACTAAAGATGCCTTTTCCGAAGGGTTCCTGTGGGCGGAACAGCTCTGCAGAACAAACCAGGCCAAACCTCAGACTGGACCGCAGCCGTTTAGATTCTGTTTCGCTTGGGGAGCGTCTGCCGCGTCCTTAACCGTGTGCTGTGGAATCCCTGGTCTCCTGGGGCAGGGAGGTTCGGGAGTAGCCACCACACGGCCCCAGCCCTAGGGCTGCGGGGAACCAGGGAGGGAGGCTGCGGGGAACCAGGGAGGGAGGCTGCGGGGCCCCGAGTGCTATCAAGTCAGCAGCAGCGGCCAGGCCTCTGTGAGAGGATGCGGCTCTGTGTTCTCTCCCAACCCTTCTCGTATGTGAGCGTGCATTTTTACCTTGTGGTGATTAGTATGCATCTGATACTTTGGCTCCCCGATTTTCACTTAGCATTCCTGCACTGATTTCCACTTAGCAGCGAGGCCGAGGTATTTATCATTTTTAAAAGCCATGTACATCTTCTGCCTTATTGTTGGAGCCTCGTGGAGCAGCCATCCTCTCATTTGCTGAGAACAACAGGGACTTTCTCAATTAGGCATCCTTGCAGAATCAGCTCCCCCCCCGCCCCCTAACTTATTTCCTGAGGGGTGTCTTGCTGAGCCAAAGTTATGAATAGTTTTATGCCTTTCCTACTGAATTTTTTCTTATTATTATGGAAAATTTCAAACATATGGAAAGAAGAGGCCCTCCCGTGTATTTACTGGTGTGTTTCAACAGTGATCAAGTCAGGGCGCTTGGGGTCACCTACAGCCCCACAGACTTTTCCTGCCCCGATTGCTGTGCAACAAATCCAAATCCCAGACATCACATAATTTCATCTATAAATACCTAGGTGTGTATTTCTTTTTTTTTTTTAAATAAATTTATTTATTTTTGGCTGCGTTGGGTCTTCGTTGCAGTGCGCGGGCTTTCTATAGTTGCGGTGAGCGGGGGCTTCTCTTGTTGTGCAGCACGGGCTCTAGGCGCACGGGCTTCAGTAGTTGTGGCGCGCGGGCTCTAGAGCACAGGCTCAGTAGTTGTGGCGCACAGGCTTGGTTGCTCCGCGGCATGTGGGATCTTCCCGGACCAGGGCTCGAACCCGTGTCCCCTGCCTTGGCAGGCGATTCTTAACCACTGCGCCACCAGGGAAGCCCGAGATTCCTATCCTTCAGAAATACACACCTAGGGCTTGTGTATTATACTGAAGCCTGCGCGCCTAGAGCCCGTGCTCCGCAACAAGAGAAGCCACCATAACGAGAAGCCCGCGCACCACAACGAAGGGTAGCCCCCGCTCGCCGCAAGTAGGGAAAGTCCCCGCCCAGCAACAAAGACACAACACAGCCAAAAAAAAAAAAAGAATTATGGCTACGTTTCCATGTAATCTCCCTGTTTATTTTCAGTGTTGGTATTCCTGATTTTTTTATGTCGATAGATAGGCACGATTTCCCAGGTGATTCAGAGCCTTATTGGGTTGGCCTTGGAATGCAAATCACACGTGTGTCGTGTCTGTATCTCCCGTGCTGCCCAGACTGGCTCTCCCTTTGGTCCTCCCTGACTGTCCGGGTGCCCCACCAGGTGGCAGAAAAACCAAGTCATGGGTCACCCGCTGTGGGACAGGAGCTGTTACTGGGGAGACCTGGTCAGGATGAAGATGCCTTTATAGTCCATGGAGAGGTTTTCTCATGCTCGGGACAGAATTGCATCCTGGGCCCAGCTATTTTTGATGGAAGAATTAAATAAGTTGGGCTTCCATGGTGGCGCAATGGTTAAGAATCTGCCTGCCAATGCAGGGGACATGGGTTCGAGCCCTGATCCAGGAAGATCCCATGTGCCACGGAGCAGCTAAGCCTGTGTGCCACAACTACTGAGCCTGCGCTCTAGAGCCCATGAGGCACAACTACTGAGCCCATGCACCATAACTACTGAAGCCTGTGCACCTAGAGCCCGTGTTCTGCAACAAGAGAAGCCACTGCAATGAGAAGCCTGCGCACCACAATGAAGAGTAGCCCCCGCTCGCTGCAGCTAGAGAAAGCCCACGCGCAGCAACGAAGACCCATTATAGCCAAAAAATAAATGAATAAATTTATTTATTTTTTAATTTTTTTTAATAAATTTATTTTTTTAAAAAAAAGAATTAAATGACTGGATTTTAGTTTTGGTCACAAGTTTGCCATTTTATTCTTAGTCTTTTGCAGTACAATAGCCCCTTCTTTGTAAAACAGTATAATAACAGAAAGAAATTTTAAAGATTTGCCTCTAAGCCACACTGATTATTTTCACTTCTTTCTGTTTCTCTTCCCGGCACAATCCATACGCATCCCTTTTTAAAAAAAAAAATTGTGTCTTGTGTTCTTTACATCATTACAAAATGTTTCTGTATGGTTTTAATAGCGATTAGTTATAATGGCTATATGGTATTTAGTTAAGTTGATATAGATACCATCATTTACTTAGCCACCACTTTGTTACTTCATATTTGAGAAGTTTTAAGAATTTTAAATAGGGACTTCCCTGGCCGTCCAGTGGTTAAGACTCCATGCTTCCACTGCTGGGGGCGCAGGTTTGATCCGTGGTTAGGGAAGTTCGGCATGCCTTGCAGTGTGGCCAAAAAAAAAAAAAAAGGATTTTAAATAAGACTATATTGAATGCATCCCCGTGTGTAGCTTTTTTCCTTTTTTTACAGCTTTATCAAGATCTAATTCCCATACCATACGACTCACCCTTTAAAGTGTACAGTCCAGTGGTTGTTGGTATATTCGCAGCATTGCGAAGCTGTCACCACAATCAGTTTTAGATCATTTCCATCCTCCCATGTCCATCAGCAGTCACCCCTCATTTCCCCCAACCCTAGGCAACCACCAATCTACTTTCCATCTCTATAGATTTGCCTATTCTGGACGTTTCATGTAAATGGACTTATCCAACCTGGGGTCTTTTTTCCCATTTGAAAAATTGTGAAAAAATATAAATTTTTAAGTGGCATTAAGTACATTCATATTGTGTGCAACCATCACCACCATCATCTCCAGAACATTTTCATTTTCCCAAACTGAAATGCTACCCCATTAAACCCTCACTCCCCACCCCTCCCCTAGGCCTCGGCCCCCACCCTTCTACTTCCTGTCTCTATGGATTTGTCCCCTCGAGATCTCTCCTGTAAGTGGTATCATGCAGTACGTGTCCTTCTGTGTCTGACTTCTTTCTTTTTTTCTTTAAATAAATTTATTTATTTTTGGCTGCGTTGGGTCTTTGTTGCTGCGCGCGGGCTTTCTCTAGTTGCAGTGAGTGGGGGCTGCTCTTCGTTGCGGTGCGCGGGCTTCTCATTGCGGTGGCCTCTCCTGTTGCGGAGCATGGGCTCTAGGCACGCGGGCTTCAGTAGTTGTGGCACGCGGGCTCAGTAGTTGCGGCTCACGGACTCTAGAGCGCAGGCTCAGTAGTTGTGGCGCACGGGCTTAGTTGCTCCGCGGCTTGTGGGATCTTCCCGGCGCAGGGCTGGAGCCCGTGTCCCCTGCGCTGGTGGCGGGTTCCTGACCCCTGCGCCCCCAGGGAGCCCCATCTGGCTTCTTTCAGTTGGCACAGTGCCTCAGGGTCCATCCATGTTGGAACACACATCTGCATTTCTTTCCTTTTTACTGCCAAGTGTTATTCCATTGTATGGATCTTCATCTGTTCTTCAGTTGATGGACATGGGTTATTTCAGCGTTTTGGCTGTTATGAATAGTGCTGCCATGACGTTCAGGTGCAGGTGTTCATGTGGAAAGATGTCTTCATGTCTCTTGGGTGACCCAGGGGTGCAATTGCTGGGCTGGGTAGCTTTTTTATTTGAAATATCCCTTTAAGCTAAGAGTCCTAAAAAGATTGTTAGGTCAAAGGACAAGAATCTTTTACAGCATGCCCCTGGATGTCTGTTGTTTTTCCAGAAGGTTCTTAAAGGTGTGTGGCCGCCAGGGAGGTGATGCCCTGGTCTCCCGATAGCCGTCCCAGCAGTGGGCATCGTCCTTTTAAAAGTGTGTGTTGATTCAGGAGTAGGAATTTCGCTTCGTTGGTCCGACACGGTATTTGTTCTTATCAGCTGCTCTTCCTCCTCGGGCTAGACCTCCAGGTGGGAAACATCTGCTAACATGTGAGCCCCATTCGAGGGGTTGTTTTCGCCTGGTCCCCACAGAAGCTGTGAGCGGGTGGCCAGGAGCCTGTTCCTCTGGACCTGGTTCCGGGGGCCAGCTCTTTGCAGGAATGGGGCCACACACTCAGGCTTCACCGAGCACAGCCAGGGTGAGCCCTGGGGAACTTGGGGGAGGCTTCCTCCAGGCTGGGAGTTTTGTAATTGGTCTTTGAGTCTGGAAGGAGACCTTCCTTTTTGGTGTCGTTCATGGTGACGGCTGTGGTCCCTGGCTAGTCTCGTTGGCTGATGGGTGCCTGGCCGGCGGGGTGCAGCCTGTCCTGGTCGTGGTCCTGTCCGTCCACACACTAGGAGCACCCTAAAAGCCGTGGAGGCGGCTCCTCTGCGTTCCTGAGCTCCCGTCCACAGAAGGCTTGAGGTAGGTCCTGTCTGTTGCACACTCACTAACTCACTTAATACTCACCCCCTGTGAGGGGAAGGGACTGTTGTGTGCCCGTTTTTATGGATGACTAAGCTGCAGCTGAGAGAGCTGGAGGAATGTGGCCACGGTCAGATGCCCAGGGCCGGCCTGGGCCCCGTGCTCGCTCCCTCTTCCCCGAGCAGTCAGCTGGCTGTGTGCTCCGGCTTGGGCCCTCGGGGTCACCGTGATCTGTCTCCACCACACGCTGTCGCTGCTCTTGCAGGAAGCCTGCCTCTCAGAGGACAGGGGGCTGTTCCCAGCCGCGGCCCCTCCTCCTGCAGGCCCGGGGGTGAGGGGGGGCGGGGCCTCTGTGGGCCTCCCTCCGCATGGCGCTCCCCTGCACTCGCTGGGTCACGGTGTGCGTGCCTCCTGCCTGCTTCTGTACTGTGCCTGCCAGTGCCCTGGCGCGGAGGCCCCTCAGGCAGTTTGGGCTTGAACTGGGAAGCCTTCCGTGGCTCGGCCCCTTGCCCTCGCCTCTGCCTTGGGGGTGCGCATGGGCGAGGCCAGCAGCCCCAGAGCCGCAGGTCAGCTCGATTTCCTGCAGCTCTGACCTGAGCACCAGCCCCCCACCGGACCTTTCTCTTCCCGTCAACCGGCCCAGCGGCCTGGCTGTCGGATAACAGCCGGAGACCCCGGCGGCCCCGCGCTCGCGGCCTGGCCCGGCTCCTGCAGAGCCCTGCGCCCCCAGCTGCCCACCCGGCCCTAAGTCGGCGCCCCCAGCCCCCGTCCTGCACCCGCCTGTACCTACTCGGGAAATGCTCCATCGGGTGCCCCGTGTCTCTGCCTCTAGAGGACACACCCACGTGCACCTAAGCTGGGGACCCCCAAGGGGGGGGTCCCAGTTAAAAAGAACTTGGGTCAGCAGCCTGGGGCCTGTGAGGCTGACAGGCGTCTCCTCTCTGCTGCGGGCTGGCCTGAAGGGCCTCTTTGTTGCGGGAGGGGAGCGTGTGGTGTCCTAATTAGGCCGTCGTGGAGTTGGGGCTCGGACAGAGCTGCCCCTTGGAACCGAGCTCTCCAGGTGGGAGAGTAAGTTAGTGATTTTGTGAATTTGTCAGTCTTTAAAGAAAATAGGAGATTAAAAAGAGAAGACTAAATGCAGTGTGGTATTCTGGATTGGATCCTGGACAAAAAGGGCATTTTAGTGGAAAAACGGAGAAATCCGAATAAAGCCTGGAGTTTAGTTAGTAGTTTTCTGCCGATGTTAATTTTTCAGTTTTGACACGTGAGCAGCGGTTCTGTAAGATGTTAACATTAGCAGAAACTGGGAGAAGGGCACATAGGGACCCTTACACAATCTCTGCGACTTCTCAGGAAATCTGAAATTATTCCAATATTAAAAGTTTATTAACGAAAAAAGGAAGAACAAGGAGAGAGTTGACCTGGCAGCCGATTGCACTGATCCCTCACCCCTGCTGCCTGTTCACTTCTCGGCCCAGGCCTTCTCAGCTCCACCTGGGAAATCAGGAGGGCAGGCTGTGGCCGGGGACTGGGGCCCTGGCTGCTCTCGAGGCCCCAGCCCTGTCTGTGGGTGTCGGGGTCCCAGGCTGCGTGCGCCAGGGTGACCTTGGTCGCTGCTCCCTGCAGGCGGTGCGCTGTCGCCATCGGGCTGATCACCCCTCGGCCTCACTGTCTTCCCCTCTGAGACGGGCTGCCCTCCATGGGGGCGGGTCTGGGGTACATAAGACGAGTCTGTGAAGAGCCCGGCCCAACAGAAGGTGTGCTCGCTGGACACCGGATTCCCTCCCCTTGCGCTCCTGCTGTGCGAGAGGAGTGCGCACCAGCGCCTTGACGACGCGAGGTCAGAGGTGGCAGCTCTGAGGGTGAGACATGGCCGGTGGGGCACGGGCAGCCTGCCCAGGGCCCATGTCCAGAGTCGGGAGATGTGACGTGTGTCGTGAGTGACTCGTAGGCAATCTTACCGGCTGGGCTCTGAGACCTGGGAGCTTCAGCGTTTGGATCCCTGAGGAAACGGTGCCTCTGCCTCGCAGGTGGGCCGGGCCGTTGGGCGCTTCCTTCCGGAAGGGGAGCCCCTGTGGCGCAGAAACCCAGAAATCAGGAAGCTGGGTATCTGCAGGCTCCTGGGCATCAAGCGGCCGGGGTGGCTGGTGGGCGGCTGTTTACCTGTAGGTGGCAGTGGTGACATGGGAATGCGAGGGAAGGGTGTGGGGGGCCATGGCACGGGGGCGGGGCGGGGGGAGGCCACTGAGTCATGGGCTCTGCAGTGCTTCCTGTTTCGTGCTTAGTTCATTTCACAGCTGCCACGTGAGAAAACCCGCTGTGATTATCGCATCTTAGAGATGACGGAAAGCCTTAAAGAGGTTGCGTTCCGGGGGTCACACAGTAATTGGCTGAAGTTTGAAGCCACCAAAGCGTGGGTTCCAACTCCCTGCTCAGACTCCACAGTCACGCCTGTTTCTCCTGCTTCTGAGCCCAGAGGGAGACCCTGGGGACAGCTGGCGCCCAGCGCTGATCTCCCCAGGCCACCCAGGGCCCAGCGCCCAGGGCCGCAGAGGGTGTGCGGTCATCACTGCTTGGCATCACAGGCCAGGCCAGGCCCTGCCGCGGATGCGGAGACGTGCTGCCTTCGTGCAGCTGCAGGTTTAGACGGGAAGCCAGGTACCCCCACGGTTTGTTACGGCCGTCACATTGGGAGAACCTCCCAGAACAGAGTTGGAACGGCCTTGAGAACTTGGCCGTTGCATGGACTGTACCGTCAGGTGCTGGCGCCTGTCAGAAGCATCCCTAGGGATGGTATCTAAGGAGGCTCGGGGGAGGACGTGGCGGCAACACTAGACATGGGCAGGCTGGCGGGGGCGAAGGCTTTCCAGGCCGGAGAAGTCCAAGTAACCTCCTGGGGGCGGGACGCAGATACAAGGCCCCTTGGCTGGCAGAGTCCCCTGGACCCGGATGTGGCTCCCGCTTTCACACTCGGGCAGGTAACCTACCTTTTCCTGAAATGAGGGCTCAGCTCCGATGGGTCTCCTCTTCCCTTCATTTGCTCTCACAGTGATGATCGGGTTTGGTGAAGTTCTATGTAAGCCCAGGAATGCTAACTTTCACCACTTCTATTCAACATGGTACTGGGAGTCCTTGCTGGAGCAATTACAGCAGAAAAGAAATAAAGGACATCCAAATGGGAAAGAAAGAAGTAAAATTATCTCTGTTCACAGATGACATAACCTTGTATGTAGAAAACCTAAAGATTTCATGAAAAAAAAAAACGTGTTAGAATTAATAGATTCAGCAAAGCTTCAGGATAAAAAAATCAACACTCAAGAATCAGCTGTATTTCTATACACTAACACTGAACAATCTGAAAAGGAAATTGAGAAAACAATTTCATTTATAATAGCATGAAAAAGAATAGAATCCCTAGGAATTAACCAAGGAGGTAAGAGACTTATACACTGAAAACTACAAAACATTGCTGAAAGGAAGGAAAGAAGATAAATACATGGAAAGACAACCCATATTCATGGGTTGAAGACTTAGTACTTTTAAGATGACAATACTACCCGAAGTGATCTGCAGATTCAATGAAACCCGCATCGAAAGCCCACCAGCATTTTTGCAGAAATAAAAAACTCCATCCGAAAATTCAGATGGAACCTCGGGGACTCCAAATAGCCAAAACAACCTTGAAAAAGAAGCACAAAGTTAGAGGACTCAGCTTCCCTGATTCAGAATTTACAGTAACCAGAACAGCGTGGCACTGGCATAAGGACAGATGCACACCAATGGGATAGAGTAGAGAGCCTGGAAGTAAATCTTCCCATATATGCTCGACTGATTTTTGACATGGGTGCCAAGACCGTTTAGTGGGAAAAAGACAGTCTTTCCAACAGATGGTGCTGGGAAAACTGGATATCCCCATGTAAGAGAATGAAGTGGGACCCATACCTTATACCATATAGAAAACTTAACTCAAAATAGGGCAAAGACCTAAACATAAGAGCTAAAACTATAAACGTTTTAGGAGAAAACGGGGATAGCTTCATGACACTGGATTTAGCAATGATTTCTTGGATTTGACACCAAAAGAAAAAAATAGATAAATCAGACTTAATCAAAATTGGAAACTTTTGTGCATGAAAGGGCATTATCAAAAGAGGAAAACACAGCCCACAAAACGGGAGAAAATATTTGCAAAGCATGTATCTGATAAAGGATTAATTTCCAGAATATATAAATAACTTCTAGGGACTTCCCTGGTGGCGCAGTGGTTAAGAATCTGCCTGCCAGTGCAGGGGACGCGGACGGGTTCGAGTCCTGGTCCGGGAAGGTCCCACATGCCACGGAGCAACTAAGCCCGTGTGCCACAACTACTGAGCCTGTGCTCTAGAGCCTGTGTGCCACAACTACTGAGCGTGTGTGCCACAACTACTGGAGCCCGCGTGCCTAGAGCCCGTGCTCCTCAACAAAGAGCAGGCCCCGCTCACCACAACTAGAGAAAGCCTGCACACAGCAACGAAGACCCAACACAGCCAAAAATGAATAAATAAATAAAAATTAAATAACTTCTACAACTCAACAACAAAAAACCAAACTACCCAATTTAAAAATGGACTTGAATAGACATTTACCCAAAGAAGATATACAGTTGGTCAATAAGCACGTGAAAAGGTGCTCAACATCACTAAGTCATTAGGAAATGCAAATCAAGACTGTGATGAGATACAAGATAACAAGGAGACGAGGGTGTGGAGAAATTGGAACCCTTGTGCACTGCTGCTGGGAGCATAAAATGGTGCAGCCGCTGGGGGAAACAGTCTGGCAGTTCCTCAAAAAGTTAAACATAGAATCACCGTATGACCACCAATCCCACTTCTAGGTATACACCCAAAAGAACGGAAGGCAGGGACTCAAACCGGTATTTGCACACCAATGTTCATAGCAGCATCATTCACTGTAGCCAAAAGGTGGAAACAGCCCATACAGATGAATAAACAAAGTGTGGTCTCTACGCGCAATGAAGTATTATTCAGCCTTAGAAAAGAAGAAAATCCTGACACTTGCTCCAACATGGATGAATCTTGAGAAAATTATGCTCCGTGAAGTAAGCCAGTCACAAAAAGGACAAATATTGTATGAATCCACTTATGTGAGGTACTTAGAGGGGTCACTTCCTAAAGACAGAAAGCAGAAGGGTGGGTGCCAGCAGCTGGGGGAGGGGGATGGGAATGAGGGTTTCATGGAGACAGAGTTTCAGCTTGGGAAGATGAATGATTTCTGGAGATGATGGCGATGGCGGTTGCACACAACACGCATGCACGGAATGCCACTGAGCGCATTTAGAAATGGTTAAGGTGGTCAATTTTATGTTGTGTATATTTTACCCCCCAACACACAAAAAATCATGGGGACTTCCCTGGTGGCCCAGTAGTTAAGACACTGAGCTCCCAATGCAGGGGGCGCGGGTTCAATCCCTGGTCGGGGAACTAGATTCCACATGCCGCAACTAAGAGTCCACGTGCCGCAACTAAAGATCCCACATGCCGCAACTAAGACCCGGCACAGCCAAATAAATAAATAAATATTATTTTAAAAATCACCAAGAGAAGAAGAAAAGAAATCATAGGCCAATGTACTGTCAGAGTGGGGTAGGGGACTGGGGGGATCAGAGATCACTGAGACCTGTTGCCTCATTTGGCGGGAAACAACACCTAGAGAAGGAACCAGAGAAGAAAAGGGAAGCAGAGTCCAGGAGCTCAGGGTTAATATGGCAGAGCCAGGACTGGAGCCAGGGTCCTCGAGCTGCAGGGCAGGGACTCGGTCTGTCTTGCCTCCTGCTGTTTCCCCATGCCCAGCCCTCAGTGGCTGTTAGCTGGAGGGCTGTGTCCCGTTCCTTCCCCGGGGTGGGACCCCCAGCCCCCTGGCGCTGTTGGAACACGTCTGTCTGTCCCTGCCTCGTGCCCACAGGTTCTGGTGGGAAGGCACAGGGCGGGACCCAGGCAGGGGTGTCTCACCTGCAGCCAAGGTTGGAAGCAAGTTCTCCATCACCAGCCACCCCCCGGCCCTCTCCAGCTGCGGGGTCGGGGAGAGGGGCTTACCCAGTCCCTGAGGACTTCACACCAGCTCTGGCTGGTTCTTCCTGGCTTGTCTTGTCCTATGTGCCCTGCTTACAGGGGCTTGCCGTGGTCTGTCACAGTTGGTGGGCAGGGGCGGGGTTGCCACTCACTTCCCCATGGCCCCGTGGCACTAGGGCCCAGGGATCGGGGCCCCAGTGCTGTGGTTGGACTGGGTCACGACTGGCCATCTCCCTCTCCCTGCCCGCAGGTCAAGGACGGTGCAGGGCACTTCTCAGGCTGCTAATCTCAAGTACATGGCATGGGGACCACGGGGTTTTATTTTGCCTTAAAGTTCCAGAGGAAGCTGCCTCTGTAGTCTGTGGGCTGTTCAGATGTACTTTATCTGCCTTTTAAGAGGGGTGAAGGAGGAGTGGGGCCTGCTGGCGTAGAAAAGGACATCCCATAAAGCAGGGGCGAGGCTCTCCAGTGGAAGAGGGCCAGCTGCAATTAACATTCACAGAGCAGGTTAGGAATCTGGAGCAAGCGGCCACCATGGCTCTGAGTACAGTGTTGGGGTTGATTTTTCTTTCCCCCTGGCTGGTCTGTGGCCACCTGCCCCACTAGCATGTAGCAATGCGGAATCCAGATGGCTGCTTCCGTCATTGGTGCGTATCATCAGATGAGCTTCTTGCCCATCCGGACCCCCTTTCCTCCGTTCTCCACACCGGGCACGAAGCAAGCCGGAACGCTGTTTCTTTGCGCCGGCACCTCTGGGCTCCTTCTCACACTCTTGATTGTTGGGGAGGTAGAAAATTTGGCTGTTTTTTCCTCCATTCTCACCAGAAGGATGTTGCTGAATGCAAAAATGCTAATCCAGCCTCTTCCGCCTTCTGGGGCTGGCTGTTTCTGAAGTTGCTCCATTTCACAGCAGAGTGTGGACGTCCGCAGCCAAGAAACCAAGCCACTGGGTCTCGAGGCTCCTCCCAGCAGGACCGCCTGGGATTTCCCCCTGCGTGGGAGGGGTGAGGGGTGGGCTGCTGGAGAAAAGCCCGGCTGGGAGAGGGCACTGTCATGGCTGGCAGGGTCGAGCGGCCCCCCACCAGGTATCAAACCCGTCCCCCCTGCAGTGGAAGCGCGGAGCCTTAACCACTGGACCGCTAGGGAAGTCCCAGGGTCGACCTTCAAGGCGCCCTGGCCCCCAGCCCGCACCAGGCAGGAGGCAGCCTTTTCTGAATGGAGAAAATGCCATGGCAACAGCATCAGGATGACATACTCTTTTACGCTGAAGGTTTAATGGGAGCTGTGTCTGCCCCTTCACAGCCCTGCCCTTCACAGCCCTGTCCAGCCCTGCCCTGCCCAGGCCTGCTCAGCCCCTGGTCATTAGCATATCACCGGGGACCTCTAAAAGGTCAGCCCTTTGCAGCCCGGGTCACTGGTGCTTTGATCTTTCTCCATCCCAAGGGCTAGCTGGCGGGAATGACTTGGCCCTTGTCCCCTGGAGCATTGTGTTTCTGCTGTTGCACCAGGATTTATCTTCTGTTTTGACAATTTACGTGATAAAAGAAATGAGCCTGAACTTTGCGTCCTCTGGCCTGGGGACAGGACGGAGGGAGGGAGCCCGTGGGAGTGGCCACAGTTGCAGGGCAATCAGATCCAACTCAGTTCTGTTGCTGGGGGAATTCTTTTATGAGGAGAGGAAAACGAGAACTGATTTGAGCTCCTTTGTCAGCCGTACCTCCTTCATCTGTCTCAGCCGAGCCAAATACCCACAGCTGCATTTCTGTGGCATATCCAGCAAAATGAAAAGAAAGCAGCATTCTTTGGGGGGTTGGTTCTTTATAATCAAAAGGAGTATCTATCTTTTAGCTTGAAAACTCAGAACGCCGGTAATTGGATAGAAAGCGCTGACCCCGAGGATGGGTTCTCATGCCTTTGACCCCCTTCCCGGTGCCGGGGGAGGGGGAGGTTCATGGACTCTGCTGCTACCCCTAACTTGGATGTGAGGTTCATTGATTGAACGTTTCCTCTGTTAAGTCTCCAAGACAGTGTCCCCGTGGCCCTGCCACGGTGCCACTGCCGCTCTCTCTTCCCGAGTCTGTGCCGTGGCCCGTGCTGTGACTGGCCAGACCACCGGCGGAGGGCGGCCCTTTGGCCAGCTGGCCTGTCCCTTCACTGGCTCCGTAGGGTCGCAGGCAGGACGGCTTTATTAGGAGGCCACTGGGTTTGTGGTCGCAGACACCCCTGCTGTGTGGCCCCTGGGGGGAGTCCCCTCCTCTGGGCGTGGACACCTTGAAGGGGAGGGCCCTTCAGAGAGCCGAGTGGCTGGACGAGCGGGGGTGTGGGGTGTGGGGTGGGGTGTGGGGGCAAGGGTCGTCCCGACGCTGCCTCGTTCTGCCCTCACCTCGAGCAGCCTCTGCCCTCGGTCTTCCCTTCTCTAGACTGGACGGTGCTTTGGCCATTCCTCCTGCGCGCCTGCCCCTGCTCTCCCCCGATCAAATGCTCCTGCCAAGTGGCACCGTGGGCTCTGGTGGTTGAGACCCCCGCCCCCCGCCCAGCCCACCGCACACATGGGCTCATCAGGGGTGACTCTCACCGCTTGGGGGCAGGTTTGCTCATTCGTGGGTAGGGAGTCTGGGTGCCCAGGGTGACGAGTAAAGGGGGTGAAAATTTTGGGGATATAGCCTTTTCGGTAAAAATTAAAGCAGTGAGGCTTTTTCCATGCAGACTGAAGGCTGTTGCACAGATGTTTGGAGCAGTAGCAGTAGCTGTTTGGAGTGTGTGCTCACCGCTTGTAAGGACAGCCTTCGTTTGGGCGTGTGAGTTCCAGGGTGTTGTGTGCAAAGCAAGCGTCCCTTCTCCGCAGCTGCCTCAGGTAAAACAAGGCCACTTCCAACACGTACAGAGGTCGCGGGGTTTTTATGGAGCGTCAGTGGAAGTGCGGGTTGTTTGAAGCTTTTGTTGAAAGGGGGGTGATGGTCTCCCTCTCGAAAATTGTGCAGTTAGGATGGGGCAGGCTTGGAATTCAGCTAAGATCCCAACGTTGGGTCCAAACTCGCGTGCTAACTGCTGAGGCCATATCAGCAAATGCCTAGGCGTTAGAGACAGACAGACCTGAGACCGGATGTCAGTGCCACCAACTCAGCTATGTGATCCCGGCCAAGGACCCAACCTCTGAGCCTCACTTCCTTCTTTCTAAATGTGGGAGAGAATCATGCCTACCTTAGGGGGATTTTTTTTTTAAATTTTTAATTGTGTTAAAATACACATAACAAAATTGGCCATCTTCACCATTTTTAAGTGTTAAATACTTCACATTGTCGTGCAACCGCTCTCTAGACCTTTCTTGTCTTGCAAAACTGAAGCTCCGTCCGCATTCAGCAGCAGCTCACCACCTCCTTCCCCAGCCTCTGTCCTTCCCCCAGCCTCTGGCACCCACCATTCTACTTTCTCTCTATGAATTTGACTACTTTAGGATGCTCAAATAAGTGGAATCACACAGTATTTATCTTTTTGTATCTGGCTTGTTTCACTCAGCATAATATCCTTGAGGTTCTATTCATGTTGGAGCAGGTGTCAGAATTTCCTTCCCTTTTAAGGCTGAATAATATTCCATTGTGTGAACCTACCACATTTTGTTTATCCATCATCTGTGTCTAGACACCTGGGTTGCTTCCTGGCTATTGTGAATAATGCTGCTGTGAACATGAATGTGAAAATACCTCTTTGAGATCCTACTTTCAACTCTTTTGAAACTCTTTTTGGGTGTGTACCCAAAAGTGGAATTTCTGGATCATATGGTAGTTCTCTTTTTGATAATTTGAGGACCTGCCATATTTTTTTTTCTTTTTTTTTTGCAGTACGCGGGCCTCTCACTGTTGTGGCCTCTCCCGCTGCAGAGCACAGGCTCCGGACGCGCAGGCTCAGTGGCCATGGCTCACGGGCCCAGCCGCTCAGCGGCATGTGGGATCTTCCTGGACCGGGGCATGAACCCATGTCCCCTGCATCGACAGGTGGACTCTCAACCACTGCGCCACCAGGGAAGCCCCCTGCCGTATTTTTTATAAGGGCTATATCATTTTCCATTCCCACCAACAGTGCACAAGCCGTTTCTCCACATCCTCTCCAGCACTTGTTATTTTCTGTTTTTTTTAATATATATTTTATTTATGGCTGTTTTATGTAACTGGATCTTCATTGTGGCACAAGGGGTCTTTTAGTTGCGGCATGCAGGCTTCTTAGTTGTGTCACGCATGTGGGATCTAGTTCCCCCACCAGGGATCGAACCTGGGGCCCCTGCATTGGGAGCGCAGAGTCTTAGCCACTGGACCACCAGGGGAGTCCCTATTTTCTGTTTTTTTTGATAGCAGCCGTCCTAGTGGGTGTGAGGTGGTATCTCGTTGTTTTGATTTGCATTTCCCTAATGACTAGTGATTTTTAACACTTTTTTTTTCATGGACTTATTGGCCATTTGTATATCTTTTTTGGAGAAATGTCTGTTCAGGTCTTCTTTATTTATTCTAAAGGATACTAACTCCTTCTCAGATTTGCAAATATTTTCTAACATTCCGTAGGTTGCTCCGTTTTTACTCCGTTGGTTGTGTCTTTTAATGCACAGAAAGTTTTAAATTTTTGTGCGGTCCGGTTTATCTATGTTTTCTTCCGTTGCCTGTGCTTTTGTCGTCACCTCCATGAGTAGAATCATTGCCACACCCGATGTCATGAAGCCTTTCCCCTGCGTTCTCTTCTGAGAGTTCTAGTTCTAGCTCATGGGAGTTTGGTGAATGAAGGGCAGGCTTAGGAGTCAGCCCCCGGCCCCCCTCCCAGGTATTCTCGTGGGAGCAGCACCCAGAGGTGCTGTCGGCTCAGCCCATCTGCCTGGTGGGAGAGTGGGGTGGGTCCGGGTCCCTCCTCTTCCCCGCCGGGGTCCTTATTCCAGGAGAAGTGTAAGCCAGTTTTCTTTCTGAATTTGCAGAAAAGGCTACAGACGGCTCCCTGCAGAGCGAGGACTGGACGCTGAACATGGAGATCTGCGACATCATCAATGAGACGGAGGAAGGGTGCGTGTCCCCCACCCAGGGCAGGCGGGCGGCGGGCCGCTCGAGTCGGTCTGTGTGCAGCCCGCTGCCCTGACGTCTGACAAGTGGTTTTCCTCACCGTCCTCCCCCCGCCCGCAGTCAGAGCAGTGACCGCCTCTTAATCACAAGGGGAATGACGTTGCTTGGCTTCGGGGTCCCCTGCAGCACGATCCCCACCTCCTCCCGCCTTCCGCAGCCCTGGGGACTGGCTGGAGTCCCAGGAGGGAGAGGCCCCGGGGTCTGTGGGGTAGTGGAAGGCGGGGCGCGGGGAAGACTTGTGAGGCCCAGGCCCCCCCACCCCTGCGCCGCCGGGTCTGTTCTTGCTGCTGTATTTACGTCCTCTTCTGCATCACAGGTACATTCCATGTGTACTGCTTCCAAATTAGTCGGTATGTGGCCCTCTGTCCACACTGTAAAAATGGAATTTACGGTAGCCACGCCCTCTTAAACCCTCTCCAGACCTGGGCGGCCCTGGCCTTGGCGCTGTCCTTACTGGCCTTGCCACGTGGAGGCTGGGGACCAGCCTCTGACGGTTGGCCCTGCCTTCATTCAACAAACATGTCCTGAGTGACCACCTCGTGCCGGGTCCCAGAGTGAGTACTGAGGGCACAGCAGGGACGGGACAGACGGAGTCCCTCCCCTGCGCCACGAGCAGGACAGTTACCACACACCCAGGTCAGCTGGTGACATGGCTGGGGAGGAAGAGCTGGGGGTGAGTGCTTGTGAACAAGTCACCCAGGAGGGCCTGGCCCAGGTGGCTCGAGGGGCGGAGGTGTGAGCACCAGGCCAGGGAAGGGCTTCCCAGCGCACGGTCCCAGGACAGAGGGGCTCTGTTGCGTCTGAGGGACAGCACTGGGGCCGGGGGGCCGGGATCCAGGCAGGGACCCTGTCTTCCACTTGGTCTGAGGTTCATCTTATTTATTTATTTTTTAAGATTTATTTATGATTTATTTATTTAATTTATTTTTGGCTGCATCAAGTCTCAATTGAGGCATGCGGGATCTTTCCTTGTGGCGCGCGGGCTTCTCTCTAGTTGTGGCGCGTGGGTTTTCTCTCCTGTAGTTGTGGTGTGGGCTCTGTAGTTTGTGGCATGCGGGCTTAGTTGCTCCGCGGCATGTGGGATCTTAGCTCTCTGACCAGGGATCGAACCCACGTCTCTTGCATTGTAAGGCGGATTCTTTATCCCTGGACCACTGGGGAAGTCCCCATTTTATTTTTTTTTATAGTTTTTTTTGTGTTTAAATTTATCTGGCTCCACCAGGTCTTAATTGCAGCACTTGGGATCTTTAGCTGCAGCATGTGGACTCTTAGTTGTGGCATGCAGGATCTAGTTCCCTGACCAGGGATTGAACCCGGGTCCCCTGCTTTGGGAGCATGGAGTCTTAGCCACCGGACCACCAGGGAAGTCCCTGAGGTTCATTTTAGGGACCACACTGGCTGCCATGCCCAGGACGGCTAGGCTGGGGCTGTCACAATCACCCTGGTGTGAAGCGATGGCAGCTTTGACTGGGGTGGCAGTAGAGGGGGTGAGAAGCCATGAGAGTCTGAGCATTTCTGAAGGCGGAGCCGGTGGAATTTGTGCCGTGGGCCTGAGAGGAGAGACAGGATAGATAATCCGAGGTTCGGGGCAGCTGCATCCCGAGGCCCAGCAGGCCGGGTTGGAGGTTCAGCTAAGGTTCAAGCCCTTCCGAGGCGGCGCTGGCGGGAGGGGTGGAGGGCTTGGCCGCCCTAGGGGCAACAGGTTGGGAGCCCTCTGGGAGGGGAGCTCCAGGCGACCAGCTTGGTCCTGGCAGGAGACGGGATGTGTTGAGGAGAAGGCATTTTAACCCCGCAGCCCCTGGCCTCCTTCCTGCCCACCCCGCCCCCGGCCTGTCCACGTTTATTGAGCCCACGGGTGGGGCGCGGCCTCTGGAGGCCGAGGCGGGTGCTGGATGGGTGGCCGAGGCCGTGGGTGCAGAGGGGAGGAAGTGGGAAGTGCGGGGGGGTGGGATGGGCATCTGGACCAGAGGCCGGAAGGGGGCTCAGGCCGCGGGCACTCTAGCTCCCTTTGCCCATGTCGCCCACCCCTCCGTCTGCCACACCGAGCTCCTCCGTCACCCACGGGCCTTCCTGACGTCTCTCTGGCCCCGCTGGTCTTTTGGTTCCGTGAACCTCCCACTCTCATGCCCAGCTTGCGGGTCCCCAGGAAGCGCGGAACGTGCACACGTGTCGGAACGGAGCGTCCTCGTCCCATGGGGGCTGGAGCGCAGCCCCTCCCCCTGCCTTGTCGAGGGAGGGTCCTGGCCCCTGCTGTCGGCCTCTTCCTGAATGAGGGGAAGCCTGCCCTCTCGCTGTCCCAACGCCCCGCGGATAAGCCCCCGTTGTGTGATCCCCTCACAGCCCGTATTGTACTTGGGCTCGCCACAGCTAAAACTCGTGTGTTCTGATGTGTGTGGGAGGGAGTGTCTGTCTCGCCCCCAAAGCCCTGGGCCCCGAGCTCCCTGAGGCAGGCATCTGTCTTCCTTACGGCCACATCTCCACCACCTGGACACATTCGTGAGGTAAGAGAGTAAGTGGATAAAGTCCCTGGGGACTCAGGGCCTGAGGACGAAGGGGGTCGTGACCCAGGGCAACATGGGCTCCACGAGGGAGGCCAGTGCCAGGCGCCTGGGGAGGGGCATCCAGGTGGGGTCCAGCAGCCGCCCAGGGGTCAGCGGGCAAGGTGGGTGGATGGCAGGGCAGGAGAGAGGGACCAGGGGCCTGGGTGACCCTGGGTGGGTTCCCCTCCCGTCTCGGTTCGCTCAGGTATAAAGTGGGCCCCAGCAGTGGCCGCTCGTGGCTTCACTGCCGCGCCCTGTGCCCGGCCCATGCGAAGCCCCGGCCCACACCAGCTCAGGCAGCACCCTCCAGCCCGACAGGGCAGGGCCAGACCATTTTAATGTTGAGGGGCTCAGGCTCTAGCATGGGAGCTCTGTCTGTGCTTCCTTTATTTATTCGGAGGTCACCTCTGGGAGACGGTCCTGCTGGGCACCGATTTGGTGAGCTGTCCTGCAGGCCCCTCCCTGGGCTTGCCCTAACACCCAGGCTGAGGTCACCTCCAGCCTGGGGCCTTGTGTGGCTGTCCCTCGTGCCCTGGACCCTTGGTCACTAGGCAGGAGTGCCCTGGCTAGATGACCTCCCCGGGATGTTTTCGGCCCTGTTTACCAGGCCTCCCCCAGACCCGCCAAGTTAGATGCAGCAGGCGTGTGGATTTAGTAAATGCCCTTCAGGCAATTCTGACATGCGGCTCTGGTGAGGATCCCCTGACCTGGTCATTTTCATGACCATCTTGGACCGTCCCCAGCTCATGGACTCTTTGTGCCCCAGCCTCTAAACTGGAGTAGCCCCGGATAAATGCAATGGAGCAAGGGAACAGCTGGGAGGGGGCGGCCAGGAGGAGAGGAGGTGTCCAGGGTGGGCGGGGCGGGGCATCGCCCCCCCGCGGGGTAAGTGGGAAGCAGCTCAGAGGTGGCAGTTCTGGAGCCGAAGGACAAGGTGGGCTCAGGATGACCAGAGAGAAGGTCTCTTCTGGGTCTGGGGTCCAGCTCCCGCAGCCCCGACCTCTCCCCCTGCTTGGGGCCCTTTCCTGCTCTGCTGGGCTCCAGCACCCCACTCCCCTCTCCCAGTTTCCTGCTCTGCGTCTGATGGGCTGCTGTGTGGTTCCTCTGACAGGACTTTGATTCTGTCTCCGAGGCTGCTTCCCCGGGGAGAGGGAGAAGTACTTGCTTTGGTGTCCCCAGTGCCTCTCAAGCAGCACTTCCCCCGTGGATTTTCGGTGGATTTTCACTTTCTCTCTAACCCGGGAGCCGCCGCCTCTCTGATTTCCCGCCACCGCGTGCCCCCCCAACCCAGGAGCTCCATGAGTCACAAGTGAGCAGAGCCCTGGGAGGCTCTTCCCATGTAGTGCCCCGTGGAAGTTCAAGAGGAGGGATGAGAGCGTGCCCGGCGGGGCCTTTGAGACAGGAAATCAGTCCCCGCTCCTGGCCGGCGGCTGCTGACCTTCATCAGCCCCAGGCCACCAAGTCCTCAAAGCCGAGAGCCTGTCGAGCCCCATGTTTGCAGAAATCAGCACCCCTGTTTGGGAACTGCAGCCACACTGCAAACACACCTGGCAGGGACCCCTCCCCAGGGAGCCGAGAAGTTCCGCGGGGAAGCCATGCTTCAGGTGACTCGGGTCTGTTTATTCCTTCTAGAAGCCTCGCCTTGCTTCTGTGTGTTTCTGTTGAAATTGGGCTGATTGGCAGAGCTGCTCCCCTCTCCTTCCCCAGCTCCCTCACACACTTCTTGAGAGTATTTTTTTTTTTTGTCTTTGTTTCTGGGCGCAGGCTTTCTCTAGTCACGGCGGGAGGGGCTACTCTCCTTTGCGGTGCATGGGCTTCTCATTGCGGTGGCTTCTCTTGTTGTGAAGCACGGGCTCTAGGCGCGCAGGCTCAGTAGTTGTGGCTCGCCGACTCTAGAGTGCAGGCTCAGTAGCTGTGGTGCATGGGCTTCGTTGCTCTGCAGCATGTGGGATCTTCCCAGACCAGGGCTCGAACCCGTGTCCCCTGCATTGGCAGGCGGATTCTTAACCACTGCACCACCAGGGAAGTCCTGGTAAATAGATTGTATTTCCAAACTGTCGGAATAGGAGGCCCCGATTTATGAACCTTCACTTTAGGAAAGACCCAGATTATGCTGGCCTGCTGATGGGTGGGCGGCAGGAGCCCACTTGTGACAGCAGAGGGCGGGGTTCCCCAGAGCGGGCCATGGGCACCGGGGGACCCTTAGACACGGGCACTGCGCCAGGTAGATGCCCTCAGGGGCTGGCTGGAGACCCGCCTCCCAGCGTGGCTGTGGTTTCAGCAGGAGTGTGTACTGAGAGCAGACAGTTGGCATATGACAGAGCTGTTGTCAGCTGGAGGACCCTGCAGCTCTGCCTACAGGGCCCCCGGGAAGCCGGGTCAGATCTGGTACCAAAACACACAACTCCCAGGGTTTTGAGCAGACTTCTGTTTTCTCAGGGAAAAAGGAGTTCCACAGAGCCTGGAACCTGGACATCCAGCTCTGCACAGGGACCTGGCCGTTCTCGCCTGTGTTTCTCTGGCGGGGTCCGTTCAGTGAACCCACCAGTGGCAGGCTGGTTATTGTTCTGGGTAAATCATACTTGCACGTGATGTGGAATTCAAGAGGGCTGCAGCCTGCGACCTGGGGAACAGCCCCTCCTCCTCGGCCCTGGCGCCCTCCCCAGGGGCGGCTCCCTCCAGGGTCCCCTCCTGGCAGAGGTGTGTGCGCTGGGCATTCCTTGTCCTTTTGTAGCTCACATGGCTGCGTCCCCTCTGCCCTGCTCTGCAGATGACGCTAGTCTGTATTTTTGGTGCGTTAAGAGTGTTTATTCTTCTGTGCAGCTGCATAGTACTCCGTTGTATGGATAAGCACAATTTAATTCAACCTGATTCACATTGATAGACATTTCGTTTGTTTCCAGTCTTTCACATTTACAAACGGGCGGTAGCAAGTAACCTCGTGTACATGCTAGTTGGCACGAGTGGCCCTGACTCTGTAGGCTGGGGCTCCGGTGGGATTGGCAGGATCTGCATATGTCTATTCTCCAGGCCAAAGGATGCCATTCGAGCCCTGAAGAAGCGGCTCAACGGGAACCGGAACTACCGAGAGGTGATGCTGGCGCTGACGGTGAGTGCCCCCCTGCCCTCCCCCAGGGCGGGAGAACGTCCGGGAGCCGCAGCTGGGGGACAGCCTGGAGTGAGCGCTGCTAGGGGTAGCTGTGCCTCCTGCTGCCGCCCCAGTGTGTCCACCCTTTGAGACGGGTGAGCCAGCAGGTACGCGGCACGGGCAGTGTTGTCCGGTGCAGAAGCCCAGAGCAGAGAAGCCACAGGCCTGGGCGTGGGTCCCCGGGGGCCAGCAGCCTGCTGTGAGGCACTGAGGCCAGCTGCTTCTCTAGGGGTCAGCTTCCTCCTTGTAAAAGTGCCAACTTCCACCGAGCACCTGCCCGAGACTAGGCTAGCTCTTCAGATGTTAACTCAAATGCTTCCAGAAACCTTCCTAAATGGGTTTCATCGTCCGCTTTTACGGATGCAGAAACTGAGGCTCGGAGAGGCCCAGAAGTTTGCCCAGACTTCACAGCTAGTGAGGTGCCAACTGGATCATGGGATAAAAACTGAACATCGCCGCAGAGGTTCTAGGGAAAGTCAGCAAGTGACTCCTTTCAGGAAGGAACAGACCAGGTTTTTGCCCGTCTTTCAGATGTCAGAAAATTAAAAGGGACAACTTCAGGTATTATTTCTGTCTTGAAAGCTAACATTTTTTCAAATGTGGCAAAAACCAGGCCACAACATGTTGCTCTAATAGAAACTGTAACAGGTCAGCGTGTGGACCTCCCTGTAGGGTTGAGTAGTGGGTTGTTTATCCAAAACAGCCATAACATGTTCCTTTTAAAGCAGAGAAACTGTTTGGATTTCTTGCCCAAGTGAAAACCCAAGACTTATTAGAGTTCTCTGCCAGGGAATTGGCGTTTGAATAATGAGAAAAAGACCAGTTGAGAAACAGGGAGTTGAAAGCTTTTGTTTTTTCCTCAGAATTTCAACTGCAGCTTTCACTAAACCCACAGTGATGCCCAAAATGAACTGTTTTCAGAAACAGAAATCACCAGGGACAGGCAAAACTCACGAACTCTTAGCACGCAGGCCATTTTCCTGGCATCTAAACACCTCCCACTCCATGCCCAGCATCGTGGTAGCTGCCTGGGATGGAGATCTCTCCACCGTGGGCCCTGCCATTCCTTCCTTCCTGTAGTAGAGCATGAGGGCCACCATTTAGTGTTTCCTTAAGTCTTACATTTAAGTCTTTAGACCGTTTCAAATTAATTTTTGTGACTGGTGTAAGTTAGAGGTCCAGTTTCATTCTTCTGCATGTGAATATCTAGTTTTCCCAACATCATTTATTGAAGAGACTGTCCTTTCCCCGTTGAGTATTCTTGGCTCCCTTGTCAAATGTTAGTTGACAGTATATGTGAGGGTTTATTTCTGGGCTCTCAGGTCTGTTCCATTGGTCTGTGTGTCTATTTTTATGCTAATACCACACTGTTTTGCTTACTATAGCTTTATAATATAGTTTGAAATCAGGAAGTGTGATGTCTCCCACTGTGGTCTTCTTTCTCAGGATTGTTTTGGCTGTTCAGGGTCGTTTATGGTTCCATATGAATTTTAGGATTGTTTTTTTGTTTCTGTGAAATCTGTAGATGGCTTTGGGTACTGTGGACATTTTAACAGTATTAATTCTTCTGATCCGAGAACATGGGATACCTTTCCATTTACTTGTGTCTTTACTTTCTCTTACCAATGTCTTGTAATTTTCAGGGCACAGATCCTTCACCTCCTTGGTTAGATTTATTCCTAAGTATTTATTTATTTTGATGTGGTCAGGCCTTTGCTGCAAATCCCGTAATGCCTTTGGGAGATTTGTGAAAGGTGCAGACCCATCTTTCGTCCGCTGGAGGCCCAGCCTGGCACACACTGCCTGGGCTCACGTCTGCTCTCGTGGCTTCTCTGTCTTGTCCTTGAACTAACCCTGTTCGTCCATCACAGTCCTCCTGCTTCCTGAGGGCCTTTTAACTTCATATCTGCCCCCACCAAGGTTGTCAGGATGTACCCCAAATAGGAGTTGGTCAGAGGTCTGGGGCTTCCTGCTCAGTCATCAGTGCGGCTCTGACTGCTTGGAGGCGCTGTTTGCCTACTCCGCGGGCCTTAGCTGCATTCAGGAAAGTTCCCACCGTGTTTCAGGACCAACAACCCACAGCGACAGATTTGCCTTTTTGGTAGAGCAGCCTGCAGTGGGCTTGCCAGCCGGGAGCACTTCCACAGCTCCTGCTCTGCCGGGCGGCCCCACCGCCTCTGTCCAGGGCATTTTAAGGACCGAATGAGGGAACGAGAGCGTGGCAGTGGTTGCCTGTTGTCTGAGGCACTCACTGATCTTGGAGGAGGGTGGCCCTGTGCCTCAGGGCGGGCGGAGGCTCAGAGGAGGCTGCAGGGGATCCTGTCCTGCTTCTGGCCTGACCAGCAATTTGTACCTACACCACTTTCTTCACCTTCTAAGCCTTTTAACTCTGGGAAAAAAAGGGGATAACAGCCTCCACTTAAAAAGGGTGAATGAGTTGTGAGGATGGAGTGAAATGACATACAACATGAAAGGGTCTCCCCTGGGTCAGCCATGCAGTCACATTCCTAACATCAGTGTTAGGAACTTTCTCCATGACCAAGCTTTGTCCAGGGAAAGCCCCGTTGTCCGACCCTAGCCCCGGGGAGTGGCTGCCTGGGGTCACCAGTGGTCAGTTAGTTTAGGCGAATGAGGACAAGCAAGGCGGCCAGCAGTGTCCCCTGATGCTGGTGACGTCCTTCCGTGGAGGCAGTCCCCACCAGCCAGCTGTGGCCTGGGTGCCGGCGTGGGAGGGGCCGGGTCATCGTCCGGGTCAGGGGGTTTCCAGAGAGCGAAGGGGTCCGGAGAGCTGCCTGCGAGGCTAGAGGGACCCTCCAGTGGGTGCTGTGAGCTCAAGGCCCCTCGCTCGTGCGGTGGGGGCCCAGGACAGTAACCCTGTGACACATCCTCCTGCACTGGCCCGCCAGGCAGGTCTGCGCTTCAGACACGCTCACCCTAACTGCAGTCCTGCAGCAGGGCACTCGCGCCCACTTTGCAGGCAGGGAAGCCGAGCTCAGACAGACTGGCCCTGAAAGTGGACCTGAGATTCAAGCCCGCGCTGGCCATTGCTCAGAGCCCACAAGCGCTGCGCTCTTCTAGTGGCCGAGGCCTGTGTAACTTACTTTTCCGGACGAGGAAGGAGGGGCAGAGTTGATTCGAATGTGGCCAAGGCCACAAACCGCATATGGGGGTGAGAGACCTGGGTCACGGCCGGTCTCAGTTGTGGAAGCAGGGTTGTGCGGCCGTGTGGGGCATTCGCCTCTTCACGACCAGGTCCAGTAACTCACCAGCAGCGCAGGCTGCTCCAGTGGGCTCCGCCCGGGAGGGCCCGCATCCACCGGCTGTTGCCACCAGCCCAGAGGCTCGTTTCCAGGGATGCTTGGTCGTTTTGACCCCGCTGAGACCCCAGTACCCTTCTCGTGCGGATCCGGTGCCGCCCGACTGCTGTGCAGGCCCAGAGACCCCAGCCAGCAAGGGGCCACCTGTGTCCTGCAGAAGGGTTTGCCTCTGGAGGAGCCCATCGGCAGGATGGTCGGCAGTGGGGAGAGGGGGCCGCGTTTCCTTGGCCCCTGGGGGTGACCTCTGTTTCCATCCCGCCCGCATCAGGTGCTGGAGACGTGCGTGAAGAACTGTGGCCACCGCTTCCACGTCCTCGTGGCCAACCGGGATTTCATTGACGGCGTCCTGGTCAAAATCATCTCTCCCAAGAGCAACCCCCCAACCATCGTGCAGGACAAGGTGCTGGCTCTCATCCAGGTGGGTCGGCGGGGAGAGAGGAAGGCGGGGCCTCCCAGCAGCAAGTCCTCACGCTTCCCCATCATTTGGAGGAAAGGATGGGTGCTTCTGGGTTTAAATATTGGTTGAGAAACACTTGTTTTTTACCCTCATCCCGCTGAGATGACACCCTCAGCGGTGGCTCTCCTGGCCGTTGCTGGCTGTGTCCGGGTGCCTGGCCCTCGGCTGCCCGTGGGGGACAGGCCTGGAGCCTAACGGAGCCACGTGCCGGGTCCACGTGCCACAGGGCGGGGCCAACTCTGGGGTCGTGGGGGTGGTGTTCAGGATTCACTGAGGACGTGACAATTCTGTTGAACCCTGAGGGGTGACAAGCTGGGTGGAAAGGTCAGAGTGCAAGGGGTATGGCAGGTAGAGAGCAGTGTGTGCAAAGGCCTGGAGCATCGAGAGCACAGGTGACACTTTGGGACGTGTTCGTTATTCATTGTCCGGTAACAAATTAGCCCAGACTTAGCAGCTTAGAGCAACAGACGTTTATTGCCTCCTGATTTCTGTGGGGCAGGGCTTCGGGGACAGCTTAGCTGGGCGGTTCTCGGGAGGGTGCCGTCCGGGTGTCGGCCAGGGCCACCTCCTCCGAAGGCTCGGCTGGGGCTGGAGGAGCTGCCTCCAGGCTGCTCCCACGCGGCGCCCCCGCCAGCGGCCCCCCCCCCCCCCCCGCCTGCAGCAGGTGTCCTAGTGTCCCACGTCCTCGCCATCGTCTTCCTCATAGCCCGTCTGACGGGTGCACAGAGGTTTTGCATCCCGTTGGCCTTTTTAAACCCGTCTTGGAAAGAAGGTGATGTTATTTCCATGTTGAATATGCTTTTAAAATGAGAAGTTAAGGTCTGATGGTCCCCTGGGAGGGCGAGGGCTGCAGCTTTTCTGAAGTCTCCAGCACCTGTGTCCCCACAGGCACGGGAGATTTCAGAAAGTCTCTCTTTGCACGGCCCCCTCGCTCCCCACCCACCGTCCCTCTGACACCTTCCTAGAACGCCGATCCCAGGCATCGTGGTCCCAGGGTGGCCCACAGAGCTGGCGTTTCCAGTGCACGTTTGCCACCGTCTGGTCCGCTGTGAAGTCAGGATGCCCGTCCCTCCCCGCTCCCCTCCACCCCTAATCCCTCCATTCAGCCAGGCAGCCGTGTCCTCTGGCTGCCCTCCTGCCACCCCACCTCTCTGGGCCACACGGAAAGACACCCCCTCGGGCTCGTGTGCTCAAGGGACCCTGCCCTTCAGGAGGATAGCGTGCCAGATGCAGCAGGCCCTTCTGGAAGGGACAGGGCTCCCGGTGGCCCGGGAGGAGGGGGCCTGTCCAGAGGGCGGGCCTCCCGTGACGTCCCCTTTGTGGGACATCCCCCCGCTCTACGCCACCCTCAGCCTCTTCCTGGGGTTGTTCCAGAACAGAAAGGACGTGGTTCTGGTGGAGGAACCTCATCCCTGCCTCCCGCACTCCCCCCAGAGTAGTGTCTAAAAATTCTCTTTCTTTCCACTGAAGAGGGGAGCTGATGGCGGGGGGTGGGAGGGGCAGGGGGAGCCGGGGGGGGGCTGTGTTCTCAGGAGGTGTCAGGGAGCCGGTGGCCGGGCTTGCAGTAGATTCTGTGGATGGGCAGCTCCCGAAACCCTGTCCCTGTGAGTGAGAACCCCAGGAGCACGAGCAGGACGGCACAGCAGCTTCCTTTTGTCCAGGGAACGGAACCCATTGTTTAAATCAGCAATTGTTTATTGATCTGAAATTGGATGATTTAAAACTTTGTCGAGTGCTTCCCTGGCGGCGCAGCAGTTGAGAGTCCGCCTGCCGATGCAGGGCACGTGGGTTCGTGCCCCGGTCTGGGAGGATCCCACATGCCGCGGAGCGGCTGGGCCCATGAGCCATGGCCGCTGGGCCTGCGCATCCGGAGCCTGTGTGTCCGGAGCCTGTGCTCCGCAGCGGGAGAGACCACAGCAGTGAGAGGCTTGAGGGGTCTGGAGCAAATGGCTCATGTTTGCATAAGGTTTTAGTCCTTTCTTTGGTGTGCGACCCAGGGGAAAGGAGATCGGAACTCCCTCTGGGCCTTCCAACCCCTGACACGTGGGCACGGGTGGGCGGGGCAGGGCGTAGGACAGTGAGCGGGCGCTGTGATGCTGACCCACAGCTCCCAGGACAGGCCTTCTGCTCTGACAGCAACCGCCCTGCCGCTCCCTGGCTTCTTGTGGGGAAGCAGACCTCCCGAGGCCACAGCCCCTGAGGCAGGGTCATGATTCTCAGCGGGGCCAGCTGTCTAGAGGGGCTCCTGCGCTGTCACCGTCACCTCAGTCCGCTGGCCGCCTGCGTGGCCATGCTCCCCTGTCCCTGCAGCAGGAATCTTCGCATCGGTGAGGCCATGTTCGCTCTGACTTGACAAATGCTGTCTGACTGCCTTCTCTGTGCCCCCGGGAGACTCGGCAGCTGGGGGGCACAGGTGTGGGCACCGGCCCGGAAGGTGCCCAAGGCACACGGCATCTCCCGCCCTGTGCTTCCCCCCAAGGTGCTGGCATCAGGGGTGTGGTCAGTAGAGAGCACTGCCGTGGACACACACTCTGCTAGCAGCCCCGCACCCAGACTGCACAGGGGTCCCGCGCAGGACGGGGGTGATTAGCCGGGACTGCTTGGCTGCTTAGATAGCAGATGCCAACCCCAGCTGCCTGGGCAAAGAGCAGAGCTGGTCATGGCAAGGCTACCCAGAGCCCCGGGGTGACGGCCAGGGAGGGGACAGACCTTCTCCTGAGTGTCCGCGCCGAGCAGTGCTGGTCATGACAAGGCAGGCTACCCAGAACCCCGGGGTGACAGCCAGGGAGGGGACAGACCTCCTGAGTGTCCGCGCCGAGCAGTGCTGGTCATGACAAGGCAGGCTACCCAGAACCCCGGGGTGACGGCCAGGGAGGGGACAGACCTTCTGAGTGTCCGCGCCGTCCCAGCAGGCAGGCTCTCCCTGCTCCCTGGTCCGGGCTGGCATGTGGGTGCGACCCAGGGCCCACATCTACCCATAGAGCAGCCCAGCCCTCCGAGGGCCCAGGGCCAGGCTCCTGAAGCAGGAGGCCGTAGCTGCTCAGCTGGGCACGTGTACCCCCTGCGGGGCCGTCCATGGGGCCTGCTGATCGCTGCTGGACAGGTGCCCCAAGAAGTGTCCGCCGACTGGAGAGAACAGTCGTGGTCTTCTTATGTCTGTCTGCTGGGGGTGGAAGGCAGGATAAGTTAAAAGGGCTCCCCTGGAGCTGTTGTCTTTCTGCAACAACGAAGGCCGGAGGCAGCTCCAGGAGGAGCTGACTGCCGCCTGCTTCTCCCCGCCTCCCCGTGGGCAGTGAAACGCGCCCCCCACCAGCGTCCAGGAGGAAGTGTGACCACGAGGGGCTGTCCTGACGTGGGCGTTAAGTCCCTACGTGTGCAGGTTGGATGAGCAGGCCCTGGGAGGCCAGGCTCACGGCAGGGTTTGTGGTCAGTGAGATGCAGCAGCCAAACTGAACGAGGCTTTTTGGAAACTGCCCTCTTGGTCAGAGATGGGGGGAAGCAGCTGGGCCCTGTGGCAGTGACAGAGCCGCAGGCAGGACGGCGTTCCTCGTCCTCTGGGCCCCTCTTGGGGGCTGCCCTTTGGAGGAACTTCCTTTTTTGATACCTTCTATAACTTCCAAAGAACAGAATTTAAAGATAAATTTTGACAGTTCCTTGAATCAGAGACGAGCGGCAGCCTTTTGAAATATGTGTTCCTTCCTCCCCGTGTTGTGTCTTACATAACGGAAGCTAGTGGCCGAGCTTCCCAGCGGACTGTCGCACACGGGCGCCTGGTGCCAGCGCTGTGAGTAGCGCGGGTGCACCTGCCCCGGCCGCAGTCACCTCGGCCGTCGGATGGGCGGCCAGGCAGTGTGGACTCCGGCTCCCTGACCTACTAGGGTCAGCCTGGACTTTCATGCGCGGAGCGTGGAGGCCACGCCGCTGTGCCCGCTGTGCCTGCGGGCGCGGCCTCTCCAGCCGCACGTTGCCAGGCACATCTCCTGGGCTCAGCCCATGCTTCGGTGTGGTCGCTCCGTCTCCGCTCTAGGCTGTGCCCCACGCTGGACTGAGTTCTGTGCTTTGCTTTCATTCGTGCTCAGCCTGGTGGCACTGGCAGAAGGAGCAGGGTGGCTGGGCCGCAGCCCTGAGCGCCCCGTCGCCCCTAACAGGCCCCCTCCTCCCCTCCAGGCGTGGGCCGACGCCTTCCGGAGCAGCCCTGACCTCACGGGCGTCGTGCACGCTTACGAAGAGCTGAAGAGGAAGGGCATGGAGTTCCCCATGGCCGACCTGGACGCGCTGTCCCCCATACACACACCCCAGCGGGTGAGCCTCGGCCGCGTCCCCAAGGGCCTGTTGCAGGGACAGCCTCTGAATTATGCAGCTTGTCACCAGCCTCCTTAGGGCTCCAGGGCGTTTCTTGTTGATAACGAGTGGGTGCGGGAGAGAGACGGCTGGTGGCTGGTGGCTCAGGGACCCCCCCACCCGCCCCAGGTGCGGGAGAGAGACGGCTGGTGGCTGGTGGCTCAGGGACCCCCCACCCGCCCTGGTTTTCACCCCAACTGTGGGAGAAGGTGACAAAGGAGCCGTGTGGACGCTGTCATGGAGATGGCCGCTCAGGTGGAGCCATCCTGGGAGGGGCGCGGCACCTGCTCTCCCGAGCCCAGGCGTCTGGTGTGGGGACCGCGTCTCCCAGGGCGGCCGGAGGAGCCCCACCTCCACATCGGCAACGCCGAGGGGCTGGCGAGGTCCCTGTTCATGGGTTTTTGAACTGGACAAGTCACATGGATCTAAAATTTACTTTGGGCTATGAGTGGTCACCCTTGACTCCCGCCAGCCTTGGGATGCAAAGCCCCGGGAGGGCCCGCTGAGGGCAGCTCCCACATGCTAGCAGCTTCAGGAGGGAAGGTGCCCAGGCAACGCCATCCTTCCTTTTCGGGGGCAGCCAGGCCCTCTTCTGCCCCGGGAGAGCCCCGGGAGGCTCAGGATCTGGGAGAGGCACCCACCCCAGCTCCCTCTGCCACGGCCCCGTTTGTCCATCTCTGAGGGACGGTGCCGTGCAGGCCTCCCGCATGGGCACGGCTCACGTTCAAGGGGTCACGAGGGGCCCAGAGGGAAGCACGAGGACTTGGGCTTTCCTAGCGTTTCTCTCACATGATCCCTCCAAGCCACTTGCTGCACTTTGTGTAGTAAACCTGTTTTATTCTTCGAATCATGACGCAGAGCAGCGTGGCGGTTCCTGTAGTTACAGAGAACGTTCAGTAAATTGCATAATTACTGTTTCTATTAGTCCGCTTGTAAAGGCCAAAAAGTAACCTTCTGGTGCCAAACGGGGGCTCCTGATTAGAAAACTTACCAGCAGGCCCTCCCCTCCGATCCCGAGGTGGTCCTGACGGTGGGAGGGTGGCCAGAGCCCGCACAGGCTGCGCTGGGGGCTGCCTCTGTGGCCCGCCTCGGTGTCTGTGAGGTTCTTGGAGGGAGGAGGGGTGGGGGGGCCCAGGCGGCCCAGGCGGACAGCAGGCTTTGTCGTTGCCGTGCAGAGCGTCCCGGAGGTGGACCCAGCCACCAGCATGCCCAAGTCCCAGTCGCAGCTGCAGCCGAGGACGAGCAGCGGCTCCTCCTTGGTGCCGCAGGCCCCGGCTCTGAGCGCTGCGGGCCCCATCACGGCCAATTCAGAGCAGGTACGTGCACGCTTAGGGGCCACAGGCCAGCCTGCCGCTGCCCTTGGTCTCCCAGGAGACAGAGGAGGCCTCCCCAGACGGGCCCTGTGAAGGGTGTCGGCGACACGGGTGCAAGTGCCCGGCCCTCCTGAGGGCGCGCTGTCCAGGGCGGTGGTCACTCGAGGTGGGAGGTGAGGGGCTCCGGGCACAGCAGGTGGGTGGTTTGGAGGACTGGGCGGGGGCGGGGCTGGCAAGAATCACAGCAGGAGGTGAGGCCAAAAGCCCGGGAGCCAGCGGAGTTGTGAAGGGCCTCGGGCGTCCACAGAGAGGTTTAGACTTATCCTGAGAGAAGGCAGCCTGGGCCAGGGCGGAGCCTGCAGGAAGGACCAAGTCCTGCTGCGTCCCGAGCAACGCCCAGTCTCCCCGAGTTATTTCCTGCGGAGCTAATGCTGCCTCAATGCCAGCCTGGATTCTTTTGGAGGAGTCTGGAGACGAGTCCTTAGACGAATCTATAGAACTTCCATTAGTTAAAAAGTGAGGATTGGTCAGACTTGAAAGAAAATCCATCCACTGTTTCTGTTTTTTAAATTCTCATTTACTATTTGCGACAGTTTCATTATTATGGAACCTCATTTAAACAGAGGGCTCAAGCGACTGTGTCCGGTTAGCGGAGTGTGCGCACATTTCTGCTCTGTGGGCCCCGAGGATGGGGCGGCCGGGCAGGTGGTGGGCTGGGATCGGACAGGCCTGGGCTCAGCCCGCTGCTCCTGGTGAGGCTTCAGCCGGGTCGCTTAACCTCGGTCTCCTGTCAGTAGACCGGGCGGCAGTCCTTCTCTCCTGCCCACCGGGCGTCATGGGCTGGCTGGGCAGTGGCAGGAAGCCCCCTGGGATCCCCAGAGCAGGGAGGAGGTGGAGGCCGCAGCTGAAACTACCGCTGCCCCTCCTGGGCCCCCGCCACAGCCGGCACCAGGCCTCCCAGGTGGCCCTGGGAAGAGGGAAGGCAGACGCGTTTGCAGTTGGACGGCCACCGAGACCCTCCCCTGATTGGCCATCTGCGCCCGGGGGGAGCTCGGGAGCGGTTGGAAGGAGGGTCTGGGATGGGCGAGGGGACATGGGCAGGACGAGAGGGGGCTGAATGCGGTGAAGAGAGACAGCAGACCCGACTGGGCAGTGCGGGGTGTGCCCCTGGATGGCCACGGCTGGCCTGTGAGGTCACCTTTGCACAGGTGAGGACACAGGCTCAGAGAGCTGTCCCTGCTGTGGGAGAGGCAGCCCGGGTCCCGGCTCTGGGGAGCTCTGTGGAGCTGGCAGTGGGGACAGGCACCTCTGGATGGGGAGCCGGTGGGGAAGGCACGGTTCAGAGGTCACTGTGCTTGGAGCCTCGATTCCGGGCCAGAGCCTGCAACTGTGAGGTTCCTAGTCGAGGACCCCAGACCTGCTGGGACCTCGGGGGCCACGCTCTCCACCACGTGAAGGAGCAGAAACAGGGCCTGAGAGGCTCACTTCCCCTGCAGGCCCCGCTCGGCCCCCTCCCGCCGCGCTCCAACCCAGCACTGCCCGCGCTTCCTGGGGCTCCCAGCTGCCAGCTGCCGGCGCCCCCCGTGCGCAGATGCAGACGGAGCTGGCCCGCGTCCACCTGGTGCAGGCTCGCTGACCCCGTCCCCACACTTCCCCCGGCCCCCACAGATCGCCAGGCTGCGGAGCGAACTGGACGTCGTTCGGGGAAACACAAAGGTCATGTCCGAGATGCTAACGGAGATGGTTCCTGGGCAGGAGGACTCGTCCGATCTGGAGCTGCTGCAGGTGAGGGCCTCCGGGCCGGGGGTTGGGCAGGATGGGGTTTGGGGCCTGTCCTCTAGAGGGACCGAGTCCGAGGAGGCCCGCGTCCAGCCCACGCATCCCGGAGGCGGTCAGAGGCCAGTCCCAGGTGCTCTCTTCTTTATCCTCCTTAAAAACGTTTTTTCCTCATTGTAAAATGCCAGTTGCAAAATACGTGCCCATTGAAAGAGAAAGGAAGTACAAAGAAGAAAATCGTTTTCTTTAACCCCAGCGTCCGCAGATAAGCACTGTCGGTGTTCTGATGTATTTTCTTTCAGACCTTTTTTCCATGTTTATTTCACGTGGGGTTGAGATGGTATCAGGTGTATGATTTTATGTGTTGCTTTGTTCACCCAACATGACGTCACAAACGTGCAGGGACTGCTAGCTGTTCCTGCTCGTGGGAGCCACTTCTGAGACTTCTGGGGTGAAGCTGAGGGTCCCCGGCCAGGGTGGCCCACGTCCTGGCTCCGGAGGCTCTGTGGCTCACTGGCCACCTGCAGGTCTGGGAGCCAGGCGGAAAGAGCTGGCCTGCAGGGTTCCTACCCCAGGTCCGCCATGCCCAGAGCTGGCGCCCAGCTCTCCTGACACCGTCTCAGAGACTCTGGCATCGGTGGAAAGTGGCAGCGGCCCCGCCCGCAGAAGCAGCACCTCCTGGAGGGTGGAGAGGACGCTGTGAAATGTGAGGGCCAGCGGGGAGCACCCCCACGCCTGCCCCTCGGGGCAGCCGGTCTTGGTCCCCTGAGGGCCACACTGGCTGCTGTCCTTAGGAGGGCATGCTTCCCGGGTGGCCTGGCCCAAGCAGCTGCTTGCCGTGCCCCCTTCCAGCCCCTAAGGGGGTGAGGGTGTGGGTGGGGGAGACCTGCCCAGGGTGTGGGCTGTGGTCCCCGCTCTGGAGGGTCTCACAGCGGGCAGCCTACCTACCTGGGTCCGGGCCCTCCGGCTGCTCTGGACGCCGAGCAACCAGATGCCGCAGCAGCCCAGCTTCAGGTGTGCCATCAGTGCCGCGTCAGCCTCCATCTGCGGTCTGCAGGGTTCTCCCAGGCGTTACCCCAGGCACAGGAGACTGAGATCAGTCCAGGAACGGTGCAGGAACTGAGGGGCCTCTCGAGGCAGCTCTGTGCTGTGTCAGCACCAGAATTCTTGCTGACAGGGGTTTGCAGTGGACAGAGCTGAGTTCCTGGTAGCAGGCGCAGCAGAACAAAGCCAGCCCTGCGGACAGCCAGGGCCAACCAGACAGCACACACCTCTGCGTGTGCGTGTGTGTTTAAACGAGCCCGTCAGCCAAGACAAACAGAACCTGATCTCCTGGCGTCAGCTCAGTTTTCAAAAATAGGTTGCTTCCCATGACGTTTCCCTTCCCTCTGTCTTGTTCCAACTCCAAGCCTGCCGACGTCGCTGCTATCTTATAAGTCAAACAGAGAGGACGGTTCTGGGTGTCAGTGGGAGGCTGTCCTTTCGGCACGAGAGACTCGGGAGCCGGCAGCTCTGTAAGCAGACACGGCCGTCCTGGCCGCTGGCCTCACTCCTCGAGCCAGCCGAGCAGGATCTCCCAGGGGTTGGGGCTGCATGTGGGAAAGTGCTACGGTCTGCTTGGAAAGGGATGGGATCAGACTGTGCCCTGGGACCCCTCACTCGAGCTGGAGGGTGGCCAGATTGCTCAGGGCAGAAGCTACCCAGAGCTCAAAGTGGAAATAAATGCATTTGTCACCAGCCCAAGTGTTCATGCCCACAGAAGCTGCTGCGGATTTGAGTGTAAACTGCTGGGAGGAAATGGGAAGAGGGAAATGGGAGGTGTCGGCGAGGGCGCGCCGCTGCAGCCGACCAGCATCCTGGCCGGCTGCGTCCGTCCGGACGGCTTCCTGTGCTTCGCACAGGACTTGCAGGTGTGGCCTCACCCGCGGCTCGCAGCGTGGCAGGAACTCAGGCAGCGTGGGCGAGGGGAGGCGGGACCCCGGAGGGAGCACAGCAGCGTCCCCCTCTGGGCTGGGAGAGACCTGGGAGGCGGCTTGTCCAGCCCCACCCTGTGCTGATTCCCCATGCCGGCAGCATGCCTGGTGCTGCCTTGTTTCTGAACATCCTCGGCGACAGGCTGGGGAGGCACTTCCGCCTCCAAACACATGACCTGGATAGACTTTGGGAAGCAGCACGACAGGGCAGGAAGAGCTGCGGCCTAGGGATCCCCGGCTTCACTCTGGGCCTGGCCGCTGATGAGCCAGGTGACTTAGGGCCTGGAGTAATCTCCCCCCGTTGGCCGGCTGGGAAGCGGCTGATTGAAGCCCGTCCACACCGTGCCTGCAGCCCCGGTCTGTCTGCTCCACCCGCTGGAGCAGACACAAGTTCCTCCCTCACGTAGCAGGTCCTTCCATGCTTGCAGGCTGTCGGCCGCCCTCCCTCGGGTGGCCCGGTGGCTCTGAGCAGGGGGCAGCGCTGGGGAACCTGCCGCCTCCGTCTCCCTCCCTCACGGGCTGTCCAGCCACGTCTTCCCTGTCCTGAGACTCTACATCTCTGTCTGCTGGACCTTATGCCCTTGGCTGCGCCTGGGAGTCCGGCCTTGGGAATCTCTAAAGATCCCGATGCCGGCAGCCGTGCCCCCACCGCCCCCAGATCAGCCTCTCCAGCTCTGTCTGCAGTTAGTGATAACGCGTGATTAATCCAGTGACGCCCAGGATGGGCATCCCTCACGGCCATCCCTCAGCTGACGAAGGAGGCCCATCCCACATTGTGTCTTCAAGTAGCAGATGGTTTATCCCCTCTCGCTTCTTGCCTCTCATTTCAACAAAAACCAGGGGGGCCAGGACCATCTTCTCTAGAGAAATCTAGTTTATTCTATGTGTTCAGCTTCATTATTTCCCCCTTTCTCTTCAACAAAGACTGTGTCTCCCTCCTGTCTCCTTTGCAGCTGTAGAAAGCAGATCTTCAGGGCCTTATTCCCTGTGGGTTCAGAGGAGACCCAGAAGATGATTAAAAGATGGTTTTGCAAGGTGGGGAGGAAAATGTCCCTTGAAGAAAAGATACAGGCATTGGGATGAATTAGACAGAAAAGGGACATTTTACAAAGCCTTCTGGTGGATGGAGGGCTTTTGCACCAAGAGCAGTGACCAGCCGCCCTCCCTTCTGTTGAGAACCAGACCCCAGAGGCCAGAATGAGACCGTCTGCGTTTAGGAAGTTCCTGTCCCAGCTGTTGCCAGGCGGGAAGGGCAAGCCGGGCAGGCTCTGGCTGTCTGTGGCTCAGGACCAGGAGAAGGTGCCTGTCCGGGTGGTTTGGAGGCAGGTAGGGTCTGCCTGCTGGTGACGGCGTGGAGGGCCCGCAGGCAGCCAGCGGGTGTCTGTGGTGGCACAGATCTTCATGCTCTGGTCCTCCTCTCCCGTGCAATCTCGTCTCGTTTCTTCCTGTTTAATTTTTTTAAGACAGTAACTTAAAAGGTTGAAGCAAGGAAGTGAAACTTTCTCTCTGCAGAGACCCCTGGAGACCCCTCATCCGGGCCGTGTTTAGGCAAAGCTCCGTGGGGGGTCCCTGGGTGCCAACCCAGGCGTAGAGCACGCGAGGCCCTGCCAGCGGGTGGGGGATGTCCTGCCCGCCTCTGCCCCAGCTGAAGGCCACGGGAGCCAGACCCCAGTGCACGGCCTCGGGTCTCATCCTTCCTCCAGGCGAGGCCCCAGAAACCACCTAGCGCTTCCCAAACGTTCTGCAAAGTGATGGAACACCTCCTCCACGAGTGAAACTCTACAGAGGCCTATCAGTGTCCGAACAGATGAGAGCATAGCCACCCTGGCTGCCGTGGTGGTGCCCGGCGCCCCCATCCCACCCTAGGAGGGCCAAGCCCAGGGCGCTGGACCCGCAGACAGCGGGTGGAGCCCAGGGCGCTGGACCCTCGGACAGCGGGTGGAGCCCAGGGCGCTGGACCCCCGGACAGCGGGTGGAGCCCAGGGCGCTGGACCCCCGGACAGCGGGTGGAGCCCAGGGCGCTGGACCCCCGGACAGCAGGTGGAGCCCAGGGCGCTGGACCCCCGGACAGCGGGTGGTCAGGGCTGCTTGCTGCTGCCTTGGCCGCCACACCCGGCAGGGACTGGGCTCTGGGGGGAGATTGAATCCAGCCCTGGCCTCTCCCTGCGGGTGCTACTGGTGCTTCGGGCGTGTGTGCCAGGTGCTTGAGATGCTCCCTGCAGCCTACTGAGGGCTGGCGGCGCCTCCGTGAAGCCTCCTCTGGGGGGGTTCGCCCTCTGGGGTGGTTGGGAGCCAGTCTGCACCTACTGGAGGTGAAGGGGAGCCCAGGGCGCTCTAGGCAGTCTGGGGCGGCAGTGCGGGCTCAGGGCGTGTTCATAGCGCACAGGGAGTCTTGGCGGGCGAGATGCACGATGATACACAGAGGCTGGGGCGTCCTGTCCCAAGTGGTAGAGTGGCGTCTGGCACGGTCTGTTGAAGAGAACAAGCAACTGCAGAGAATCACGTTTTTAGATTTTCCAGACGGTTTGTGCAAACCCGTGCTCTGCGCACAGCAGAGTGTGCGCTAGGACGCTTGTCCATCAAGAGGCGCCGCCTGGTGGGCGGGGCGGGGTCCACCTGGCCTCCCGCACACGCCCGGCTTTGTGGACAAGCCTGGGCCCGTGTAGCCTTACGAACTGGCACATGTATTTGCAAAGCAAGTAGAGTGTGAACAAGGGGCACCCGCGGTAGCCAGACCTGTGTCCGCAGGAGCTGCACAGGACCTGCCGCGCCATGCAGCAGCGCGTTGTGGAGCTCATCTCCCGCGTGTGCAACGAGGAGGTCACCGAGGAGCTGCTGCACGTCAACGATGACCTCAACAACGTCTTCCTCCGATACGAGAGGTGGGAGCCGGTGCGGGGGTGGGGGTTGGGGCGTGCAGAGTAGAGGCGGAAAATACTCCTCGGAGATGCTGACCTGTTCCCATGACGGGGAAGTGCTTCTTGTTCTCCTGGGAGCCAGCAGCAGGAACGTGCCGCAGAGTCAGGCGCTGCCCTTCATGAGCCTCGGGCTGGCCCCTGTCACCCCAGCCCAGGAGGGAGGATGGGGCTCGGGGACCCTGCGCTCCTGCACCTGCTCCTTTGAAGATCCTCTGAATCTGAAAAGGATTAAGGGGGAGAAATCTCTATCAGGGAAAAAAAGATTTCCTCTTGCCCATTTTTAAAAAAAGAGAAAGAGAGATTTTCCCTTCCTTTGCCACCGCCAGCATGTGTGGAGCGCGGAAGCAGGCAGGTGTGAGTGCTGGGAGAGACACGCATTTCCGTTCTTCCAAATCATTTTCGGGTTTGAGGTGACAAACGTGCATATTCTTTTGCCTTCCCAGAGCCGTCCCTCAGGGAGAAAGGTGAGTGATCCAGGCAGTGCTCAGCAAGCAGGGAAGTGGCGAGCGGGCTCCCATCCGTGGCTCTGACGGGGCTGCCCCAGAAAGCGCCTTGGCCTGGCCAGCCTTCTGCTCCTAAGGATGAGGCCTGGGCCCCGGGCCGCTGACTCGTGGCCTGATGGCCTGGCATCACGCAGGGTCCGGGTGACAGATGCTCGCGTCTTGGCCTTGGAGGGTGATTTTGCTGGGGTTGCCACAGCTCTGGGCTGTGTCTCAGCTTTGACCACGGTGGCAGCGGTGGGTGGCCCTGTGTCCACCCGACAGATGACGAGCCCTCCACAGGAGGAATGGGGGCCCGTCTGGGGCCCCCTGTGCCACGGGAGCGCAGGAACAGAGCCGGGGGCCTCAACTCCCGGCCCCAGAGCCCCGGGTTCCTGCCCTGCGGTGCCAGGGTCTCCACTGTAAACAGGCTGAGCTTTTCACTTGTTAAACCCGTCTCAGCCCTTTCTGGCACAGGGTGACAGCGATCCAGAGGCAAAGCCCGGGGCCGGCAGCCCTGAGGTGCCCTTCCGGCCAGAGAGCCTTTGCTAAGGCTGATGGTCAGCAAGGGCGTGGGAAGGTGCTCCCGCAGGAGAACCTCAGGGGGGGTCATATTTCTGTCCTTGTCGACCACTGAGGATAAACTGCGTCCCACGGGTGGCCTGACCAGTTGTCCCCCCGGGGATCCCTGCTCACCAGGGGCTGACCCCAGCACATGGGGAGAACAGTGTGGAGCAGGGAATCTCAGCAGATCCCCAGCTGGAGAGGTCTCTTGGCGGCCTCTTAGCCTGTGGCGTCAGGGGCTGCCATGCTGGTCCCCACCTGATAGAGAATGACCTGGGTGCTGGAGAGGAGAGTCTGTCCTCGGCCAGGCTGCGGCCAGCAGGCGGGGGCCCTGGCTCACCGACCCTCCCGCAGCTGCTGGGGCCTGTGCCTGCCCTCCTGCTCCCCAGGCCTGGCCCTGGGCCCCACCCCTTCCCCTAGCAAGTTAGCCCTTCCGCTCGTCACTCCGCCACAGAGCTGTCCAACAGGGAGGGGCTGCTGTTCTCCTCTGGATCTGGGGCGCCCCCAGGGAAGGTGGCTGGCCCTGGGGGTGCTTATGATGGCCTCCTGCATGCGCTAGCCCGCACCTGCAGTGCCCTTGGGGAGGCTGGGAGGCTGATCCCCACTCGGGGGAGCCCCATGCAGCAGCAGGAAGGGCGAAGTTGTGTGTTGGGGGTTGTCCACTCCCTGGCCCCCCAAATGGGCCCGGTGGTTCTCCTTCCCCAGAGCCTGGGTCTCTGCTGGCCTCCCGGCCCACGGGCCCCGGGAGCTTCCCAGGCCAGTGGGCTTCGCGATGCCGTGTCCCGGGCACTCCCTCTCCTTACTCCACTTTCCTTTCCCCATTAGGTTTGAACGATACAGGTCAGGCCGATCCGTTCAAAATGCCAGTAATGGAGTGAGTATTCCTTCAGAATTCTCGCCTTTCTGGAGGCCGGGAAACCTGGGGTCTCCTGGGGTTAAAATATCCGGGCGATGGGAGAGCAAGCTCTGGTGGGTGGGCTCTGAGGAGGTGCCGGCAGGGCACATCCCTGGCGGGAGGGGGCAAAGAAGCCCCTGGGACCTCGCTGTCCCTTAGATGGGGGAGGGGCAGGGGGTAACTCACAACAGCCCACCCGGGACCCTGGGTGGTGCCTGCCAGCTTTCCCCTCGGGGCCGAGCACATGGGCCGGGGCTCAGCCCACCTCCTGCCCAGCAGGTGCTGAGCGAAGTGACAGAGGACAACCTCATCGACCTGGGCCCGGGGTCTCCAGCCGTGGTGAGCCCGACCGTGGGGGGCACGGTGCCCCCGTCTTCCCTCTCCTCCCAGCTTGCGGGCTTGGGTGAGTGTCCCGGAACTGCCTCCCGCCCCCCCCGCCCCCCGCCAGCCTTGTGGGGGACCCGTGGGACAGCGTGTGCCTGAGTCCTGCTGTGCCATTTCAGCTGAAGGCTTGTTCCCTAAACTTAGAGTTTGAACCCAGCTTGGAAAGCAGGGGTGCGAGGTGGTCCAAGGGACTGGAAGCTGTTGGCTTTTTGAAGAAAGGTGGCTGCTGTGTTGTACGTGGCTTATTCTCTATGGCTGGAGTGATTTCCTTCTCAACGTCAACCAGGCCAAGGGTGGCAAATAGGTGTCAGCTGCTTGGGTGCTTGGCGCGTGGGCCCAGGAAGGATGCTGAGCCCACGTCGGGGCTTGGAAGAGTCCATGGCTGATCGGTGACGTCTGCCCTGGGCTTGTCAACAGGAAGGGGTTTGCTCTCCTTGAGCTAGTATCAGTGAGAGTGCGCCATCCTCTGAAACCTAAAACAAAAGATGCCATTTTCTCGCAGTTTGTTCGGTTTAATGTGTGTCCGTGACGCTGGATGCCCACCCGGGCTGGATGAGCCCAGTCTGGGACAGAGGAGGTCACAGTGTTACATTACCACTCAGCACGGCCCTCTCAAAATGCCGTCTTCCACCCTGCGCTCCTGTTTCCTTAGTATTTGTCTTTGTACCTTCGTCTCATTTCGGTTGAATCAAGCTTTCACTCAGTGCCCTGGCAGTTGCTGTAGTGGCTTCTCGATCTCTCATGTATCCGTAGCCACTGTTTCTCTTTCTCTGCCTTCAGTCTACCCAGCATGTGGCCACCAGGCTTAATACCTAAAATTCAGATTGGATTCCGCTGCCCCTGCTTTAAAAAGCTCTAGTGTTTCCCCATCGACTCCTTTGCTGGCGTGTGACCTCTTCAGCAGCCTCGTCTCTCCGCCGGCACCCTTCCCGCGTCACCCCCTCTGCCCGCCGCCCAGCCCCCCTCCCGCTCCTGTAGCAGTTTCCGGTCCCCCGCCCATATCTCCACCTAATTCTGTGCTGCTGTCTGTCCGCCTACTCTGTGTACCCCCTTGAGGCCGGGAACCGCGCCAGAGTCACTGTGGTCCAGTCAGGGTCGAGCTCTGGCCGTGCGCGCGCCTACGAAGTACTTGTCACATGAGTGACCTTGGCCTGTGGCCTCTGTGACCGGCTCCCAGGGGCGCCTTGGTGCGGGCAGGAGCCTGCACGGCCCGCCTGCTCGCCGCTCGCCCTCATTCAGGAGCGACTTGGGGGGCTCAGGGGCTGTCCTCGCTCCCTTCTGCCCCCGCAGGACTTCAGCCCGCCAGGTGACTTCTTCCCAAGGTCAGGCCCACATTTGCTGTCGCCCACCCCTCCTCTGTTCTGTTGCACAGACCTGGGCGCGGAGAGCGTCAGTGGCACCCTGAGCTCGCTCCAGCAGTGTCATCCCCGGGACGGCTTTGACATGTTCGCCCAGACCAGAGGGAGCTCCTCGGCTGAGCAGCGCAAGACGTATGTGGGGACCCTCCCGGGGGCTCTCAGACCCTGGCCTGGGCCCGCGGCCAGCACAAAGGGGCCTTTTATTCACTGGGGTTCGGTTGCCGGGACCTGGCAGTAGACACAGCTGTTGAGTGGAGGCCAGCGCCCTGAGCCGGGCGGCCATGCGGGTTCCTGCCACCTGCTCCCCTGCTCTCCCTGCCCCCGCGCTGCTGCTGCCTCAGAAACTTCATCTGTAGGAGGAGCTGGGGGCACGGGGTGGGGCAGGCAGGCACCGAGTTGGTTCCTCGCCCCTGGGGTGCGAGCAGCGTCTTTCCTGACAGCGGCTTTGGCCAAGATGAGCCCTGTGGAATTAGGGGAGTTGATTCCAAAACACACAGCCCCCTGCATCTCCCTGGAACCTGCTTTGAGCTTTCTGTTCAGCCTTTGACCCCCTCCCCCGGGACCCAGCATCTTGATGCATCCAGCTCTTTGAGTCCCGTACTCAGGACTCAGCCGGTTGACCAGAAGCCCAGGGCCCCAGGCACCTTTTAGCTGCTTTCAAAATGGATACAGCAAAAGAAGTCGGGGAGCAGAAGAAGACAACCCCGCAATGAGTGACAGACCCTCACCCCAGACCGGGAGACCACCTTCCTTGTCAGATGCCACTGAGGCTGCTGCTTTTTTATTAATATTATTATTTTATTTATTTATTTATTTAGGCTGTGTTGGGTCTTCGTTGATGTGCGTGGGCTTTCTCTAGTTGCAGCGAGCGGGGGCTACTCTTCGTTGCGGTGCACGGGTTTCTCGTTGCGGTGCTTCTCTTGCTGTGAAGCACGGGCTCTAGGCGCGCAGGCTCAGTAGCTGTGGCTCGCAGGCTCTAGAGCGCAGGCTCAGTAGTTGTGGCGCACGGGCTTAGTTGCTTCACGGCATGTGGGATCTTCCCGGACCAGGACTCGAACCCATGTTCTCTGCATTGGCAGGAGGATTCTTAACCGCTGCGCCAGCAGGGAAGCCAAGGCCGCTGCTTTTAAAATGAGAATTGTGACCCCTTTGCTTGTATCCAGCCTCTCCCTCTAAGCAGTTCCGGGCCCTCTGGCACCCTGTCCTTGAGCTTTGCAGATGCCTCTAGTGTTACTTAACAGAGGGAAATGGAGGTGGTACAGAGTCCCAGACCCAGAGGGAGCGAGTGGCTGGGCTGTGCTTGAACCCAGGCCTCCTGGCTTCAGCTGCGGCCAGACCACGACCTAAAGCCGAGGCCTCTGAGTATTCGTGAGGAAGGTGCCGAAGATGGAGGGTGATTGCAGGTCACCACCCCCCCGTCCCCTGTGACCACTCTGCTTGTGCTGCTTCGTCCCCAGGGCCACCTACGAGGACCCCCAGGCCGTCGGAGTAATTGCTTCTGCGGTAGACGGTCGGAAACAGAACCCCGAAGTGGTAGGTCTCTCGCCCTGTTTTTCTGCCTGGGGGGAAAGCAGGGCCGTCTGGTAAAGCCAGCTGGAGAGTTAGGCAGAGCTGGCGGCGTGGAGGGCAGACTGGGGTGAGCCATGTCAGCTCCTGAGTGCCCCCCACCCGTGGGGACGCCCATATCTGGACACCCAGGAGGAGACAGGCCCAGAGAGGCAGAGATGTGCGGAGGGCACTCCGCGAGCCACCTTGGGCGGGGCTGCACCCCGGTGGGGTCTGATGGGGAGCCTCTGCTGTCCCCCATGGTGGCTCTAAGCTCTCAGGGCGCAGGGCTCCTGTGGCCAGAGAGGGTCTCTCCCCAAAGGTTGCAGTGCCCTGGGGTGGGCGGCTCTCTGACAGAAGGGAAATGGAGGCCTGGGCCTGTCCCTGCAGGCCTGCCGTCAGAAGGTGGCTGGTGGGGCTGGCTTGGGGAGGGGGCTGGAGTGGGGGAGCAGCGCTGAGGGCAGAGGTGCTCGGAGGTGAAGGAGGGGCTTCTGTGATTTCTGGGAGATCGCAGTGCCCGGAAGGAAAAGGTTTGTGCCTCCATGCTTCTCGTGAGGTGGTTCCCTTCTCGCCTGAGAAATGTGTGTGGCCACGAGCGAATGAATGTGTGTGTGTGTGTGGGGGGTGGCGTTGGGGGGACAGTGGCCCCAGAACAGCCGCCCCCTGGCCCGCCCCATCCCGGGCTACAAAGGGGCAGCGCTCATCTGTCCACTGGAGGGGAGCCTGGCTTCCCAAACACCAGCCCTTGGCCTCCCGCAGCCCCTGTCCAAGTGGCCCAGGCAGGCGGCAGTGCTGAGGCCTGGCGTCCCCAAGAAAGCTCATCGCCTGGTCCCCATGTCCCTCCCGGCTCAGCCAGCTTGTTGAGGGCCGTGCGTCCCTCTGCACCAGCCACCAGGGGGCGCAGAAGAGCCACCCAGGCTGCGGCTCTCAGTGCCCCGCCCCCCGCAGAACCCCTGAGGCCGGGACTGTGCCGTGGCCCAGTGGTCCTGTTGCTGAGGACGGCCCCCACCCCAACTCAGGGCACCAGGGAGCCAGTAAGGCCGGCCCATCCTCCTGGCCCAGCTGGCCAGGCCGGCCCGGTCAGCTCTCCACTCTGCCTCCAGGGCCTGCCCCGCCAAGGCCAGGAGTGCCCTTCTGCCACTGCCTCTGCCAGTGCCCGGGGTCCAAGCACAGGAATGCAGCCAGCTCCCTGCCTTTCACCCCGGGTGCCTGGCCTGCCTCCTGTTTTCAACATTTCCACCTGCAGCAGGCAGGCTGCTCCTCGTGTGCCCTGCTCGATGGGGTGATGCAGGGAGCAGGGTTCGTGTGGGCCGTGTGTGTGTGTGTGTGTGTGTGTGTGTGTGTGTGTGTGTGTGCGCGCGCACGCGCCTGTCTGTGGGTGTGTCTTTGTATCTGTGCACACACACTTATATGCATCTTCAGGCCTGTACTTCGGGTCATGGTGTTCCATATCCTAAACAGTGCTGCCCTGGAAATGAAACCTGGGCCATGGGAGAAATTGAGAACACGGTAACGGAGAAAAAACTGTGTAGCCACACCTTCACGGTACAGCCACACCAGTAGTTCTAACTTTAAATACTTTCATCATTTAGAAAAGGCAATATCCCCAAATTCATCATTCACATTAAGAGTTTGGAAAAAGAACGCCACAGGTAACTGAGGAGGAAAAAGATAATGAAAGTAGAGATGATTGTGCAAAAGCTGGTTCTGTGAAGCCACCCCTCAGTGACCCTGAGAGCCTAGGCGGAGGGCAGCCCCGGCCGGCCTTCTGCGGCCCCAGGGGCGTGGGAACAGGGGTTCAAGTGCGTGTTACCCTCTTGGGGTGCCTGTTACTAAACGCCTCTTCTTTTATCCAGGAGGTAAGGGCATGTTTGGGGGGTGGGCCGCTGGGTCCCAGCTCCTCAGGTGACGGGGCACCAGCTCTGACAGTGGCTTTTCTGTTTCCATGACATGTGCTATTGGCTTCTTTACCACGGGTCTTGCTGTGACTTTCCTTTCTGGGACTTTTCTGTCCTCGGCCCAGAAGAGAGGTAAAGGTGGGGACTCTGACCTGGAGCCCATAGACAGCTGGCTCATAGCCCAAGGAATGGTGAGAGGTCACCAGCCGCGCTGAGCCCCTTGTCCCCCCACCACCACCACCCTCGGCGCTTCCCTCTGTCTTCTCGCGGGTGCCCAGTCTTCCCCTCCTGTCTGTCTCCTTAAGCTGCAGACTTCCAGCCCCAGAAACTCCATCTCTGGTTTTCTGTGGAGGTCCGGGCGTTTGCAGGAGTGAGGGGAGGGCCCTTTCCCTCCTTCTACCGTTTCTGGAGCTCTGGGCAGTATTCACTTTTCCAGGATGAGCACAAGTTACTGTGGCCTCTGCTTGGGAGGGGATGTTTCTGAGAGGACAGGCTCAAAGCATCTGACTGGGCAGAGAACGCCGCCCAGCCTGTGAATGTGGCAGTCTAGGCCGATGGGGTTTCGTCCTGTAATTGTTTGTGCCCACTGTGCCCCCGGAAGGATCTGAGACCTCCTAAAGAAACACAAACGCTACTGGAACGGAATAAGAAGATGTGGGGATCATACACGCAGTCAGCCTCAGGAAGTAGGGTGTCCATGGCTCCAAGACCCGGCAGGATCCCTCCTGCCTCGTGATCAGGTGGCCCCGAGTCTGTGCACAGAGAGGTCACTTGCTGCAGGCTGCCTGCGGTGCAGGGACGATTTCACCTCTGAGACCGGGGTCTGTGCATGGTGGAGCCTGAGCGGGAGACCTAGACACACCAGGAGGAAGCCGAACTGACCCCTTGGGGCCGGGCCAGCCTGGGGCCAGGGGAGGGCTCTTCAGGCTGGGCCAGCATGCCCGAGCCTGCGGGCAGCACAGGGTCACCTGCCTAAGCAAGTGTGACTAGCTCTCGAGGACACGGGCCAAAGGGCTGTCAGAGCCGGGGGCCAGGGTGTCTGCCCGCCCAGCTGGGAGCTGGCGACCCAGCACAGCCGCACTCGGGGGGCCGTCTCCCTCCACCTGCCGGCAGCCCGTCCTGCTTGCTGCACCAGACCCCAAGGCCGTTCTTAGGGACGTGGGCTAGCCCGGCCCCTTGTTTGCTTCTGTGGGGACAAGCAGGGGCTCTGGCCCACACGTGCGGGTGGCCTTAGAGCAGCACTCCTGGAGACCACGTCCACTCCACTGTCCAAATTGGGAGGATCCAGCTGTGTGTCCTTGTGCCTATTAGTCCTGCAAAACATGATACTGCCCACACAGCCGCCCCGCGTGCGGCTTGGTAGCCGGTGGTGGCACCCACCCCTGCCCGGCCCCACCGAGAGCTCCAGTCTCCGACTTCAGAAACAAGCCCGACTAACAGCTAACCCTGTGTCTCACCTGCCCGACTGCAGTGTTTTGTTTTGTTTTCTTTTAAACAGCGTATATTAATTGCTTTGCCTCATTTCCCATAGCATAGAAACCCTGAGTCTTTCCAAACCTGCCAAGTACAAATTCTTTACTTGGAAACTTTTTGTACTATTGAGCGAGACCAAAGGGCCTGTAGACTGAGCCTCAGGTTGGGGAGGCGGCAGGAGGACTGTCGGGGGCAAGAGCCCCTGCAAGCATTGCGCCCGAGCGCAGCCCTTGGTCCGGCCGCGTTGGAAGTGGTGCTGGTTTCCTTGCGGGGAGGCGTGTCGGGCATCCAGGTCCAGCACCAGGCCCGTTACCGTGGAGGAGAGCCCCAAGAACCTTCTCGAGCAGCCTGCCCGGGGACGGCGGTGCTCTTGCCTCTCCCGGCGGCGGTCGGAGGCCTGTCACCCACACGCAGGGTGCAGCCAGGATAGGTGAAAGAGTAGGAGTCGCAGCAGGAACCCAAAGAGATTAGGGAAAAGTCTGCCGCTGCCCAGGCCCAGGCTTGGGGCGGGGCCCCCTACGCAGACCGGGCAGTGCCTTTCCCCTTTGAGCCGGTGACCCTCCCGCCCACACGCAGGGCTGCCCGTCTGAGCCCAGGCTGGCCCACCCCTGCCACGTCCACGGCTGCCCTCCGCATCCAGCGCCTCAGCCAGCCAGCCCCGTCCGGCCGTCCTCGGAGCTAGGGAGTTTGGGCGGCCGGTCTGTATCCAAGGGTGTACCCACACGCGCTCCCTTTATTTTTTTCTCGTTGCATCTGTTTCCCTTTCTGTCTCCTTCCTCCAACTCACACTCTGGCAGCCCCCTTGCCCGGGAGGTGCTCACCCCAGGGCGTGTGAGAGCCCAGGTCGCTCAGGGTGAGAACGCTGAGGCCTCTCTGGCCTGGGGATGTGCCCGCAGCTGGAGCGGTGACAGAGCAGCTCCTGTTTGCAGGGCAGCGCAAGTGTCTACTGTGTCTGAAGCACCTGGTTTTGGGGCAGCTTTGCCGCGCTCCTGGCGCCGTGCTCCCCCATCGATTCCCAGGCAGGCGGCTCGTGAGCCCAGGCTGCATCCAGCCTGGCAGGGCGGCCCATCCCCCCGTCACGTGAGCTATCCTGTCACCCACACCCGACTCCACGTGATGCATGCCCTCGGCCAGCGCCTCTCAGTCAGGGCTCAGGCCCCACGGCTCCGGCATCCCTGGGTTTCTGAGTTAGAAACGGAAGCACCCGACTAGAACTGAAGGGCTCTGGGGTCGTGAGTGGCGGAAGACGTCGCCCCATTTCACAGACGAGGCTGAGGCCCCAGACCTGGGGCTTCTTGGGGCCCCGGAGGTGGGGAGCTCCTGGAAGGGAGCAAGTCCACCCCTGACTTGTGGGTGGCAGGCTTGTTTTGAGGGGTGAGGAGCTTCTCATGTGTCAGTGTTTATTTTCTGAGCGTGCTGGCTCTCAAGATCGGTCCAGAGGAGAAAACTGAGGCACTATCCCTGCCCCCGAGGGACCAATTCTGAACAGTAACAAAAAAGTTACGAGCAAAACCTGAAGGCCTAAGGCGCATGACAACTTAGTGTCTTTTTTCAAGCTTTGCGACCGGAGGAATCCCCACTCCTCCTGGGCGGGCCGAGGCTGGTGGGTTGGCGGGTTTCTCCCTGGAGACACACTGACTTCCCACGCTTGGTCCTGGGGATTTGGCGGTGTGGCACGAGTCCTCCCTGAGGCTGGGCGTCCTGGCTTAGAAGCATCATGATAATGAAAATTGGCATCTCCTGTCATGGGAACGTGTCGGGCAGAAGCCCCGTCAGCAGGCGTAAGACTGGCCGGTCGCACCCTGGACGCCGCTGGTCCCTGCTCCGTGGGGAGGGAAGTCGGCTCCAGGTGCTGCCAGCAGCCCCTTGGCGTCCTGCCCGGAGGGAGGACCATGTGTTCCTTGTCACCATGAGTCATTTCAGGGTGGTTTGAACTCCTTGGTATTTTTTCATTTCAACATTCTTAAGTCCCCAGTAGGTCAAAGAAATTAAATGGCAACATAGGCAGAATCTCCCTCATCTGATCGAGGTTGGCCTGAGCCGCTCTGAGACACATGTGGAAGCCAGAGGAGGGTCTGCCGGCCCAGCTGTGTGACGTTGGGGTGAACCCAGCTACAGACACAGTGCCCGCAGTTTTTCTAGAAATAGCGAGCTTGTGAGTGAGTTCTAGGAGGTACCTCCCAGACCCAGCCAAGGTGAGGATGCAGGTCACCTCGGTCAAGGACCATCCTCTCGTTTATCTAGTCTGGGAGCCAACATTTCATTAACGTGGCTTCGAAGGGGTTAAAGGTTCCTTTTCCTTCTTATCATACGATCATTTGATTATGTCTGACAGCAGCTTAAGTATTTCTAGCCAGATAGATTTTCAGGCCCTTGGCATGGGTGGCCCAGGCGTGGACAGGGCCCAGGCACCAGAGGGGTGCCCTCCTTTGCTCGGGACCCTGGTCCCCCTTCCCAACCGCTCCCCTGCTCCCCCCGTTCCCCCCCCCCGACTCCCCTGCTTTCAGTTGCACTTCTTTTCTTTGTTGCTGGGGCCACAGACAGCCATTGGAAGCTGGGAGGGAAGGGTGAGATGGGAGGAGGCTGCGGCATTCAGGCCGCTTCCTGATTTTTCCACCAAAGGGACACAAAGACAACCAAAGCCTGCGGTCCCTTTTGTCATCAAAGCCCTTGCTTTGGCCTGTGTCTGCTGGTGGAGGAATGTGCCGGGCTGCTGTGGGCCAGGCCACACCCAGGCCTGGGTGCCCTTCCCACTCAGAAATGCCCCAGGACACCATCCTTTCAGTGAGCGAGCCTGGACCACCTGCCCCCTGCCCCGCCCTGGGCGGACGGCCACATGGCCTCCCCGTCCTGTCGGGGCCGGGACTGTCGCAGGCGGAGGGGCTCCACACCGGCCTGCAGGCCGGCGCCCCAGGGCTGACAGGCAGACACGCTAGTCAAAAAGTTATCCACTGAAGAACGCGTACTGCGCCTCCCTCCCCACCGCGTCCCGTCCCGTCCCGTCCCGTCGCTAGCCCTGCTTCCTAGAGCTGCTGCTTCCCTCACCTGCCGTTTCCCACGTGGCTGCCTGCGTGCCCGCCCGCCTGCTGCGCCAACGTGTTCTGCTCTGTGTACGTCTGGCTCCGTCGGGCTGCTTGGGTTGACGTGTCCGCTGTTCTGTCTCCCCTGCCTGGCCGCGGGCTGCCTGGCCGCTGCCTGCCGCTTCCATAGATCCCCGTGGTGCAGCCGTCTGTCATGGACGACATTGAGGTGTGGCTCAGGACCGACCTGGTGAGACTCGACTTTTCTATCTCGTGTGGGGAGTGGCGAGGCCCAGGCGCCTCTGAGGACAGGAGGCCTGGGGGCCGGCGCGGGGCCGCTCCCTGGGGAGGTGGAGGAGGGGAGGCTGGGCAGGCGCCCCCCGGGGTCCGCACCTGCTCGGTGGGCCACGCCGCCCCCAAGACGCACACTGACTTTTCCCAGTTACTGCGGTTTTAGGTGTGTGTGTGCTTGGGTTCTTTTGGTTTGGGGTTTTTGTATGCTTTTTAATTTATATTTTTATTTATTTATTTTTTGATTTTCATTTTTTTCTTTTAATTGTGAAATATACCCAGAGACATTTTTTTCTTTTAATTGTGAAATTTACACAGACATGAGTTGGTGTTTGTTTTTTAATTCACTCTCATCCCCCTTCCCCAGCATCTCCTGGTATCTTGGATTTAATGGTTCCAGGGACCATTGTCTTTATCCCCAGAGATGGGCAGGAAGGTTAGGACATCGTGCAGCTGGCAAGGGCAGCCGGTCCGAGAGGGGAGGGCTGTGATGGCTGGTCCCCCGCTGCCCCCGCCAAGCACTCTCACCACCACCCCCAGCCCCCCACCCCCGGGGCTGGTGAAGAAATGCACCCTGGGAGGGGAGGTGTTTGTCCATGGTCATGGCTGGTGGGACTCTCCCCATGACCTGAGGACAACTCGTCCTTGCTTCTCGCTGCCTCCCCTCAGGACACCCCCCCACCTAGGACGGCAGACCTCAGCCCCCAGGACGGGCCTCCTGCCGCTCCGGGCCAGCCCCCAACCCCCCCACCAAAGCCGGGCTTCCCGGAGACTCGGGTGCCATGCCAGGGGAGGAGGGGCCCCCCCATTACGCCTTTCCTAGGGAATGCCCGGAAAGCAACAGCTCCCATCGCAGAGCAGGCAGGCCGGGGCCCCCACCTCACGGGGGGCACCCGCGCTCGAGGGCCAGGGACCTCCCAGCCAGCCGCGCAGCAGGTCAGGGGCAGAGCCAGGAAGGAAGCCCGGGCCGTGTCTGCTTCCCCATCACTGTGCAGAGTTCCCAGTGGCCCCCACGTTCCGCACAGAATTGACCCCCCAGAGCCTCCCCAGTGACAGCATCGGGGCGCAGGAGGACGCTGCCAGAGCGCCGCAGGGTCCGGCCCCGTGCTTCCAGGCCTCACGCGGTTCCCAGCTGCTGGCGTGGCCGTGACCTCCCAGCGCCCTGTGGCTGCCCGCGAGGGGACGCCCAGCGGAGGAGCGCCCGGGGCCCTGGCTGCCTGAGGCGCAGCCTCCTCCTGGCCGCCCTGCAGGCCTGCCCCGCGGCTCAGCCGGAGAACGAACCTGCACCTTTTAGAATTTTTGCTTTCTGACCCTTCTGGGGGATCAAAACCTAGAACCTACTATTTTTGTTTTTACCTTTTAAAAACAAAGTTTCTGCGTCTCTGATTAAGACGAGAGCAGTGCTTTGCTCTTACAGAACTTGGGGGGACGGGAAGTAGGAAGTTTTGCTCGGGTGCCGCCCTGGGGTGGCCGAGGGCGGGGACCGGCAGCAGGGTGGGCGGGTCCTAATGCCCTCTCTCTGCTCTCCCACAGAAGGGCGACGACCTGGAGGAGGGCGTCACGAGTGAAGGTAGGCCTGCCCCCCACAACCCGCTGCTGCTGTGTCCGCCCCAGGCTCTGGGAGCCCCCCCCGCGCCCTCCGCCATGCCGCCTGGGCGGGCCTCCCCCGCGGGCTCCTGGGCTGTGTCCCACCCAGGCCTTGTGCTGATGAGGGAGGTGCTGCAGCTGGTGAACAGTAGGCACAGTTGCCTGCACTGCTGACCAGTTTGCCCCCGCCAGATGCTCAGTGCAGCTGAAGCAAGACACATGCCATGCAGTCAGCAGGGCACGCAGGGAACCCCTGGGCCTGGCACCCTGTGGCCGCACAGCTGGGCCCCTCTGCAGGCACAGAGCCCTGCTTGGTGGGTGTGGGGGGGGGTTCCCTGCCAAGTTCAAGGAGGAACTCTCCCCTCCAGCTCCCCCTGCCCTGCCTTCTATGCTGATCTGCATGATGGAAAAGCTCCAAGTCAGTGGTGGGGCAGGAATCCTAACTGGCACCCCCCAGCCCCCCACGCCCCCACCCCGCCGGCTTGTGGCAGGCTTCCCGCTTGCCCTGGTGATGGCGGAGGAGGAAAGGGGGCGGTGCTCTGTGGGGAGCAGGTGGGCGTGGCTGTTGGAGCCTCAATACAGCTGAGCCCTTACCAGTCCCGGCCGGCCTTGTTTTGTGTTGTAGAGTTCGATAAATTCCTTGAAGAAAGGGCCAAAGCTGCCGAAATGGTTCCCAACCTCCCCTCTCCCCCAGCGGAGGCTCCGGCCCCGGCCTCAAATCCCTCCAGCCGGAAGAAGCCGGAGCAGTCGGAGGACGCCCTCTTTGCCCTGTGAGCTATCCTGTGGTTGGGCCCCCCCACGGCAGGTCACCTCTAGCTCCCCCCATCCACACCAGGCACTGGCCACTCTTCCCATCCCCAGCCCTCACCTGGTCCTGCGCTGCTGTGTCTCCATGGAAACGCCACTGTGTTTGCTCCCAGGCCTCCCGCTAGTCAGGACCAGCTTTAGCCACCCTCTCTGTGGGCGGCGGGACAGCGTTGCTGTAGCCACAGCCCCTCAACTTCTGCTCTTCCTGCCCACCAGCTCCCTCTGCCTGTTCCTTCCCAGGAAGAGCCCACAGCTGGTCCAGCACCGGGCAGGGCAGTCCCTTTGGGTCTGGTCCTGAGCGGTTCCTCTGGTCACCTGCACACAGAGAAGGGGCTCAGGCCCCAGCCCCTTGCCCGGCGTGCCCCTGCCCAGCTCAGCGGGCCTCTCCTGCCCTCCCGTGACCCCCTGTGCCCCAGAGAGGGCAGGTCTGCACCTGCGGGCTTGGTCGCCCTCCTGGACCGTTGCTGCCTGATGAGTGTCGGCACCTTAGAAGGCTCTGTGGATGCCCACGGGTGGTGTCTCTCACCCGCCATCTGCTTGACCCTTTCTTCATACTCAGCTGCTCGCCCAGACCCACGTCCAAGCTGGCTCAGCAGCCGAGCCTGGGACCAAGGGCTCCCCCGCAGGCCTGCATGCTCCTGGTGTGGGCAGAGCCATGGGCTGTCAGGAGGGCAGCTCGCAGCCCTGGCCGGTCAGCTCTTGCAGAGATAACTCTACTGTCTCCAAGCTGCCCCTGTGCACCACGGGCCCTGTGGCCGCCCCACCTGTGGGGGGGCCTGCACAGTGCGGGCTGGCTCTGGCCAGCTGGGGAGAGCTCTGCACGTTGGTGAATGTGCTTCGGCCTGGTCTGCGGCAGCCTCCACGCCTCCGCCTCCAGGGCCCAGCAGCAGGCGGTGTTGCACCCCAGGCGAGATCCCAGTGGCCGAAGGCCCCTGCACTCTACTGGGCGGGGCCTCAGCCTCCCCTGCAGACTGTCCTGAAGCCTGACCTCCTCCCACCCCAGACCCGGCGCCCAACCAACCTAGGAGGGGCTGGTGACACCCACTCCTGTCTTGGGTCCTTGCTGGTATCTCGGGCCATGAGCAGGGCACTAGCCGCTCGGCCCAAGCCCGGTCCAGCCTGAGCCGCCCTGTGCTGTGGCCCAGAAGAGCGAACACACTGCTGCCGCGGCTTCCACCAGCCTGTGAGCCCTGGTCCAGATCAGCGTTCCAGCACGCGCGGCCTGGGCGTCGGGGCAAGGCCTTGCAGGGCCACCTGGTGGGCCTGGCCCGCGGTGTGGTCAGCCCTTCCCACCTGGCAGCCCAAGCAGGGAGAAGAGGCTGGGCCTGACACAGGCTGGGATCAGTGCCGCCGTGGGCTCCAGCGGGAGCGTTTAGGACGGGGCTGGAGGGCTGTGCGGGGCACCAGCAGGAGCAGGTGTGGGGGAAAGCGGGGTGCTGCCCGTCTGGGACCCACACCCAGCCTGGCACCCTCACCCAGCTTGGCACCCTGCAGCTTCCTCTGGAGAGGAGGCCTGGGATCCGGCTGGGGCTGTCACACTCCAGTTCCTCAGAGGGCTCTCAGGAAGTCCCCACCACAGAGCTGGGCCAGCCTGCCTGCACCCCGCCCAGCCCCGACCCTCAGACAGCTGCACCCCTCTCCCCGGCGTTTCCAAGGGCGAGGCCCCGAGGCCGGCGTGGATGCTGAGCGTGTGAAGTTGGCCGACTTGAGCTGCACAGAAGGTGGCTGGGTGGCCTGGTTGTCCCTGGCGACCCTAGCTGGTATCCCCGGGCCTTGGGCGCAGCCTGGGGAGCGTGTCTGTGTGGGGGCGGGGGACAGTGGGCCTCGGGTGGCCAGTCCAACGGGAGCTGCAGCAGCCAGGCCCAGCGTCCGCTGAGGGAGGAGCCGGCCTTCCACCCGGCGAAGCAGGGAGCCCAGGGGTCTCCCGATGGAGGGTGAAGTGGAGACGTACCTGCCCAGGGAGGCCCCGCAAAGCCGCCCCCCAGCCCCAGCTGCTCAGCCAGGCACAGCTGAGAGAGGTGGGGCCGCCGGGGCGGCGGGTGGTGGTGGCCTCGCTGGCCGTCCCAGCTGGAGCTGACACTCTGCTCGCCCATCAGGTCGCAGCAGCCTGCCCCAGCCGTAGGCCGGCCTGGGAAGCAGGTGCCGGGGCGGTGCTGCTCTACCCTTCCTGTCCTGAGCCCTAGGCGCCCTGGGCCCCTCCCACTGGCTCCCTTCCGCCTGGGGGGCACGGCGCTCGGGAAGGGAAGCTGGCCAGAGCCTTCCGCCCTGGGGAGTGGGACCCCCCGAGCCAGCAGCCTCTCCACCAGTGTTAGACATCACAGATACAGTATGTACTTAATTACACTACATTATTGCTGGGATTCCTTATAAGCACTAATTATACCTGATTATAGGTTAAAATATTTATTTTGTCAAGATATTTTCTTGGGGATGTGTGTAACCTTTTCTGTGTTGTGTGCTGAGATGTGAAAACTAACCCTCTGCTCCTGCCTTTCTGGCCAGTGGGCAGCAGCTAATGGCACTAAGTGCAGTGCGACCCGGGCACCGGCGGGCCTTTGGCCAGCCTGCCCCAGAGCGGCCTCTGCCCGGGACCCCCAGGCACCGTGCAGGCCGACCGGCCCAGGGGACACGTGAGCAACTGGCTTATCAGCACGCGCGGGACAAGGGCCGCAGAGCTGCAGCGGCTCGTTGCTGGCCGGGCCAGAGGGCAAGGTGGCCGTCTGTCCTCCTGTCTCTCTGTCAGCCCCCTCAGTGTGAGCGACCGTGCTGTCTGCCCTGGGCCACGCTGCCTTGGCTCGCTGCCCTCCCCCTCCTCACCCAGGGTCCAGGGCAAGGGGCCTGGGGAGGCGTGAGGCCTGGGCCTTCCCTCAAGGCCCCAGTGGGGAGAGGGGCCGGTGGCAGCAGGCGCCCAGACTCGGCTCTTCCCGTCCCTTCCTGCTGCCACAGCCCCGCTTGCCTCTGCACGCTTCTAACTCAGTCCAGCCCAGGCTTCCGGAGGGTCCGAGGGGGCTGTGGGCTGGCGAAGGGGAATCACCGTGGAGGGCGGCGGTGCTCTGCGCTGGCTGCCGCCAGGTCCGGGCCCCTCCCCCGTCCCCGACGTGGGCAGAGCCGGCTTCGCCACCCGGGCTGAGCGTGTGCACCCAGAAGACGCCCGGGGGCCCCCGCCTCTCCCAGTGCCCTGCTCCAGCCTGTGCTGTCCCTGGGGCACCCTGGGAACAGCTGTCAACCCCGGAGTCTCGCTGCGTCTCTCCAGGCACTCCTGGAGGAAGGGGGGGGTGGGGGGGATATTTATTTCCTCGAGTTTGCACTTGACTTGTGAGGGTTCTCAGGTTTGTGGTCCAGCGTCCCCCAGCCTGGCGGTCCGTCTAGAGGGGAGTCAGCGACACCAGAGCGTCTGTCCACCCACTGGCTCTCCTTCCAGACATGTCTGTCTAGTTTGGGATCTTGCATGTAAAATACTCCACAATAAACAAACAGACTGTTGCTGTGTGATCTCTGTCAAGTCGGCGGTGACTGTCCGGAGGGCCAGCCAGATCCGACCACCTGTTTTTTCTAGGCAGCGGCGGAGTGGGCCCTGCTGGAGGGAGCAGGCAGGGAAGCTCACCACCACATGCGGCCCCGGGCCTCGAGCAGCCCCTACCCTGGAAGGCCCCTCCCACCCCTTGCCTGTCCCTGCTTGGCCACCCTGGGGCACCGCCTGCTTTGGGGCTTTCGGTTGGAGCGGCTGTAAACCCGCCACAGCCTGCCTGACAGCTCAGACCAGGGGCCGGGGTTCTTCCTCCATCTCTTACCGGGTCCCAGGAGCATCCAGGCCTGAGCCACCTCCTCAGCGCCCTCCGCTGGGCTCCCCGAGCGTGGCTGGCTGCTGGATTGGAGAGCCACTCCTCCCCTTTTCTGGGACAGCTTCACCCATTTAAAGTGTATGATTAGGGACTTCCCTGGTGGCACAGTGATTAAGAATCTGCCTGCCAATGCAGGGGACACGGGTTGGAGCCCTGGTCCGGGAAGATTCCACATGCCGCGGAGCAACGAAGCCCGTGCGCCACAACTACTGAGCCTGCGCTCTAGAGCCCGTGAGCTGCAACTACTGAGTCTGTGTGCCACAACTACTGAAGCCCTCGTGCCACAACTGCTGAGCCCACAAGCCACAACTACTGAGCCCACGTGTCACAACTACTGAAGCCCTTGCACCTAGCGCCCGTGCTCTGCAACAAGAGAAGCCATCGCCATGAGAAGCCCGCACACCGCAACAAAGAGTAGCCCCCACTCGCCACAACCAGAGAAAAGCCCGCGTGCAGCAATGAAGACCCAACGCAGCCAGTAAATAAATTAATTAATTAATTAAATAAAATAGAAAAGCCACCGCCATGAGAAGCCCGCGCACCGCAGCAAAGAGTAGCCCCCTGCTCGCCACAACCAGAGAAAAGCCTACGTGCACCAACGAAGACCCAACGCTGCCAATAAATAAATAAATAAATAAAATAAATAAGAGAAGCCACCGCCATGAGAAGCCCGTGCACTGCAACGAAGAGTAGCCCGCCCCCGCTCTCCACAACCAGAGAAAAGCCCGCATGCAGCAGCGAAGGCCCAACGCAGCCAAAAATAAATAAATTTATAAAAAAAATAATAAAGTATGATCAGGTAGTTTTTAGCACATTCAGAGTTGTGCGACCCTCACCACAATTTTAGAGCATCTTCATCACCCCCAAAAGAACCCCCTACTCTTTAGCAGTTACCCCCCTCAGCCCCCTATCCCTTTTAAAAAGGGTTCGCGTCTCCTCTCCTGTGCTGGGAGCTGGGCACTGCTGCAGGCGGTGGTCCTCTGGGAAGCAGGCCTCTCCCTGAGGCTCAGGGGCCGTGGGGGGCCTATGCCTTCTCCAGGTGGCTTAGGGGAGGTGGGGAGCCCTTTAATCCCTTCACCTCCCAGGGTTCAAGGATGCATCTCAAGTGGGATGGACTCATCAAGCCCCCAGGTGAGCCTGGAATAAATGCGGAGACATCTGCCCGCGTCTCATGCAGGTGACAAGACCGAGGCCCGGACGTTTTGCCTGGGATCAGCAGCAGAACCCCCTCAAGCTCAGCCCTTGGACCTCCCAGACCAGGGCCGCGGAGGAGCGGGCAGGGAGAGCACTGTCTCCGTCGCCATGGCCAGCAAGGGAACCGCCCCCTGCCCCCCACACCAGGCCTTCTGGGAGGGCAGCTCAGGAGGGGGCTGCCATGCCTGCTGATAGGAGACGGGCCACGTTCAGACCTCCGCCAGCTCAGGTGGGCCTCAGTTGGAGTGAGAGAGAGGCCCTGCGCCCGGGGAGTCTGGGAGCGGCCTCTGAAGTGTGGGCCCCCATCCCCGTGAATGGAAGGCATGTCCCCTGTGCAAGGCGCTGTGTCCCTGACCCGTGCACAGTGAGTTGGCCCTGAGACTCCATCGTGGACTTGCCACGACGCCACGGGCTTTAGCCCGTGTTCCTGAGAGCCTGCGGGGTGCCTGGTCCTGCTCTCGGGGAGCTTGCAGCCTGTCCAGTTCCCAGAATCAAGGACACTTTGCAGCCAGGAAGCCCTGGAGCCCTCTTCCAGGGCCTGCAGGGCAGGGAGGCCCTGGGGGAGCAGCCAGAGATTGGGGAGACGGGGGCAGTGTGGGAGCACCGTGGGTCTGCTCATGGCTCATGGCCTCCTGCCTGCCAGTCCCCCACTGAAACATCTGAGGAGGAGTCTTTCTACAACCACCCCTCTTGCAAGGAAAGGTTCTCTTTGGGGTCCTGAGGGGCTAGGGTGGGCAGACAAGAGGACTTGAACAGGCACGACTCACCCAGAAATACCGTTTGCTGCAGAGGAGCCGCTGCCAGCTCTTGCTGGGTGGACTTCAGGGGGTCTGTGCAGGGGGTCCAGGCCCTCAGCACCAGGGAGTCCATGGGACGTGCCATTCCCTCCCTACCCCCGCCTGGGGCTGCAGGCCTGGGGCAGGTCCCTGAGCTCCGGATGATGTGAGAAATGGGGTCGTGGGTAGTTAACCCAATGCCTCCAGGGCCCTGCCTGGGTGGACCCCGGGGATGGAGGGGACTGGGGAAGCTCACAGGCCATTGTAGCCTGCTGTTGCCAGATGGTCCCATTTTTCAAGAAAAGCCAGGAATCCAGCCTTCAGGTGAAATGAACATTTGACAGTGGACTCAAAATCACAACCCGTGTATACTTGGATGTGGCCCATGGGGGTCAGCTGATGCCTCACTCTCCATGTCTGTAAGGCCCACCCCTCACTGTGCTGCAGACCTCGGGGTTCAAGCAGCTCTTCTGTGGAGGGTTTATTGCCAGAGAGGCTCAGAGAGAGCTAGAAATGACTTGCACAGCGCACAGTAGAGGGCAAGCTGGCATGAGAACACAAGGTCATCTAGGACCAGAATCATCCATGTCAAGGGCCATGTGGTTCCATTATGTCTGATGCGGGGGTGGGGGGAACCCAAGGCTCCCTGCTGGCTCTGTGCAGCCTCGGCCACGGCTGGGCAGGTCCCAGCTCGGCTGCTGCAGAATGAAGGACAAACGGGCAGGTGGGTGGCAAGGGGGCTCCAGGAGTGGGGAGGGGTCTCGGTAGCCTGTGAAGCTACGCCCAGTGCCGGCAGCCCTGGCAACTCCCGTGCCTGCCCCGCCACCCATCCCTGAGCTCGGGCAGCGAGGACATGGCTTGGCCCTGCCCGCGTTGGACACCTGCCCAAACGGCTCTGAACCCACAGAAGATGCCCCTGCGCCTCTCGGACGCCCAGGGCAGAAGTGAGCCCGGCCTCACAGCTGGCACACGGGGCCGGGTGGGCCGCGGACCGGGGACCGGGCGGGACGCCGGCTCTGGGCCGGGCCGGGCCACAGGGCGGGGCGGGGCGCCCGGGTCGGTCAGGCGGCGCACGTGACCCGGCCGCCGGGAGCCGGGCGCTGACGCCGCGTCACCCCACCCGAGGCCGCGCGCCCATTGGCTGCGCCATGGGCCGGGGCGGGGCTCGTCCGGCCGGCGCCCCCGCCGCTCCCGGCGCGCGTCTCCGCGGCCTCGCTCTCCTCACCTGTGAAATGGGATGCCGTCCTACCGGGGAGTAAGGGGTTAACGCGGACGCGCGCAGCCCCGGCATGCGGCGCGGTGCGAGCGCAGAGCCCCCAGGAGGGTCGGGGTAGGGGCTCGCAGAGGAGCAGGTTCCCCGAAGAGCCGCAGCCCCAGCCTGCTTTCCCAGCCCTCCCCTGGACGCTTGCCCGGCTGGTCTCAGGCTGCTCAGCGAAGTGTGGTCTCTTTGGTGGCAGATCCTTACCCCCTCCCACGACTGGACCCTACAGGAGGCTTCAGCCAGGCTTCACTGCAACTGGCGGCTCGAGTCCAGGCTGCAGGTCTCCGTGGGCCTTGCCTCACCTTCTCTCCTGAGCTGCTGCAGTTCTGTGTGCATATTGACTGAGTGTGCTCTTTACATATGCGGTAAACGCGTCTAAAGGACAGTCAGGCAGGTCTGTCGTGACCGTGACTCCAATACACCTTCCCACAGCAGGAAGGGGTGTTCTTATTTTACAGAGACTCAGAAAGGTGAAGTAAATGGTTCCAGGTCACACAGCAAGTGGGCAAAAATCCGGACCTGCTTCCTGACTCTGAGAAGGTGGTCTTCAGTCTTCACTTAGCACCCCCTCCTCTCCCCGGGAGGAGCTGTTGGAATTTTCAGAGAAGCCACCAGATTCCCAAGGCCCCCTGGGTGCTTGGCTCCTACTTGGGGGGTGGAGGGGTCTATGGCGTCAGGATGCAGGGGGCTGAGAAAGGGGATCCCTCTGTTCCCCAGCAGAAGTTCATCCGGAGGGCCAGGCCCTGAGTGGGGGGGGGGTCTTTGAGCAGGGCCACTTGGGGAACAGATGTGGTTTGGAGGCCCCCGGGTCCTGGCCACCCCTGTTCTGGGTAATTTTCCACAGCAGCCACTTCCGGGAGGGGAACAAAGAGCCCTGCGTGTCCGGGCTGAGCCTCAGGGACTTGGGCCTCCAAGGGCTCTCTTGGCCTGGGCAACCCCCTTCCAAAGTGCGCCACTAATTTCACTCTGTCAGAGGGTGTGGCCAGACAGGCTATATCTGGAGCCTGAGCAAAGCAGTACTCGGGATGGCTGGATCCACTGAGGCAGGGGGCTAGGGAGGCCTGGGGATCCAGGCCTTTGATAAGTCTCCTTGGCTGCCCCTACCAAGGGTGCCTCTCTGCTTGCATACCTCCAGGGACAGGGAGCTCACTGCTTTCCCACTTTCAGTACCTGATGTTAGTTCTGGTTTATCTCAATCCACCTCATTAGACCCCTCCCTTGCCACCTATCTCTGCCTCCAATCCACAGGACGCAGGGTCCAGGGTCCAGCCCTCTCCCCAGCCTAGTTGCCTCCTCTGACCTGGCCCCAGCCTGTCATGATCCAGGGCAAGGTGGCCCAGGTCTAAAGCACAGTCTGCTCCTTCATCCCAGCTGCTCCTAGGGACAGACACCGAGATGTGAGTCTCTCCCTAGGATCAGCTGGATGGGAGATGGGAGTCAGATGGCCTTGGGGCCCAGCCCTGTTGCCGGCCCAAGTAGCTGTGTGGCCTTGTGCAGGTTAGCTCCTGAACTCTGTGGCTCTTCCTGTCCTCCTGGGTGTGGAGGCCAACCCTTCTGTCATTCCCACAGCTGCATCTGGGAGCAAACCAGATTAAGTCAGGGTGGGAAATTCCAGCCTCTTCCAGGCTCTTCAAGAGGCCCATCTGATCTGGACACTGAGGAGGGTCAGGCTCATCTCACAGGCCCAGCCAGCCGTGGTCACTAACGTCCGGGCCACCTATGCGGAGGCATCATCAAGTCCCGTTGCAGCTGAGGTAAATGAGGCACAGAGTGGGGCCCGCTGCCTGGCCCGAGGCCACACAGCAGGTCTTGGACGGGTCTGTCTCCTAAAGACCCAACTCTCGGAACAGTGTTTGTCGGGTCACCTCCCTCCCCAAGTCCAGAGACCTCTGAGACGGACCCAGTCCGGGTCTTCCACTCGGCCCCCTTGCTTGGTGCTGGAGAGGCCAGGGCCTGCCGAAGCCCCGCAGCAGTCGTCACTTGGATGGAGGGGCCGGCCGGGTAGGTGTGCAGGCCAGACCCGAGCCGGCCCCGCGCTCTCCAGGTGGGGCGGGACCGTCCACCGGGGGCGGGGCTCCCCGCAAGGCTCCTCCCCGCCCCCGCCCACCCCGCAGAGCCGCTGCCGGGGAGCCCAGTTGCCGAGGAACTTTTCGCGGGCGCCGAGCCCCACTGAGGCCAGGGCGTGACGCGAAATCGCGGAGCGGCGGCGGGCCGAGCGGGCCGCCGGGAGGAGGCGACTGCGCCATGGACGAGCCACACTTCAGCGAAGCGGCCTTGGAGCAGGCGCTGGCTGAGCCGAGCGAGCTGGACGCGGCGCTGCTGACCGACATCGAAGGTGCGTCAGGGCCACTGGGCTCCGCGCGAGTGGGGCGCGCAGGAGGCGCCGGCCTTTGTCTTCCGGGGCGGCGGGGGGCGCGGAGCGGGGCGGGGCGCGGCGCTGGCGCTGGCTCCGTGCGGGGCGCGCGGGGCGCCCCGCGTCTCTGCGCCGAGCGCTGCGGGCCTCGCTGTCCTGTCCGCGCGGAGCCTCCCGCGCCCGCCCTGGCTGTTCACGCCGCTCCGGGTCCTTGGAGGCTCGGCGCTGGGCACGTGCGCCTCTGGGCGTCCCGGTCCGCCCCCCGCGGCCAGTGAGTCCTCAGCCCCTAGGCGGCTGCGGCGAGAGCCTGGGACCCGGGCATCGCCGAGGCCCCGCCCCCGCTCCGGCCTTGACGTCAGCGGGAGGTTATTCTCGGTCATTCCCTCCGGCCCGAGAGTTCAGCTCGGCGCAGGAGCTCTTGCGCAGGCGCGCGGGCGCCTCCAGCCCCTGCCCCCCAGGGTCCGGTTCTCCTAGCCGGCGCCGGGCGTCGGTTCGGCACACATTTACTGAGCATCTACTAGGCCCCGTCCTAGGCACCAGGGGTTCACAGACAGACCTGGGCTCCCCTTTTCTTGGAAGCACAAAAATCGCCAAGGAAACCCACAAACGGATATTTAGTTACACCTTGTGGTCGAGCCGGGGCAGGGCGACAGCTTCCGGTAGAGCGGTGGGGTGAGACCTGAAAGTCAGCCCCAGGACCCGCTGGGAAGGATGTCTTCGCCGCAGAGGGCACGGCGAGGAATTGGAGATTCACAGGTGAGGCTGGGCAGGTTGGCAGACCGAGGACCCTTGTGGGCAGGGAAAGGAGGGAGCAGCTGCGCCGGCTCGCTTACACCTGTGGAAGCACCGCTCTGATTGTTCTACAGAGAAGGGGTTGGGGGAGACGCTGAAGCAGGGGCCAGTTAGGAGGCTGTTGCCCACTGTGCAGACAGCAAATCCCAGCCGCCCTGAGTTGCCTCCGAGGTTGCTGTGTTGCACTTGGCTGATGGGGAAACAGGCCAAGAGCACAGGACCCAAACCTCCCACAACCTGGATAGACACGTCCATGGTGCCTGTGGCCACTCTGGGGTTAGCAAAACGGACACCCACTCCTGCCTTACTGCAGCCTTGCAGATGAACCCAGCTGGCAGGGCCCAAGAGTCGCCAGGTCCCCTGAGAGGAACGAGGGTTGAGAGGAGGGCCAGGCAACCCTCGAGTCCAGGATGGGGAGCTGGACTGGATCCCAGAGGCAGTGGGGAGTCTTGGGGGAGGGGTTGGGGCAGGGCAATGCCATGCTTGGGTTCTGTGCGGGAAGTTCCCTCTAGCTGTTGGAGTGGATGATCACAGAACGAGTAGAGAAGACTCATTCAGCACTTACTGTATGCCAGGCACTGTGCTGACCACTGAGTCCTCCCAACAGCCCCAATGAGGGCCTTGAGGCACAGAGAGGTTAAGTGACTTGTCCCAGGTCACACAGCCAGAGCATGGCAGAGCCAGAATTCAAACCCAAGCTGTGGGCTCCAGAGCCCAAGCTCTTAACCGCTGGACTCCTAAAAGTGTGTGCATGTGTGTGTGGGGGTGGGCAATAGAGCAGGGGACCCAGGAGGCTACTCCACATGGAGGTATGCTGGGGGTCGGGGAGGGGTCATAGGTCACACAGCCACCTCCCCATCCCAGGCGAGAGCCTTTGACTCATGAGACTGAGGACCGGCCTTGCGCCCCGCCCAGCCGGGCATCTGCCTCGACCAGACTCTGTCGTGTGACCAGCTCTTGGCGTGGCGCTCTCACCAGGAGTCTCAGGTTCTGTGCCGAAGGCACTGCCCCCGCCACAGTGCGCCGTGGCTCCTGGTGAGTCAGTCTGCTCCCGGCCTCCTCTTGTGGTTCTTGCTTTGGGGTCCTTTGTGGCCGTGGGCAGAGGGCACGTGAGAGCTGTCCCGCGCGAGCGTTGGGATCGTTGTGGGTTCCGGGGCAGTCCTCACCTCCCTGCTGGTTAATTCACCAGGCCTGGAACGTGTGCTTAGTGCAGAAGAGGCAGTGGAGATGACTGCTTGTCGGGGCCCGCGCATCTCCCGCGGGTGCGCCTGGGGCTCCCGCGCACAGCCTGTAGTCATCTCTGGCTGGGCTCCCCAAGTTCACTCTGTCTTTGCACCCCAGGTGTCTGCCTTACGGCATCTTGCCCACCACTCTGCCCAGTACCTGAATCAACTGCACGGGCCAGGCCTCCTGGGGTCCAGGCCAGCCTGGTGGAGAGGACACACGGGGGCCACCCTGCCCCCAGGCCTCTCCCCACGGTCTCTCATGCCCAGTTGTCTGCCTGGCCCCACCAAGCACGGGCCCTCCTTAGGAAACAAGCTCACGGTGGCTTACAGCCCAGCTCCTGGCCCCGGCGCGCACCTCCTCAGCTCCCTAACAACCATGGCTCCCCAGTGCCCCGAGCTAAGTCCCCTTGTCCCAGCATGGCGTTCGAGACCTGTACGGTGGGCCAAGCCTGCCCTCCGTGATGATTCCCGTCCCTCCAGGTCCCACCCCTCAGGCCCCCACGCCGCTGCCATGTTCTGCCCCCGTGCGGTGCCCCCGCCTCGTCCCCACGGCAGAGCCTGGGAGAGGCCTCTTCCACCAGACACGACCCGCTCTCCATCCCTCTTCCTGCCTTTGGTACCCGGCCTGGTGACCGGAAGCAGAAGGCACCCCCCAGCGTGGCCATCTGCTGCCCTCTCGGCTGCAGCGGCTCCCCTGGAAAGCAGGGGGTGAGGCTGTAGATGGGGGTGGTTCCAGCCCTCGCGCCTCTGAGGGGCACGGAGAGGAGCGTGCCGGGAGCTCCCTCTTTCCCGATGGTCACTGGACACAAACATCCTGAGTGACCTGGTCAGCCCCAGGCAGGGGCCTGGGATCCGGACTTTGCCCAGCTGATAAGCGCAGGCCAGGTGAGAATGACTGCGCCGGCCAGAGGAAGCGTCTCTGTCCTTGTGTCTTGCCAGCCGCAGGCCCTGTGGATGTGCCCTTTGACCCCGGGACCTGAGTGGGGCTGCCCATCTGCACATGTGTTGGGAGAGGGGAGGGCCTCAGAAATGCCATGGTCACCTCTTCACCCAGTGTGTAGACAAGGAGCAGACGCCTCCACTGCCCCCCAGCTGCCCAGCCTGTACGGCAGCCGAGGGCGTTAGCAGCGGCAGGAAGGCCAGGCCCCGCGGTGCTTGCTTCCCAGGCCAAGCACCTGTTGGAGACCATTTCTAGCTGGCGGAGGAGGGCCAGGGCACAGCAGGTGTTTCCGAGTCTCCAGCCATAGTTGATGCTTTGCTGGGCAGAGCACCTCCAGGCAGCCTTGGGGATGCAAACTGAAGCACTTGGGAGATTCCAGTCACACAGTTGTGGGGACTAAGGAAAGCGACCAAAAGTAGGTAAAACGACAAAGCCCAGTGCTGGGGCTGCTCCGAGGAAATGGGAAGCATTGCAGGGGAGAGTGCAGACGGGTTTATCCTTCCAGAAAGCAGCCTGGCAGCTCTGAAGCAGCACGCTGCCTTTGAAACAACACACCCACTGCAGGTTTAAAACAGCTGCAGTGAGGCAACCGGGAAGGGGGAAATATAATTAATGTAAAGGAGTGGATAGCACTATTTAGACTGGAACGTTGCTCAGCAGGACGGGACCGCCCCCTGCATTGCCGCTGCGTCAGGCCCATGGGTTGTTTCCCAGCTGCTGGAAGGAGTCTCTACCCCAGGACAGGATGTTGGGATTGGTGCTGGCCAATCTGTCCAGTGGCCGTGCTCAGGGTCACTTGGTCCATGTAACTGGTAGCGGCATGTGGAGCGGCACTGATGAGAGGAGAGTGCGAGGTGGTGACCTCAGAGCAGCTTTTGAGAGGAGGAGGAGTTTGCAGGTGGACACAGGATAGTGGGAAGGGCCTTTGGGGCAGAGGGAACGGGCTGGGCCAGCGCACAGCCTTCTGAAAGCAGACAAGGAGAGTGAGGCTCACCGGACTCAGACAGCCAGGGACCAGCAGGGGTGGGGCTGGCAGTGCACACGCCCCTCGATCTGGTCTCCTCTGTGCTCAGCCCCGTGCTGAGTGATTGCGTGTCCCAGCTGGCTCAGGCCTTGACCCCGCCCTAGGGGCTCCTCTCAGGGCAGTTAGGAAGGCCTCGCAGCGGAGGTGGTGCTGGGGCTCCTCCTTGCACCTTCGCGCTGCCTCGCCTCCGTGTCCCACGCGGCACACACGTCCTGACCTGGGGTGAGTGGTGGCAGCGAGGTGGGACAGAGCCAGGCTGGCCCTGGGGCTCACACCTGCCCCTGGCAGGCAGGGCTGAGGGCTGTGGGCTTGGGGGTTGGCAGGCCTGGGTTTGCGTCCCAGATTGTCCACTTGGCAGCCAGGGGACCTGGGGCCTGTGGCTTCCCTCTGAGCCTTAGTGACCTCGTCTGTCTAGAGGGCTCACGCCCAGCTTCCCCTGGGGCTCCAGCCCCGGGCCCGTCCCACTCCAGGAAGAGCCGGCACCCACTTGCACCCCCGGGCAGCCCTGCGCACACAAAGGGCAGCCTGTGCCCCTGCTGCACACTCACCGGCTGTGGACATGTGAGCCTGCCAACCGGGCTCCTCAGAGAGCAGCAGGGTGGGTGGCAGGCAGGGTGCAGCCCCCCTCCCCACCACTGCCCTGCACCCTCCATCGAGCGGGCGGAGCTGGGACGGGGCTGCTGCTTTGCACCATTTGCCATTCTTCACAGCTGTGCAGACTTTGTGACCTGCTTGCAAATCCCTTTCCTGCCCGTTCCCTGAGAAACGGTCTCCTTGGCTCAGGTGAGAGACGAACGTGGGTTGGAACTCCAGCTCTTGACTGTCTCCCTGACCCCCACCCCCTTGACTCCCTCTGCTCCGGCCACACCGGCCTCCTCGCTGTCTTGATGTCACCTCCTCAGAGAGGCCTGCCCTGACCGCCTCCGTTTGTTCATGGTGCTCATCACCACCAGTACCCCTGTTCCTCCGTGGATTTGCAGACCATTGGTTACAGATGGAACAGAAGCTCCACGAGGGACGTCTTCGTGCTGTGTTCCAGCACCCTAGTGCCTGGTACACTTAGTAGACACTTAGGAAAGGGCAGTAGGTATTGCCACAGAAGCAGATCTGGACTTCGTGGGCCAGGCTGTGTAGGGAAGGTGGTGAGCTCCCTGTCCCAGGAAGCGTGCAAGCAGGGTTTCTTCAGGGTGCAAGGCCTCGTGCAGTTTGGATGGGCCGGAGGCTTCCGTGACGGTCAGAGCTGGGCTCCTGTAGGTTCGTGGTGCAGGGCCCCTCCAGGATTTGCATCATGGCCTCACCGAATAAACACGCAGGAGAATAAAAGGCTGCCCCACATCTGCCTCCAGAGGGAGGTTTGAAGGCAAGCCAGGGAGGGGGGAGGAGGTTTCAGGTTTCCTGTTGGGTCCTGATAGGATCAGGGCAGGCTAGGAGGAAGGAGAGCAAAAGGAGCCAGGCTTGGGGGCCGGCAGGTGGGCCCACTGAGGCCGAGCCTGAGCCTCCGGTCTCCCGATGTGCAGTGTGCAGACAGTGCATGCAGAAGCCACGTGGGCCTTGAGTCTTCCCTCATGCGGGAAGCCGAGTGCTCAGCTCACCCACGGAGGGGCCAGCCTTTCAGACCCGCTGCGGGGGCGCTTCCTTAACTTGTGCACGCTGGGGACCTCTCTTGCCTCCTGGAATCCCCTACTCCGAGGCCAGGAGTGAAGGCTCAGAGAAGGGGAGTGAGAAGGGAGAAGGGCAGAAGGATGGGTCAGGAGCTGGGAGGACTGGACCCCTCGGGGCGGTCGGCCCTGGCCCCGGCCCTTCGGAGTCGCAGGCGAGTGTCTGCGTGTGGGCCTTGGAATTCAGGCCTCGGTGTCTTCCAGCCTCAAGGTACTGAGGTGAGGGAGGAGCCTTCCCAACAGCAGTGTCTTGTTTGTTTTTTGGGGGTGAGGGAGGGTGTGAGAGCCACCGGCTGAGGAGAGACGGAGCTGAGGATGCTAGAGAATTCTGTTGCCCTTGGCACCCCCTGCAAGGCCATGGAAGGACCCGGACAAAGGAGGATGGGGGGGCGTTACCTCGGCTAGCCTCCTGGAGAGGGAGGGCCATCCGGGCCGGGGGTTCTCCAGTACCCCAACACCCTCGGAGGCTGCAGGAGACCAGGAGAGGGTACCGGGGTGGGCCTGGCCACAGTTGGGAGGCTGGCCTGAGCCCGGGGTCTGCTTGGCCACAAAAGCCGGAGCTGGCAACCTGGGCTGCTGGCCAGGCTATGTTCATGTGTGTGTGTGGAACTCTGACCTTACCCAGAAGGGGAGATAGGCCCAGGTACCCCTCCAAAGACCCCCAGAGCCTGTCACCCTACGACTTCCTCACCTTCTGTCCCAGGGATTGGGCTGCCTCTTGGACTCCCCGGCCCAACAGTGAATAAGTGAGTGAATCAGGCTTCACCCAGAGACTGCTAGTCGGGTGGGGGAGGGGGTGAGACCTTCACCGACCCCCATCCCAGACCCAGGCCTCTCTGCAAAGGGATGTCTGTGTGGGGCGTCAGCTCTGGTTGTTACCGGCTGGGCACTTTGGGGTAGGGGTTTCCCTTCCTCAGTTTCCCAACAGTGACCTGTTGTCAGGGGTCCATGCGGTTGGGTGCGGCAGAGGCTTGGATGCGGAGTTGGGGCACCCCTGGCCGGCCCCACGCCCGCTCCGCCGCGCTCTCGGAGGTGGTGGGAGCAGGGGACGTGATTGCCAGTAACCCCTGCGGACGTCGGCGCCGAGCGGGTTGAGGGACGGCGTCCGCGAGTAACCCCGGCCCCATCCGGCCCTGCGGGGCTCAAACCGAGCCGCGCGCCGCGGGGGTGGGGCGGGGCCCCAGGAGGCGGTGGCGCGGCCGCTGATTGGCCGCGCGCGCTCACCCCATGCCCGGGCCGCGGCCCCGGGAGGGCGTGGCCATTCGGCGGGGCGTGGCCATTCGGCGGGGGCGGAGCCAGCGGGGGCGGGACCGGCGGCGCGCTCGGCAGCTTTAAAGCGCGGCCGGCCACGCAGGTGAAGTCAGCGCGCGGACACCGGCAGGCCAGCCGCCTGGACCCCCCGAAGGGCGGCGGGCGCAGGCCGCGGAGCCATGGACTGCACGTTCGAAGGTATTTTTTGGAGGACCCGACCTCTTTATTACAGTTTCCATCTGCATCGCGGGGTCCTCATCCCCGGTGCCCTGAGGGGAGGTATACGCGCTCCCGGCTCTCAGGGGAGCTGGCGGACCCCCCCCCCCACCTCAGTAGTCACCCCCACCCCCACGTCTGGCGTGAGAGGGTGGCCTTCCCACATCCTCTGCTCCGCAGGGAGGAGGGCCGGTTGTCCTTCTGTCTCCTGGGGCTCCTAGTTTGGAGGGCTTCTTGAACTTGCTAGACAGTGGCCCCCTGGGTTCAGCCAGTTTTTCTTTCTGGCCCTCAGTTTCCCCATCTGTCAAAGGGGCTCATGAAGCCTGGGGAGCGAGCAGGTCCTGAAGGTGAAAGGTCTCTATGCCCCATGACCTGCGCAAACCTGGAGGGCCCGTCCCGTGTTTCTGTTTGAGGACCAGGAGGCTGAGCCTGGCACCCCCGTCTCGCTCTCCTGGAGGCCGTAGGGAGGGTCCCCTGCAGTCACTTTCCTGCCTGGCACCTGTCAGTAGGAGGGACTCAGGCGACGTTGACTCTCCCCTCCGTGCGGCCATCCTGCCACAAAGGGTCTCATCTGTCTTGTGCAGATGAGGAAACCGAGGCCCAGTGAGAGGAAGCCCTAGCAGGCTGGGGACCGGGGGTACACCTCGGGCTCCCAGGGTTTGCACATGGATCCTGCAGAGCACTCTGACCCAGTGGGTGGCTCCCCCAGTGGGTTAGAGGGCCCTAGGCTGACCCAGCCAGGCTGCTGATCGCCAGCTGGGGAAGAGGGCCTGTGGCCAGGCTGGGGCCGCGGCAGGCAGTGTGTCCAGTCTGTACGAGGAGGAAAGAGGACAGACGGCGTTTGCTTTTGTCGAGGGGAGACTGAAGCCTGAATGGCCGGTCCCGAGGCTGCTTGGCTGCAGACGGGGTCTGGGCTTGTGCCCAGAACACACAGGGACACTCTGGTTGGCACACACTTGGCCAGCGGCTGGCTCTGCCCGAAGCCTCGGTCTGTCCCACAGAGGAGTGGGCTGGCGAAGGCAGCTCTGAAGTCGGGAGTGGTGGGCCCAGGCCTCAGTTCTGCCTTCGCCTGGTCCTGGGGCAGGTCGGTGGGCCTCAGGGGGGCGCTGGGCTCGTCCGGTGTTGCAAGGCCGTTTGACGCACCTGGCAGAGCTCCAGATGTCACAGGTGTCTGTGAGTGGGGGCTCCTGGGGGTGGCTTTCTGTTTCCGTGGCGCTGGTCCCACAGGTACACTGTGGGGTGGGGGTGGGGGAGCGTGCAAATCCGTGACACCTGCCCCCTGTTGCTCACACAGCTTCTCCTCCTTACCGCAGACATGCTTCAGCTCATCAACAACCAAGACAGCGACTTCCCGGGCCTGTTCGACCCGCCCTACGCTGGGGGCGGAGCAGGGGGCACAGAGCCCGCCAGTCCATATGCCAGCTCCCCAGGCAGCCTGTCCCCACCTCCTTCCACGATGAGCTCCCCACTCGAAGGCTTCCTGGGGGGGACCAAGGCGACAACCCCACCCTTGTCCCCTCCCCAGCCTGCACCCACCCCCCTGAAGATGTACCCTTCCATGCCTGCCTTCTCCGCGGGGCCTGCTATCAAGGAGGAACCAGCACCCCAGACCACCCTCCAGCCGCTGCCGGGGGCCCTCCTGCCCCAGCGTCTTCCGGCCCCAGCCCCACCGCAGTTCAGCTCTGCCCCTGTGTTGGGCTATCCCAGCCCTCCTGGAGGCTTCTCCACAGGTAAGGGGGGCGTGTGGAGGGAGGAGCACCAGGAGGAGGGTCTGTTGTGGTCTCAGTAGAGGAATTTGCAGGCTCTAGAAGTCGGGTCCCTGCTGTGCTGCTGGAGGTGCTCCCGTCACCAGCAGCTCTCAGGAAGCACCGCTTCCCAGCCTCCCAGCGTCCGCAGCAGATAGGTGCTGGGCTGGGAAGCGAGCAGGCTTGCATCAGAGCCCCAGGCAGGGACTGTCCCGATAGTAACCTGAGGCCATGAGGGTAACGACTCATTCAAGGTCACAGGGTGATAAGTACCTGCGGGCGGGCGGGTTGGAAGTGGGTTAGGGCAGCCTGTGTCCGCAGCTCCTGCCTTTATCTCTGCAGGGACCCCCCCGGGGAGCACCGCGCAGTCGCTGCCTGGCCTGCCACTGGCTGCCCTTCCAGGGGTCCCGCCCGTCTCCTTGCACAACCAGGTCCAGAGTGCGGCTCCCCAGCAGCTGTTGACGGCCACAGCCACCCCGACGGTGGCCCCTGGAACAACCACTGTGACCTCACAGGTCCAGCAGGTCCCGGTGAGAGGGTCTGGCCCGGCCTCAGGGAGGTGGTGGCCCCGACCCACAGCCCACAGCTGAGCCCCCTCCCGTCCTTAGGTCCTGCTGCAGCCCCACTTCATCAAGGCAGACTCGCTGCTCCTGACGACTGTGAAAACAGATGTGGGAGCCCCCATGAAGGCGGCAGGCATCAGCTCCCTGGCCCCTGGCATGGCTGTGCAGGCAGCGCCCTTGCAGGTGGGCGGCTTGGGCAGGGCAGGGGGGCGGGGGTGTTGTATGCATGCATGTCCACCTGCTAACCGTGCCTGGCCCCACAGACCCTGGTGAGTGGCGGAACCATCCTGGCGACTGTGCCGCTGGTAGTGGATGCTGACAAGCTGCCCATCAACCGGCTGGCAGCTGGCGGCAAGGCCCCGGGCTCGGCCCAGAGCCGAGGTGAGAAGCGTACGGCCCACAATGCCATTGAGAAACGCTACCGCTCTTCCATCAATGACAAGATCGTCGAGCTCAAGGACCTGGTGGTGGGCACAGAGGCCAAGGTGCGGGCAGAGGCCCCGATGGGGTGGCCCTGGGGAAGGAGGCACCTGAGGGGAAGAGGAGGCACCTGGGGGGAACAGGAGGATGGGGCTGAGCCTGGACAGACAGGCCTGGGGCTCCAGACTCCTCGGGCTTGGCGGCTGTTTAGCTGAGCTTCATGGAGGCCCCTTGCGGTGGGGGCTCTTTTAGGTGTTGGGGGTTCAGCAGTGAACAGACAGACTGCTGTTCTGTTGAGCAGCTGACGTTCTGGCGGGGTGTCGGGGTGCCGGCAGACAGGACAGATCCGTGTTGGGGTTTGCTGGCGGGGTGTCGAGGCGCCAGCAGACAGGACAGATCTCTGCTGGGGTTTGCCAGGTGGCATGAAAGAAAACGGGGCGGGAAGAGGGACGGTGGGAGTCGCATATCTGAATCGGGTGGTCGAGGAGGCCTCGCAAAGGTGATGCCATATGTGAACAGAGGCCTGGAGGAGGCGAGGGGGCAAGGCATGGAGGTGGAACGATGGTGACAGCGGTTAGCCGTAAGCTGTTGTATGCATTTTACTTGGGAGGAGGGTTCTACTAGGGAGGAACATTCCACGTAGAAGGAACAGCAGGTGCAAAGGCCCTGAGGCAACTGTGTAGCAGAGCAGTCCCACCCCTTGCGCTTAGCCGCCCACTTGTCCGCCCACTTGTCCGGCCTGACCGGCCACCTGTGCTGTGTCTCCTCCCTACCGCCTGCAGCTGAATAAATCTGCTGTCTTGCGCAAGGCCATCGACTACATCCGCTTCCTTCAGCAGGGCAACCAGAGACTCAAGCAGGAGAACCTGAATCTGCGCACCGCTGCCCACAAAAGCAGTGAGTCCTTTCCTCCCCTCCACGCCTGCTCACCCTGCGAGGGCCCTTCACCCTCTCGTCGGCCTTCCCGTGGCCCTCAGCTCCGATTTGGGGCGAGGTAGGGTGTGTAGCCCTCACCCCAGCCCAGCTCCTCTCTGGCCCACAGAATCTCTGAAGGACCTGGTGTCAGCCTGCAGCAGTGGAGGCCACACAGACGTGCCCATGGAGGGCGAGAAGCCAGAGGTGGTGGACACCCTGAGCCCGCCACCCTCGGACGCCGGCTCGCCCTTCCAGAGCAGCCCACTGTCCCTTGGCAGCAGGGGCAGTAGCAGTGGTGGCAGTGGCAGTGACTCAGAGCCTGACAGCCCAGTCTTTGAGGACAGCCAGGTTGGGTTGCACGTCGTTGCCCCCTCCCTGTCATCCAGCGACATCCTCTGAGTTCCGGGACTGGGGCGTGTCCTACCTCCCGTTTTAGAGACGGGGAGCTGGGCAGGGGTCCCGCAGTAAGGCTGGGGGCAGAGCTGATCCCTCCTCCTCTGAGCTGAGCTCTCTGGGCTGTGCTCACCCCGTTCTCACTGCCCCGCCCACCCCGCCAGGTGAAGCCAGAGCAGCTGCCGCCCCCCCACAGCCGGGGCATGCTGGACCGCTCCCGCCTGGCCCTGTGTGTGCTTGTCTTCCTCTGTGTCTCCTGCAACCCCTTGGCCTCCCTGCTGGGCAGCCGGGTTCCCGCTGGCCCCTCAGATGCCACCAGTGTCTACCACGGTCCTGGGCGCAGCATGCTGGGTGCTGAGGGCAGAGGTAGGACAGGCCAGCCTGGGCAGTGCGAGGGGGGACTCTTGGGGACGTAGATCCCGGGCCTGTGGGCTTGGGGCTCTGGACTTCCCGGGTGGCATGTCCCCAGCCTGTGTCTGCCCCCAGACAGCCTTGGCTGGGCCCCGTGGCTGCTGCCCCCACTGGTCTGGCTGATGAACGGGCTGCTGGTGCTGTCCTCCTTGGCGCTGCTCTTTGTCTACGGAGAGCCGGTCACGCGGCCCCACTCGGGCCCCGCCGTGCACTTCTGGAGGCATCGCAAGCAGGCCGACCTGGACCTGGCCCGGGTAAGCGGCCGGACCCCGGGGGTGTGGAGGGCGGGCAGGGCTGGGACCCTCAGCAGCACCTGGGAAGGTGCCGGGCACACCGTGAATCTGCCCTGTTCTCTCCACTCCTGTCTCCCCCTCAGACCCCCACGGAGCCCCGGGGGCCCAGCCGGCACTGCTGGGGTTGGTGGGGTCGTGGCGGGGAGCCCAAGATGGAGGGCTCTCCGGGGCTAGAGGGGTGGCACGTGCCGGGGATGCTCTGACCCCGCCTTTCTCACCTGGAAAACCTTCCTCCGCAGGGGGACTTCGCCCAGGCTGCCCAGCAGCTGTGGCTGGCCCTGCGGGCCCTGGGCCGACCCCTGCCCACCTCCCACCTGGACCTGGCCTGCAGCCTGCTCTGGGGCCTCATCCGCCACCTGCTGCAGCATCTCTGGGTGGGCCGCTGGCTGGCAGGCCGGGCGGGGGGCCTGCGGAGGGATGGTGCCCTGCAGGTGGACGCCCGCACCAGTGCCCGCGACGCGGCCCTCGTCTACCACAAGCTGCACCAGCTGCACACCATGGGTATGGCGGGCGAGGGCTGGGCCTGAGGGCGTCCCGCCACCTCTGCGCCATGCCCAGCCTCATGCCCTCCCATTTTCCAGGGAAGTACTCGGGCGGGCACCTGGCTGCCGCCAACCTGGCACTGAGTGCCCTGAACCTGGCCGAGTGCGCGGGGGAGGCCATGTCCGTGGCCACGCTGGCTGAGATCTATGTGGCCACCGCGCTCAGGGTCAAGACCAGTCTCCCCCGGGCCTTGCATTTCCTGACAGTGAGTAGGTGGTGGGCTTGGTGGGGGACGGGGCTCAGGTCTCCCTGGGCTGAGGGCTGCCCGGGAGAGGCGGCTGGTTATGGGGTGGGCTCCAGGCCCTCTGGGGTCTCAGCCCCGGGTCTGGGGTGACAGCCCGCCCCTCTCGCCCACAGCGCTTCTTCCTGAGCAGCGCCCGCCAGGCCTCCCTGGCACAGAGCGGCTCAGTGCCTCTTGCCATGCAGTGGCTCTGCCACCCTGCGGGCCACCGTTTCTTCGTGGATGGTGACTGGGCTGTGTGCAGCGCTCCGCGGCACAGCCTGTACAGCGTGGCCGGGGACCCAGGTGCCTTCTCACCCTGCGCCTGTCCCCTGTCCCCCATCCCCTGTCCCCTGCCCACCCTGGTCTGTTGCCCCACCATCCATTGTCGCCACGGGGGCTGCAGGAACAGGGAGGCCAGGCTGGCTCTGTCTCAGTTGGGGCTCTTCAGAGGCAAACAGGAAGAGGGATTTGGGGGCAGGTGGTTGATTTGGGAGGTGCTCCCAGGCAACACCGCTGTGCTGTGAGGAGGTCAGGAAGGGCGTGTGCCCAAGCTAGGTTATCCTGTCCATGGGGTGGGGGAGGCAGAATATTTATCGCCCAGCTTTCATCCGTCTCAGAGCCAGGCCCCCCCGTGCCCAGGGAAGAGTCCTAGGTGCAGGGAAGCGCCTGTGCGCGGGGAGGTGGGGCCCTTCCCCCCCGCCCCACTCACCCTCTCCTCCCCACAGTGGACCCCCTGGCCCACGTGGCTCAGCTGTTCCGTGAACATCTCTTGGAGCGAGCACTGCATTGCCTGGCCCAGCCCAGCCCCGGCCCCGGATCAGCCGATGGGGACAGGTGAGTGTCCCTCTGCGCCTCAGCGGGCCAGGTCCCCCACCCCCGGCCAGTGGAGCTTGGGAAAGGCTACGTCCAGGGACCCGTGTCGGTGGCCAGAGCCGGGTCACCGTGGCCTCAGTTTCCCCACCAGCCCGGCAGGGGCTGGCCGCGCTTTGAGGAGCCAGGAAGCCAGGCTGTGCCGTGGGGGCAGGTGAGGAGGGCCGTCCGCTTCAGGACCCCTGCCACCTGTCCCGACGGCCAGTCCTCTTCTGCCACAGGGAATTCTCCGATGCCCTCGGGTACCTGCAGCTGCTGAACAGCTGTTCTGACGTGGCCGGGGCTCCTGCCTGCAGCTTTTCCATTGGCTCCGGCATGGCTGCCACCGCCGGTGAGCCCCCAGGCCTCCCCGCCCCGTGACACCCTCGGGCTCAGCGCCACAGCAGCTTGGCCTTGGGTGTGGTGTGGCCGAGTTTCAGGGACCCCTCTGGCCCTGCTTCCTGCAGGCACAGACCCGGTGGCCAAGTGGTGGGCCTCGCTGACGGCTGTGGTGACCCACTGGCTCCGGCGGGATGAGGCAGCGGCCGAGCGGCTGTATCCGCTGGTGGAGCACCTGCCCCGCGCCCTGCAGGAGTCTGAGTGAGCGCAGGCTGCGTGCTCGTGCCCCCACCCCGACCCCCGGCTTTGTTCTGTGCGGTTGGGGTCCCGTCATTTCTTTCCCGGGAAGCCAGAACCAGGGCAGGGGAAGCTCGGCGAGGGCCTGAGGCCTGGTCTGACCGTCACACCTCTGCCTTGGCCCCAACAGGAGACCCCTGCCCAGGGCGGCTCTGCACACCTTCAAGGCTGCCCGGGCCCTGCTGGGCCGTGGGAAGGCAGAGTCTGGCCCGGCCAGCCTGGCCATGTGTGAGAAGGCCAGTGGGTACCTTCAGGACAGCCTGGCCGTTACACCAGCCGGCAGCTCCATTGACAAGGTGAGGGCTGGGGCCAGGGGCCTGGCGGATCTTGGGGGCCTTGGCCTTTCCACTCCCCGGACGGTCCTCCTTGGGCTGCAGAAGACTGCAGGGTCAGCCCAACAGTACAGGACTGGGGGCTAAGGTTTGGGTCCAGGGGAGAGTGGCTGCCCCCCTCTGGCCTCAGTGTCCCCACCCCCAGCGGACGGCTGGGGTGAGCGGTGTGGCAGGGCCTGGAGAGCGGGCGGCCCCGCGGTGCATTGCTGTTGCATTGCACGTGTGAGGCGGGTGCAGTGCCTCGGCAGTGCAGCCCGGAGCCGGCCCCTGGCACCATGGGCCCCCACTCTTCCCTCCCAGAGCCAGAGCCCCCTGACCCCTGCCCTGCCCACCACCCCAGGTCATGCAGCTGCTCTTGTGTGACCTGCTCCTTGGGGCGCGCACCAGCCTGTGGCAGCGGCAGAAGCTGCCGGCACCCTCCCAGGCCTCACCGGGCCCGGGCAGTGGGGCCCAGGCCTCTGCCCTCGAGCTCCGTGGCTTCCAGAGGGACCTGAGTGGTCTGAGGCGTCTGGCACAGAGTTTCCGGCCTGCCATGCGGAGGGTGAGTGCCCATGGGGCTCTGGCTTGCAATGGGGATGTATGTGAGGTGTCGGGAGGGAGCGGGGGCCTGGCTGGAACCTCTCCTGGCCCCTCCTGCCCAGGTGTTCCTGCATGAAGCCACTGCCCGGCTGATGGCAGGGGCCAGCCCGGCGCGGACACACCAGCTCCTGGACCGCAGCCTGAGGAGGAGGGCCGGCCCCTGCGGCAAAGGAGGTGAGAAGGACAGCTGGCCCAGGTGGGAAGGGCCACACGCCAGGTGGAGGCTGCAGAGGGAGGCTGTGTGTGAGACACACAGAGGCCGAGGGACTTGGTGGTGGCTTCCTGATGGGAGGCCTAACCTGAGAGTCAGTGGGGACAACTGTCCTTTGTAGGACACGCGACTGGGTACGCGGTCTGTGCTCCAGGGGCAGGCGCGGAAGGGGCGAGGCTCCGTGCTCCTCCGAGACCGAGGGGGGCGGGTGGGGGCGGGTGCTGACTAGCCTGGGGCGGGGCCGGTTGTCCAGGGGGCGGGGCAAGGATCCGAGCCCCACCCCCGGCGCGGCCCCGCCCCTGACATGCCACTGTGCATGTGTGCAGGCACGGCGGCGGAGCTGGAGCCGCGGCCCACGAGGCGGGAGCACGCGGAGGCGTTGCTCCTGGCTTCCTGCTACCTGCCGCCCGGCTTCCTGTCGGCGCCTGGGCAGCGAGTGGGCATGCTGGCCGAGGCGGCACGCACGCTCGAGAAGCTCGGTGACCGCCGGCTGCTGCATGACTGCCAGCAGATGCTCATGCGCCTGGGCGGCGGGACCACCGTAACCTCCAGCTAGACCCCCGCTGGCGGCCCAGCCCCAGCGCCCCTGTTTCTGTCTCGACGGCCGAGGGCAGCGCCGGAGACCCGGGGTCCGAGGCTCGCCCACGGAGTGCACTGTCCCTGGAGGGCTGGAGACCCTCGGGGACTTCCGCACTTGACCTTGGGGCCTCCCCAGCCCGCTCCAGCCCTCGATGAGCGGCGGCCGGGATGGTGCTGGCCCCTGGTGGCCGGCCGGGGGATTGCCGGGCCTGGCCGCTGCCGGGGGTCAACTGTTACGCGCGCCGCCGCCGATCCTGGGCTTTCCCTCTCCGTCCAGAGGGAAGAGGGGTGCGTCTCACTGAGCCGAAGGGCCCTGCCCCCGGCGCCTCCCTCCCGTCTGGGGAGACCTGTGCATAGTGTAGATCGTGGTGCGCCAGCCTCCTGGCCTCTGAGGTTCCAAGTGTTACTTTGCCTTTTGCAAACTTTATTTTCATAGGTTGAGAAGTTTTATACAGAGAATAAAAAATGAACTTATTTATAATCTGGGTTTTGCTCCTTTGGGGAGGGGTGTGTGTGCCAACCAGAGGGGATCCTTTGGGCCATCCGTCCCCCCAGCACCCAGGCAAATGCTTCCCATCCCCACCTGCCTTTCGGTTTGGGAGGCCCGGCTTTATTCCCTCCAGCTGACTTGGGTCCCACTGATCACGGGGCCGCGCGTTTGGGCTATATCATCTCCTAACCCTTAGGGTCCATATGGTCTCAGCTGTGCTTCCTTGCCTCCTCTCCCAGCTTCTGCCCCCTTCAGGTCCCGGGATGACATGGGAGGACAGCTCCATGTCTTTGGGGATCTGTTGGGACAGCAGGAGCTACAACCTGGGTCTCCCTGTGTGTCTGGGTGTCAGTCTCACCTGCCTGACCCCTGTCCCCTTCCCGGAGGTCACGTGGGTGTGGCTGGGCAGCAAGGGCTTCTTTCCTGTACCTGCAGTAAGGTCCCCAGAGCCCTCCCCTCCCCTCCCCTCCCCTCCATTCCAACCTCTCCCCCAGAGCCTGGCCCCTCTCCCAGCAGAATCTGGTCAGAATCCACGGGCTGCAGAATTCCAAAACAATCGTTGTATCTTTATTGACTTTTTTTTTTTATGAATGCAATGACTGTTTTTTTTTACTCTTAAGGAAAATAAACATCTTTTAGAAACAGCTCGATACACACAATCTTCAGTGTGAAGCAATATACTAATAAGAACACTAGTCGTCTTAACATTTACAGTCTTCATATATATTATATATATGTATATGTATACATATATATACACTATATAACGAGGCCGGATATAATACACACGTTCACCGTTTTACAGTCATATGTACAGGAAGTTTCTAGGGCGGCCCCGGGCTGGGGCTGCATCAGGCCTATCGAAGCGTGGACAGAGCTGAGGACACGGACAGACAGGCGGACGAACTGGCGGGCACTGGCCCGGGCGGTGGTGGCTGCTTGGGGAAGGAGGCAGCGCCGGAGCCCCCTTCCCAGCAAGGGCCCCGTGCTGAGGGGCACACGACGCACGGCGGCGACACACGGGCGAAGCGAGCATGTTCCCGACATATATACATTCTATGTGACATATATATAGAGGGGCACACAGGTGTGTACATGGATCTAGCGCTGTCTCCGCTCCCGTGCGAGTGGCGCTGCGGCCCCCGGAGACGGTGGTCGTGCAGAGGGTCGGTCATGCGTCTGCCGGGGGTGCACTCTGGTCGCGACTTTTAGTTTTGCGCTCCCAGGCTGGGCTCCGGGGACGGGGCGGACTGGAAGGGAGACGAGCAGAAGCCAGCGGGAGCCAGTCCGGCCCACGCCCGGGGAGCCCGCATCCCCTGAGCACGGGCCCCAGGCCCCCGGCCCTCCCGACCCGCACGAAGGTTTTGGCCAAGGCTGGGAAGGAAGGGCGCACAGCCTCCGGCCCCTCCTGCGCCGGACAGGCCTCGGCTCCCCCCCCCGCCCCCAGCCTCGTTCCAGGAGACACGTCCTGGAGGGAAGCCAGCCTCGGCCTCTTCGGACCCCACCCCACTCCCAGGGTGCCCAGCTGCGTGCCACTACCGACCCACGTAGACTGTGTGCCACGTCGTCCTGAAACTTCCAGGGGGAGAAGCGTATCCCCAGGCTAAAGGCCTCCCACCCACGCCGGAGCCTGGGTGTTCCAAGGAGTCTGGCCGCTCCGCGGGCTCCCCCTCTCCAAGCCTGGCCGGGGGATGGGGGCGAGAAGGCCCTGTGCCGTCCAGTTCCGGGAGCAGACGGATCCGGAACCTGTTTTCTTCCCGACCGGGGACCACTAGTTTCCGCCCGAGGAGGCCAGATCCAAGATCCGGGTTCCGGATCAAGGATCGGCTCTGGACCCGCGCCGGAAGCAGCGCGAAGGCGCGGGGGCTGCGCCGGCGGCTCCTCTCCTCGGCGTCGGCGGCGTCGGCGGGCGGGCGGGCGGGCTGGCGGGCGGGTGGGATCCGGCGGCTCCTCCGGCCGGGGGTGGATTACAATGGCAGCCTCTGCGGGGAAGAGACGCGCGGCTAGTTACTGACTGCGGGGCACCTGCCGAGCAGTCAACTCCTCCAGACCCGCCCCTCGGCCCCGACCCCGCCCGCTCCTCCAGAGCGAGGCCCCACCTGCAGCTTTGCCCGTAGGCCAGTCCCCGCGCCCCGCCCCGCCCCGCCCTGGGCTGGCCCCGCCTCCCGCACGTGCGGGCTGTATAAGTGGCCCGGGGCCCACCCGTGCTGATCCGCCCCCGCCTGGTCCGCCCGGAGCCGGCGTTCCCGCGCCGGGGCTCCTCTCCAGCCTGGGCCCCTCCAGGGGAGGCTCGCGGTCACCCACCTTATGTTTGGGGCATTTCAAAGAAAAGTTCTCTTCGATGAATATGCAACCTGTGAGCAAGAGAAGTTCGTGCGGTCAGAACGGCGTCTTGTCCGGCCGGGAGGGGGGCCCACCGCCCTGAACGCCCTCAGCTGCAGGTTTTTATTTCAAAGAGTAAGTCAGCCTCTGCTTGAAATCAGACCCAGTCCGAACTCCGTCAGCCCTCCAGCCCCGCTGGCCTATCTGTCCTTTACTCTCCTTTCCCCTCCCTCTGGAACCCCGTTTGGTCATGGGGAGGCGTCCCCACTCTCCCCCTCGCCCTCCCCCGCTGTGCTTTGCTGGGCCGCACTGGTCACTCCGTCCTGTGGTCCGGGCCCAGCCCCTAGGTAGGCCTTGACGCCCAGGGGGCGCAGTGAGCGTGTGTTGACCACCTGGGGCTGGGGTGGCACTTCCGGAGGCACCATGCTCAGCCGCCCCCAGCAGCCACTCTGGACGTGGGGGGGCAGGGCCAGTCACCCATCCCCAGCCCCTCTCTTGGTATCTGCACTTGGGGAGCCAGGGCCCCGCTGACAAAGTGGCCTGGGGCCTGGTGCTCGCTCTGCTAAGCTCCAATGTGGGCTGCCTAACAAAGGGCGCAGGGTCAGTGGGCCTGGGCAGCTCTGGTGCCCTGCGGTCTCAGGGTCCGGCCCAGACCCCTGGAGAGCCCCACGGAGGACCGTACTTCCAGACCCAGATCGGGCAGGTGCAAGGTGCTGACCAGGGGCTGGGTAACTGCGGGGGGCTCCTGCCTGCCCAGCTCACTCCCTGGGTGCCCCCCGCGCCCCCCTGCTGCCTGGAGCCGGGTTCCCCTCCCCTCTGGCTGCTAGGCTCACTAGTCCTGCCCCCTTCTCTGGCCACTGTACCCCCTCCATGCCCCTCCCTCACACCGCCCCCTCCGGGCTCTGCCAAACTCTCCAACCTTTAGGCAGATGCCTCAAGTTCAACCCCAAAGGGAGCTGCACGTGTGGGGATTAACCGCCCCCCCCCACCCGGCCTTGCACAGCCCCTCTGTGAAGGAGAAAGGGGGCTGCCCAGCTGGACCTGGTGGAGCGGGGAGGCCATGCAGAGTAGAGAGGAGCTGCCCAGCTGGGGCCCCAGCTCATCTGGGTCCACCAGCCTCAGCTGAGCTGCCGGCTGACTACGGCCACCTGGGTGAGCTCAATCTGGCATGCGGCAGGGCCCGCCTGCCCACACATACCCTCCTGAGATGTGCTGGAGGCTGGGCCTGGAAGGTCCGGTGGCTGATACACCAGTGGCACAGCCTGCCCTGCCTCGGGCCTGCTCACTGACCTGGGGACGCTGGCCACCTCCCTCTCCCCCCTCCTCCCAGCATGGCCCGGCTTCCTGTGCGTGCAAAGCCTCTGAGGCGCAGGCTCCATCTGCACCTGCAGCCCCTCTCTCCGGAATGCAGGGCTCCGTCACAGGTCTGCTCAGGCCAGCATCTCATCTGCCCCCTGCGGCCCTACAGAGAGCCCTACTAGATGGGGAATCCCTTAAAGATATCACTGGAAACAGTTTGTATCGCTCCAAGCCTGGTATATATGTCCCACCACAAGCCAGCTCCTGCCCACCTCCCTTGACCTCTTGAGGACTGGCTCCAATGTCACCTCCTCCTAGAAGCCCTCCTGGATTCCCTCCCAACTCAGGATGGATCTCTCAGCACAGTCTCTCCTTGTCTGGTCTCCGTAACTTTAGGCAAGGATCACGGTTTTCCTGTCTGTCCCACTGAGACATGAGCCCCCAAGGAGGCTGGGAAGCTGCAACACTGGAGAGGACAGCGCGCAGGACGTGGAGCCGGCCAGACAGTGAGTCACCCCCTGGTCCTGTTCCTGCAGTGCTGTGGCCACGGGTAAGACAGCCTGTCTGTGAAGGTGCCGCTGGAGACAGTGCAAGGCCTGGCACGGGGCTGGCAGAGCGCAGGCGCAAACCTAGTCACTGCGGGAGGAGAGCTGCAGCCCGCGGCACCTGTTCCTGGAGGTCAGGCCCGCGGTCTGGTGAAGTGGCGGAGTCCACATTACAATCTGGTTCCCGCGGCCCTCAGGGCAGGGTGTGGAGCCAGAGCGGGCCCCATGTCCCGCTCCAGCGCGTTCCCTCCCTGAGGAGCTAGCGCCTCAGCCCTCACCGAGGAACCATCACCGCTCAGTCCCGTGTGTGCTCCTGGGGGCGGCTCGGTGCGGGCTGATGCCAGGAAGTGGCATTCAGGTGGGAAGAGGGGTCCCTGGGCTGTGGGAGCAGCAAGGGTCCTGCCAGGAGATGCCTCTGCCCTGCCGCCGTGCGACAGGGTCACGATAACCTCACCCTCTTCCAGGGCAGCAGGGGGCGGGGGACAGAGATTGCGGGGGCTGGCCCCCAAATCGGACCGGGGCTGCCCTTTCCGGGTCGTGCTTGTGATCTCACTCCCTGCTCCAGACGGCTGCAGAAAGAAGAAATGACTCTAACTTCAGCTTTACAGATGGGGAGCCGAGTGCAGAGACAGTGGTGGACTCACCCAGTCCACACCTGAAGCATGCCACCAGGACTGGGGGCTCCGGGCTCTCTGGCCCAGGCCATCAGTATGCCACCTGCCTGGTGATGGTAGGTGCTCGATAAATGCCCGCGGGTCAAGTGAGTGGGGGAGTGGAGAGAATGGGGCAGGTGCAGGGGAGCCTGGTCCTGACTCCAGGGCCCACCGTCCTGCTTAAACCTTCCACAGCTGTGCCGTGGAGCCAGGGGGAGTCTGTCTTGAACTTCCTCTTCTTCCATCTCACTCAGTTTTTGTTACTGAACTATCTTTTCTCCTTTTTCTCCAACCCAGTGAACTCCTATTCAGCCTTTTTCCAAGGCCCAGCCCAGTAGCCCTGCTCTTGGAGGCCCGAGACCCTCCCGAGCTGTAGGCACCCCTCGGCAACGGCAGCTCACATACAGCTTTCCACTTTGTAGTTTGTGCTTCTGGGCCCTCCTCCAGCAGGTGGCTGGGGACGGACGTGTCTCCTTGTCACCAGCACTGCCCAGCTCAGGGCCCAGCCGAGAGACATGAGAAGGTAAAGAATTGCTGGGGCAGGAGAAGAGGAAAGCCGATGGGTCAAGTGGGGTCAGCTCGAGGAGCTGTGCCTGCGTCCCCCGACCTTCGGTCCCCTTGGGCTGGCTCTTACCCGCATCGCTGGCACATGGGTAATGGTAGGTGTGGATGCATCCTTTGTGGCAGCACCCGATGGTGGCCCCGGCTTCCTGGCAGCTGGAACAAGTCTGGCGAGGAGAGAGGGAAGACAGGTGAGTCTGCAGTCGAGGGGCCCGGCCCCCACCCCTTCCTCCCAGGGGGCCCTGGACAGGCAGCTTGGAGGGAGGCTCAGGATGGACGTCCACAGGGTTGGTTTTGTGGCAGCCGCCGGCCCGGCACCTTGGGCGGGGGGAGCTCTCAGGGCGGGAAAGCAACCATCTTGTGGATAAGCCTCGGCGTCCCGCAGGCCCGGGCGAGCCCCGGCTCAGCCCCTGTGCACCGCGCGACCTCAGCCAAGCAACTCCGCTCCTCCCGCCTCCTCCATACGGGGGGACGGCGCCTGCCTTACGGGACAGTCGTGAAGATGAAATGAGCAACTCCGTGTGCCCAGCGGACGACAACGCACAGGGCCAGTCACCGCCCGGCTGTGCCCTCGCCTGCCAGCTCCTCCCCACAGCCTCCGGGTGGGCAGCTTCACGGACGCCACTTCACAGACAGTGAAGCTGAGGCCCCCGCTCCAGGCGGAGATGATAAGTATCATTTTCTACCCTTTCCGGGGTCAGAACAAGCACTGGACCCTGAGTCGGTGCTCTACTCAGAGAGGCTGCTCACCCTGCCCAGGACCCACGAGGAGGAAACAGCCACTGCCTGCACGCGGGGTTCACGTAAAGCCTACGCCGGCCGGCACGGCAGCTGGCCCACTCGGCCTCTCAAAAGCCAAAACCGTGGTCTGAGCTTGGGGGCTGCCCCAGGTTGGGCCCAGCTGCCTGCAGGGGGATGTGCCAGGACAGGATGGCGATGCCAAGAAGACCCTTGGAAGCAAAACCTGAGGCCTGGGGAGGGACAGGCTGGTCCCCAGATCCTGCAGACCCCCTGTGCAGCAGGGGAGTGAGGTTGGGGAGGGGGGCAGGCCCCCGCGCGGAGGCTAAGCCACTGAAACCAGTAACTGCAGTTCGTGACACACCAGGCACACGTGGAGGCCGCCTCCTGAGAACACCCCGATGGCATCAGCATCACTTTATTTTATACAGGTGAGGGATGAGAGCTCAGAAAAGCCGAGTAACTTGCCCAAGGGCACACAGCTCAAGAGCAGCTGGACGAGCTTTGAGCCCAGCAACCCCGCTGGAGCACAGGCTGGCGGTCATGGTGCCTCACTGCTCGGGGTGGGGGGCAGGGGTGGGCTCCTTCCCATGCCAGGGACTGATGGGGACCCCACCCCCAGCGGGTGGGAGGCCAGGAATGAGTCTTCTCACGCCCTCCCTGGGCCTAGCCTGAGAAGTGCCTGGGCATGCGCGTTCTGGAGCCCAGCTGGGGTGGGGGCTGGGGGTCGGTCTGGAACATCCATTGCCTCGGGACGGCAGTCTCCTTCTGCTCAGGACTGAGCCTCCTAGGGCTCTGTGGCGAAGGTGTGACGGAGCAGGAGTGGGCCCCCAGACCAGGCCCAAGTGACCCTTCATGGCTAAACAGCGACAGTGGGCTCCTCTGGTGATGGGCTCACAGCCACCCTGCCTGCACTGAGGCCCCCAAACCCTTGAGACAGGCATCTCAGATGTGGAGAAATGGAGGTACGGAGAGGCCTCGGGCCCTTCCGACCCCAGCGCCCACGTTCTGAGCTGTTCCCCTGGGCGGGTGATGGGGGGCCTGGGAGTTTGTGGGGAGAGGCAGCCTCTGGGCAGACTAGGAAACTGAGGTCCCTGGAGGTGGGCACAGCACGGCTCAGGGCGGGTAGGTGTGTAGGGGCCCCCAGGAAGGGACACAGAAGGAAGAGGGGTGCCCCCGGGCCTGTGCAGAAGTTCTGTTCCCGCAGGGCCAGGGTGCTGATGGGCGTGAAGGCCGGGGTCCGGCTGTCCCCGCAGCCCCACCCTGCTGACGGGCTTCGGCGCCCCGAGGCTCACAGAGGACGGTGACTTGCTGGGGTCACAGAACTGGCTCTTGGGGCAGAGCTGGGATTGGAACCGGGGTCTGCCCGACTCCAAGGCTCCGAGGCAGAAAGGGTCTTGGGGGGACGGGCGGCCCACGGAGGTCTGGGCTTGTCAGTGGGCAGGGGGCTGAACCATGACCTGGGAAACCCCAGACCCCGCCCATCTTTGCAGGCAGGGTGCTCTCCAGGTGCGGGCGCTGCTTTAATGAGCTCCGCCTGGCCCGGGACACCCTCTCTGGCAGGGCGGCCGGTGACCACCCGTGTTCTGACCTTCCCAGGGATGCTCCCAGGGTGGGAGGCCGCTGGACCATTATTGGAGGATGGCACAGCGGGCAGAGATGGGGCGACCAGGCCAAGCTCCAGCTCTGTGACGTAACAGCCGCGTGACGCCAGGAAACCGCAAGGCCACTCGGCCCCCCGGCTTCCTCCCCAGGCCAACAGGAGGTTGGTGCAGTGAGGTGAGACCAAAGCGCCTGGAACAGGTGACCTGGGAAAGGAGGGGTTGGCCCCTGTGCTTGGACAAGGTGCAGAAGCAGTGCAGCCCAGTGGGGCGGAGCAAGCCGGGGAGACTTTCAGGAGGCCACAGGTGGCCGCTAGCTGGCCTGGTGATCTGAGCGTTTGGTATTATCTTTTAATGGCGGGAGACACCTGAACCTATTTCAGGGCCGCTAGGAAGGAGGCAGTGAGGAGGGTGGGGAGGAGACCGGAGGCAGGAAGGGTGAGGGCTCCGGGTCTTGGGGCTGCTGTTGGGCTAGAGGACCCCGCACAGAGAGGGTCAGGCGCCGGAAACAGGGAGGTGTGGGCAGCCCAGTAGCGCCCCCCTGCCCAGCATAGGGCTGTCCGCGTGGCTGGTGCCGGCGTGGGGATACCCAGAGGGAACAGGTGGGCACAGGGCGGTGGGGCCCCGAGGGCTGGGGAGGGGGCAGGAGCACGGGCTGCAGGACAGAGTGCCGAGTCCCACCCCATCCCCGGGAGTGAGGGGATCGGGGGTCCCCTCGGTGATCGGAGTAATGGTCACACTGCTGAGACAACATGCTAGTGTCATCCAGGTGGCTGCCACTGTCACTGGCCCCAGGAGATGGTCACGGAGCACGTGGACAGGCCAGGCATGGCTGTAATGGCTTTATGGGTGTGAACTCACATAATCCTCAGGGCCCCTCCACAGGGGACTATCATGCCCACTTTAGAGATAAGGAAACAGAGGCACAGAGAGGTTAGGTTATATTCTTGGAGACACACAGCAAGGGGCAGCGCTGGGACCTAAACCAAGCCCTCAGTGACTGTGTTCCTCAGGGGACGTTTTAGGGCCTCGCAGGAAAGGTTCCTGGACCACCTGCCCCTAAGGGCTCACAGTCCAGCCACCTGGTGCTGGAGAGGCTCTTCCCCCGCAGGTCCCGCTGCCCCTGAGGCCACGGAGGCAACCCCCTGACGTGCGGTTCTGGGGCCTGAGCATCTCAGCTGATGAGGTGAGCAGGGTGCTTGGGGGCTTGGGTGGGGGTGTGCTGCAGCCAGAAGGGGCCGAGTGCGTGCGTGGTGGGTACAGGGCTGAGCAGGCAGTAAGGGGCCACAGTGGGAGGTCTGGGGCAGGGCTGGGCAGATGTGTCCTGCCTCAGCCTGGAGCGTGCCTCCATGTTGTGGCTAGGCTCCCCGCGTATTCATTTGTGATTGTGGTGTGTTTGGGCCAGATTGTAGCATTAGAGAGATGGCCTGCCTGCCTGCAGAACCCGAGGTCCCCACCGGCTGGGCTGGCCTCTTACCATGTCCATGGCCACCTTCATGGCCTCCTGCAGCCCAAAGAGCTTCCCGGCCACCAGGTAGACCCCGCCCGTCCACACGGCGCAGGCCTCGTGCACCCAGTGCTCCTGTGCATCCCCACCAGGCTCTGCCGGCGGCTCCTTGCTGCACTCGTGCTTGCGGCTCCTGTCAGCTGGGGCTGTCTCTTCACCACCTTCCCCCCGACCGTCACAGCAGTAGCAACTCTGCAGCCGCCGGGACAGGCCCCGGGCGCTGGTGCGCAGGGAGCCCTGCTTGGCTGGATCGGCTGGGCCGTCAGGCCTGGGGGGCTTCCCGGTGGTGGTGGTGGTGGCGGTGGTGGTGGCGGTGGTGGTGGCGGCAGCGGCAGCTGGGCACTCGAGGCCTTTGAGTGTCCTCTCAAGAGGCAGCGAGGCCTCCTCGCAGGTGCTCTCTGGCCGCACCTTCTCCTTGAGTTTTGGCTTCTTTTTGGGGAGGCAGTGTCCGGGGTAGTAGGGCCCACAGAGGTCCCCGAGGTCCTTGAAGTTGGCTGGGTTTTGGCAGAGGCAGCAAACAAGGCAAGAGGTACTCAGGGCCTTGGAGACCACGGGCCCCAGATGCATGGTGGAGGAGAGGGGCAGGGAGGGCCGAGGCTGCAGGACGGAGCCTCCAGGGAGCGTGGCTAGGGAGACCCCGGCCGCATCCAGGGAGGAGGAGCAAGAGGATGAAGAGGAGGAAGGCTTCCTGTGGGGCTTGGGCTCGTCTCCGGGGGAGTTGACAACAGTGCATACGGTGGTGAACGCATCCCGCTTCTCCACCCGCACGAAGGGCGAGAAGGCAGGGGTGCGGCTGTCTGCTCGCAGCCGCTTGCAGGAGGAAATGTATTTGAGGCGGATTTCAGGCTCTGCGGGATCCAGGGGCAGCACCTGCTGCTGCCGCCGCCGCTTGGCACGCCCCTTACAGGGTGAGGTGGTGGCGTTCTTGGCCCGGCCCCGCGTCAGGCGCTTCCGCTTGGAATAGCTGCTGTAGTTGGCGTGGCCAGGCTGCTTCTGTGCCCTCACCTGGGGCTGGCAGGGCCGGCCCTCAGGGGGCTGGGAGGCCAGCCCCAGCTCCTCCGTCTTTGGCTTCTTGCCTCCTCCGCCAGGGCTGTCCTCGCTGCCCCCCTGCGTGCTGCTGGCCGTCAGGAGCAGAGCTGGGCCGAGATGAGGCCTCTTCTCCAGGGAGCCTTTGGGGAGTCCGAGGGCTCCAGCCCTGCCTTTCCGGCTTCTCTTCTTAGGTGCCAGGGCAGTGCCCCCGGGCAGTAGGGCCTCTGGGGATGTGAAGGCCTCAGTTTTGAAACCGTCGGTCGAGGACAGTTTCTTATTGTTCACGAGTTTGCCTTTTAAGGATCTGTTGGTCAGATTTCTGCATAACGGATCGGCCCCCAAGGCTGCTGGGAACTTCTGCCCAGCGCTCACATTTAAGAGACCTTCTTCTGCCCCCAGCGGGCTGCCCCCTGCGCTCTTGAGCCCGCGGTCCTTCTCAGGGAGGGATGGGCTCAGAGGATTCCCGGGAGGGGCCCCTGGTGCTCTGCACGCGAACTTTTTCAGGCTGGGCGAGGTGATCTTCTGCACAATGGCCTCCAGCTTCAGGCCCCGGCCTTTCCGGGGCGGCAGCACCTTGGTCTTCATGGCCCCCTGGACGGACGCCCGTGAGGCCAGCTTCAGGCTGGCGTCAGGGGTCTCCGGGGGCGGCGGCTTTGCCGTGGGTTCACCGTTGCCCTTGGTGGGCTTGGCCTTCTTGGGAGACGTCATCCTCTTGAAGAGGGTGGGAGGGCCCTCGGCCCCCTCCTCCTTCGTGTCCCCGCTGGTGCTGCCGCTGCGTAAGACCAGGTTGCGCTTCTTGGTGGGGACAGGCGCCATGAAGGCCGACTTCCTCTTGAGGGTGTGGAGGGGCCGATCGGAGAGCTTGCCGCCTGCACCAGGCTTGGGGACCCTTGCCCGCTGGCCCGCCCTGCCCTCCTTCTGGGGGCTACCGGCGACCTTGAACGTGGCGGGCAGGTGGTTGTTGGCGAGGAGCTTCTTGGCGGCGCGGCAGTTGGGGAGCCGGCTCTCCGAGGCCCGCCGCCGCTTGCAGTGGAAGGCCTCCTGGCTCCTGGTGCGGGACCGGAGGATCATGGAGCGCTGGTCTTTGCCTGGTGCATCCGGCGAGTCTGTCTCCTTGGTCTTGGAGCCCATGGGGCTGCTGTCGGAGGCCACGGGCAGGGCGGCCGGGTTGCTGGGGCTGGATGCGGCCTTGGGGGAGGGCTTCCCCACCCGCTTGCCCGACTTGAAGGCAGCTCGCTGCTTGCCCCCCAGCTTGTCTGGGGGGGCAGGGGTGGTGGGAAGGCCCGGGGGTCCGGGCGTGCGGGGCTCACTCAGGGCCGTGAAGGAGCGGGTGCACATCCTGGGGAGCCCTTCCGAGGTCCCCCGGCCTGGGGCCCCCGCCCCTTCCATCTGTCCCTGGGGGGGCCCCGTGCACGATTCAGGGAGCAGCAGGTCTTTGGGCAGCGCCGGGGCCCTGCACGGGGAATCCTCGGCCTCGGGCAGCCCCCGGTGCACCCGCCGGCTCCGTAAGCTTTTGCCGCGAGGCACAGGCTCCTTCTTGGCGATGGGCGCCTCGGGCACAGCGGGCTTGTTCGGCTTCTGGGTCAGGGAGGCTTCCGGGGCCAGGGCGGTGGAATCCCCTGGGGCCAGCGCCCCCTCGGGCCCCTCTTCCCCTGGCTTCATGTGGGAGAGGGAGGACTCGAACCAGCTCTGCACCTTGGACTCGGTGCCCACGGTGGGGCCCAGCAAGATGACGGACTCGCCAGACAGGGCACACGGGGAGCCCCAGCCGGCCTTGGGGTCCAGCACCTCCTCCACCTCCTCCTTGCCACACAGCAGCGGGGCCTTGGGCGACAGCGGGTCCTGCAGGCCCGGCCTCTGCTCGGGGCTGCCCAGGAGCTCGCACAGAGACGAGTACTCCTCCGCCTCCAAGTCCCCCTTCCTGCCGGCGGGCGGCAGCAACGGGAGGTCTCCAAAGTCAGCGGCGGAGCAGCAGTGCCGGCTGTCCTCCAGCCACCGGTCGGCCTTGCCCACCTCGGGACACTGCAGCAGCCCGCCCGCCTCCTCCTTCACCCCTCCCCCCTCCTCCTGCTGGGAGTCCCGGGGCACCACGGCCTTCTCCGCCGAGGGCTGCTCCTCCTGGAAGCCCAGGCAGGCCGAAGCCTCGCGGGCGTCTTCCTGGCCGACGCTGTCGGCGGCCTTCCCGCCCTGCTCCAGGCCCTTGGCGAGCTCGCCGGGGTGCAGCCCCCACCGGGGACAGGCGTCCCCCAGGTTCTCCTCGGGCCAGGCGAAGGGGTTGGCGCTGTCTGCCGAGCTGGCGGCGGTCGTGTCTGGAAAGCAGTCGAAAGCCGCTGTGGCGGGGTCCGAGGCGGCGGCCCCCAGCGTGGGCTTGGCACCAAAGGAGAGGGGACCAGTTGTCTTCTTGGGGTCAGGGGTGGCGAAGCCCACGGAGGGATCTTCGAACAGCCCCGGGCCGAAGTCCTTGGTGCCGCCGCCCTTCTCCAGCTGTAGGGCCTCGGGCAGGGCGTCCTGCTCCCCCGGCCGCGGCCACGCACCCTTGGCCATGGGGTCCAAGCAGGCGCTGTGGTTCTCCAGCGAGAAGGGCGGCTTGCCGGTGTCCTTGGCCAGGCCGGGCGCCTCGGCCCAGACCTTGTCGGCCTTCTCGCTGATGGCCTCCTGCAGCCCCAGGATCTCGGAGGCCAGGTCCTCCTGTGCCAGGGCGCTGAGCAGCAGGCGCGGGCAGTCCCGCTCGCCAGCCACGAGCTTGGAGAAGCTGTCGAGCGGCAGGCTGCCGTGCAGGCTCTGGAAGGAGTCATCGGACTTGGTGGACATGTCGTCGGGCGAAGTCACAGAGCAGGTGGACACGGACTCGGGCTTGGCCTTGGAGCTGCCGTGGACCCTGGCGGGGCTGCCGCGGGCCTGGCTGCAGTAGAGGAAGCTGCGCTCCAGCGGGTCCTCGGAGCCGCTCAGGTAGTCGGCCTCGGGCGGCTCGGCGTGCGTGGACTGCGGGGTGCTACTCAGCGGCTCCGACAGCGGCGTGCCCGCCGGCTCGGCCGAGTAGCCGCTGCCCTCGGGGCTGCAGTGCTGGCTCTTGTGCTGCTCCGGGGTCCGGGCCGCCAGGCTCTTGACGCCCTTCTTCTGGGGCATGGCCGCCTTGGAGAGCAGCAGCTGCTGCACAGTGTTGGAGATGTTCTCCACCTGCGAGGTCAGCGCCGTGAGGCTGTGCAGGCTCAGGTCTGACAGCAGGCTCTCGGGAAGCTTGTCCTTCTGCAGGGCCTTGCAGTTGGCAGCTTGGGCGTCCACGGAGCCGGCGGCGTCCGTCGGGGAGGGGTTGAGCAGGGGCAGGAAGTGGCTGTGGTCCGCGAGACCGGCGGGGAAGGCTCCAGGGCCAAGCGGCTGCTGGTTGTAGGGAAAGTTCTCCAGGTTGGGCATCAGCGGCGACGGGGTGGAGCTGTAGGAAGGGGAGCGGCCCACGGAGCGAGCGGGCGAGTGGCTGGAGCTGGGGCTGAAGGTCTGGTAGTACTGCTCCGGGGTCCTGACGGCCGCGTCCGGCTGGCAGTAGCCGGGGCCCTGCTGCCCGTAGTGTTGGTACTTGGTGAGGCTCTGGTAGTGGAGGGTCTCCTGGGCGTGGTGGCGGCTCTGGAGGGCTTGCTGCTGCTGCTGCTTCTGTGGCTCGTAGCTGAGGCGCCCAGGCTGGTAGGCGTGAAGGCTCGGGACCCGCTGGCCTGGGGCCAGGCCGGCGTTGGCGGTCAGCGGCCTGTCGTGGGGCTGGGTGGACGGGGCCGTGCAGCTCTTGTAGGAGTGGGCCCCCTGTCCGCCACCCTGGCCGGTGGAGGAGTAGGTGGAGGAGACGGGGAAGGACTGGGACTGCTGGGGGAAGTGGCTGCCCGGGGGGAAGGGCAGGGGCGAGGCGAGGTCGTTCTGGGGTTTCTGCCTTTGGAGCTTGGGGTAAGCCAGGGGCTGCGACAGCTGCTGCTGGACGTGGAGGGTGTGAGTCCGAAAGGGCAGCTGGGCGCCCTGCTCTGGGTACTGCCGGGCGGGGGGTGCTGCTGTCTTCTTCATCAGGTTCTCGTCATATTTGCCCACCGCCCCTGGCAGGGGTTGCGGCTGCGGGGGTGGTGGCTGCGGCGCCCCCCAGGCCTGCAGGCCCTCCTCCCCCGAGTAGCGGCCAGGGTAGGGGCTGCCGTCCTGGACGGCGTAGCCCGCGAAGGACGGCCTCCCCTGCGGGGCCTGCGGAGAGGACAGGCCTTTGCTGGCGCGCGCCGCCGTGGCGGGCGTGCCGGCGCCGCCCTCGTAGCTGGGGAAGGGCTGCGGGCCGTAATAGTCCTTGGTCAGCAGACGCTGCCGGTCGCAGCTCAGCCCAGCCTGACTCGGCTGCCGGTAATTCTCCAGGCGAGATGTCTCCTGTGAGGTCTGCTGGTAGGTCTGTTGTTTGCCATGGAAACCACACCTTTCTCGAAAAGACTGCATGACTCGGGCTGGTTATCTGTGAAAAGAGAAAGGGCGAGAGGGAGGGCGGGGAGGGGCAGAGGGAGAGCGATTCAGACGAGCCATTTCCTCTCCCTCGGAGAGCCGGCCCCCCTCCCGGCCCTGCCCTCTCCCGCAGCCTCCCCACCAGCTGTGCACATATTGACAACTTCTGTGTCAGGGACGTGTGCTCTGTAATTCCCGCTCCGACAGGGATGGGTACAGGGAGGCCACCGAGGAGGGAGGTGCGCCCCGGCTGCCCAGCGCCAGGTCACTGGGGAGCTGCCCCCTCCCCCAGCCGGCTCCCCCCTCCCTCCCCCACAGCCCTTCCCTGCCATTTCAGAATCATTTAGCAGGGCAATTCCCGCTCCCCTGTCCCCTGGGGCTGCTGGATCCGGTAAGCTAGCCCCAGTGCAGCAGTGTTCAGGCGTGACCCAGCGTGCGGGGGGCTGGGGACAGCTTGCCCTGCCCCAGAAGCCACTCACCGAGGCCTGGCGTGCGCGCACGCGCACACACGCACGCGCACACACACACACACCTCCTCCATCACTGCCGTGCCATCTGGAATCTGTGTTCCTTCCAGCAGACGCTGATTAGGGGCTGCCGAGCCACTGTAGGCATAAAATGTCCCCTCCTCGACTCCCAGGAACGCGGGACGGCGGCACCTGCCTCCTATTTTTCATACCGTAGGCACGTAAACAGATTACGTGGCCCGGAGAGAGGCAGCACATGCTGATGGGGGACAGGGCTGCGGTCCCTCCACGTGAGAGGCAGCCCTGGGCCTCCTGGGTGGGCGGGGCCTGCACGGGGTCAGGGCCAGGCCGAGAGCCCATCTGTTTATGATTTTAGGGGCCGGCGCGCACAGGGTCCGACCTGCCCCAAAGCAGGATCGGGGGTCAGGAAGTGACCCTGGAGTGGGGGTGGGGGGCCTTCAGGGCAGAACAACTGGATTCACATAACAGGCCAGCTGCAGCGTCCAGGCTAATGGTGGTCCTGCCGCCACCCAAGCCCCTCGGAGGAGGGAGGAAGGAGTAAGGATGCCCCAGGCTCAGGAGTCCTCATGGCGAGGGCTGGCGGTAGCCTGCGTCCCTGGGCACGGCGTTTACACACACCATGCTCGCCTGCACAGCCCAGGCCCCCAGGAGGGCACAGGGAACCTCGCAGTGCCCGTTCCCAACCCCAAAGAGGAAGGGGTGGCTCGCCATGGGCTACGAGCCTCCAGGGCTCTACGGGGGGAGCACAGAGAACGGGGTGGGGGACAGGCACACGTGGAGGGAGGGGCTCCCCCAAGAGGTGCAGCTCACCCCTTCTTCACCCAGATCCCACCTCCATGCTCTCCTCATGCGGTGGCCGGGGGGTGGGGCGGGGCGCTGACCAGGGAGGGGTCAAGCCTGGGGCGGCCGGGCAACCCCAGAAACCCTGTCAGCACAGCCCAGGCCAACCTCCCTGCCCTTGGCAGTCGGCTGCCCGAACTCAGGGACTGAAGCCCATGACCCTGGAGAGGGCTCGGCCCCTGCCCACAGGACGGGTCACAGCCCCATGCCATGTACTCTCCCTGGCTCATCACAGGCGCCCCAACACGGAGGAGACCCCCTTCTGACCCAGTTTAGTCCATCCTGGTAGCTGCAGTCAAACACAACAGGAGGTGCCTGCTGTGACCCAGCCTTGGTTCCGGGGCGGCTCCCCGCCAGGTGGGCAGCCCGCACCTCCCCCATGGGGCTCCGGGAGGGGGGTGCCGGCGGGGGAGGGGAGGCTCCTTCTGCCCTTGGGCAGTGCACACTGGCACTCCCTCTGGCCCAGGCCTGAGCCGGCAGGTGGAGGCCTCTGCTCAGAGTGTCCTCTGCAGTCCCCGCGCTCTGCCCTCCCTGATGAGCCCGGAATTCGCAAACCGAGGCCCACTCTGAAGGCCGCGCGTCGCATATCCGCACAAATTACATTTCAGCTTTTATTACCCAGATCGCTCTCATTTCCCGCTGAGCGTCTTGTGGATATCGTTAACATTTCTACAGCTTTTTTTTTTTAATATTTTTTCGCATTCTCTACAAATGCGTTACCAGAAACATTATTTAAAAAGAGTGCTCTGGCCAGTGTCCCCTTCCCTGTTTAATCAGTCCAGCTGCTGCGTCTTTGAATTTCGCAGAGCCGTATTACAGCGGGTTTTCCAATGCACAGGAGCAGCTGGACGCGGTGAAAGCATCTATCTCTAAGACAAGACAGTTCAACTAAAACACGCGAAGCCCAGTGGCTGGTGGAGAAGGCAGGCAAAACTGCCTCCCAGCACCACCTCCGACCCCAGGCCCAGGGAGGGGAGGGGGGCGCAGGAGCAAAGGCCACCTCTCAGAGCCACCAGGTCCCCGGCCCCCGCCAGCTCTGCCGGGAGAAAATGGGGCTCGGCCTCTTTAAGAGCTGCCTCAGGCCTGCCACAGGCTCTGTTGTTATTAATTATTATGATTATGATTAGTTTTCAAGAGCACTAGAAAAGGACAGGCGGGAGAGAGGCAGGCTGAGAGCTGGGGTGGGCGGCATCAGGAGGGGGCGGAAAGAGGTTCGCTGGGCAGAGAGATGGTGACCTCTGAACCCGGGAGGAGAGGTGGCAGTGGAGGGGTGCAGGCTGGGGGTCTGGCCTCTGTTCTGCTAGAGGGAGAAGGGGTGGGGGTCAGGGGAGGGCACCCAGTAACATACCTTCACAGGACGACTCCTGGTCCAGACCCGCCTCCCCCCACCCCCCCCAGACACTTGGTCAAGGCCACATCTCAGGTTCTAGCCAAACTGGGAGGGAAGGAAGAAGGAAAAAGAGGAAAGAAGGAAGGGAGGAGGAAGTCAGTCCTGAGCTCCAGATCCGTCAGTGCTTCTGTGGCGACTCCTGTGAGCCGGCCTGCCCGGGCCCCTGGCCCAGGCAGAAACAGCGCAAAGCTGGGCCGGGCCGCAGGGCCCGCCCATGCCCCAGGACTCCTCTAGCTCAGCGACGGGTCTCCCTGCTCCCCACGCCATGAAAGGGGGCGTGACGAGCCCCACAGACACCCTCAGGCCCCAGGCACGAGGCCATCAGCCCCCGAAGGCCTTCGGCGGCAGGGCAACGAGGGCTCAGCCGTGTTTTCAGGCAAAGAGCACAGCTCTGCGGTCCCCGCACAGGCACTGCGGGACCCGCTGGGGTGGGGGGCAGGGGCAGCCTTGCCCGCGGTGCGTGCCCACCCCGTGTCTGCACACTCACTGCTTTGACTGTTCTGCCCTTTTACAGAGAAAGGGGAGGCTCAGAGGGGCGAGGACCTGAGTGTGAGCCCCCCACAGGGCAGCTCCTTGTGATGGATGCCGCAGCGGCATGGACGGCCCTCGCCAAGAATTCCCAGTTTAGAGGAAGGCCCCTTGGGGCACGATAAGGAAATGGGGGTGCCCAGGTCCCCTCTGCAACCTGCATGGCCCCAGAAGCCGGGTCGGGCCCCACCCAACTGTAGGGAATCTACTAGTGGGCAGTGGCGGCCCCTGGCTGCCTGCTGTGCCCTGGGCAGCCTCAGAGACAACTCACTGGGCCCACAGCCTCTCTAGCCCCCAGGGTCAGGCCCCGGTCAGGGAAGTGGCCCAGCGTGGGCCGGGAGCTAGCTCCCGCAGGGACCTGGGAGGGAGGGGCGAGGAGGAAGCTTCTGTTCCCCAGCGGGGGCCCTGGGGCCATGCTCACCCAAGGTTCTTTTACGACCTGGTTTTCTGATTTGCAGCTGCAGGGAAAAAACTTTAAAACCCAACCCACTCAAGGCCTGGGAACGAGGAAGGAGGGGAAAGTTACCTGAGTCAGGAGGCCGGGGATGGGGTGTCCCAGGAGGAACGGAATGGTGGGACCACCTTGTGCCTCCCCATGTGCTGTGGGTGATGGATACTAAACAGGACACCTTGATGAAAACGATCGATCGTTAGTCAGGCCCACTGCTATTCTGTGGGGGCTATTGAATCCCAAGAGCCTGGCCTAAATGGGGGGAAGGGGTGTTTCCAAGGACTCCCCAAGACAAGAGAGCCCAGGGCCCCCAGGCCTCTGGGACAGGCACCAGGAGAGGTCAGCTTGGGGCAGAGGGGGCCCATCCCGGGCATAAGGAATCCCAGAGAACAAGGCAGCCCCCACCCCAAAGTACGGCGTCTCAAGACCACCCTCTGTGGGCAACAACCATCCTCGTTCACGGGCACCCACGGGAGAACCCCACAAGGATCCAGCACACCCCTCTCTGCAGGGCTGGAGGTCCTGAATGTTCAGACAAGTTATGGGGTGAGAGGGGGAGAAGCAGGAAGACAGCCGGGCTCCTTAGCTGAGGCTAGGGACCGTGGGGCAGGGGGAGGTCCGGGGCTCTTTGGAGGACGTGTGAATGGGGGGGGCAGAGGCTTCTGGTCTCTCCAGGGGTCTGGAAAGCCTCCCCTCGAAGCCCACCAACGCTGCCTCTTCCAAGGACCCAGCGGCGGAGACAGCCAAGACCTACTAAGCCCCCAGAAAGAGAGCCTCCCCTCAGGGTCAACCCACCAGGAGGAGGCGCTGCCCGCCCCGGGCATCACCGCTGTCCTGGGCACCATCCGGGCGCCGCCTGCGGAGCTCTCAGCCCGGCCGCCTCACCCCTGCCCCATAGTGCAGTTTCTGGGATGTGAGGGTCAGCTGAGCCGGAGGGGCCCACGGCCCAAGGGGTGAGGGCAGATGGCCAGCCGGACCCCTCCCCGCCGTGAGGTGTGGGGCAGCAAGGATTCGGCGCAGCCGGGCTGTTGGCACTCACGAGCCCTCCGGGGGAGGCTGGCGGGTGGGGGGCCCACCCTGCTATCGGCTCCACGCCCATCAGTCTCTCGTGGACAGTGGTTGCTTTTACGTCATTTTATCCACCACTCCCCAACTCTGTCAAATGAGGAAAAGAAAATGGGGCTGGTGCTGGGCACACAGCTAAGAGGGCTGGGGTCAGCGGCCCCCAGTTTCAAGGTGAAGGAGCTGGTCCAGAGGCTGGCATGGGGAGCTGCCCCATGCCCCGCTGGTCTCCCGGGTGACTGCACAGTGCAGGTGACAGAGGATCTGTTTGCTGGTTTTCAGGGGAGGCAGAGAAGGCAAGGAGAGAGCCTAACCTCTCACCCCAGTCTTGTCCTGGACACCCCACGTGCCCCACCCACCGTGGCTTCCCGGGGAAGAGGACGTACCAAGGTGCCCAGCTGGTGGTCAGTGTGGCACCTCCCGGGGCCTCAGGGCCTTTACACCGCCTTTTCCTCTGCTGGGAATGCCATTCTCAGGTACCACGCGGCTCCTCTGGCCCCCTGGGCTCCCCTTTGCTCACGTCACCTCAGGTGGCCGACCCTAACCACTGTTGGAAACCCACAGTCCACCGCCCCCCGCCCCCCCCCCCCCACTTCTCCAAGGTAACAAGTCACATGGCTGGCTGGCCGGCTGGCTTAATTACGCCTCTCCTCTTCAGGAAGTAAGTTCCACAAGAGCAGGGATTTTGCCTGTTTTGTTCACAGCCATATCCCCAAGTCCCTGAACAATAACTGTTTGTTGAATGTATATTGTTTAAAATGTCACATGGGGGACTTCCCTGGTGGCGCAGTGGTTAAGAATCCGCCTGCCAATGCAGGGGACATGGGTTCGAGCCCTGGTCCAGGAGGATCCCACATGCCGCGGAGCAGCTAAGCCCGTGCGCCACAACTACTGAGCCTGCGCTCTAGAGCCCGCGAGCCACAAGTCCTGAAGCCCACGCACCTAGAGCCCCTGCTCTGCGACAAGAGAAGCCACTGCAATGAGAAGCCTGTGCGCCGCAACTAGAGAGAGCCTGCGCACAGCAGCGAAGACCCAGTGCAGCCAAAAATAAATAAATAAATAAAAATGTCACGTGGGACTTCCCTGGTGGTCTAGTGGTTAAGACGCCACGCTTCCACTGCAGGGGGCACAGGTTCGATCCGTGGTCGGGGAACTAAGTAAGATCCTCCATGCTGCACGGCGCAGCAATAAATAAATAAATAAAATCCAAAGTCTAATTGTTGAAAAATAAATAAAATGTCACATTATGAAAATCCCCAGAACGAGGTCGAGTGGAGGTGCAGAGCACATTTGGGTGGGGGTGAGGGGCTTGTGGCCACAGCTCCTCCTCAGTCACTTGACAAAGAAGATCTCCCTCGGGCCTGGCAGGTAATGCCCCCGTGAAGGGTGAGAAAGGAGGTAAAGTGCTCCAGCCGATTGCTGCCGGTGGGAAGGGGGGCCCAGGGGGCCACAGCCTCCGCGTGTTTCATAGAAAGAGGAATCTCTCACTTCAAAAAATGTTATCTGGGCAGAAGAGCTAAACAGACATTTCTTCAAAGAAGACATACAGCTAGATGGCCAATAGGCACATGAAAGGACGCTCAACGTCACTAGTTATTAGAGAAATGCAAATCAAAACAACAAGGGACCACTTCACGCCAGTCAGGAAGGCCACCATTAAAAAGTCTACAAATAACAAATGCTGGAGAGGATGTGGAGAAAAGGGAACCCTCCTGCACTGTTGGTGGGAATGTAAGTTGGTGCAGCCACTATGGCGAACAGTATGGAGGTTCCTCAAAAAACTAAAAATAGAGCTACCATATGATCCAGCAAGCCCACTCCCGGGCGTGTATCCGGACAAAACTATAATTCGAAAAGACATACGCACCCCTCTGTTCACAGCGGCGCTATTCACAATAGCCAAGACATGGAAACAACGTAAATAAAGAAGATGTGGTACATGTATACAAAGGAATACTACTCAGCCATGAAAAAGAATGAAATAATGCCATCTGCAGCAACATGGATGGACCTAGAGATGATCACACTAAGCAAGAAAAAGAAAGACGAACAGCATACGGTATCACTTATATGTGGAATCTACAGTATGACACAAATGAACATGTCCACAAAACAGAAACAGACTCACAGACGTAGAGAACAGACTTGTGGTTGCCAAAGGGTAAGTGCAGATGGGGGAGGGATGGAGTGGGAGTTTGGGATTAGCAGATGCAAACCAGTATACATAGGATGGATAAACAACAAGGTCCTACTGTATAGCACAGGGAACTAGATTCCATATCCTTGATAAACCATAAAGGAAAAGAATATGAAAAATATATATAGGTATAATTGAATCACTCTGCTGTACAAAAGAAATTAATACAACATTGTAAATCAACCAGACTTCAATAAAATTTTTTAAAAAATGTTATCAACCAAGTAAAACCTTTAACACCCCGGAGATCAAGAGAACTGGTCTTCGGGCTGTACTTGCTCACAAGCTCCTGGGGTCAAATGCAGATGCCACTTGGCCCCAGTGAGGCAGGGCCTTGTTGGGCACCTGGGGGATGCCTGGTGTGAAGGAGTGACAGCAGGAGCCCCCCCACCCCGAACTCTCCCTGGCCTCTGGGAGAAGCCCTGAGGTCAGCACGAACCAGTTAAGCTCTGGATGGAACCAAAGGGGAAGCACTGGGGGCCTGCGGGAGGGCGGCGCTGGGCAGCGGCGGTCCCATGGGGCCAGAGCGACGGGGGCTGCAAAGGCTGGGCGGCGGAAGGCCCGAGGCCCACAGAGGAGCCCGTAGCCTCCTTGAGAGCTCCGCCCCACCTTCCACGTTGCTGGGTCCCTGGTGGCCCTCATCAGTGGTAATTACGTAATGAATGGTCTAATGAGCCGGTTCACCTGTGCATCCCTCACTGGAAAGCAGCCTGATGAGGGCAGGGGCTTCATCTGTTGGGTCCTAGGCTCGAAGCCTAGAAACTGCCCCAAGTAGCTGCCTATTAAATGCTGCCTGGATGGGTGGGTGGATGAACAGATGGGTGAGGGTGCGTTGCCTGACCCTCACCACAGCCCTGACGGCAGGCCTGGAGGCCAGGACACGCGCAACAGCCAACCAGGAAGGGAAGATGGCGCTTATGTTCTGCCCTCCACAGCCCCCGGGTCACAGCCCTCCGTGCCCGAGCCCACTCGCTTGTCAAGCCCATCTCCACTTAGCCTACAGTGTGCACAGGGGCCAACCTGGGCGCTGAGGATACACCGGAAAATGCAATGGCTCCAGCCCTCCTGAGGCAGACAGGCACAGAAGAGGCTCTGGGGGCCGGGAGAGGAGGTGGTCAGGGCAGGCTGGAAGGAGGGGGCCCGCCCCATGGGAGGATCGGCCTGAGTGAGGTGGGGTGGGGACTGAGCAGGTGCGGTGGCTGCAGTTACCGCCCCTCCCCCACCTCAGGTGGCCTGGCTGCTGCAGCCAATGGTCAGATGCCCACTGTCCTCATGGTACCAATCCCTGGCAATCCTGCAAAGTCACCCCCATTTGTCAGCTGCCTGCATCACTGCTCCCGGGGAAGGGCCACTCTCCCCCACTCTGGGAGGCCCACTGGTCTGTGGCCGGAGCTGGAGTGGGGTCTCCGACCTGTCTCCGACAGGGGTGCCTGCATGCCCCCCCACCGCCCGGCCGACAGGGCTAGCCGCTAAGAGCAGTGAGCCACCAGCAGCCACTTTCTGCAGAGCATATCGGAGGTCAAACCTCCCCCCTCGTTTTGCAGAGGGTTACTGGAAGCCCACAGAGGGGCAGTGACTTGTCCGGAAGGCCCAGCAGGGCTGAGATCTGTGCTCTGTGCCCCAGAATGGCCCCTCTGTCCACCAGAAAATGATCTCTGAGCTGGAGGCCTAAAGTGGGGGCTCAGATCCTCTTCCTGGACACCCAGTTTCCCAGGGGCCAGGGAACGGCCCCCTTCCTCAGCCCGAGCGGGAACCTCCCCTCCCTTCCCTGCCTCTGACACCCCCTCCCTCTCTGCAGCATGCTGACAGCCCCTCCCATCCCCCCTCCACCTGGGGGAGCTGGGGAATCGGCGCCCCCTCCCACCCCCAGCCCCCAGGGGAGGAAGCGGCCTGTCAGGCCGCCACGGCGTGTCAAATCCTCTTGCTGCCTAATTGTGAGAAGGCGGCGTTTAAAGAAACGCTTTTCTGGCCGCCTGCCACACCGCAAACTGCTTGGTATAATTTTATTATTAAGGAGAGAGAAAAAGAGGGAGGGGGTTATAGGAGAGACAGAGAGGAAGGGAGTGAGGAAAGGAAATTGCTTAGTCCGAGTCAGCTGGTGGAGTATTCTCAACGTGGAAGCGGGCCGGCTTTCCAGTTGGCAAGCTGACTCCGTTAATTGCGCATTCAGCCTCTACTTAGGGTAATTGAAACGAAGCGGGGCCCGGGTCTGACAGTTAGGGTCTGCGCCTCGGCCGTTAACCCTTCCGCCCCCGCCCTCGCGGCTCCCACGCACCCCGGGAGCGCGGGCGTCCGGCGTGTGCCCCAGCGCCGGCAGGGTTAACGCGGCTCGAGAGCCGGGCGCCGGCCGAGCGGGGGATGGGAACGAGGATGGGGAGCCGCGCGGGGTGTGCGGGGGCGTCTGCGGCCTCGCCGCCCCCCTGCAACAGATGTTTCAGGCGTGTAAGACAAAGGCAGAGCGCCTGCCGCTGCCGGGAGAAAATCCGCAGGACTCCCTCAGGGGCAGGTAAAATTTCACCTTCTATTTGTGTTCCCCCCGCCCGCCCCCGCCCGGTTTCCCGGCCTCTGCGCCAATCCGGAAAGCGCCACCAAAGACGCCGCGCCGCCGCCTCCGCCGCCCAACCCGCTGACCCCAGCAAGGTCGCGGCGACCTCGGGCTCCGCCAGACGCGCGCGGGCCCCTCCTGGGGCGCCCCCGGCCGCGGTCCCGCGATCGTAGGCGCCGGGAGCAAGGAAGGGGCGCTCTTCTCGCCACGAGGCGGAGGCGAGGTGGACGCCGCGCGCCTCCCTCCTGCCCGCGCTGGGACCCCGGGGGCTGCGCCCCTCCAGCCCCCATCATTCATCTCCCTGATTCCCGCTGTAGCCGCCCTCGGAAGTCAGCCGAGTGAAGCAGCTGTTCCTTGCACACTCCACTTGACCAAAGATGATGATAAATGAGGCCCGGGCCGCGTCGGGGACGCGGCGGCCGCCGCGAGGGGCGCGCAGGGCGGGGCGTACGACCCGCACCCCCTCCCCGCGCTCCGGGAAGGGCGAGGACGCGAAGGACAGACGGCGACGTGCAAAATCAAAGGCCCACACTCCCCTCCCGGCGCCCCGCGCTGCCCCGGCGCCGGCGAAGAGAAGCCGGGCGGAGAGGTGCACCCCGAGCACCGCGGCCCAGGCGGAGACCCCCCTTCTCACGGTGGCGCCGCCGCCCGGCCACCCCTTCGCACCCCGGCCCCCGGTGCCTCGGTCCCCACCGCGCCCTCGCCCCCACCCCCGCGCCTCAAACCGATTAACGCTCGTAAATAATGAATAATGGAGCGAAGCTTCCCTCGGCCGCGCGAGGCTGCGGGCGGGGCCGCCGCCGCCAGCTGCGCCCGGTCCCGGGGAGGGGGCGCCCCGGCCGGGCACGGGGGCTCGGGCGCGCGGCCCCGCACACGTGCAGCCGCGGCGCGCAGGCGGGCACCCCGCCCGCCGAGGAGGGGGAATCCCGCTCTGCCCTCCCCAACGCCGCCACCTCCCCTGGAGTCCTCTGGCACCGAACGAGGCGAGAGAGCGCGCGCGAGCTTCCCAGCCGGAGAGGGTTATTTTTAACCTGTTCCCCTTTCCATTCCAGCCTCTCGGGTTTGCGCGCCCGCCTCCCCCCCCCCCCGCCCCCCCAGCAGCCGAGGACGCGGGCTCCTCACCTCGCTCAGCGGCTCCGGACTCCGAGCGCCTCCCCCGGCCCGCGGCCCCCGCCTCTGCGCGGGCATAGCGCGGCGGAATCTCAGCCTGGAAAGGACCGATTAGCAGCCGCGTGCCTTTCTGCGAAATATTGGAACCGGCTGGGCTGGGGGCGGGGAGCCCGGCGCGCTAGTCCTCTCGCCTCCCTCCGCGCTCGCCTGGGCGGCGAGGCGGCGAGGCGGCTCGGCTCTCCCTCCGCAGATGCGGGGCGGCCGGGCCGGGGCGCCGAGCCCCCTCTGGATTTCGCCCTTCTCTCCTTAACGCCCACCCTTCTTCAGTCATCGAGGAAGCTGGCGCTTCTAACCCGCGGACCCTCGGGCAGCGGCGGCGCCAAGTGGTGCGCCGCCTGCCCCATCTCCAGCCCCCTCCCTAAGCCGCTCCAAACACACACACCGTTGACACAGCAGCGGCCTTGCACACCCACACCTTCAAGTCAGATCCCGCCGGCCGGGCCAGGACGCACCGAGGCCTCCTCCCGGGCCTGCCCTCCCTCAGGCCCACCCTCGCCTCGCCCCTCCCTGCCGGCCCCTTCCCCAGGAGGCCCAGCAGCTCAGACCCCGACCCCTAACTCAGAGGCCTGAGGCACAGGAAGTTCACGTCCACTCCCATTACCCTGCTCTCCGAAAGGCCACCCAATCCAAACCCCAGCCTGTCCTTAGCCCCAGAGGAGCCGTCTGAACCCAGGAACCCCTGAGGGCTTCCACTGGACCAGTCACTTGACATTTTGCAGACTCTGCTCAGGCCCAATCCTGGAGACCCCCAGGCACAGACCACCCCCGACCACCTCCCTCCTGAACGAGGTGGGGGGCGAGAGAAAACCGCAGCAGAACAGAGGTGGGGACTGGAGGGCAGGGGCTGGGAAGAGAGGGAGCTGCCTGGCCCAGTGGCAGCAAAGAAAAGGGCCTATCTGGGAACGGGGGCCAGGTTTCTCCCCGGATTAGCTGAAGGGTGGGGGAGCCCAAGACCCCCACCCCGAGGAAGCAGCCAGTGGCCAGGGTTGCTGCAGAGAGGGAAGCCTGGCCAGCCGGGGTGGAGGCAGGGGGATGCCTGTGGAATCCAGATGTGAGGACAGCTGGTCTGGTGACACCCTAGGGCCAGCTGGGAGGCCCAGCCTGGCCTGCAGGGGAGGTAGTCTGCGGGTAGAGCGGGGCCCCCTGAGCACACGCAGGGCCTGGCAGGGCAGAGGGGGGTTCTCCAGGGGCTTCTCCCCTCAACCAGCCTGGACACAGGGCCCGGGGCCTCCCTCAGATCTTGGAAGTTCTCGGTAACCCTCAGACGGTGGAAGTGGGTGTAACAGCAGCGGCGGCACGGCGTGCCTGGCCCCCTCCTGTGGCCTTCGTAGACTGTACTTCTGACCCTCAAACTGCCCTTCTAGGAGGCAACGTGACCTCTCATTTCACAGATGTGGAGACTGAGCCGCAGAGCGGGACAGGGGCCGTGGCGGGGTGAGGGGGGGCCCTCCGGGGGGGGCCCTCCCTGTTCCAGGGCGCAAGTATGACAGTGAAGCCCTGGTTCGCTCCTTCGGAAATTTCAGAAAACTGGTTTTCTTGGGAGAAAGAAGGGGCAGGGGGCTTGGTGTGGTGAAGCGCTGTAGAGAAGTCACACTGCCTTCTCCCCACCCACGTCCCCCCGCTTCCCCCGCAGAACCAGCCACCAAGGCACCAGGCCCTACTGATGGGCTCAGGCAGGGCCTCATCTGCCGCCCAAATATAAACGTCACAAGGCCGTGTACCACTGCTCTTTACACGTGTGTAGCTGTAGTTACGACAAACACACTACAACTCCATGCAGGGCCTGGCAGCTTTGCGTTGCCCAAACAACGGACAGCTCCGATTTTGATATGAAAGGGGGTCTCCATCTCCAGACTGGCTTCTGGGTGGGGGGAGCCCTGCCAGATGAACAGCTGGGGCCACCTTGTGCTCTGGACTTCCCCGTCGCCCCCTCTGCTGGGAAAGGAGCTTCCATTTCCGGGCGTGGCTTGGATGGATGGCCTGCTGCACACATCCCTCTCCCAGGGTCGGGGTGGATCCTGGGCAGCGCCCCCAGACACGTCGCCTGGTGACCAGAAGCACTGGCCTTTGGGGAGAGCACACCACCAGCGCTGATCTGGAGGTGGCCCGGGACCGCTCTTCTCAGGATGGAAAATATTTGCCTTTGGTTTTCGGCTGCCGCCTCGTCCTGGCTGACTTTCCTCCACACAGCCCTGAAACGTGGAGGTGCTGGAGGGTAGAAATGAGGTGAGGGCAGCTATCTGAGTCCAGCATCCAGCCGTTCTGAACAGCGCTGTTTTTCTCATACTTTCTGCCCGTTTTCTGCACGCTGGTTGCAGCTAAAGGCTAGTTTCCCTCTTCCCAGGCCCAGCCCCCTCGGGCCTCACCTCCAACTAAACCAGACCCTTCCAGATCTCCCTCCCCACCCCAGCTTCCGGGTCCCTCAGCATCTGGGGGAAAGTGCCTCTCCCAGCTATACACAGCTAACTCGGCCCGACCCAGAGAGCCTGGTTCTGGAAAGCTGCAGGAGAATCCCTCCTGGCTGGCTCTGCGGTGGAAGAGTGGCAGTCGCCTCCCGAGACCAGACCAGAGCTCCAGAGAGATGTCACATTCACGCTGGCCAGGCCAGCCAATGGTGATGGCTCACAGGCGGCTGGCTGTGTGGCCTTGGGGCACCGGGAGTTACCACCTGCCCCCGCTCCATCCCCACCCTGACTCTCAATACCTAGGCCCTGATGCCACACAGCTCTGCACACTGTCTGCTGGGTGGCCTTGGGCAGCTCACTTCACCTCTCTGAGCCTCAGGCTCCTCAGCTGGAGCTGCTCTGACCCCACCTGATGGGGGGGGCGGGCCGCAAGGCTGGCGGAGACGCTGTGCTTGGTGCCCGGTGGAGGTTTCACGAGGGGCAGCAGCTTCCAGCGCCCCAGCGCCATCCACGGGGCGAGGGCCGGACCTTGCTCTACCTCTACCTCTTGGGGAGCAAAGTGGGGGGCCAGAGCGGGTCCTCGGGAAGGGCCCGGGGAGGGCTAACGCCCCAGAGTGAGGGAGGGCCTCCGGGACTGCGGCTTAAGGTCTGCCCACGGACTGTTTCCTGGCTGGAGTCCCCATGTGTGTCCTACGCTGCAGGGCGTGTCTTAGCGAGATGGCGTCTGCTGAGCTGGGTCCAGAGTGATTCTAACAAGCTCCCAGGCGAGTGTGTCTGCCGGCCTGGGAGGCCGGGAGGCCGGGCTCAGCCAGGGGCTCCGGGTCCCGTCCTGTCCGAGGAGGGCCGTCCAGGACCAGGGACCAGGCTGTGGCTCGGCGTTCCCGAGCCCTCTGTCTCAGAGCCGGGGTCCTGCAGCAGCCTGGGCAAGCCCGGGACTCTGAATTCAGCCCTGTTTCCTGGCAGCGACGCAGCGATGAAAGGGCAGCTCACGCTGCTGAACCCACTGTCACTTCAAGTCCAGGCCTGATTCCACCCTTTCCCCTGATGGTTCCTGAACACTCTCCCCTTCCCTGACCCCTTCCGAGGGGCCAAGATATCTGGACCCCAGCATAGACCCCAGGGGCTGCAGTCCTGGGAGCACAGGGCTCACCCACACTGTTCTCACCGCCCCACGGGCCCGGCGCTGACCTAATAAGCACTTTCACCAACAAACTTCATCCTCACGCCAGTCCCGCGGGCTGGGTCGCATGATCGTTCTTGTTTCACAGATGACAGCACTGAGCCCAGAGACCATACCCCGCAGGAGGGAACAGGCCTGCAGGGGCTGGACTCTGGCTCTCCCCGGCCTGGCCCCCAGACGCGCCAGACCTTGGAGGATTTCTTCTGCGGAAACCACCTGTTTCGGCCCCACCAGCACAGGTATGCATGCGGCGTCTGCATCTCCCCTGGCCAGCAGCTGCCCCTGCTCTAGTTAGGGATGTGTGGGTAAGCTGGTACGGTCTCTTAGAGAGCTTTTTGGCAATCTGGACCCAAATGGAAGCTAGACGTGCCTCCTGACCCAGCAGTCCTGCCTACAGCCAGGCCCAGAGTCATCTGCACAGGTTAACTGCAGCATCGTTTGTAAAGGCCAAAGACCGGAGATCCCCTAAATGTCCCTGTGAAGGGGCTGAGGGAAACACACGTGGGGAATTCCATACAGTGGATACGAGTGAGGAAGGGCTTCGTGTGTGAATAGGGTGCCGCCTTCAAGTCGGGCGAGAAAAGCGCAGCGTAGAAAGTGTGCAGAGATGCCCCATTTGTACAAAAGAGGAGAGTGGATTTGAGTTTTCTTTTTTTACCGTTAGCATGTGACACCAACTTAAGAATTTAAAACTTGGGACTTCCCTGGTGGTCCAGTGGTCAAGAATCCGCCTTCCAATGCAGGGGGACACGGGTTACAGCCCTGGTCAGGGAACTAAGATCCCACGTGCCGCGGGGCAACTGAGCCCACGCGCCGCAACGAAAGATCCTGTGTGCCGCAACTAAGACCCGAAGCAGCCAAAAAAAAAAAGAGCGAGAGAGAATTTAAAACTTATGCTGTGGATACATATCTGCTCTCCGGGCTGGCTCTGCAGGATGGCTGGAGAGCATGCCTGGTGTCGGGCTCCCATCTGGCATGGCCGCTTTCCAGCTGCTGGACTGCAGAAGCCCAGGGGCCAGCAGCAGGAGGGGAGGAACCCAGCAGCCGATGTCCACATCCTGAAGTGGACAGCAGAGGGGTCATCCCCTCATCCTACAGATGAGAAAACCGAGGTCCCACCTGAACCCCCATAGAGGCCACGTCCTCCCGCTTCCTGGTGCACGGCCTTGGGGACACACAAGCCAGGACTGGGTCAAGCCCTGAGCTGCGGAGGCAGCTGCCGCCACCAGGGCCCTTATAAACGGGGCCCGGGGCTCACGGGGGCCGCTCCTGGTCAGTGGGTCACCGAACTTCCCACTCCATTTCTCCCAGCACCGCGCTTCCCTTCGATCATCAAAACACTCAGAGGCAAAGGCCACTCTGGCTCCGGGGGCCCTGCGACTGTGGGCTGTGAGGGCATGGCTCATGGGGACCCAGTCCAGGAACGCTGGGCCAGTTCCCGGCTGAGCCACCCGTGTGCCGTGGGGCTGGGCCTCTGTTTCCCCGGCTGTGAGGAAGAGTGGGGGTCCGTCCCTCAGAGGGCGATGTGTCAAGGGACAGGGCCTGGCAGAGCAGGGCCCAACAAGCAAACTGCTACTTCTGAAAGGTAAACATTTCTATAATTTTATGTAACAGAGGGAAAGTTCAGGAAAATCCCTGACTGGTCCTAGTGCTGGCTACAGAGCTGGGGCCAAGAAGGTGGGGAGCTCCTCGGGGTGACAAGAGCAGCGGTGCCTGCCATGCGGGCAGAGGCCCGGCGGGCAGTGGCCAGCCGGAGCAGGGCCCGGCCGTCTGGGTTCCCGAGCTGGCACGTTGGGCAGAACAGACTTGGCCGGCTGGCTGGAAGCCCCTGCAGCCCCAGGCCCATGGAAAGAGGTCTCAGAAAGGCCCCTGTGTCCGCCCTTCTCTAGGCTGTTTTTTCCAGACCAGAGCCTCCCGTGTCTTTGGAAAGAGCATCGAGTGCCCAAGGTTGCCGCTGACTCACTGTGTGACCTCAGGTGAGTCACCCCACCTCTCTGGGCTTCCATTTCCTCGCTCGTAAGACAGGGCAAGTGATAAGTGCCCACCTCACAGGGTTGAGCAAAGACCCAATGAGAAAACGGACATAAAAGTGCTTTGTCATCATCACCCTCGTAGCTAATTCTAACATGATGCTTACGTGTGCAGAGCCCTGTTCTAGGAAGCAGTCAACGTATTTTTAACTCCTCTTACAGATGAGGCAACAGAGGCACAGAGAGGTTAGGGCACTTGTCCAGAGTCGCACAGCTTGCGAGGGGCAGAAGCACCGTGACAGGAAAGTACCGTGAGGGATGATATTATTATTATAATTCACGGCTGTGGGTCAGGCCAAGGATGGGCAAGCTTCAGGCTGTTCCCGAGGCAGCGCTGGCCAGCCCAGAGGGGTCACGTGCGGGGCGGAAGGGCCCTACATCACACCCGAGCGGGAGCAGGGGCTCAGAGGGGGCTTCCCGGAGGCTCGCCCTCACCGGGTCCGAGTGGCGTGAGACCTTGCGGGCCGTGGTGGGGTCTGGAAGTGTCAGGCACAAGCGCCCACAGAGCTCAGCAGGCAGTTCCAAACGCTGGTGGGGAGAATGGGTGACAGACTCGGGGTTCCCCAGAGCCCCCCAGGGCTGCCGCGCCCACCCCTCCCGCGCGCATCCACCAGCTCCTGTCTGGCTCACAGTGGCCAGCGGGTCAGCGCCCTTCAGCGGCAGATCGCACGTCGAGGCCCAGCGAGCGCAGGGGGCCGCGCAGCACAGGGGCTCAGAGCCGCACCCCCATCTCCGCCCCCCCCCCCCGCAGGCCTGCACCAGCCTCTTCTCCCTCCCTGTCCCACTGCCGAGGCCGTGTGATTCTGAGGCCTGGGGGGCAGCGGCCTCCCTCTGGCTGAGGCCTCCCTGGCGCTGCTGTCTGGGTGTGGGAGGCACGCAGCTCCCAGCATATGAGGAAGGGCCACTGGTACCCAGAAGGGCGTGAGATTCCCATGGGAAAGGGGTGGTTCCAGCAGCAGCCCCTTCAGGCTGGCTCGGCTGGTGGATAAGCTCCAGCCGGCTCCTCGGGCACCTGCCCCTCGCGGAGACAAAGGCTGCGGGGCAGAGGCCAGGACACGTGCAAACGTGAGAGGGAACCCCAGGCAGTCCGTCCTGGCCTTCCTTCTGCTGCGGCTCCATCTTTATTCCTTTCCCCTCCTTTTCAGGCAAACCTGACCCTCGAGAACTGGATGGGCCCGCAGGTCCACACAACACCCCACAGCCCCAGAGCTCCCCTGCCACTACCCCTTTACCCACAGGGCCAGCGCCGTAAAGATTGTCTCCCAAATAAACTGCATTTAGAGATCACCCTGTGTTCTCTCTCATGGGTGCAAAAGGACGGCAAATTAGGACTTTGATGGACACGAGCAAGCCGGGGGTCGTGGGCCTTGTGCCTGTTGAATGAATGAGTGAATGAATGGACGGATGGATGGGTGGGTGGAAAGACGGATGGGTGGGTGGAATTCCAGCCCCAAGCAAAGCCACTGCTACTTTTTTTTAGCCTGAGCAAAATAAGATTTCCTCAAGGCTTTTAAGAACATGGCAGGCGGGACTTCCCTGGTGGCGCAGCGATTAAGAATCCCCCTGCCAATGTAGGGGACGCGGGTTCGAGCCCCGGTCCGGGAAGATCCCACCTGCCGCGGAGCAACTAAGCCCATGCGCCACAACTACCGAGCCTGTGCTCTAGAGCCCGCGTGCCACAACTACTGAAGCCCGCGCGCCTAGAGCCCGTGCTCCGCAGCAAGAGAAGCCACCGCAACGAGAAGTGCACACACCACAACGAAGAGTAGCCCCCGCTCGCCGCAACTAGAGAAAGCCCCACGCGCAGCAATGAAGACACAACGCAGCAAAAAATAAAATTAGGGAACAAACAAACAAACATGGCAGGCCATTCCCAAGGTCCCAGGGGTCCCCTCTGCAACCACGCAACCACACATCATGACGCCTGGGCTGGGAAATGGAGGGGCCCAGGGAGGGGCCCTGGATCCTGGGCCCCTGCTTCCCCGTGCTGTGTCATCTCAGGGCCTCCAAAGCTCACCCAGAAGCCCCCCTTTCCTGGGCCCTGTGCCAGAGGCCCCTGGGCGTCCCCCTGACCTGTAAGCGTCCACAGGGCCAGGGTCCCTGGGAGCCTCGAGCTGGGGCCCCGAAGGGCACACGAGGGAGGGGCGAACCCGCCCGGCAGCTTTGCAGAGCCGGAGCGAGCAGGACGTCTGTCATCTGTGGGGACAGTGAGGATGGTTTAAGGTGAAATTTAAGCCCATTAGAGCCTGGCTAATGACAGCAGCAGCAACGTTGAAAATGAAGATGGCGGGCGTGTGAGCGCCACCGGGTGTGGGGCTGGCGCCGCCTCCGTGCTCGGGCCGGGCCCCCGCCCCACCGGCAGGCCCCACCCCTGCCCCCCGGCCACGTGGGCCGGCCCCCAGGGTCAGCATGTGGCTGGGGCCTTAGCCGGGGGCGTGAGAAAAGATCCGGCCAGAGCACGGAGGCGGCAGCTTCTTAATCTCCCTCCTTTGATAACTTCCGTCTTTTTTGTGCACACGCGAGAATCCAGCCCCGCCGCCGGCATCTCTTCCCGGGCTGAGCCGTCTCCCTGCAGCTAATGCCTGACAGCTCTGTTTATGTCTCCCCATAATTCTCCAGTTTTATGGGGGCTTTTTCGGGGCCATTAAGCTCCCAGCCACAAGCTCTTCCCCGGCCCCCCCCGCCTCTGTCCTTGAGGCCTGGCAGCCCCACCGCCCTTTGGGAGAAGGGCTGTCCTCCGCCGGCAGGTGGACGAGGACCTCGGCCGAGCCCCTCTGGATGCCGCCTCCCACCCCCCCCACGGCTCCAGCTCCCTCGTCCTCTCGGCACAGGTCTTGGGAGACGGGACCCTCCGGGGTCCTGGAGCGCCTGGCACAGCCCGCCCTCCCTTGGGCCCAACCTTTGGCTTCTCTTCCCCGGTGAACTTTGCTCCTCCCACAGGCTCGGCTGTTCCTGAGAACAAAGCCCGCCCCCCCCCCCACTCCCTCTGCTCCAGACCCCCAGATCCAGCGCATGCAGGGCACCGAGGCCCCCCCGCACCACTCCACAGACCTTGTCCTCTGCCCCAGTCTCCCCACGGGCTGTCTCTGAGGAGGCCCCCGAGTCCTCAGGGCACCCCCCTTCCCTTCCTCACGACCACAGCCCAGATCTAGCCTCTGTCCCATGTGGCCTCTCTCCAGCTGGGCTCAGGGCGCTCTCCCTCTGCTGCAAAGCCTTCAGTGGCTCCCCATCACCTTCACCTACCTGAGTCCCCATCCTCAGCGTGCTGCTCTGAACTCTGCAGCCCCCGCGTCCTGGGGAGAGCCGGCTGCCGACGCCCTGCCCTCTTCCACTGAGATCAGACCTCGGGTGTCCCCAGCAGGGGCTGCCCTGCCAGCAGGCCTGCTCACACCTCCCGGGGCGCCCGTCCCCCCCTCTGCAGCCCAAACACAAGGCAGAAGGACTTCCTCAGCGGGAAGCAGCCCTTCCCTTGACTCTGGGTGCCACGGTCCCCTCCCATGGCTCCTACAGCTCCTGGAGTCCCCAGTCGCGCCAGCCTGGACCCCTGGCTTCCTGGGTGCCCCGGGGCAGAGAGGTGCCCCTTGGAGTCCGTTTCCCCACCACAGCATGGGGCAGTGTCCCCCTGGGGCCCACACTAGGCCAGAGTCACCGCACAGGCCAACCTGGGATGTCGGAAGGCAGAGCCTCCCCCGAATCCCCTTTCTTTCTGGGCACACGGCCCTCCGGGGGTGAGGCAGCGGAAGGAGTGACTACCCCTCCCATACCCCCCCATGCCCGGCTCCTCCGGGGAGACCTGCGCCGCCCCAGGCAGTCATTTCTTCTCGGCCCTTTAATTTCCGCTTTTCCTTTCCGCGGAGCTGCTTCACGTGCGGGTGGCCGAGACTGCGCCCCGGCACTGTCACCAGCCTCCGGATGCCAGGTGGCAGGGGCCCCGCCCCTCCCCCATGGTGGGTGCTAGGGGATGCACGGGCCTTCCCTTCGTCCGGAGGAGGGGGTGGAGGGGACCACGGGGCAAGGGTGCCAGCGCTGCACCCCGTCCTCCTCTTCACGGGCGCTCGGCTCAGTTTCTGTCGATTCCGACCTCGTCGCCCACCGCCTCCCAGGGTGTCTGGCCACAGCTCGGCAGGCCCCCCTGTCCGGGCTCGCCCGCCTCCCACCCAGACCTCCTGCCCTTGGCAGGTTCCACGGCCGCGCGGGCAGCCCCCGGCCTGAGCCTCCGCGTGACCCGGGCAGGGGGCGTCCTGGCCCGCCCCCGCCTGACACACAGCCCCGCAGCACCGCGCGGGGTGCCGGCCAGGCCATCCTATGCCCCGTTTCCAGCAACCCTATCGTTAAGAGCAGCACAAGCTTTGTAATCTGAGGGGCCCAGCGCAAAATGAAAATGGGGAACCCTGCTCAGAGGGCCTTCATCTCCGGATGGCAACAGAGCAGCACGAGACCAAGCACGGGACATTCTGAGTGCAGACCCTGCCTGGCCGCAGGGCCACAGGCCCACAAAGCCGGCGCAGCCCAGAGGAGGTCAGCGGGCCAGCCGCCACACCCCGCGGCAAGCGGTCACACCCGTAACGACAGTTCCTATCGACCAAGCACTTGCTTTGTGCTAAGAGCTCTGTACATATTAAGTCAGAAAACCATCACGGACTCTACAGCTTACGGCGGGCGGGGGTGGGGTGGGGGGCGGTGGTGTTCAGAGGCAATGTGATTTGCCCAGGGTCCCTTGCTGGAGACAGGATGAGCCCAGACTCCAGGGGCTGGGGTGTCAGGGCTCCTGACCGAACCACACGCCGCTGAAACGCCGAGACCCCTGATGTCGGCTCTGAATGGAGCCTTGAGAACCCACCCTAAACTCTCCCCACAGAGATGCAGAAACTAAGGCTCAGAGAGGATGTCCGACTCCTGCAAGATCACACAGCATAGCAGGACCCGATCCCTGTCCTCAACAGGCCTGTTTCCAAAGACGCAGGCAAACGCTCACGATCTGGTGCAGGGCAGGACGCAAACGCGACGGGAGACACACAGATGCCCACATCAGCATCTACTCATCAGAGGGCCAGGCGGTGACTTCTCTTCTCTACACTCTTGGTTATTTTTTGTATTTTCTCCAGTGAGCTGAGATTTTTAAAAAGACCAACAGCTCGGAGTTTTTGGAATGAATGAGGAAGGGGGTTTGTGGAACCGAGCCCTGGTTAAAAGAGTTGCCACGGATACGGAGCGGGGTTTACCCAGAGCTTCGGGTCCTGCCTGGCTCTCCGGGGAAGTCCTAGTGCTCAGGATGCCGTGGGCCCCGGGAGGGCTTCCGGGCGCTGCAAGTCTTGCTCTCCCCCCTGGCTGGTCAGGAGGCAGGTCTGGTGTTCACTGGCAGTGCTGTCCTCTGCTGGACCTCCCCTCTGGCCCTCGCTGGTCCCCACCTCCCTCTGTCCCCCCACATCCCCGAGGCCCCCCTGGAACGCACACCACCCCACCCTCTCCTGCTCACAGCCCAGTGGATCCCCACCGCTGCAGTACCCACAAGACCAGACTCCCCCCCGCCCCGAATGTGGCCCCTGCTACCCTTTCTAGCCTCATCGCCCGGGGCCGGACAGTGCTGGATGCCTGTGCAGACCCTGCCCAGAGCACCGCCTCTACCTGCCCCCCAGTCCCGAGCAGGGGCCGCTCCCAGTTCCCTGCCACGCGGTGGACCACATCTCACCGGGTCACCCCCACTGAGCCCACCGGGCCTGGCACAGTACCCAGGGAATCCGCCTGGGCCCCCTCTGCCCCGCGGAGGTGGATGCTGGGCCTTGGGCAGACAGCTTGGAGCCTTCTCCTGCCACGAGATCCCCCTGGGTCTCCGGCCTGAGAAGAGCTGACAGCTCCTTAATAAAAGCTGCCACAGACGCGCCTGAGTGACATCGTGACATCGCACCAGCCCGGCTGGCCGAGAGGCGGCCCACATCAAAGCCCCATTTTTCTTCTTCCTGTGAGGCCTACATGTGTCTCGCAACAAAGATGCGTTTCTTCTCGTGACTGGCCACGGCCCCCGGCCCACCCGGCTTCCCAAGATGCCCCCACTGGTGCCTGGCCCGCTTCCGCAGGAGCAGGGGTCTCAGGGACCACCCCGTACCTGGGTCACCCAGACACAGGGCTGGGGGAGGCCAGCCGAAGGAACAACCAAGCCACGCCTATTAAAATAAAAACTAAAAACAACCAACCCTGAAGGGCTCGGGGGTAGGGCCGTGCCTGGGCCCAGAGGTCTGAGGATCTCAGCGGAGCCTTGCTCTGGCCTCAGACGGCAGGACAGGGGCTAGGCACGCAGCGGCCGCATGCGCACCCTGGACCCACCGAGCAAGTCTACCAGCGCTGCAGACCGGGCCTGGGAGCCAGGCCTCCCCGCCCGGGCCCAGCACGTGGCCCCCGCTGCAGTGCCCCCAGCCTCGAGAGCCGGGGCGGCTCCAGGTGAGGTTCCCAAAGCGTCCCGTCTTCCAAAAGCCGAGGCCTAAACCCTGTACTCCTGGCTTCGGTTTGGGCAAAGAATCACCCTCCCTTGGCCCCTCTATCAAGAAATGACACCCCGAGAGGTGACCCTGGGAGCCATGACCCCCGACTTTCGTCCCACGCGCCCAGAGTGGGGCTCGGCCAAGCACAGTCGCCCCGGGAAACCCTGTGCCGACCCCCTGGCGGGTCTCGGTCTCCCCGAGTGTCAGACGGGCTCGGGAGCGCTCCCCACACGTGTGCCGGGCACCGGTGAGTTCTAGGCGTTAAGATACCCGACCTTCCCTGCCCGCACGTGAGCACGTGCTGTCACCATTTGGGGCTGAACACGCAGCCCCACGTCTTGGTCTTGCTTTACGGGATTTTGGGGGGCACTGATTCTGTGTGACCGTCACCTTCCAAGTCCCATTGGAGATAAGACTGCGCTAGGGACATTTCTGGATTCCGAGGGCCTGACCCCTGGCCCTGGCCAGGGTTGCTCCCTTGGTCTCCCCTCCCCCGCCGAGTCCAGGGGGGCCTTCTTAAACACCACGAGATCACGGCAATCCCACCTCGAGACACACAGCCAACGCGAGTGCCACGCGCTGGCACCAGACCCTGTGCTCCTGAACGTTCCCCACAGGCTTAGTCGTAGAAGCCTCCAGCTGTACACGGACGGGATGTTCTCAGAGGTGGCACGGATGGACAGCACGATGGAAATACCCACACCGGCTGCATGCGGCCTGGGCAAGTCAGAGAGCTGGACCCGAGAGACCACACGGATGAAGTTCACAAGTTGACGCTCGGACCCTGGGCAGGCCAGGCCTGGGGGGGACACGGGGACATGCGGCCGGTAATGCCTTCTCCTGACCTGCGTGCTGGTCAGACACAAGTGTCCAGTTTGCAGCAATTCATTGGCTGTTCACTCAGGATTCATGCCCTTCTCTGCATGGGATCAATAAACAGTTAAAAAGTAAAGCCATCGAGACTTCAGCCTTCTCTACTCAAGGCCTCCCGAGGCTCCTCACTTTGCTCGGAATGAAGGATGGGAACCACCTCAGCCCGTTGGGTCAAGGTCAGCCCACCTCCAGATACTCGCTTTGCTCCTCGGTCAATAGTAGTGTGCGCTTCCCCCGCAAGGAGGAAGGTTGGCTCCCGCCTTGTTCAACGGAATTTGAGTGAAAGTGACGTGTTGCTTTCAGAAGCTCCATGAGCCCAGGTGCCTCTGTCTCCCCCCGACCCCCACACCCCGGGATGTGCAGCCCTCAGAAGGCTGCTGCTGTCAGCCTGGGTCCTTGAGTGGCTGCAGTGAGCAGTCCCTCTGCTGTCCAGTCACAACACACAGCACCAGGGAGGGATAAACCCTGTTTTTAAGGGGCTGATCTTTGGGGGATGCTTGTTATGCAGCAACCCTGTCCGTCCTGACTTGTACACCAGGCTTCCAAGGCTCTCTGTGGCCTGGTCCTTGACGAGCTCTCTGGCTCTGCAAAACAGAAACACTCTGGCCCTGAGCCCCATGGGGTCTCTGCCCCAGGCATGCTGGGATCTCAGCTGTTTCAGACCCAGCTGGTTCCTTCCTGTCCTGGGCCTTTGTGCCTCCATCCATCTCCCAGGAGGACTGCCACCTGCTGCCTAGGCACTCGGGTGGAGCTGGCCGCTCCCTCTTCTGGACCATGCAGCCCAGCCCGTACCGCCCTTGCCTGCTCCTCTCAGAGGCCCCGTGAGGGCAGGCATGTAGTCAGGCAACCGTCGTCTCCTACAGGACCAGCAGGGGGTAAAGGCACACAGGCTTGGCCTCCAGCTGCTGCGGTGGGACTTCAAAGGTGGCCCCTGCCCTTGATCACAAAGCCAAGGGCGGCCCAGGAGGCTGTGGACCCCCCGGCCAAGCTCTAGGACCCTCCCAGACCTGCAGAGCTGGCTGGCGTGCTCAGAACACGGCTTGTCTTAAACCCACCCTCCCTCCTCTGGTGTCTAAGAGCTGCCATGCCACCCTGAGGGCCTCTCAGTGGCTGCGGAAAATTGGGGTGCAAGGCAGGATCCGGGGGCACTCAGGGGGAGGCGGCACCACCCATTAGCCTATCTTAGACGATACTGGTTGGAGTCTCAGGAAAAGAATCTCTCTTCCAGAAAGGCCTCCGTTTAAGGCCATGTGAGAAATGATCTCAGCTCGGCACGGCCTTGGATTCCCAGCTACAAGTTCCCAGCAGTGGCCGGGGACCCTCCCGGAGCAGCAGGGTTTCAGAGGGGCCTCGGCTGACTCTCCAGTCGTGGTGGCAGGAGGGCCGAAGGTGGGGGGTGTGGGCAGGACTCTGGGCGCATCAAGGTGCACACTGGCTGCCTAGGCACAGGTCCCAGGGCCCCCGTGTCCACGGGGCTCTTGGTTCCCCCGAGCCGTCCCACCTGCGCCCCGCAAGTTCCCCACCCAGAGCAGGGGTCTGTGGGAGCAAAAGTGATGGCAGCGGCCACAGCAGGGAGGCCTCTGAGCACCACACAGGAGAACTCGGAAGTTCCGAGAGGGCGGGCGACTTACTCAAGGCCACACAGGGAAGCGAGTGCTGGGGGCTCGCTCTCCTGACTGCTGGGGGCCCCCCTCACTGCCACGGGGTAGACCTCCCCCTTGGTTCAGACCGAGTCCCTGAGATCGGCCTGCACTGCTCTCCAGTTTCAATTCCCACCCCTCTCCCCTGTACGTTCTCCAGCCACACTGGCCCCTCGGACGTGCTGGGCCCTCACCTCTGGGCCTTTGCACACGCCGTTCCCTCCTCCTGGATCACCAGTTCCTGGTCCCCACAGCTCTCACCGCCCTCTGCAGTCACATCTTTCGTGTACTCATTGACTCCCTTCCGTCTGTCTGCCCCATGGGCGGTGAGCTGTAAGCACTGGGTCCCGTCTGTCATGCTGAATGGCCAGGCTGCGGCTGCTTCCAGGTTCCAGGCTGTCCTCCCAGCCGCAGGCCGCACTCTCTCTCCTCACTCTGCATCTGCTGGCCCTCCTCCAGAGCCCACTCCCTCACTCCCAGCCCTGCCCCCTGCTCGGACCCCTCCCGGTCCATCTCTCCAGGCTGGCATCCAGGGGTGACCCCCACCCACCTTCCCAGCTCCCAGACCTCACGCCCAGCAACGCTAAACCACAGGGTGCTACCTGTACCTACCAGCTGTCTCGTGCCGCCCCTTGCACATACCGGGTGCGATCACCTTAGGGTACGCCTCTCCCTAGTTCGCCTCGCAGACGTTCAGGGTCACCTCCTCTCGGCTCTCGTGTGACGTCCCAACAGTCGTCTGTCCTGGTTTCCCTCCCTGCCCCCGCCCTCACTGCCCACCGTGCTGTGGGTCTGCCTCCCAGGGTGCCCCAGTGCCCAGCACATAGTCGGTGCTCAGAGAAAGCGAGCGATGTGGCTGCCGAATGGACCGGGGCCGTGTGATTCCAGAGGCCGAAGCTGTGGGCTGAACACGAGCCTCTAAGAGACCAGCAGGGGCTCTGCCACCCGTCCCCAGGGCGCCAGGACGACAGCAGCCGCTTTCATCCGCTCGCTGTGCACCAGGAGTTCACACAGGGATCACCTCTTCCAGCCCCAAGACAACCTTTCAAAGTACAGAGGAGGACTGAGCACAGAGAGGACAAGGAACTAGCGCAGTGTCACACAGCCAGGAAGTAGAGGAGCTGTGGTCCCCGGAGCACGCAGTTCCAGGAGGCTCTGGGGGGCCGCAGAGAGGGGGCCGTCTGCCAGGCGTCCCTCCCAAACTCCCCCATCGCCACCCATCTAGAGCCTGGCCTTGTTGCCAGACTGCTCCTTCCTGAGTCCATCCCCAAATCCTCTGGCTGGGAGGTGGCGGCCCTCCCGGGAGCATTTCCCAGCCTGGCTTGGGTGGCCCGGGCCAGGCAGGGTGGGCCCAGTGGGCTGCACCACCATGGATAGCTGAGGAGACCCAGGCTCGGTCAGGTTGGGGGACGTCCCCAGGCCCCAGCTGGGCCCCAGCTGGGTCCCAGCTCTACTCTGAGAAGCTGCATGGCTGCTGGGGGCCCATGTTGGTGTGGGACTCTGGGAGTGGGCCCTGGGCACCAACTGAGCTGCCATCAGCACCAGCATCCAGGAGCTCCTGGAAGGCCAGGGGACACGGGACTGGGTCAACCTTTTGGGTGACAGTCAGTGTGACTCTGGCCCAGACACCAAGCCCCCACCCTGGGTCGCTGGGCCCTCCCTCTCCCCCTTTCCACCATCATAGCTCTGAACACACACCCACACGTCCTGGGCACTTGTCTGTCTCTCCCAAGTCTCTGGCAGCCCTGGGGGTCCAGAACCCTGAGTGGGCCCCCAGCCCTGTCCACACAGGGCTCTGACCAGGAAGGGGCCCTCAGTGGATATCCGTTAGGCGAGCAAACAGATCCTATGCTTTACTGTCTTCCCATAACGTCCCACGGCCCACCTCCTCCAGGAAGGACACCCTGAACACCCTGCTCCCTCCACTCTGGTCACCGGGCACCCTTGGTAATTAAGCAGAGATCTCACCCCAAGGCTCAGTTTAACCCCAGATCCAAATCACAGCATCCCTGTGGGCTCCAACCAACTTCCGCTCACTCACCTTTGGGGACGGAGGGCTCACTTCCCACAGCACCTACTAGGTGCGAGCCTCCGTGCTGGGCGCTGGGTGCAGGAGCAGGACAGCCCCAGCCTCCAGCCCCCAAAGAAGAGCTGGCCGTTCTACATCAGCCAGGCCCGCTCCAGGGACTTCAGCTCTTGGCAAACTCCCCCCGGATACATGGGGAGATGGGGAGCTGTTCCCAACTCGCTCAGCAGTACCAGCAGGTCACCGGGGATGCAGAAGAAGAGGACGCCACGTTTGTTTTTAAAAAACGTATGACCATGCCCGGTTCTGGAGCAACTGGACCTAAGATGTGGCCAGGTCGCTGGTGGGTGGTGTGATCCCGGGCGGGGCGGGGTCGTCCTCCTGGGGCCGCTATCTATTTGCTGAATTTCCCACAGTGAACGTGTATTATTCGTCACAAGGGGGGAAAGTCTGCCAATCGACGCCTTTGCTAGGCTGAGCCCTGGTCTGTGTCCTCGTTTGTGTCCTGCCTGCCAGGCAGCGGAAAGCGAGTGATACGACTCCTCGTGGGTGGGCCCTGTGACCCCATCGCTTCTCCAGACCTCCACCTGGGCCCTTGCTGGCCCCACCCTGCCCATGCTGTCCCCCCGTGGGGTCTGTACTGGTCTGGCCCTCACTGTGATGGCAAAGTCGCCAGGGAAGGGACCACGGGTGCAGCGTGGGGCTGCGCATACAGCAAGTGCATAATAATAGCTCGCAGAGAGCGGCCGCCTCCCCTGCCTTCTACCGTGCAGGTGTTCTCCCCGCTCCAGGCCAAGGGGGGCTGATACCAGTGCTCATAGCTGTTTGCTATCCCGCAGCCCAGGGTCCCGAAATGCTGCAACCAGAGACAACATCTGTGGCGCTTCTGCAAACTCAAATCCAACTTTGCTCCTCCCCAGTTTAAAACCTTCCACAGCCCCCTCAGTGTCCCGAAATCACTGCCCTCCCCCCCCCACCCCCCACCGCCAGCTTCGTATCCAAGGTCTTGTACCCTCTGACCCCTGTTCCCTCCTGCAGGTCCCCTCCCCGACCAAAACAGATCAGCCTACAGCCCAGCTGCCAACGGGGCTGCCTCACAGCCCTGGGCCTTTGCACACGCCGGTCCCTCTGTCCAGAACAGGCAGACCTGCCCCTATTCATCCTTCAAAACCCTGTGAAGAGGCTCCCTGATCCCTGCCCCTCCCCCAGGCCCTTACCCGCCCGGCTCCCTCCTGAGTCTGTCTGTACACATTGATCACTGCACTCAATGCAATTAGGGGTTGACGCGTCTGTCTCCTACCAAACCGGACGCGACAGGGACTGGGCCTTTTGTCTTTGTTTTAAATCCCTAGTGCCCAGATACCGCCTGCAGATAAACAGGCACTCAGGAACGTCTAGCTGACAGGTGGGTGAGTCGGTAAACAACATCTGCACGGCCCTTTACAGTTTCCGAAGCCTTTTCCCGTCCTCTGTCTCACTGGGCTCCTCCACAGGGCAGCGGGGAGCGAAGGCCCCGGACCCCATCCCTGACGACAGGCGCCACCTCCGAAGGGCCTGGGGTCCTTTCCCTCTGCCTGGTCAGGAGCTGAGCTTCGCCGGGAGCCTCTGGCAGGCTCACCAAGAGCGGCTTGGACCCCTTTTCGGCAGGAAGCCGACTGTTTCCCCTGCCAAAAGGGCTCCCTACCCTCCACCGCTGGGGAGAGCCAGGCGGATGCCCAGGTGGCAGCCTGGCCGGGTAGAGGCTCGGCACCGGCCGCCACCCTGTCATCCCGCCTAGAGCCGTGGGATGCGGTGGGCTGGAGCTGCAGCCCACCAGCGAGTCTTGGTAACAGTTGCTATGTAAAACGCTTGGAGGGGGAATTTACTGTCAGCGTTAATAATAGATGAAGGTTTCAGAATTTTTGATGCCTTACGTTCTGAGCCGTTTGATTTATAATGTCTCTGGAAAGGGAGGGAAGAGGGTGCGGGCAAGGGAGGAGGCCCAGAGGCACGAGCTGGGAGCGTATCCCCCGCCACCCTGGCCAGACGGGGAAACAGAGGCCAAGCGGCGGAGCCACGTGGCTCCGATGCCAGGACCCCAGGGGCTGCCCCATCCTCAGGAGGGGAGGCAGGGTCTCGGCCCCTCCCGCCCGCCCTGGGTTGTTCTGATGGATCCCTGCTTCTCCTTTTAGCGCGAGCAGGTGTATCGCAAGTAGGCTCTGGGAAGCGGCGCTGATGGCGCCCGTGGGGGGCTGCGCAGGGCTGATTACAGGCTCCACGGAGACAAATGCAAGTCCCAACTTCCCTTCGGCTGCAAGCACCACCGCTGTCGAGGCGCGGAAAGTCCTCCGTGGGGAGCAGGCCGTGTGGGCAGGAAGCAGGGCTGCTGGCCGGGTCCCACCGCCTCCGCGAGGGGCTGGCCTGGACGCCTCCCCTGGGGCCCTCCTCAGGAGGGTGCCCTCCCTGACCTTCCCACCCGGCCTCCCCCAACCCTCCTCAGCCTCTCCGTCCAGGCCAGGAGGTCTTCAGACAGGCCCGTACCTCCCCGGATCCCCAAGACCCCAGTCTTTGGGCCAAAGAAACGGGACCCTGGGCCGGGCACCCCAATATCCAGACCGCAACCCCTCACCTTGACAGCTGTCCCCAAAAGTCACGGCATCTCCCACTTACAAACGGGGGTGTGTCGGGCTCAGGGTCCTCCTGCCTCCCTCCTTGGGCCCTGCACACCCAAGAGCCCTGGCGACCCCTGCTCCAAACGCATGGGAGAGCCCTGCCCTCCCTGGGCCCTCATCTCCTGCTTCGGGGATCAGGTGAAGTGTACCCAGGCCCCAGGGCCCAGCATTCCACACCAGCCTGCTGTGGACTCACCAGCGCTGCCCCGCCGCCGCCGCCGCCCTCTGGGGCTGCGCGTGAGGGCCCACAAACTCTAAAGGGCTGTGGGCACGCCGCTAGTGGCCATGACACAATAGTTAGGACCATTCTCACCGGGTGGGCACAACGCCCCCACGAACAGGCAGGAGAACCGTGGCCTTGGGAGGACAGCTCCGACCCCACAGTAGCCCCCCGGCCCCCTCCCGCCTGCTTCACTACCGGGTCTTTGTCTGTCTTGATCACCGCCCTGCCCAGAGCACACGGTAGGGGTTCAATGGGTGTTTGTGGCAGGTTGCGTGGATAAAGGCATGAAGTGGTGAGTCCCCTCTCCAGGTGTGCTCTGAGCCCCTCCTGACCGGCCTGCAGGCAGGGGCCGGTGCTGGATGTAATCATGGCTCGCCCCCTCCCCCCGCCGCTGTCCACTGCCGGGCTCGGGCATCCCGGAACTCCTATGCCAGGCGCAAGCCGGGCACTTACGGGACCAGGACACACACACCCACCAGCAGGCCCCTGAATACCCCCTGAGCCACAGATGGAGGGCTGCTGCCCTGGGCCTGCAGAGCCCCTGCCGGTACTGCCAGGGCCCTGGGCACTTAAATCAAGAAGGAGGCCTTTGGGGGTCAGGCCCCCTGCCCACTGGGAGAGAAGTCCTGCCTCGGGTGGGGGGGCTCCTGCAGGAACTGCGAGAATCGCTCGTTCACTCAGCCATTCAGTCACCAGATACTCTCCAAGGCCCTCCTCTGAGCCACGCCCTGTGGAGACACGCTGGGGACATTTGGGAATCCGACCTGGTCCTCACCTGGGGGGCACCCCAGGAGACACACTAATTATCTACACGAGAGTGTGGGGAGCAGCTCTGCGGGGCGCCGGGTGCCACGGGGCAGCTCAGTCACACCTGAGGGTGCAGGGATCGGAGACAGTGAGGCCAGGCCCAGGCCGGGGGGCTGAGCCAGGGCCGAGGGTTGGGGGGACGTCCCCTCTTCTGGCTCAGAGAAACACCCCCGGCGGGGGGGACCCTGGCTGATGGTGACTGAGAGTGCTGCCTGGGGAGGGGGCTTAAAGGGTTGTGGCCCCCCGATGGCTTCAGGATCCTCGTTCCACAGAGGCAGGGGTCCCTCAGGGGGCTGTGTCCAGCCTGCGCGTGGGACGGACGTTGCTCTTGAGGGTCTGAGGATCTCCGGTGGAGAGAGACCCCCGGGTGGAGAGCCCTGCCCCAGCGTCCGGCAGCCTCTGTCCCCTGGAGCGTCACCGTCCAGGCCCTGCCACCCTTCAGCCTGGCTGAGCTGGACGGGAGGGCAGTGAGGGTGGCCGGCAGGCCAGGCCTCGGCAAACAGGAAATGCCAGCTCACCCTTGAGTCGGCTCCAGTGCCGACTCCCCTTGGCCTCTAGGTCCACCCCAGGCCTGCACCCCTCCTGTCTGCTGTGGCCCGGGACTCCCAGCCTCACCAACCCCACTTCAGGTCTCTCTGCCTGTGGTGGTCCAAAGGCAAAGCTTGGAGCCGAGAGCCCACTTAACCAGCCACTGATCCCTCATTCATTCAACAATGCTGTATTTCACACCGGGTGCCAGGCCCCGTGTCTAGGGCTCACTGCCCAGCGCTGGGTGCTGCCAGGCTGTGGAGATACGGTGCATACACCAGGGTGGCAGCACTGTGACAGAAAAGCCCAGGCTGTGTGAGCCCAGAAGCCTCTAACCAGCCCAAAGATCAGAGGAGGCTTCCACGAGGTGGCGTCACTTAGACTCATCAGCTGCGTGATGTGAGGTGCTGTGGGGTGTGGCCTTGGCTACTTCCTCTCCTGGTCTTTGCCCTCCTCCCTGTCCCACTGCAAAGCTTCTGTTCATCAAGTCTTCCCAGACAGGCAGGGCTTCTCCACTCCAAATGCCCAGCCCTCCAAGCCTCAGTCTTCCTGATCTATAAAATGGGCCCAGTGAATCACTCATGTCAACCAAATAAATACTCATCTTCTCCCCACTCTCCGCCGAGAGACCAGCTTCTTGGACCATCTTCCTATCCCAAGCAAGGCCTGTGGGCAGCCCCCAGCCACTGCCCAATACAATCCCAGGACTCTGGGAGCACCAGGAACCAAGCGTTAGCGGATGAGGGCTGCCAAGTCGTCCATCATGCCTTTAATAAGGGAATTTATGGAAGGCCAGCTGATCAGTGATAGCACACATGATTTCTGCAACTTCGTTAGTGCTGCTAACCCGAGTTATCATATAAGAGGTAGGAGTGTGGCTAGGGGTTGGGGGCAGGCCATATGATGCTTATGCATAAGACAGGAAAAGATACCCCAGGTGCAAGGCTGTACGTGTCCAGTGGAGTGTAGGCTGGACTTCTGCCAGGAACTCTTGTGCAGTATACAACCTATACAACTGTACATTTGAGCCCTAGGTTTAGGTGAGTGTCAGCATGGAGGCGTTTCCCCAAACAGGCCTCCCAAGCCTTTCAGACCACTGAACTCAGGTGTGAGAGCAGCCTGAAATCCAATGCAAAGCGTGTGTGTGTGCACGTGCGTGCACACACACGCACGAGCACGTTTTTCTAAAGCGAGTGCAGAGCTTTTATCCAATTCCCATAGGGTGCAGAGTCCCTGCAGTCTAGACCTGGATCTGGCCCCAGGGTCTGGGATGGAGAGGGCTAGACGGGTCTTAGTAGAGCCTGGGGATGCAAACCTTTGATATTCTGTTTCTCAAACACTGAAGGTTCTGAGTATCAACACCACACAGGCTTGAAAAAAGGCAGATTCCTGAGTTGTTTCCCTTGAGATCTGTAGTTTGCGGGTGGCCTGAGCCCAGAAATCCTCGGTGGTACAAACTCTGGGATTTCGATCAAACCGGCCAAAGCTCCAAAAGCTCTGATGTTATGCACAGTTACTGCTGGCTTTGCCTAGCATTGTATTTCCGCTTTTGGTGTTGGTGGGGAACAACGTATGTACCCCAGAGCCCATTCAAACCCTGAAAGCTGCATCTGTGCGTAACAGTGTAACTGGGAGTGCCGTGGGCGCAGGGGCTGTGGAGTTTTGTCACTCCCACTCCAGGCACAGTGAGTGGGCCACTGGGCCTCCCAGGGTCTCTGTCCCCAAGGTGTGCTGAACAGCCCTCACCAGCCCATTTCTGTACCATGTGTGCCTCCTAGGCGGGGCCACCCCACGGCTCCCCATGTTGCCAGAACAGGGGGCCATTCACCACGGGCACACGCCAAGCCAGGCTCCTCCGGCTTGGCATCCAGGCCAGATGCTCACCCCATGGCCTGGCCTTGGACATAAGCTCTTCTGTGTCTGGGAGTGAAGGGACATCTGTCTCCCTTTCTCCCAAGCCCCAGCGTCCAACCCTCCGCCTGCCAAGGAGGCCTTGGAGGCAGCCAAATGAATGGATTCATTCAACAATATAAACTGAGCACCTACTGTGTGCCAGGCCACGGGCAGGACCCTGCCTGAACGGCAATCTGGTGTGGGAGGGGGATGCACGATTAAAGGTTCAACCACACGGGGGACACGGCCTAAGCGGTGCGGGCACGTGGTCTGTTAGGAAAGCTTCCAGAGGAAGGGTGAGGAACTGGCCAGGATAAGGGACTTGGAGACCAGGAACAGGCAATGCACGTGCAAAGGCCCTGTGGCAGGAAGGGGCCGGTCGGGGACAGATTGGCGAGGTGGACCACAAAGTGCGCGTACCAGGATTAGGAGGCACTGGCCAAGTCGGGCCTCTCACTGCCAGACCCCGGGGACCAGAAGAAACGACCAGAGACGGAGCCAGGTCGAGGCGGCCTTTGTTCTGGGCGCCATCCACGCGCACTCCCCCAACCACGCCCCCCGGAGGCCGTCCCGGAAGCCCCGCCCCTTCCAGCCGCAGACACACGCGCGCGCGCCAGAGGAGACACGCCCCGCCCACTTCCTGCCCGGGATACCCCGCCTCTCCGCAGCGTGTCGGCCAATCAGGGGCGGCGGCCAGGCGGGGGCGGGGCCCGTGCGAACACAAAAGGCCAGAAACCCACACAGTCTCCGGCGCTGTAACCATGACTACCGGCGCCCTCGCACCGCCCCGGACGCAGCCGGGGACGCGCCCGCGGGCCGGGGGTGGGGGCCAGTGGGGGGTCTCGCCCGCGGTGCGCTCGGCCTCCCGCCCTCGTCCACTGAGAAATAGGGTCACGTTTTGCCCAGGGCTGAATTCGCTCCTTAATTCAACATTTACTGAAAGCCTGCTGTGTCCAGAGGCTAGAGATCCGCCACCGAACAGGTCAGACTCCAAACAAAATCCTGCCCTCGGGTGGCTTATACCGGGAGGCAGGGTGCGGAAGGGACGCAACCAACGAGCATAAACGTAAGCAAATTACAGGGCGAGGTGACTAAGCGCCGCTTCGGGGAAAACACAGATTGGAGTGAGCAGAATGGGAAATGTCAGGGTCCGCAGCCTTACACGGGGTGATCTGGCGGCCTCCTCAAGAGGTGACACCGAGGGAAGGCTAAAGGGAGAGGAATCAGCTGTGTGGCGTTGGAGCCAGAGGAAGAGCCAGTGCGACGGGGCGGGGAGCAAGGCGGCCCCGCGTATGTAGCTGAGAACAGGGAGCAGAGGCCACCAGGCCTGACAGGTGACAGCACAGGGCCTCGGCAGGTCCCCCTCTTCTTCCTTTCCTGCTGTCCTTCTTCCTCTTCTCTTCCCAGGCCTTCTCTCCTCCACAACTAGAACTAGACTACTCCCTCAGCTCAGATAGGAAGGACCTGGGTTACTGGTCTGGGCAGCAGACCAGGCTCTGGGGCTAAGGCAGAGCCAGGAGCCAGGCTCTGCCAGCCTCTGCTAAGCTGTTCCCTGTGCCTGGCACGCCCTTCCCACCTGTCAACGTGTCAAGTGTCACCTCCTCCCGGAAGCCAGGCTTGGTGAGGCACCACTCCTGGAACTACCCTCCATCCAGACGCTATCACAGCACTGACCATTACCCTCCTGCAGCTTTCCCTCCGGGGGCATCTGTCCTTCCTCTGCGTGGGTGACAGGCAGGGGCCAGCTGCCAAGGGGCAGAAAGGCCAGCAGGAGAGCACTTGTCAATCACAGGGGACGGGGAAGACAGAACCTGAAGTCGATGGCCAGTGGTTAGTGGGCACGCGTGAGCCTACCAACCACTAACTACTGCCCCCGGTGCGGGAGGGTGAGTCCTGCCTTAGCCTCCGTGCACAGGATCCCCGCAGGGGCCCAGAGCTGGTGACTCAGGAACAAACAGAAGCCGTCCAACAAACATGGACAGCTAAAATGATGGAGAGACATACCCCGCCCCCAGGCGAGAACAAACCCTCATAAGACGAGGAAAAGGGGGAGCCAGCCCCTGTGGCTCTGCACACTGGCCGCCTCCTTAAATGCCCACGCGTTTGGTGTGTTGAGACAGGGTGAGAGTGTCAGCAGGACACTCTGGACAGGTGGTCTTTAGGAAGCAGGGCAGGGCAGCACTTGACAACACGGGTCCTCGGGCCGGCTCTGGCCGGAACATGTCATCTGAGCCTCAGTCTCCTCGTGTGCAAAAGGGGCTGAGAGTAATCCCCGTCTTACGGGGCCGCAATGAAAACTACATTGATGAAGTTGACAAAACCCACGTCCTCTCCCTGGAGCCGCAGCTGGACTGTATCTCCCAGCCTCTCCTGCAACTGGGGACAGTCACATAACTGAGTTCCAGCCAGTGGCATGTGAGGGCAGGTGAGGTGCCCCGCCCAGGCATGGGGACCAAGCCCAGGCCGCAAGGGAAGGCAGGGCCTCGACACAGGAGAAGCAACCCATCGGCCAGAAACTCTTGCTGCCCTCATGTGTGAAGAATGAACTTCTGGAAACGTTAGCGTTTGTCTGTTACTGCAACCAGCCTTACCCTAACTAGCTCAGGGATCCACTTACCCATTTCCTCGTTTACCACTTCAATAAATACTCATGAGGGGCTCTGGGGATGCCCTCCTGGAGCTTAGGTGTCAACAAAGGCCATCCTCAGTAAGTGCTCAGGGCAGGGGACTGGGGCAGAAAGGCCTCCCTGAGATGGGGTCTCAAAGAGAGGGCAGAGAAGGGGAGAGGCCGCAGGAGTGGAGGTCCTTCGGCCTGAGGGAACACGGTCCACTCCTGGAACCCAGAGGTGGAAAGATGCAGCCGAAGTGGCCCGACTTCATCACCTCCCCGTTCTGAGCCTCCGTTTTCTCTTTGAAACGAAGGCGACACTAATAAGACTGCCTCTCGGGGCATCTCTGGATCGCAGGGGAGAGAACGCCACTTGCGACGCTCCTGGATGCCCTTTCATCCCGACATCACCCAGAGTGGGAGCCAAGGCCTCTGCCGGCCGCCTGTGCGGTGCAGGTGGGGGACGTCGGTTCAGGAGGTGAGCAGGGCTGGGCAGGGAGGGCTGGCGGCTGCTCTTCAGGCTCGTGCACGCAGGCTGCACATCAAGGATTGTCTCCAGCCGGGAGAGCTATTAGGCAGCAGCGGAAGTGCTGCTGGCTCTCTGGGGAGGCGGCTGGGGGGGGGGGGGGCTGAGCGGGAACTCTCTGCTGACAGGCAGATGCTGTCTGCTATTCAGTCTCCTCTGGACAGGGAAACGGGCAGCGGAGGATCTGGGGGCAGGTCTGGGAGGTCCCTGGGGGCTGATGCGTTGAGCACTTCGCTGATGCCCCATGCCAGCCTGGCTGCTGTCTCCTGAGATAAGGAGCAGAAAAAGACACAGCAGATCTGGGAGGCGTGCCGGGCACCGGGCAAGCAGGAGGTTGCTGGCCAGGGGAGGTCCGACCAGGAGCTGGAGCCCCCAGTGACTTGCAGCGGGACCACGTCACTCCCGCCCTCATATACCTGCCTCGGCTCCCCAGCTGTCTGCTGAGAGCATCAAGGCTCCTCCAGACCCCAGCACACCTCTGCACCACAGCTGCTCCCACTGCCGTGCTTCTGCGTCCACTCTTTCTTCCGCCAGGCGTGCCAGACTCACCTCCCATCCCCTTACATCTTTTCTATCATCTTTTTAAGAACCCCTTGGAGTTCTAAACCTGGCTGAGTGAGGTGGCCAAGCAACTTCCCCTCCAAGCCGTAGCTTACTCATTGAGAACATGTGGAAGCTATTTCTTACCTCACAGCATTGTTGGTGCAAATTAAACACGACAGCGTCTGTGAAAAGCACCTGATGGCAAACAGCACGAAGTAGTTATTTAAAAAGTAGCCCCCCCACCTCAAAAAACACCAACCAACTTCTTGCAGCAGCACCTCCTCCGGGAAGCCTTCCCTGACCACACCCCCTGGTCTGGCTTAAGTGCCTTCTTGTTGGTCCCTCCCTCCCTGGGCAACCCCTGGCACGGCACCACACGGGGCAGCAATGACTGTGACTTTCCTGGTGGGTGCCAGGCCCCACAGTCAGTGTCAGACAAAGAAGTTGCAAGAAGGGGTGAATGGCACAGGCCCAACCGCAGCCTCCTCCTCTGTCTGGCCCCTGGTAGGTGAGAGGACAGGCATCTCAGATGCCCCTGGACCCCAGGATTCTCAGCCTCCGTGCTCGGGACCAGCTTGCCAGGCTGCTGTCCATCTCTGCTCGGAGCAGTCCTGACCTCGGCCCAGGCCCCCACTCTCCTCCCCAGGCAGCCGCTGACGGCAGCTCCCAGAGATGGGGATGGGCCCACTCCGCTCCCTCATCCTCTGCCATGCTGCCGGTCAGCCGGTGGCCAAGTGGCCAGCCTGAGCTCGGGGCTGGCTGGAGAAGGGGTGATGAGACACCCCAGGTGGCCCCAGGAGCTGAGGGAAGCGACGGGTGGGGTCCCCGAGCTGTCTCCACTTCTTCCAGGAAGCTCAGGGGCACTATGCATTTATCCCAGACGAGGCCACGCTCACACAAATCCAGCAGCGCCCTGCTCTGGGCCAGGAGCTGTCAGCTCACAGCCCCGCTGGCTATCTCCCCCCACCCAAAGCTCGGGGAGGCAGTTATGGATGTCTTTGATTAATAAGACATGGGGGCAATGCATTAATCATCATGTAATAAAGGCAGCTTGTTTGGCAGCCGTATCTTTCAAAAACACGGCTCCTGTGTGTGAGAAACAGCGGAGGGGGGCCCCTCAGTAAACACACATGGCACTCCAGGGGAGGCTACCATGTGTGCCCCAGGAGCCCCTGTACCTGGGGGTCGGCAGTGACAGCCTCGGGCATCTTCTGGCGGGGGGGGGGGGGGCGTGACGCGGGAGCACCTGGCCAGGAGTCCCTGGAGAGAGAACAGGCGGTAGGGGGGCGGGGGGAGTAGGGCAGAGAACAGGGGCTCTGGGCTCAGCCCAGGTCCCTACCTCCCTGCCCAGTGCAGGGCGGGGCTCCCGGTCCTGGGGCTGCTGCCCACCCTGCTCTGAAAGGAGAAGCAGGAACACATGTTTCCTTGGATCAGAAAATAACGTCGGCTCCCAGATGGGCCATGGGCCGCGTCCGCTCCCTCTCCCGCTTTGTGCCAAGGTCTGTCTTTCTGGGGAGCAGCAGAGGGTGGCGGGCGGGGGCAGGGGCACCAGCGGGGCACCTGGCGCTCGGTCATCGCCTACTGCTGTCTGCCGCGAGATGTGACAGGTGCTGGCAGGGGGCATCCCGCCCAGGATGGGGGCCGGGCAGTGGGGGCTGGGATGGAGGCCAGACCTCCACGCCCCCCCCGCCCCCGGCCACCCGCCTGCCGGCCCACAGCTGTACTGGAGGTCGGCTCCCACCCACAGGGGACCGGAGCTTGGCCCGCTCGGGCCGTCGTGGCTCCTGTCGCTCAGAACAGAGCAGGGCCCGAGGCCGCCCGCCTGTCCTCCCAGGGGCTGCTCGCAGAGGGCCTGACCCGGCAGAACCGCGGGGACCCAGGGGCCACGGGTCCCAAACTGGATCCAGGTCCAGGTGCCCTCCGTGCTTCCTCCCCTCTGCACTTCTGAAGTCTGTACGGCCCGAGGGGACCCGTGGGCCCTTCCTGAGCCCCACAGTGCCCCGACCTGTCTCCCAGCAGGCCCTTCCCCGTGACGCCTCCCCAGCACCTACAGGCGGCGCCCTTCCGGCCCCAGCCAGTCTCCCCAGCAGGATGAGGGTTCCCTGCACAGTAGGTGCTCAATGAAGGGGTGTGTGCAACGGCCCCAGGGTCTCCCCCAGCCAAGCTGGTTCAGTGAGAAGGAGGGGCGGGTGCGGGCAGCACGTGGGACCCCACAGTGGGCGTGTCCAAATGCCACCCTCTGCGCGGTCACTCACGTGGGCGAGCCATCTCTTAGGCCCCGTGTGCCCAGAACTGTGCAGGGGACACGGGTAACTGGTCCCACCGCCCGTTCCCATTCGTATGTCCCCTCCCCGCCCCAAGCCCGCTGGCTGCCCTGCTGCCCAGCCAGGGCACTCCTGAGCGGACGGGGCCCTGGCTGGCATCAGCGGCACCTGAGGGCCACCCCGGGAACTGTGGTTCAGGCAGGCCAAGGTCAGGGACGGTGTGCTGACCAGACGCCCGACCAGACGAGCCCCAGGCTGCTCCCAAGCGTGCCAGCCGACGAGCAGCAGCCTGGCGCCCCGAGCGGCATGCGGGGCGGTCCCAGAGAGAATGCCGAGTGTGAGATGTGCCGCCCACCTGCCCCAGCACTGCCGGTACCATAACCCAGGCCGCTGGTGCCTGGGCGCCGACGGTGATGAACTGCAAGGGGTGGGGGGCAGCTGCGCCCCTGGACGCTGCTCAGGGGCCTCCCCGTCGGCCGGGGGCCCGGCACACAGAAGAGACAGGAGAAATGTCTCGGGCATGGAAGTGAGTACAGATTCCTTCCAAATCGCAAAGGCTACCGTTTATCGAGCGTTCTGCCTATATGACCTTGTTTAAAACCCAGACTGGGAGAATTCCCTGGCAGTCCCATGGTTAGGACTCTGCACTTTCATTGCTGAGAACCCGGGTTCAATCCCTGGTTGGGGAACTAAGATCCCACAAGCTGAGCAGCGAGGCCAATAATAATAATAATAAATAATAAAACTGGGACTGGAATGAAGGAATTTGTAACAGCAGAAAAGCCGTTCACGTGGTAGGCAGGGGACACTGCAGGGGCACGCGGGGCTGCAGAGCACTGCGTGCGGAAGGGTCCCATGGAGTATAACCCCAGAGGCATGAGAAACGCACAGAATTCCCGGCGACGGGATGCGACCCGGGGTCAGCGGGTGGGGGGTGGCAGCGGCTTGGGCCTGGAGCTCTGGGAACATGAACTTATGAGTTCACACGCTTCTGTTTTGTCTTTTTTTTTTTTCAAACAATGAATGCACGTTATTATTTTTTTAAAGGATATGACTTTTGGCAAAGTTGCCAGTGAATCGGTGCCCGGGGTGGGGGGTTGTGGGCCTGGCAGGCCCTCCGGGGTAGGCGACTTCAGACTGGGGAACACGTGTGCGCACAGGCATTAATTCAGGAGGCAAAGACCTGCCCCTCCGAGCTGCCTGCCAGCTACCCCAGGCCTTGGCAGTAAGCAGCCATTCATTCATTCATTCACTGATTCATTCACAGATATTTATCACGTGTCTGCCGTGAGTCTCCGGGCCTCTGTGGTAGGCCTGGCGCTGTGGCCTGGGGCCGGGCTGGGGTGCACAGGCCCCTGCCTGCCTCCTGCCGTGTGCCCCCTGCATCCCCGCCCCTTGGCCCCTGTACGGCGTCACCTGCGGCCACGGGAGCCCAGCCCCCACCCCCCCCCACCCCCAAGCCGGCAGGCGCCCAAGATGGAACTTCGGTCTCTGGGAGAGACACGGGCATGAGCTGGTTACTGCCTTTTCAGCAAACATAATTCCTTTTTATTAGAAAATTAAAGGCTGGGGCCAGCTTGCCAAAAGCCAGAAGAGCTGAAACGTGCTTTCCTAAGATATGCAGCATCTAATGAAACAGATTTGCTTGTCTGCCTCCTTTCCCACCATCACCTCCCCTGGGCCCACCCTCCCTCCAGTCCCACCCCTTCCACGGCTTGGCCTGGGCCCCGCAGGTCCAGCACCTGGGCACGGGGTGGGGTGGGGGGCTCGCCTCTGGCCCCTGGCACAGGGCAGGAGCCCCACTCCCCAGGTGCCAGCCTTTTGAGAATTATCTCAGGGATTCTCTTGCTTTCCTGAGATGCAAAGGCGCCCGTGGCCTCCGCTAAGCTGAGGGTGTCTGGAGGGAAAGGCAGGAACAATAAAGGACTGGGCTCCTGAGAAAGGAGCTCGTCCATCTGGAGACCCAGGAGTGGCAGCTCCAGACAGCAGGAGGAAGCCAGGGCAGAGGCGAGGAGAGGAGAGGACTGTCCCTCGCGGCCACACAAAAAGCCACCCAGGGAGTTCTCTCTTACTGAAAAGTCCTTGATTCTTCCCTTTCTGCCGCAGAACTCTCATTAATGGGGCAACGGAGGGGCCCGGGGGATGGTCCTCCCGCACAGGAAGGTGGCCACGCCGCCCCACGAGTCTTTAGAGCTGGGAACTAGGGAACTCCAGGATCGGGTTTTTCTTCCACTAATCTCCCTTCCTCTTTCCTTTTCTTTTTTCTCTGCCGGTCAGAGGTTACCTCCCTGGTTTACAGGGAACCTCAGAGCTGGGTGGAGAAAGCTGGGAGTGACGTGTGTGTGAGCGCGTGTGCGTGCGCATGTGAGAGCTCGCGCACGCGCGTGTGCGCCTGTGTGTGTGTGTGTGTGTGTGAGCGTGCGTGTGTGCGCAGGCGTGTGCGCTGAATGCAAAAATGGTGACCACACTCTTGGGGTGCCAACGGGGGTGGGAGTAGGGGGCGGGGTGTCTGTCTCAGGTATGTCTGTCCCCGGCCCCCTCCCCACACGTCCCCACCCCTCCCCACTCTGCTGCTCCCTGTTCAAGGGCAAATCCATCCCCTCACTCCCTCCTGGAGTAACAAAAGGCAGATGGAGTCCCCTTCCACCTGCTCTGACTGAAGCCTCTGCTGTGGCATGTCTAGCAAAACCGCTTTGTTCTGGGGAAAACCAAGACGGAGGTCTGTCCCAGGGCCCGCCAGGGTGGGGGTCAGAAAGGAACACGAAAAGCAGCAGCAGCGTCCCACAGGTCCGCGCCGCCTGGACCTCTTGCCTGAGATGCGTGGTCCAGGGAAGCACCACCAAAAGGGCTCTGGTCAGCAGAGTCCGGTCGGATCCCAGCCTAGTGACCACATTTGCCCCGTGGCCTGGGGCAAATTCTTTCGCTCTCCGCGCCTGGCTTGCTGGCCTTTCATGACAACCATAGGAAGCCCCTGGCACAGTGTCAGGTCTCTCCCCCGACCTGGCCAGCTCTTGGGCTGATGGGAGGAGTCACTTTCCCATGGGGCGGGAGGGAGTGTGGAAAGAAACAGGAGTGACAGTGACACCAGTTCCCCTGGGGAGGGGTGGCTGTGCAGGGTCCAGAGCCTCTGGGAGGTTTCAGAGGAAGAGGGCATGTCCCTGACCCTGGTACCCAGGGTTTCTCTGGGTGGAGGAGGCGCTGGGATCCCTGGCCAGGGTCCTCCCAAAAGGAGGCCATGGCAGCAGCTAGGGGCAGGCAGGGGCCCTGGCCCAGGTGCCAAAGATCTGCATTCCGTGTGTGCACCACTCCCCGCAACGTCGAGGTCCCAAGGCTCCAGGAGGGCACCAAGCCTGAGGCTGCAGCATGGGGCCTGGCCCGCGTAGATGAGCAACCCCCATGTGCTCTGGAGCACTGATGCCTGGACCCCGGGCCACGTGCTTAGAAGGGGATTCAGCCTGGCCTCTGAGTCCCTGCGGGGGGGCGGGGGGGGAGGCTGCAGCATCAGGAGGCTCCCTTCCCCCTTGGCGGTGAGGTGAGTCAGCCCGCCAGCTCGGGGGAGGCGCTGCTGCTGGGCCCAAGGTGAGGAGGTCAGCCCAGCAGCAGACCGGCTGGCTGGGCTGGCGCCTGGGACCCAGCCCACAGGCAGCCTCTGGGGCTCCAGGCCCCCCACCCGAGGGAGGATGGGGCCCAGCTCAGGGCAGGTGGTGGCTTAAGCCTCAAAATCCCCAAGCAAGGGGAGGCCAGTGGGGGGCGGCTGGAGGTCAGGGGAGGGGGCAGGCGCAGGACGGTCTGCGGCTGAGAGAGGGCAGCGCGCCCGCCCAGCTCTGCAGGTGGAGGGGCCCCAGGCCCGGCCCCCTGCTGCCTGGTTCTGTCTGCACCCGCATCCCCGCCCCGAAAACACCCCCGTCTTTGCTTCCCCGGCGCCCAGGGCTGGCCTGTCCTTTCCCGTCCATCTCTGGCCCCTCACCCTTGGAGGGCAGCCATAGCTCACCCAACCGCCTCCAGAGGTGGGCTGTGCGCTCCTAGAGCCAGGGCTCCAGGGAGCCTTGCCGCGCGCAGTTCTCATCGTAATGGTTTTCCAGGGTGCGTAGAGGACACAGCGCCCTCCGCCCTCGCCCCGGACGGCCCCACCGTCCCTTGTCGTAGCCTGCGCCCCGGGTGCAGGGCCCCCACACAGGCGTTTCTGGGTGCCAGGAAAACACCCCTAGCACCAACCCGGCGCGCCAACAGCCCCACCTGAGAACGCCCACAAACCCCACTTCCCAGATGGGGAAGACTGAGACCCCCAGGGGCCCCCTGCATCCCCGAACCTCAGAGCCGCTCCCCGCCCCCAGCCTGAGGAGGCCTGCTGGAGCCCACCCTTCTCCCCATTTCCTGCTGCCCCTGGGGTCCTCTGTCCCCTCCAGCAGACAGGCCCCCCCCCCCCCGGCCCCATGGGGCGGCAGGGACCACCCAGGCAGAGAGAGCGGGAGAGTGAGCGAATGTGTGTGTGTGTGTGCGGTGACCCAGCCCACCGGACGCTCCGCCCAGCTGACCGCAGCTGGGAAAACAGGCTCCCAGCCCCCGCTGCCCGCCCCGCCCCCCTGCCCAGCCCCAGCCCAGCCCACCCGGCCAGCGCCTCCCCGGGCCCTGAACCAGGAACCGGGCCCACGGCCATGGTCGCCTCGGCCTGAGCCAGAGCCCCTGGCCGCCCCCCTGGTACCCTGGCTGAGAAGCCCCCAACACAGGCTGCCCCGGATCCACACCTGCTTCAGGCCAGCCCCCCTCCAGCTCTTGACCTTTCCCCAAACCGTGAGGGGTGAAGGGTCCGTCCCTTAACTGCAGTGTCCCCACAACTGCCCGAGACCTCCATCTCCCTGAACCGCAGCCCTCCACCCCATGCCCGCCGCCAGCATGCGGGGCGTGGGGCGCCCCCTTAGCTCCCTCCTTCCGGGGTGGGGGGCTCCCTGCCCTCTCCCACCCCACCAGGTGCGGGGTCTCTGCCGGCCCCGTGCTCCCAAGGCAGGATCACTGAGGCTGAAATTTCAATTAAGGACGAGAAATAATTACTCCGGGGCTCCAGGCCAGCTCAAATGGTGACAGTCCTCGAAATCTGCTTCCCTGGAGTGGGGGGGAGGTGGCCCGGGACCCCGAGGTCAGCCTGGGTCCGAGCAGGCACCTGGCCTTCCCCCACTTTTGGCCTTGAACCCCGCAACCCTTCTGCTGAACCGAAACCAACCTCAGGGCTGCTCAAAAGTAGGGGGTGCTGGGGGGCTCGAGAGGGTGGGAGCTCCTGTCAGGGGGGCAGGGGAGTGAGCCTCCGATGGCTCCGGGGAGCTGCATCAAGGGAAATTAACCATTCAGCCTCTGCCTGTTCCTGCAGTGAGCCCCGAGGCGGCCAGGGTCCCACAGGCAGGGGCTGGGGACCCCAGGAGCAGGACCAGGAGGCTCCGGCCTCCCTCGGGGAGGGGTGGGCCTAGGCAGGAACCACCCCTCCAGGCCTTGGGCCCACCCCACAAAGCAAGGGTCGCAGGTGGGGTTGTTCCTGGGCTCCCAAGGCCACCCCCCATCTACGCCTCAAGAAGCAGTCACAGCCAGCCTTAACTACGCCACCCTCATCTCCAGAAAACTCCCTCTCCAGACACGTCCCCGCTCTGAGAATGACCCATTTCCTCTCCAGAAACCCTCTGTTTAATCCAGAATGTTCCATCTCCAGAAATGTTCCATCTGATTTCCAGAAATATCCTTTCTCATCTTCAAATATAGCCCATCTCCAGAAATGCCAGCGCTCTCTAAAAAGGCTCCATCTTAGCTCCAAAAACGCTCCATTTCCAGAAATATCACACCCCGTCTCCAGAGATGTTTCATTTCAGCTTCCAAAATACCTCAGATCCAGAAGTGCCCTATTTTATGTCCAGAAATACTCCAGCATCATCTTCAAAAACATTCCACATTTCCAGAAGTACCGTAGTTTGTCTCTAGAAATAGTCCATTTCCAGAGATGTTTCGCCTCTAACAATGTTTGGAATCCAGAAAGGCCTCATCTTCACCCCAGAAAATGCCCTCTAGTTCCCAAAATGCCTCCATTTCACCTTCCATCTTCATGCCCCTCCTCCAGAAAAACTTTGCATCGTCTCTAGAAACGTCCTCATCCTCTCTCCAGAAACGCCATGTCTCATTTCTAAAAACACTCCATTGCTGGAAATATTCCCTCTGCATCTGGAAACGCTCACGGTGTGTCCACAAGGGTCTCCCCCTCTGGCCCAGATGCTGCAGAAACTCAGGAACCCACTTCCTTCAGGATCTCCCGGGGATCTCTTGGCCACCTGCAGGGCCTGCTCATATCCCAGGAGCAAGGATAAAGTAAGAGGTGGGCTGGCAGGTGTCGAGGTCCCTGGAAGCGGGGAAGCACGGACCCTCTCGGGTCTGACCCGGGGGCAGGGGCAGTGAGGGGCCCGGGTGGGAAGGTCTGGCCCAGGAAGGGTGGGCGGGGCCTTGGCACCCCCCCCCCACCACAAACGCGTCCACTGGCCCCGGTGCCCGCACTCACAGCCCCCCCTCCCACCCCTCAGAATCACACACGCGTGCAGCCCCACCCGGGCAAGCGCACAGAACACACGTCCCCACCCTCCTCCACGCTCCCCGCCTCTCTGGGCAGGTCTGGGGACCCCGAGGGGCAGAAGGCCGCTGCTGGGGCCCTCCAACCAGACAGGGCGGCCTCAGTAACTGCTATGTGTCATCGGGGGAAATTCACGGCCCGGGACTCTGGGCTCAGAAGGGAGATGAGGGTGTGCATTCCTGACCTGCTCGCATACCTACTAGGATGGGGCCCCAGAGCAGTCCCGCTGCTTCCGGGCCACGGGAAATGACAGCAAGTTCCTCTCTGGGTGGAACTGAAACTCCACGAAGTCACCTCTGCCCACATGGCCCGGCACTGCTGTCTGGAGTTGCGAAGCCTGTGTCCCACCGAGACTTCACAAGGAGATGCCCCCCTCCCTGTCCCCAGACAGTGTGGAGAGGTAAGGGGTCAGCTGTTCTGCAGGAAGGGGCCTGGAGACACCTGGGTGGAGGGCGGGCGTGCCGGCACGTGCACGCGTGTGTCCTCACGTGCAGATACACAGGCAGGCATGCAGTACACCTCCAGGCCCTGGACCCGCAGCCAGGAAGGGAGGAGGTGGCCCGTCCGCACCAGGTCTGTCCCTCAGACCTCGGGGCGGCCGTTCTTAGAGCCTCCAGGTGGGCAGGAGGGGAAGGGGGCCCGATCCGGTCTCCGCTCCTGGTGGCATCGGTTAGCTCTGGTCTGCTCCCACGGGAAGATAATTACCATTTATTAGGCCTCCCGATTTACACTCAGCCTCAATTAACTGGAACCTCCCGAGCCCCCTTTTCTGATCCTTTGGGGCCAAGGGCAGACACGACACACCTTCAAGGTGCCCTTCGATTTCCCTCGGCGTGGGCCCCTTTGTCTGCCACCACACTGGCCAGCTCCTGCCCAGAAAGGGGGCTTCCACATCTGTCCCCCTCAATCTCTCTCGTCCCAGAGAGTCATCCTCTCTCCATGGAGACCTCCCGCTCTGGGAATTCACGTCCCCACTCAAAGAACGGGAGAGAGAAAAGCCGAATCTGAATGGACCGTGGTCTGCGGGGCCAGGACGGAGAGCAGGGGGCGAGGCCTCGCGTGGGACGGCGGGTGGGGTGTCCCCCGGGCTCTCAGCTCCGGGGCCGCAGACTTTCTGGAGGCGTCTGCATTGGTATTCTCCGTCCCTCATAGCCCAAATTACACCGACTCTCCCGGGACCCTTTCATTGCACGTTGTCGCTTCAGCAAAAGGTTATGTGTGAGAACATCAAAATCCTTCCCACATATTAACCAAAAGAGCGTTTTTTTTAATGCACAGGGAAAACGCGGCCAATTTTACAGTATCTGAGATGAGAACGGGTGTTGGACTGGGTGGCACCCGGCAGTCCCTCACCTCTCTGCACCCTCTTCCCTCGATCAGAGAGGCCGGGACGGTGGATGTGAGGCTGGACCCAGCAGTCGCAGTCACGGTCACATGTGGAACCAGCAGAGCCCGGCTGGGGGCAGTGTCCAGGTGCTGCCCAGCAGGCGTGAGGGCAGGAGAGCTCGGCGATGCTCCCCAGGCACCCCGGGCCCCTTCCCACACCTCTTCTCTTCTCCACGCAGCCCCCTCCTTCCTTTTATTTTATTTACTTTTGGCTGGAGAATTTCTTCAAGACCCAGTTTGAATCGGTTCCTCAGTTGTGACATTTTACAGATGAGCGTCAAAGACGTAATCTGCCCAAGATCAGCAAAGGCTGGGGTGCCGAAAGCTGGGGTGCCGGGATGGGAACTCAGGCGTAAGCTGGGGGGTGGGGGGGAGACTAGACTGAGCAGGGACTGCAGAGGCCCAGGTGGTGGGCAGCCTGATCCCGGCTCTGCCTGCAGTGCTAGGACCTGCCAGTTGTAAGAGAAGCAAAAAGTGGGAATTTTATGTGAAATCTGCTATTTCTTAAACCCTGTGTGGGCCACACAGCGCCCATCCGAAGGCATCATCAGTGGACAACCTCTGGCCTGAGGTCTCCCGCCCAGTCTCTGGCCCCTCCTGGGAGGGTGGTCTGCTCAGACAAGGGAGCCAAAGGCAGACACGACAGAAGTTTCTCCCCCGAGTGAAGTGGGGGAGTGGGGGAGGGCAGGACTGCAGAAAGTGTTTTAATTCTCTAGGAGATGGCTCGGGTGCTCTTCTGTCAGACGGAGGTGATGGCCGAAGCCCCCAGTGCGAGAGGCTCAGAGGGACCCGTAGGATGGGGCGGGGAAGGAGGAGGAAGTCCCAGAGGTCAGCTCCCTTCACCGGCAGGGTCTCTGCCCTATCGGCCATCCCCGCTGCTCAGGCTACAAGAAACCCCAAGATAACTGGAGCCCCGGGCAGGTGCGGAGACACCTGGGAGGGGCCGCCCCTGCCTCGTGTCACAGCAGGTGATGCCCTGCGTGGCCGGCCGCCTCCAGTCACCACAATGCGAGCCACGATGCCAGCTCCCCTTGCCCCCTCCCCAGACAGAGGGATGGTGTGGGAAGGCCTGCCTGCCTGGGACGCTGCCCGCCCTGGGTCACCCCAGCTGAGCGTCTTACTGTCCCCGAGGACCTTGACCCACAGGTGCCTGACTCCTCCAAACCTCAGTTTTTCCATCTGTAAAATGGGGACAACAGGAGACTTTCCTTCACAGGGGGTCTGAAGACAGGAAATAAGTGCTCGGGGGCCCAGCAGCAGGAGGTCTTGCAGAGAGGATGCTCCGAACAGTAGGACTCCAGGTACCAGTCCTCTGCCCCCTGCCATCCCCACCGCCCCCCCTCCTGCCCCATCCCTACTGCCCCTCCTCCTGCCCTCTCTGGGTGTCCTTCCTCTCCATGCTGAGCTTCCTTCTGGGAATTACAATCTGCTGGGCTTTAATTACTGGTCCCCGTGGCCCGCCGTCTCTCTCCCCAGCCAAGATGTCATAATCCCTCTGGCTGGGGGCTGGGCTCAGTTGCAGGCCCCGCAGGCCCCTGCCTCGCCCTCGAGTGGCGCCCCAGGTCTGAGTGCTGTCCAGTCCACGTGCCACCAATTACAATCAGAGGAGGCGGGCGTTCTCAGGGAGCAAACTCAGGCCCTGAAGGGTCACGCTGGCCCACCAGGTCCTCCCACTTCTCCCTCGTCAGCCCCAGTGCATCCACCTCCAAGCCGCAGCTCCAGCCATGCTCCCCGCCCAGAGCACCCTTCTTTTCCCACTGCCTTCACAGCAGTCATGGCCCAGACTCCATTCAGCCTCCACCCCTGCCTCTACCTCTCCTGCTCCCACCGTCTGACCTCCAGAGCCCTGCAGGTTCTCTCCCGCCTCCAGGCTTGCTGTAAGGTGTGCCCGTGCCCTTCTTCCTCTGGGAGGCCCACCCTGACTCCCCTGGGACAGGGCCAGGGTGCTGTCGGCAAACATCTGAAGGAAATGAGCCTGACCTATGACCCCGGTGCCCATCAGATGCCCGCCCCGCCCGGCTGTGCACACAGGGGGACGGGGCAGGCTGGCGCTCAGGTGGGTCCCGGCAGCCCCGGGTGTGCTCTCTGCTCCCACAGCCTCACCTCCAAGACGGCGAACAGGGCTGGGGACAGTGCAGACATGCATGAGGCTGGTAGACTTGAGGTTCAAGGCTGGACACAGAGGGTGGTTACAGTGACCCCTGAGGAACAGCCACTTAGCCAGGAGGCTGCAAACTGCGGCCTGGGGTCTCAATCTGGCCACAGGCGAGTTGCCGGATTAGGTGACAACGTACCCTAACCAGAAGATGTCACGTAAACACCTGAGTACCAGTTCCTAAGAAGGCGGGTAACGGCACCTGGGCCACATCCCCAAATGCCACCCAGCAGAGCTGAGCTGCTGCCCCCCACGAGGACCACGCGGCCCCCCTACCCTCGGTAGATATGCCTGCTGGCCCTGCGCTGTGCAGACACGAGCTCACCCCGGGTCACTCCTGGGCCACACGCCTTTGTGTAAGCAGGATTCTGTGGGAGGAGAGAGGAGGCCTCTCCGGCCCTGGGAAAGGCAAGAAGGCCGATACCGCGTGGGTCAAGGTGCTCCTGGAAGGTGGCACCCTGCAGGCCCGGGCGGGCAGGGTCTCTGCCTGCTTCAGTGCGAAGGGCTTTTCGTGGGAGAAGCCAACATCTGCCTGTCTCTCTCCTAGCGCTGCCCTTGGGAATGGACAGAGGACCTTTCTGGTCCCATCGACACCTCTAGTTCCTCATGACACCATTTCTAGCCCCAGAACCCTCCCCTGGGTCAAGCTCCCCCTAGGAATGTGGGATCTGGTCCAGCAGGTACATCCCCTCCCTTTTTCCAGACACTCTACCTTTGATAATGTAGTTTCAGGTGGGCCCAGTGAACTCCTTAGTCCCCTGGAGGCTCCTACCGAGACGACAGCCACCTCAACCCCAGAATGTCCCCCGGAAGCACCGAAGGAGTAACAGCGCATCTCCCTCCCAGAAGCCAGCAAACCCAGGGCCCCTGCCGTGGCAACGCACAGGTGCCCTGCTTGGACAGACGCGCAGGCAAACGCTTAACGAGCCTCTGTGCGTCCGGATGCAACCGGGCCCTTGAACAAACTTGACCTGGTTTTCCTTACCTTCCCGACAGTCCGGTCAGGAAAAAGCTGTGCTTCCCACAGCACAAAGGGGCAACTGAGGCTGGAGGAAGCATGAAAGGCCCATGCTCGTGGCCGGTGCCGAGTGCGTGCAGTGCAAGGGGCAGGGCAGTGGGCCACCTTCTGGACAGTCGGGTCCCCACAAATGGGAGGTGACCCGGTTCGCCCGAGCGCCTCCCAGTTACAGACCGCGACAACACCTGATTCTGGGATGCAGGCTGAGGGTCTCCTGGCTTCTTGTTATTATTACGGCTACTTGTTCCATGACTGCAGGGCTTACAGGGCTGACTGGGGGCCAGACAACCAGGCCAGGCAGAGTGTGACCTGGCCCAGACTTCTCCAGAAAGGTCTTGGTGGCAATGGACCCAGGAGTGTGGTTCCTCGGTGGCCAGCGGTTCCTGGCCAGGCCCTGCCCAGGCTGATGAACACAACACGATTGAGACCGGAGCTGCTCCGGGCTGGCGAGCCATCTGCTCCCCACGTGAGCGGGCACCCTAGCCCTACACCCCATGCAGCTCGGACCTCAGAGCCGAACAAGCTCAGAAGTGCTGTGAGCATGACAAGGCTTGCCCTTGCGCACCCCAGCTTCCCAGGGGTCCTGCAGAGGGAGGACCCCTCGTCGTGGGAGTCTGGGCCTCGGGATCAGAGGACGGGGTCCCCAACCTCTGACTCCGTGACCTCAAGCATGCCAATTCTCTATAAAACTGGAACCACAAACGCTGACTCGCAGGATGTGTGCAAACAGGCCCAGTGCCCTGCATATGAGTGGGCATCTATGGGGCCTGGTGGCTGCCACCCCGACACCCAGGCACACACCCAAGCACACAGACACAGCACAGAAGTGCCCAAATGCCCACACTCGAGGGAGGGTGGCTCTCAACCTCGACCTCCTGGATGGAGCTGTTTGTACCTCAGAGAACATACCTGGGAGTGGGGCACCTTCAAAACTCAAAGGAGAAGCTCAAATCTACCGTGGACACGTACCCCCAACACCTCGCCACCTGCCCCCACCTCCAGGTCCGCTCCACTCTGGGGGCCGGGTCTCGAGCTGGCCCTGCCCTGCAGTGGAACCCCGCCCCATCCTACATCTCTGGCCGCAGCCCCATCCTCTCTCCGGCTGGGGGATGTGAGCAGAAATGGCTCAATCAGGATATAATCGTTTTTAATTAACGTGCAGATCATTTCACAGGCTGATCTCCTTGGAGACCAGAGGGAAGACGGTCTTTTAAGATTTTCTTTTGCCTCCCCCCACCTCCCCCTCCCAGTCGAAGGCCGCCCCCCTTCACCCCCCAGCCGCAACCTTGAAAGCAGCACAAAAGCCTGGTGCCTAGATCCCTCTTGGGGCCATTAGGAGGAAAGTGTGTGCTCGCACACAGATAAACACGCACGTGCCCAAGCTCCAGGGCGCGCTCTCCCCCTGGAAATGCGCGAATGGGATCAGAGACCCACAGACACGGCACACGTGGGGACACACAGATTCACACACACACACAGGTATGCACGCACGCACACGTGCCCAAGAATGTACAAACGGCCCGAGGCACGCAGACATGGGCACACACACCCAGGCTGGCAGGCACGCCGACCCCCAAGAACACACAAACAGGATCAGACACACAGACATATGCACATGCAAGCACACGAGAAGGCGTCCAAGCCCAGAGACACCACAGAAAGGCCCAAATACCCACAATCGTGGGAGGGCTGCGCACAGCGGGGATAGAAGGCCCCTGTCCTGCAGTGGGGAGTCCGAGCCACAATCGCCTCGCCCCCGCATGCACCCCGGCCCTGACCTCGGACCTGAGGGGGCCCCACAGGGACCCACGAACAGAGAAGCCACCGCCCAGGTCTTGCCTCCCTGCCACCCACCTGGTCTGGGTCCTCCTGATCTCCAGAGCCCCCTGAACAGCTGTCCCACTCTGCCCTGAGTGAGCCCACCCCAAGGTCCAGCCTTTCCGGGCCATGCAGGTCTGGCCAGTCCCCGCCGGCACTGGGAGCCTTGCCCCCAGCCGCTCCTTCGGGTGCCCAATGAGGCTGGGGGCCGGGGGCTTCCTCTCTCCTTTTTTCACTTTAAACAGGTCCTTTCCTTCCCCATTTTCTGCCTCTACCCCCCTTCTAATCCCTTTTTCTCCGTGTGCCTTTGCTCCCAGCCTTCTCTCCCTGTCTCCTCCTTCTTCCCCTCCCTCTTTCCCCTTCCTCCCCAGGGGCCTCCTGGGGTCAAGCTGAGCCAGAGGGAGTGGGTGAGATGTCGCTGGTCCTTCCCCACTGCCCCGCAGTGGCCGTCTGTGCCAATACCCACTCCCAGCCACTGAAAAGACCCAGAGCTAGGTCTCCAGATAGGTAAACGGAGGCCTGGGGGAAGGGGCATGACCCCTGGGGTCCCCTGACATCTGCAGTCCCACCGTCTCTCTGCACTTGCTTTGGGTCCTCGGCTTTTCCTCCTGGAAAATGGGATGGCAAGGAGGGAGGGGGAGCCGTGTGGAGGGGCCACAGGGAATCCACGGCGGGCCAGTGGCAGGCCGGTACCTTGGGTGGCCCCAGGTGCCGTGGACATCGTGGCCACAGCCAGTGTGCATGACACACACGGGCCGAGCAGCCTGTCTGGTGCTCCAGCTGCCAACGTGATAGGCCAGCCAGGTGCCTCTCCTCTCTTGTGGTCTCAGTGCCCCCATCTGTGAAATGGCCAAGGTCAGCCTAGAAGACCCCTAGGGACTCTTCCCAGATGCGGAAACCAAAAGGCAGGTCAGTAGCCCATTCGTGGCCGCTACGAGGCCCAGCGGCTGCTGTGTGACCTTGGAATTCACTTCCCCTCTCTGGGCTCACGCTTCCTCCTGTGTCAAAGGAAGGAGGTCAGACAGGCAATTCACTGCCAAGGCTCTTTCGGCTCTGAGAGAAGGTTCTAGATAGTGGGGAGGAAGGAGAAGAGTGTTCCACTTATCAGGGAAAAAACGAGGAGCCCGTTTCTCCCGCTGCAGGTGGGAGCAGTGTCATTTTGAGGAAATCATTTTAAACGTCAAAAAAAGCTCTCCACACAAATAAATCCACTATCTCATTCATCAGGGCATCCAGAACGTGGAACAAAAGGGGAATATTAAGTGAACGGTGGCACATCCATCCAATTGGAAAAGCCTGAAGACGTTAGCTGCGCTGTTTATGAAGAGCTGGTTACAAAACAGGAAAAGGCTCCCGTTAGCGCCAACGAAGTGCAGGATATACGTCTGAACATAAAGAATGCCGACAAGTCTCTAAAAAACAAACCAACCGCCGAGTCAAGAAGACCGTGGAAAAAGACCACAAAATACTAAAATTGTCACAGCCCACCGAGGCTGTCTGTAACCTTTTTTATTTTTCTCTATTTTTCACATTTTTCTATTAGCCGTATTTTAAAACATATACATTGAAGATACCGTTTAAAAAAAAAACAAGGACTGAACGCCTCCAATTGAGAAACTTTCCCCTACCGTTCATTTATTCATTCATTCATGACTGATGCATTCACCCCTGTGTCCATCGGCCAAAGCCCACGGCTCATCATGGCCAGGATGGGCTCTCACTTACAGGAAAGGGAAACCAGTGGGGGAGGGAAGACGCGCCCCCCTACCCCAGGATCTACACCAGGGGCCTGTGCTGTATCTGGCCCTCGGGTGAGCAGAAATCGATCCTGCCAGGTCCTGCCTTCCTGCAGCCTCGGCAGGCCTGCCCTCAGCTGCCAGGGCCTCACAGTCTAGCCTACGGGTCAGAAACCCACGCTTAACGCCGGGGAATGGGGACCGGGGGAACGCGTCCACCCCACGTCCACGGCAACAGCCCCAAGGCAGTAGGCATAACCCCTTTTCCCTTGAGGCCACACAGCTGCTATCTGGCTGCGGGCACCTTCTCTGGGCTCAGATTCCCACCTCCCCAGGGTCCCTGAGTAAAGCACCACCCCACCAGGCGGGAGCACAGCACGTCAAAGGTCCACACTGCGGCCTGCCAGGTTGGGGCTGACAGGTTTCCCGGGAGGGTTAACTCCTCCCACACCTGGACGGAGCCACAGAACAGCTGCCCCCCTCCCGCAGGAACGCCTTCTTAAGTAGAAGGATTTCCTTCCCCTGACCGGGTTTGCTGGGCCCAACCCTCGGGAGAAAAAGGGGAGAGCCCCCCTTAGCGCCCTGCGCCGCTGCCTGGAACCCAACGAAGGCAGATTTCCACGGACTCTCCTTCACCCCCTCTCCCATTCCAACTAGCCCCGACCCCTTTCACCCCTCCCCTCCGCCCCCAAGGAGCAAAGGAATCCGAGCGCTTAGCTGACCCTGCGGCCGCCACTTTGAGTCGAGCCCCCCTTCAGGACTGCGGTCCCCAGAAATTCTCCGGGCCAGCGCTCCCTTCGCAGGGCCCAGGCGGGAAAGGAGAAGTTCCCACCCCTCTTCTCCCCTCCCCCAGCCCCTAGGGGAGGGGCGAGGGTCCGGATCTCCGGTCAAGGAGCAGCGTCTACTGTGGATCGCAGGAGACACACACTCCGTCACACAAACACACACACACACACACACACACACACACACATACACACCACCCTCGGGATCACCTCTGAAGCCCGCATTGTACACGAGGGGAGGAGGCTGGTGGTGGGGGGCCTCGACGTGCCTGGAGTCACCAGCCAATCACCAAGCCCGAGAGAGGCTGGAACCCACGACCCGGGCCCCGAACCCAAGCCTCGGGCCTCCACTGCGCACCCCACCCCGCCCGACCCATCCGACGTCAACATCTCTAACCCAAACAAGCCCCTCCCCCTAAGGAGTCCCCCTCCCCCTTTCCCTGGCCAGGGTCAGCAGCCCCCGGAGAGACCGAGCTTCGGCCCCCCCCCACCTCCCCCCGCAACCGCACAGGCGCGAGGTTTCATTGTCAACCTGGCCACTGGGGCGCGCGCGAGGCGGCGGTGCAGGGCAGGGGAGCTATCGCGGCCAGTGGGGAGGGGTCTCCAGGGGAAGTGTTTAGAGCAGCTCCTCTCGCTCTGTCCAGATCCGGAAGCCGCCGGGGGAGAAGGAAGGCGGGGGCGGGGAGTGCGCGACCTCCGCGCTCGCGGGCTGCAAGGAGGGGCCGTGGCGGCCGGAGGAAGCGCCCGAGGCGTCGGGGGCGCCGAGTCCCCCGGGAGGCTGCGCTCTCGGGAAGTTTCCCACCAGTGGCCCGGAGCAGGACTGGGAGCGCAGACACCCCTCCCCGCCTGACCAGCTCCCGGGCGCAGATTGCGAACTTGAGCAAACTCCTTCCTTCCCCGCGTCCCTCCCCTCCCGTCCGCGGCCACCAGCCCCGCCATCTCAGACCCCAGCCTTAGGCCAGTGGCGCTGTCGCCAAGACCCCTCACCTATGTATGGTGGAGAAAAGGGGAGGGAGGAATCCCCAGCACAACCAAACTGCGGCCAAAAAAAAGAAAAAAGAAATTCCTTCTGAGCCCGATTTCCTCAACCGGTGTGGAAAACCCCAAACAGGCAGATCTGCAACTCTAGCCAAGATCGCGGCGCGGCGGGAGGGGTGCCGGGGGCGGGAGGCGACCCCCGCCGGCAGCCCCGAGAGCCCTCGCGCCCGGATCGGCCCCCCGAAGACACAAAGCTCCGCCGCCAACAATACCTGCGGGTTCCTCCTGGGTCTCCCGGGCGCCAGCGCTGCGCGTCTCGCCGCCTCCCTTCCCCGCGCCGCCTCTCCTCCTCCTCAGCTCGCGCGCGCTCTCCCTTCGTCTCTTCCAGAACGCGGCGGCCGGATGAGATCCTTGGGAGAAAAAAATGTGAGCGCTCGCACGGTTCCTTTCTCTCCGCCCGCCGCTCGCGGCGGCCCGGGGCTCGCTCCTTTCTCCCTCGCGCTCCCGCGCGCGCCGCGCCTCTAGCGCCCCGCGTTTCCTTCTCAGCAGACCCTGCGAGCGCCCTCAGTAGCCATTATTCACGGGCCACCGGGGGCAGGAGGTAGAGACAGCCCAGTGGCCGCATCCACTCGGCGAGCGCGATGCGGGCACGGGGCGCGCGCGGGGAGGGGCGCGCGATGAGGGGGCTTGGCTGCGCGCAGCCCGCGCCCCAGACGCGGGGGAGGGGAGGAGGCGGAGGGGGCAGGGAAGGAGGAGGCGGGGGAGGAGCGGGAGCTGGTGAAGCGAGCGGGAGGAGGGGGCGCCGGGGAGACGCTCCCGCGGCTCTCACCGCAGGGGCTCGGGGTCAACGGCTAGGAGGCTCCGAGGCGATTAGAGACCGGGCGGGGGGTGGGGGTGGGGGTAAGTGTCTTCGTGCGCGCGCGCGCGCGCGCGCACGAAGACATGGAAGGGGAGGGAGAGAGGGAGGGAACGCTTTAATATTTTCCCAGTGACTTACGAGCCCGTGGATGAGCTCCTAGCTGCGCGCTTGGGCCCGTGTGTGTATCAGTGTGGCTGTGTGTTTCCGGTCTGTCTTCCGTGTGAATATCACGGGGCTTGGGGGCCTGCGGCGAGCTTGCGAATGTGCTTCTGGGTCTCGGGGGCACGGAGTGATGCGGTGCCTGCGTGGGGTTGTTTGTGTGCGATTGTTTATCGACGGTTGCGGGACTGCGCCTGTGTGGGCCGTGTCTGCGTGAGGTTGTGTGTTTATGGGCTTGTGTCTGCGTGGGCTCGAGTGTGTCTCAGGGGTGTCGTGTCTCCGTGGGGGCTTGTTTGCGTGGGGCTGCGGTTGTAGGGACCGTGCACGGCTGGGGTGCGCCCGCAGGCGGCCTTGTGTGGGGCTGGCGGGGCAGTGTTCTGCGCGCAGGGCCGAGGCCTGGCTTGTGAGGGAGTCGGGGGGGGTCCGCGTGGCGTCGGGGACCGCACCGCCGCAGAAGAGGCGCTTGAGGCACGAACAGGCCGCGCTGGGGTCGGGGCGAAGCGAGACGAGTGGTGGCGGAAAAGAGAAGGCGGACACCCGGGGGCCCGCATCCCGCCCCCACCCCACACCCCCGTCCGCACCAGAGACGCAGCTTGGAGATCCTGGCCCTGGCCAGCCCCGCGGTCCTAGAGGCACCGGGTTTGGAGGACCCTACCGGCCCGGGAAGACGCCTACGGGCTGGGGGTTAGCGGGGACCCAAGCTGGGAGCAGCCCAGAAGCGCGCGGCGAGGGCTGCCCGCAGAGGCGGGTCGCGGTCCGGAGACGGCGGAGGACCAGGCCCAGACAAAGAAGAGCGGGGCCGGGGCCTCGAGGCGGGACCGTACCTCCGGTTCCCCCGCGGCCGAGGGGCGGCCCCTCCTCGCTCCAGTCCCGGGGCCGCCGCCGCAGCGGCCCCAGAGCCCCAGGGACGCGGAACTACGCGCCCCGGGCGGGGCCAAGGTTGGGGGCGGGGGTGAGCGTAGCAGGCGGGCGCCGCGCCCCGGGGCCGTGATTGAGCGCTCGGCAGCCCGCCCCTCGCCCGGCAGCGCACCGCCCACGCAGCCATTCATTCATTCATCCATCCTCTCTCCATCCACCCACCTTCAATCCATACACGTGTCCGGCCTATCGTCCGTCCGCCCGATTATCGCGCCAGGGATCACCCTGACGCGTCAGAGCTGGCTCTCTCCACTTTCTCCTGCTCGCCAATCTGTCCGTGCCGTTCTCCTCGGCCGCCACCTTGCCTGGCAGGAGGGAGGAGTGCACCCCACGCCCTGTCACACTCGGGCTTTGCTTTTCAGTGATTCAGGGGACCCCTGTCCCCGCCTACTAACCCCCCCCCCCCACTAACGGATTCATACAGCCTACACCCACCCCTGCCTTCTCCCCGCCCTCCTCGAGACCTGGTGAGGGCAGTAGCCAGCAGCTCATCACACCGCTGCTGGAGGGCCTCCTCAGCCCGGCCTTCTCTGGGCTGGGGATGGGGGCACTCGAGGGGGGGCTTATGAAGGATTGCTCTGCCCCCAGGTCCTGGTGGCACAGGGGCCATGTGGACCCCAGTGACCACAACAGTCACTCCCAAACCTGCCATTTGTAGGGTGTCAACTGGGGATGAAAAAAACAGGTTCCTGGGCTCTAGCCCAGACCTCATCAACCCAAGTGCCCAACGCCTCTTCATAGGCTGTTCCCTCTGCCTGGGAATCAGCATCTCACAGCCAGGCTTGGGAACCACTGGCCTGGAACATCTTACAGCCTGCCCAGTCCTGAGTGCAGCCGCCCGGCGCTAAGAGCAGCCCTTTTTGCTCCCAGAAATGGACCCTCTAGGCTGACCCCAGACTCACCTGGGAAGGACGCACCGAAAAAAGAGATGCCAACTGCAGGCACCTGATCCCACCAGCAGGCCCTGAGCAGCCTCTCCCTGCTCTGGGCTCTAGCCCCACCCCCCACCTCTAACATGCAGACTGCTTAGGCTCCATCTTCAATTATCTGGCCTGGGAACCAGGCTCACTCAGTCCCGAGGCCACTCAGCGAGCCAGGAGAGGCCCACTGTGTGCACCATGAGACAAAAGAGTCCCAATCCCTGCTGGGACCCCCGACCCAGCCTTAGTGCCACCTGACCCACAGCCTCAGACTGTCCCTGTCACATTCTGACTCAGCCACCTCCTCCAGCCACCCACGGGCTACGCGGCAGGTGGGAGAATGAGGTTGGTAGTGGATGCCCCCTTCCCCTGGGGGGCAGGCACAGGCTCCCTCCCCTTCCTGGTTTCAGAGTGATCAGAAGAAAAAGTCCTCAGAGTGGCTGAAGCTCCCACACGATCAGCGCCCCCTGCCCCTCACCACTGTCTCCTTGCGGTTCCTTGAATTCACCAGGCACGTTCTCACCTCAGGGCCTTTGCACTTGCTGGTCCTTCCGCCTGGAATGCTCCTCCCCACCTTCTACCGTACCATACAGTTCACTGACATATGTATTTTGTAGGAATTTTTGTCTGTCTGCTCACTGGTGTATCCTCCGTGCCTGGAATGGTGCTTGGCACACATTCAATAAGTATTTGGTGACTGAGCCTGACCCAGCCCAGGGCTTTCTCTTTGAACACAGGGCCCCTCTGGAGAACAATGGGAGGGGACAGAAAACAGCGGGGCAAGGACAGACGGTATGACTCATCCAAGGTCACTCTAGGGCCCTTCATGGATTCTGGATTCCCAGCACGAGTCCTGAGAGTCTGGAGGAATGAGATGGTGAGCCATGGCTCATCCCAAAGGAGGACAAGGGCATGGCTGAGGGTCCAGATTCACACCCGCCAAAAAGGACAGAGACCCCCTACCTGGCCAGGGTCCTCCCACCAGTGTCGTCATGGAAGGTGGTGAGGACAGCCCCTCATGGAAGGGATCTGCCAATCTCTGAGAGAAGCCAGGCTCAGAGCCATCAGAGGACTCGTCAAGGACACACAGCAGGACAAGCTGATCCCCACCCGACTGTAAGTCTCCAGAGCGCGCACTCAGTGTGCACTTAGCAAAGGAATGAATGAAGTGACGGTGCCAAGATCCAGACTTAGGTCTGCACAGCCCCCAACCCCTCGCCTGTCCCATCAGACCCTACTAGCAGGATTCACGGGACTGTGGCAGCCGTGCCCAGCACACGGCAGGTCTTCTGTCCACACTGAGGGGAGGCTGCCAGGCTGGCTAGCTCCCTGCTCCGGCCAGGGGTCTAAGTCCACGGCTCACCATGTGCGTCCTGCTCCAGGCTCGGCGGGGACAGGGGATGCCCTCACGTGGCTGGCAGGAGAGTCCCGTGGGCCAGGGTGGGGTGTTCACGGTCTCAAAGGGCCGCTGCTTCCTGGGGAGGCGTGGCTGCAGTCACAGAGCCAGGGCTTGGACTGGCGGCCCTTCACTCTCCCAGCACTGTCTGCAAAGCCACCTTCCTGCAAAGCCTGTGTCCAAATGCTGTCCAGGGTGAAATAATAAACAGGGACCCCAGGCAGGCAATGCGGTCAGTGGGGCTGCCAGATGTTGGGCTCACTGACAGGCCATCAGGGAAGGGGTGAGCCAGGCACCACCCTGGTGGGCACGAGAGGCGGAGAAAAGGGACGTGCGCTCCAGACACCAGGCCAGGTGGGTGCTACCGAGACCCAGAAGTCTCGTTCCAGCTCAGCCCTGCTCTGGTGACCCCCAGGCCTCCTGGCCTCAGGGCGGCTGCAGCTTGCCGAGGAGAGGATGCAGCACCAGGTATCTGGCCTGCAGGGGCGCAGGCCTGGGGTCAGAGGTGCACCAGCAGTTTCAAGTTTCCATCTTTCCCTCATCTCGGCCACCCTCCCCATCTCGGAGACAGGGTCCCTGAGGTCCAGATGGCTGACTGGCCCACCGTCACCCAACTGCTTGGCCCATATTTACTGAGCACCTACTATGTTCCAGGACCGTTCTGCACGTGAGGATTCAGAGCAAGGAACAAGACAAAGCTCCCCTTCGTCCTCATCAAGACACTGTCAAGAAACTGCATGAGTGAGCGAGTTCCGTGGTCTGTGACATTTAGGGGAGGTGTGCTGTGACAAATGAAGCTGGGGAGTGGGCTGGGAGCCCGGGGCGGGGATGCTGTCTTCCTGTCACTGGCCAGGGAACCGGCACTTGAAACAGGTGAGAACAGACCTGAAACATGAAGGCGGTGAGGCAGGCAGCTACCGGGGGCAGAGCTGTGCAGACAGAGGGGACAGCGAGGGCGGAGGAAGCCCAGAGGCCGGAGTGGAGGTGCGATGGGGCACGTGGGAGGGAACAGGGACAGAGAAGGGACAGGAGCCACCCACAGGCCCTTGTGCACGTCTGTGAGGCCTGCAGCTCTCGCGGGGCACGAGATGAGGTGTCCCTGCAGCGCTCTGAGCCAAGGAGGCCAGGGACCTCCACGGGTCCTCACAGGGGTGAGGCCAGGGCAGGAACAGGGAGCCCAGGGAGGTGGCCTGGTCAGGACGGGGACCAGGGAGAGCCGAGAGGGCGTCCAGTTCTGGGTTTGTTTTGGAGGCGGGGCTGACAGGATTAGCCGGTGCGGGCAGCCAGGTGAGCACGTGGGGCGGGCTCCCCCAGCCCTCCTGCGCCTGTGACAGGTCTGTGACCTTCACGTCCACTCTGTCAGCTCAGATGCCTCCACTGTTAGCAGATGTGCCAGGAGCCGTGCCCGCCTGGGTCAGCTCTGGTGACCTGACAAGTTGAGTCCACTCCGAGCCTCAGTTTCCCCTTTTTACGCACTTGTGGGTCCAGGTCAGCAGCCGAGGGCCGCGTACCTCCCTCCCTGCGGCTCCCGTCCACCTCACAGACCAGCAGGCAGGCCTGCCCCACGGATCGCTCCTTGGCCCAACGTTTCTGGAGTGTCCACCGGGTGCCAGGTGTTGTCAGGGAGCCGGGGAGACAGCAAAGGACAAGGCAGACCCGCACCCTGCCCTCGCGGGCCAACGTGGACAGCAAACAGCTCCCGCCCGCCTCCTTTTTCTCCCCAAACCCTCTCACGCCCAGCACTTCCTGAGAGCTGGGCCACAATGTGGACTCAGGGCAAAGAACCTGATGTTTTTGCTGGGGGCAGGGGCGGGGAATCAGGAGTATAATGCCCAAGTTCCCTTAAGTTTGGGGCACATTTTCAGTTTGTTCATCTCCCCCGCATCCCAGGGGCCAGCAGGAGAGGTTGCAGGAAGGTGTGGGGTCTCCTCATTTAGGTTCTTTCAGAGTCCAGGCAGGAGCAGGGCTGCGTGGCGCCCACCTCTCCTACCCGGGCTGGCCTGTGGCCCTGGGGCTGGCTGCACTGGGGTCCACTCACAGTGCCTGCTGAACGTCAGGCCAAGACCAGTCCTTCTTCCCTGTGCCTTTGGTCTGTAAGACCTTTGATCTCTGCCATCTGTCTGTCCATCCTTCCTTTCTAGACTGGTGGGAGGCCACTAGATGAGGTCATGTAACTCAGACTCAGATAGGGCACACCCACCTTCTAGGGGACCCTCTAGGGGACCCTCTTCCCTGGGTGTGGGACCTGGCCTGGAGGTCCCAAACTTTCTCTCTCTCACACACTCACCCTGCCAGTAGCCTCTGCAGCCTCCCTCTGCTGGGGGATCCAGGCCAGTGCAGCCCCATCACCCTGACCCCGCCATCACCTCCCTCTCAGCGTCCCAGCGCACCTGAAGGTGCTGGATTCTGTCCCTGAGCTTGGAGACTGCAAGGCCCCAGATTTGGAGAGCGGATCAGTGGGGGGAAAAGAAGAGGGAAGGAAGACAGATGGACAGACGGGAAGTGCAGATGAAGGGCAGGGGGGAAGGAAGGAGGTGAGAGATGGGAGCAGAAGGGAGGAAAGAAGGGAGCCTGGAGGAGAGGGTGGGCAGGGGTCCCCCGGTGCCTCTCCCGCTCTGCATTCTCTGGAAAGCTCCTGGGACCGGAGGGCACACCTCGGTTCCTGGCTATGACCAAGGCCACCCACTCCCAGCACTTCTGGCCTGGCTGCGATCCTGACTTGGCCCTGGGAGCAGCTCCTGGCAGCCACACGCCTGCTTGGTGCCCAGCAGGGCCCACCAAGGGGCTGGGGGCCACAGTGGGGCTGAGGCCTAACCAGTCCACTGCACCAATGCGGATGAACCCCTGGCCCCAGCCACAGACTGACCCTTGATCCCAGTCAGTGCGCCAGCATCCTGACCCGACCCCAACCACAGACAGACCCCCGCCCTCTGCCGGGGCTGGACTTCTGACCCCAGCCATAGTCTCTAGCCACAGGCTGACCTCTGACCCCGGCCCCAGCCTCAACCCTGATGCTGGCAGAGGCCTACTGTGGTGACCATCCTGTGGACATGTTCCTCTGGGGACCACGTAGGAAGAAGGGAGAAGGCCCAGTTCAGGGCCACTCACCCCCCAGGGAAGAAGCACCAGCAAGCCCGCAGTGGCCACAGAGGCCTCAGGCCTGCGGTGACTGGGGAGGCTGGACGCACACACGCAGCCAGGCCCCAGGGCACAGCACACAGACGTGTGCACACGCAGACTGTCTGTGCCCCCTGCCCCCGGCCCCTTCTCGCTGGGCCACACAGCCCCTCCGGCCCAGGCCCAGGGGCTCCCCAGGCATCAGACAATGGGAGCGACAACAGACAGCCCTCCACTTCCTCACGGCCCCTCCGTGGGCCCCGTGGCTTCCTCTGCCCGCCTGGGAGGGAGTCCAGCAAGAGGGCGAGCGTTGCTCCCTCCCCCAAACTCCCCCCACTTCACACAGCAGATCAAGGCGGTCAGGACGTGCACACACACACTCCCGATTAGACACACACGTACTCATATGCAGGCGAGGAGATGCACACAGGGCGTGTATGCACGTGCAAGGGGCACAGGGTGAGGACACGCAGAGACTCCTCTGTGACAGCGCCACACACACACACCCCACACCTGCCTCCCCGACCCCAGCGCTCGTGGTGCCCCTACCTCTGGTGGCTCACGTGACCCCTCCAGCCCCTTCCCAGCTCCGCTCAGAGCTCCTGGGGCCTCTGCCCTCCCTCGACTTGGTGGCTCCAGGGATGCGGCCCCCAGGGACTCTCCTGGCCCACAGCCCCCGGCACCTGAGGACCCAGAGTCCTCCTGACCTTGTCCCGCCTGGCCCCAGGCTGCTTGTGGTGCGCTCTTCCTAAGGGGGACCCAGTCCCCTGACCCAGCTGGCAGGATGAGGGCGGCCCGGGCCCAGTTTCTCCAGGGGCAGGTGAATCCCGAGGACATTCACATCGAGAGCCTGAATTCAGGGCCTCCTGGATCTGCAGAGAATGTCCTCTGGAAGGATGGAGAAGAAACTGCTGGAGGGTGTGGGCGGGGGCCGTTTGGGGAGCTGCGTGAGTGTGAGTGTGCGAGGATGGGGGAGGGGGAGGGGAGGGGAATCACGGTTCTCGTGCCCCGCCTCCTAGTCTGGCTCCATCCCAAATCCCCCGGTGGAAACCAGGTGATGGGTGGGGGCAGGGGTGGCGGGTGGAGATGGCGTCAACTCCACCAAGCGCTCCCCCGGGAACCGTCCCAGCAGCCTTGGAGGTAGGAGTCTTCAACCCACCTTAGAGACGCGAAAACGGGCTGGGGGAGCAGAGGAGCAAGGTTCAGGCCTGGGTGATTTCAGGTCCAGCCCGAACCGCTGCGCCGTCCCCAGAGCTTCTCGAGGGGCCACTCTTATGCACCTGTTACGCCCAGGCCCCGGCCCCGCGCAGCCCACCCGGCACACGTGTGGAAGAAAGGGTCCAACCCTGGCTTCAGACGCCCTGCTGGGCTCTCCAGGAGAGTTAGTGGGAGCTGAGGTCACCACACTCCCAGACACCCTGAACCAGGAAAGGCAGGCCCCCACCTGCCCCCAGAGCAAGTCCAGCTCTGCCATATCCCGGCTGTGTGTCCCTGGGCAGCGCCACACTCTCTCTGGGCCCGGTTTCCACAGCTGAGAAGAGGGATAATGCGTCTGCTCCGGCTTGTGCGTGACAGTGGTGGGGGATGGGAGTGGGGCGGACACGGGCTGGACAGCAGGCTCCTAGGCTGTAATAGGTCTCTCCCAAAGTTAGCAAGAAGCTCACAGTGTGCGACCAGGAGACTCCTCCCAAACCCAGGACCAAAACCGATGTGAGGACCCTTCACTGGACGAGCTGACAGGGCCAAGAGCCAAGTCCAACCAGCCACAACTAGCAGCGTTTCCAGCTGCTCCCCTGCGCTTTGGGCGGAGAGGCCGACTGCTGGTCAGCTTCCTGCACGGTCCACACGCTCCCGGGACCTGAGGCAACAGAACTCACTCAGCGGCTCCCCATCGCATTTCTCAGCCTCAGTTTTTTCACCTTTAAAAGGGGGTGTTGATGAATGGAAATTAGCACGTGGAAGTCACTGCGCGATCTGCCTGCTGTATCTCTGAGGAGGGTTATTCCCTTCTGGTCTACGGAGAGAGCTGAGTTTTCAGCCTCTGGGATGAGTATCAAATTCCAGTTCCATGGCGATGGTCTGAATGTTGCATGTGGTCACCCTCCTCAGCCGTGCTCCTGGGGCAGAGGCCCAGACCCGCTTCGTCCCAGAACCGCACGGCCACCGACACCGCCCTGGGCTGCTAATCCCCAGATCCCTCCACAGCCTCCCAGCAGCCAAGCGCAGGGCAAGGAGGCGCCGGGAGCCCCGCGCCGCGCACCCAGAAACCAGGGCCCAGAGAGGGAGGTGAGGAGAAGGAGAAGCAACAGACAGCTTTCGCCTCCATATAAGGAAGAACTTGCTCACAGGCAAGAGCTGCCCAGGAATGGAATGAGCCTGCCGCCCGGGGAGGTGGTGAGCGGCCTGTGGCTAACGGTGAGCAAGCAGACGAGGGGGTCTCCGGGCGGGGGCCCCGCGCAGGCGGCTCGCATGCAGGCCGGGGGAGGGCCGCGGGGACCTCTGGTCCTGTGACTTGCCCGAGGCCACGTGAGCAGGCACGGAATTCCAGAAGGTCAGAGCTGGGGGCCAGAGCTGCCAGGTGAAAGCCCGCAGACCCACCGACGGCATCGGAAACGGGCTGGAGGAAGGGGCCCAGCCCTCCGATCGATTCCCTACCTGCCCCCCCACCCCCCACATCACGAGGCACTTAACTTTTAGAGGGAAATGCCTACTTTTGATTTTAGAAGTTGGAAAGTATACAAAAGGAGAAAGGAGAAAAAGCCAAGGTTCCCCTCGCCCTGGGACAGTGACCACTAATACCTCCTTCCAATCTTCTCTACACACATCAGTTTTGGTTAGAAATCCTCGTGTGCTCTAAAGTTTAAAAAATTAAGATACCATTCACATACTATAAAATTCACCCTTTTAAAGCAGTTTCTGGTGTATGCACAGAGTTGTGCAACCATCACCACTATTTATTTCCAGAACATTTTCATCAGAAAGAAACCTGTACCCATGAGCAGTCACCCCAGTCTCCCCCACACCACAGCCCCTGTCAGCCGCTCATCTGCTCTCCGTCTTTAGGGGCCGGGGCAGCACCTCTTCCCGGCCTCCCTGTGCCCACCCCGGCCCCCTTCAGCACTCTGGCAGCCGAGGGAGCCTGCTGAAACTCAGGTCAGATCATAACCTGCCCACGCGCCCTCAGAACCCTCCGTGGCGGCTCCCACCTCACCCGAGCTACAACCTCACTTACACCTCGGCCCACAGTCCCGTGCAATTGGACCTCTGCTGCCTCACCTCCTCCCACCCTCCCCTTCGCTCCCTCTGCTCTAGGCACGCTGGCCTCCATCAAGCATGGTCCTGCCCCAGGGCCTTTGCACCAGCTGTTCCTCTCACCTGGAACACGCTTCTGCTAGGCTCAACTTTCCCCACCACTCCCTGTAATTCTGCTTTCTTCTTCAGGACACATCACCTGACATTCTTTCTGTCCCATCTTCTCCACTAAAATGGCAGCTCGCACCTAGCACTGAGTTGCAGTTCAGTGAATATTTGGGTTGTTTCCAATAGAACAAGCAATGTAAAGGAGCACATGCAAAACCCATGCGCCTACAGAGCCGTTGTAACCGGCCGCCCCTCTGCCTGTGGGCATGCGAGGTGCAAGCCACACGGCGCCTCTCCAGACCTTGCCGGGGGAGTTCTGAAAACTCGGATCTGGTCATCCATGCCTGCACAGCCGCACGACGACGTCAGCAGGCGGTGAGGCTCCCACAAAGGCCCAGCCGACCCCGCCCAATCCCAGCTACAGCCCGGCCCCTCCCCAGGCACCGGAGCTCCCACCACCCTAGCAGCTGCTGCAGCCGGTGCCTGCTCTCGCCGTGGTCCCACACCTGCTAAGGGACCCCACCTCACTTGCCCCCTCGGGTGTCCCCCACCTCCCCCTCTGACTGAGCTAGGGGGCACCCTCTCCCTCCCAGCCTCCCCTGGCCCTGGCTGCGCCCAGCATACAGTAGGGCACATAGGAGGCAGGAAGATGCGTTAAGGGGCTGAGTGAACGGCCCCCGCCCTGAGGGATCTACTGGAACGAGCACGCACCTAGAAAAGTCCGGCTGGGGTCACGCTCAGTGCCCACACTTGCCAACCACCTACTGTGCGCTGGCAGGAGACACAGCGATGGAAAACCCAGGACAGCCCTGGAGGGTGGGGGTGGGGGTAGGGGGTCAGGTACAGAGAAGAGGTGGGAGAGCTGGAGCCCAGATGCGCCGCTGCAGTAGGGCCCGCACATGTGCGTGTGCGCGTTCACGCTGACGATAGCAGGCTCCACGGTGGGCAGAGCCTGGAGTTCTCCCAGGGCCTCGGTCTCCCCCCCACTGCATGCAGGGCTCCCTGGATTGCCAGGCTCCCTGGCCCCACGGCTCAGTCCCGCCTCCCCGGAGAGGTTTTCCGGGTACTGCGGCCCTGCCTTCTCATCCATCAGGATTTTGCTGCATTCCTGTGAGTCATTCTCCAAACAAACCCGTTTGAGGAAGAGAAGGGAGCAGGGGAGGGTAAGAGGAGAGGCTCCATGTGAACCCAGCTCTGCCTCCCACCCACTCCCCCTCCACACCCCCTCCGATGCACATGTGGGGCCCCCAGGAGAGCTCTGGAGTAAGTCTGGTCAGCTGTGCCGTGGAGTTGCTGTGTGACCTTGGGCAAGACCCTTGCCCTCTCTGGGCCTCTGGAGAAGATAGCCCTGAAGGTCCCCAGCTATAGGATGCACGGGCTTCCTCGGGGGCTGTCTGTCACAAAGGAGGCAGGGTGTGAGGGAGGTGTGCCCAGGGTCCCCGATGAGGCTCTTTCCACTTCCTTTTCTGTCTCCCCACCTCTACAGTGAGGAGGGCAAAGCCTCAGTAGGCAGGGGGGGCCGAGGAGCTGGCAGAGCAGCTTGTGCCAGTCACAGGGCTCAGGCCTGCCTCGCCCGCCCGCCGCGGGACCGGCGGGGCCTCCAGCGGAAGGCCCATCCCCTGCACCAAGGGCGCTGGGCAGGCCTCCCCCGCGGCGCCAGGAGAGAGGGGGGGGTCTCTGGGCAGAGCCCAGCTCTGGGGTGGGGGATGGGACACCGCCTAAGCCAAGAGGAAAAGTCCCCACAGCAGCAGCGGGAAGTGAGTCTCTGGCTGCGTCTGCGTGCGTCATTCCGTGTGCGCGCACGCGTGTGCGTGTCAGTAGAGCGACTCCCCCCGGAGTCAGTGGCTGTTTCTCAGTGAGAAGCTGAGTCGCCCTCACTGCGGCCACCAGTTCTGACCGGAGCACGTGCAGGAGCCCGACGCCCTCGTCCGCATGTCCATCTGTGCCTCGGGGTCCGGCTGGTCCAAGGCCAGCTGGCACACCTGTGTGTGTGTGTGTGTGAGACGCAGGCTGTGCGGGCCGTGGAAGGGCTGGGAGCACCCACGAGCGTGCCCACAGCGTGGAGGCTGGCGTCCAGGGTGAGCACCCAGCTGGAGGACCTCCTGCCGAGGCACGACTCCAGGGACTGCCCCTCGAGGCTCCTGCTCTCCGGCTCCAGAACAAGCAGCTTCCAACCCCGGCAGCTGCACCCACGCATGCGCCCCGGCCCGGGGCTCATATCTGGGGGCCCCTTGACACTCAGAGGAATGCTGCCGGCCACGTGCCTGGGCACTGAGCACGGACTCTGGACCCGGTATTAGGGTGCAAGGAGCCCGGGCAGGGGCCCGCCCACCTTCCCAAGGCCCAGCAGGTCCTGGGTCAGGCCTCGAGGCCACATCCTGGCCCAGAGGAGGGAGGTCAGCGGCCTGCAAGGGCACGGGGGGCAGGGAGCAGACCCAGGGCTGTGCGGGACAGAGACCCTGGGGGGCAGCCAGGGGTGCTCAGCCACTGCTCCCAGCTGGGACAAGGGAGGGTCAGCTTATAGGCACAACAGAACAGGGGTAACGAGAGCTGGAAGCCAGGAGACCAGCAGGGCCCCCGGAGGCCGGGGTGATGAGGGGGAAGTGGAGGCTATGGGCGGAGAAGGGGGGTTTCTGAGCGTGTGGGAGAGACCAAATGGGGGCCACCGAGACGAACAGCCACACAGGACAAGACGGGGGCTCCCAGCTCTGCCCCGACCCAGGCTGGGACGTGGACCGTCCTCCTCACAGGTGGAGGCCAGGGGCTGGCACTGCAGCGGTTCCCGGGCTGCTGCCCGACCACGCAGGAGACCCCCGGGTTGCAGCCCTGCTCCCACTGTAAGTTGCTTCTCCCTGGGCCTCAGTCTCCCCGCCTGTAAAAGGGGCACCCTGGCCCACCCTGCCCCTGAGTGCGCTCCCCTCTGTGCCTGGAGCTGGGGGCGGGGCACGGGACTCACCCCCCAGCTCCCCGCAGTTGCCGAGCTGGGATGCTGTGGGCGCTTCCACCCGGGCTAGAGGATTTCAGCACGTACAGGACAGGCTTGGGTCAGTGTGCTGGTGCCCAGCCCAGGACAGGGACCTGGTCTCCAGACTCTGGGCCATTGCTCTGTGTCCCTCACCTTGTCTGGAACCCCTCGGTTACAATAAGGAGAGTGTGGGTGGAGACGGCCACCGCTGAAGGATGGGGGCTCGGGGACACGGGGACACAGAGTCTCCCTGGGTCTCAAGCGTGACAGACGATGCACTGTCTGGGGACGTCACAGCAGGCGTGCAAGATGCAGGAGGTCGTGACCCACCGAGGCCGATCCCGCCCAGGAGCGCTGAGACCTCAGGATTCCACCTGGTCCCCCAGCCTCACCCGGGAGGGAGAGCAGCCAGAGGGGCGGGCGGGAGGACGTGGGAGCCAAGCCCTCGATCCGGGCCGCGGGCACACACATCCACCAAGGGGTCTCCCCCTGGAGGGCAGCCCCCACTCCTGCTGCTTCCTCCAGGTCACATACACTGGGAGAGGGCCCGGGCCTGCAGGCTGAGCGATCCTGGAGGGCAAAGGGGGCAGAGAGTGGGGTGCAGGGAAGCTGGAGGGGGAGGGGGACGAGGGTGGCGGGGTACCCACTCCTCTATTTCTGGGAGATGGGGTGGGCAGTAGCCTCTGAGGCCCATGAGGTTGCAGGGCCTGAGGACTCCGGGAAGCTTCTCCTGCTCTCTGAGCTCTGCTGGCCCTTCAAGTCCCCAGGGAGCCTGTGAGCTCCTAGATCAGCTCAGGGCAGCTCTCTTGGGGTGAAAGCCAAGTCCGGCCGTGGTCAGAGGCCTTTCCCAATCCCTCCCCCACTCCACCCGTCACACTGGTCCCTTCGCTTGTTTTTGCAACATGTGCAGCACGCTCCTGCCTCAGGGCCTTTGCACGGCCATTCCCCCCAGATGTCCCCCAGGTTCACCGACCTCCCTCAAGTCGCCTGCTCAGGAGGCCTTTCCTGACTCCCCAATTTAAAGCTGTGAACGGCTCCCCGACTCCTGCGCTATTTTTTCCTCGCTGCATTTCTCGCCTTCTAACATCCTCTGTGGTACTGTCTCCCGTTAGGGCAGACGCTCCAGCAGGGCAGGACCTCTGCTCTGTTCATCCACGTGCACCCAGAACAGCGCCCGGCACAGGGCAGGGGCTCAGTAATGCGTGGGAATGGGTACAACACCCTGTTCTCTGAGACAGGAGAGCCTCCACTTGAATGGTGAAATCTTTATAACGTTCCCCCTGTCGCAGTTTCAATTCTCTTTTCTCCTGAGACGGCACAGAGAAGACACACGTGCCACCCCTCCCAGCCCAGGCCCACCCCCAAAGCAGTGGTTGGATCTGGGGCAGGAAGGGTGGTCATCCTTTTCCTTCAGTACGCTGACCACCCTGCATCCTAGACGTCACCCCCGGGTGTTGCTCAGGCACTGGCCGCATTGACCCCCCAAACCTTCCCCATCCCTGTGCAGGGCGCCCCTACCCACCCACCACTCCCCCGGGAACACTGGCCGTCCTCCAGGCTCTCCCTGTGCCTGTCTCTCCTCTTCAGACCCCTGTCCGGCCCTTGCCCACCCGGATCCACGGCCTGGCTCCTACCTGGTCTCCCTCTCCAAGTGCTGGCCTCTGTCTTACCCGTGATTCAGCCTCATCTCTCAGCCCAGAGCACTGCACCAAAGGCCAAAGTCTCCCTCCAGCCTGGCCGTGCCCTGGCCCCAGCCCTGCTGGCCACACCCAACCGCCCAGGTCTCTCGTCACCCCTCAGCCTTTGCTGGAGCAGCGCCCGCTGCCCGGCTCAGCAAGTCTGCTGCCCGCCGCCCTTTCAGGGTGCCCCCACCACTAGCCCCTTAGGGGACCCGGCCCTCTCTGGGCCGGGCACCGTCACTCTGCACAACGATCTCCAGCTCCCCACCGTCCTATGGGCTCCCTCAGGCCAGTGAACAGGTGCTCAAGGGACACCTGCTGAATAAATGAATGAATGATGTGAACCAATTAGCGAGAAGGTAAATAAATGAGTGAGAGTCTGAGTGGAAAGGCTCTGGCAACAGGTCAGCAATCACGTTCTACTTTCTGCCAGGTCTCCTCCACGGCGCACAGTTCTCCGGTACAGACCTGGCAGGGGGCACGCTTGGACACGATGCTGACGACAGTCACGGTGCATCAGTCAGAATGGGCTAGGCTGTGTTGCTGTAACAAAAGCCCCAAAGCTCAAGGGCTTAAAACAAAATGACAAAGGTTTACTTCCCGTTCACACTGCAGGTCCGGCAGGGTGGCAGGGAGGTTCCTGCTCACCAAGTCGTCACACCTGGGCCAAGGGAAAGAGGCCTGGCTGGTGGCCCTGGCAGTGACACACCCAGCTAGGGAGGGACACACGTTTCATTGGCCAGACCTGGTCACATGACCCCAACCAACCACAAGCCGTCCCAGAAGCTCATCCTACCGTGGGCTCGGGAGGATGGGGAACTGGGAGTTTGGACCAAAAGCTCGACTGACACCTCTGATGACACCGCCACCAATACCAACAGCAGAGGCCACTCATCCAGTACTTCCTGTGCCCTGGATGCTGGTCTGAGGGCCAAAGTGGAATTTCCCTTAATGCTCACGCGTTATTCTGAGGCCAGTGCCATGAAGAGCCCCATTTTCCTGATGAGATCACTGAAGGCCAGACACTGAAGTGACTGACTCACCGAGATCACCCAGCTTGGACGTGGGGACCCCGAGGTCAGAACTCACGTGGGTAATTCCGGGACCTCGCGAACTCCCCCATGGAGCCCACTGCTGGGCACAGGCTCTCAGCTTCCTCCACCAAGGCCAGCTGTGGGCAAGGACTGCACTGGTCGGATGACTGTCCCCACCAGAAAGAGCCTCCTGGCCCTGCCATGTCCCATAACCAGACATCCCCGATGCTGGTCCCAAATTTCACGGATAGAAATGGAGGCCCAGAGGGAGGGGTGACCGGGCCAAGGTCACCCCGTGGGGCTATGCATGGCAGAGACGAGGCTGCAAGTCCCTGTCCACTGTGGCCTGACTGTCCCAACTGCCCTGACAGCACTGGGTGCCCGCGGGCACCCACAGCCTCAACCAGGGACCCTCAGAAGTGAGGGTGGTGATACACACTCCACCTTCCTGCAGGCAGGTCCACTAAGGTAGTGTCCCCAGTTCCAGGCCAGCAAGCCTGTAGCCCTGACCACCTGGGCCGCTCTCTGAGGAGCTGGGCTGAGCAGCCGGCACCTGCTCCCAGGGACAGTCCCATAGCGGAGGCCAAAGAGAGACAGACGGAGGCAAGTCTCTCCTCCAAGGTGTCACCTCCAGGACTTCTGAAAACAAGGCTGGTGACCTTCAGAAGGCCACACTGGGGTGGGGGTGGGGGTTGTGCAGAGTGGCAAGGAACAAAAGAAAAGGGAGCAGTGGAGTTTGAGAAAAGACCCACCTGGAGTCAGATCCCAGCTCTGCTCTGTGACCTGAACCTCCCCAAGCCTCCGTTTCCTCATCTGTAAAATGGGGTTGTGAGCGGGAGTACAGATGACGTACCCGATACCTGATACAAACGCTGTGGCCGTTATGGTTGTTACTGGTATTTTTTTGCCCACCACGCCCCCCATCAGCCTGAGCCCCAGACCTTGATTCACTTATTTCTTGAACTACAGGGGTCCCACACCAGAAAGATGACGGGTGCAGACTCTCGCCCTGGCTGCCGCTAGAATGCGCTCCTCTCACCTGGTCCCTCCCAAAGGGGTTCCGTGCCCAGGAGCTAGGTCAGAAAGAGCCCCCACCCGTACCCAAACCCCGCCCGGCATCCACGCCCCAAGCAGTGTCACTGGCTCAGTGAGGCCAGCCGTCCTCCCAGCCTCATCCTCTGCCCGGAAGGCTGGAGTCTCCGAGTCCCCTTACCCACTAAGCCCCCGCCCCGCCAGCTGCTGGCGGGGGGGGGGGGCGGCAGAACCTTCCAGCACCTAGGAACCCTACGCCTAGCTCCCCAGCCCAACCCTCAGCCCACAGCATCTGTGCACCATCTGCTACGTGCCGTCCACCCTGAGAGGCAGAGCTGCGAACGGCCAGGCCCATTCCCCGCCAGCCCACGGTCCAGCTGCACAGACCCGTGGGAACACACACGGGCTTGAAGGCGCACAGACCTGCCCCCCAGCTAAGTGCCTCTGGCCGCTGTCTCACCCCGCCAGCCTCAGCGCCGCCATCTGCACCAGGAGACAGGAGTATGATCTGCCGCGTGGGTGGTACCGAGCCTCAAGCAGAGCCTGGCACACAGTAGGTGCTCAACCCGCGTAGGCCTCATGTCTCCCCTAGACAGGCCAGGGCAGAGCCAACGGAGACCGCCCTCCGGCTTTCCACCGCCTCATTAAACAGGGAGGACTGTCTGCCCGGCTGGGATGCCACCTGACGCCCCTGGCAGCCTGCCCGTTCACCTCCATCCTGTCTGCAAGGACACAGGGCCAGGATGGAGCAGGCCAAGTCCTGGCTGCAGGCCAGCTGTGCCAGGACCCCAGGAAAACAGAAGAGGCCCACCCAGCAGGCCCAACTGCCCCAGAGCCACAGAGTCACTGCCAACACCCCACGCCCACCACCACCCGCACACACACAGTCGGCCCACAATAAACACCAAGGACTGTGCTGGTGGAAGGAATCAGGCTGAGGCCAGGCTGTGTCCTGAGATGAGGTGGCCCGAGTTCAGAGGGACGCATCTGGCCCCCTGGGCAGCAGGGAGCCACTAAGAGTGTCGAGTGGCAAAGAGACCTCTGCCCACATCTCCAGACTCGGGCCTCACCTCCATCTGTGCGCTCGGGCTTCGCGTGCTCATCCCTTACCCCCTGCCCCGAACCGTCCGCCAGGCCTTTGCTCCAACTGCCCCCTTCCTAGAGGGCTATTCCCAGCCTCTCTGAGGAGCTCACACTCATCCTTCCAGGCCGGGCTTAGCAGCCTCCCCTAACCTTCCAGGTCTGGGCTCAAAGACGCTCTCTGCTTCCCCCAACTTGGTCCTTTTCACATTGCAGTACAGGGATTCCCTCCTAAGGCCACCCGCCCAGACAGGGATCCTTGGCAGGCAGAGCCCCAACCTGACAGGGCCGGGGTCGGTGTCCACAGGGGGGCACTGCGTGACCCCTTATGCTTCTGTCTCTCAGGTGGCACGGGGGGAGGGGCGCAGGAGCGCACTCGGGAGACACGGGTGGTGCAGACCAGAGGGGGTGGGCTGGAGGGGGCCTAGCGGAGGGGCTGGGGTGCAGGGAAGGGGAGGGGCAGGGAGGAGAAGGCCAGCTTGGGGAAACCGCTGACCAGTTCTCCCGCTCCCGCTTCCCTTCTCGCCCTCCCCCCGAGGGAGAGGAGAGGGTGGGAGGGAAGGACCCAGCGGGAGAAGGGGACGTGAGCTGCCCTGAACTGGGGCGCACCCCCGAAGCTCAGCTGGCAGGCTGCGGAGGAGCAGAGGCAGGTCCCACAGGGACCCCCTTAAGCCTCAAGGCTTTGGGAGGTTTCCATTGCTCCCACGACCCCGGGGCCCCTAGCCCGGGCAGAGGGCTTAGGGCAACACCGCAGCCACAAGCCCTGTGCCACCCCCAGGTGCCATGCGGGGGCAGGACAGCCAGACCAGGCGGCCTCAAGGAACTGACTCCCCTCCCCCTGGGCTGCCCCACCCCCAGCAGGGGGACCAGACCACCCCTGGGGCGCAGAGGCTCGCCTGGGAGGGGCAGGGATGGTCAGGGAGGGTGGGAGAGGGAGGTGTCGGGCCTCCGAGAGGTGACACGGACTGCCCACCAGGTGCCTGGCATGCAGTGAGCGACCACTGTTGTTACTGTGGGTGCCAGAGGGTGAGGCCAGGCCACAGGCAGCAGCCGGTCCCGCAGGGCCTTGAACGCCAAGCCAGAGCTGGCCGGGCGCTGGAAGGGCGGGCGGGTGGCAGCGAATCAATTACATGAACCCGCACGCAGCCTGAGCCCACCTTGGTCCAGCCCACCCCCCAGCCTCCCCCCACCCCCCACCCCGCCCCGACCCCGCACACCTTCCAGGTAATGAAGGCCACGCAGGCCGGCAACCCGACAGGAGCAATTAAACCCATGCTCGAGGCCACGAAGCATTAATGCAGCTCATTAGCAGAAGAACGAGAAGACCCTCCAAGGGCCACGGGACCCCAGGGCTGCCGGGACCTGAGTCCCAAGTGAAGCCCCACCCACGGGGGCCCCGCCTGGGACGGGGTGGGGGTCCAGGTCCCCAGGGGCCCAGTCCAGGTCCCAAGACTAGGTCTTTGGACGGTGAGGGACGAGGTCCAACGGGGATGGCAGGTGTCTCTCTCCCAAAGAAACACCTGGGGAAACAAGCCTGGAGGTGCGCGTGCCACACAGGGTCCCCAGCAAGGGACACAAGGGCAGCAGCCAACGCTGAAGCCAGTTCTAAGCACTTAAAAATTCTCTCCTTTAATCCCTCCTGTGACTCCAGGAGCTCGTGGGTCCTTACTGTTGTGACCCCACTTGACAGAGAAGGAAACTGAGGCTTAGACAGGGACTTGATTTACAGGGCGACCGTCTGGCTCCTGAGGCTGGGCTCGTAACCAGGAAGCTGCATCACCACGGGCAACACAGCCAGGACGCCAGGGAGGCGGGGGGGCTGTGGCTAGGAGGAGGTGTACCATCCCACCCCTCCTGGGTGTCAGGCTGTAGGAGGGCCACCAAGCGTGGTCTTGAGGGAAGCAGGCTGCAATAATCCAGGTGAGCTGTAAGCTGGAATTGGACGTGACATCTCCCAAGGGCTGCTCCCTGGCAACTCATTTGCTTTTTCCCCCCCCCAAACACTGGTGGGCCTTCAAGGTGGGTCTGGGGGCCAGATGTGGCAAGACGACAACCAGTGTGGCATCTGGTCTCATGCACAGCACAGTGCCCGGCAATTAAAGGCGTCCAGGGGCTTCCAGGGTGGCGCAGTCGTTAGGAATCCGCCTGGCAATGCAGGGGACACGGGTTCAAGCCCTGGTCCGGGAGGATCCCACATGCCGCGGAGCAACTAAGCCAGTGCGCCACATCTACTGAGCCCGTGAGCCACAACTGCTGAAGCCCGCACGCTTAGAGCCCGTGCTCCACAACAAGAGAAGCCACCGCAATAAGAAGCCCACGCACCGCAAGGAAGAGTAGCCCCACCCCGCTCGCTGCAACTAGAGAGAGCCCGTGCACAGCAACGAACACCCAACGCAGCCAAAAATAAAAATAATAAATTTTCAAAAATAAAAAAATAAAGGCACTCGTGGGCAGGTGAATGAATGAACAAATACCTCCCTCTGCTGCAGAGGGGCTGGGCCTGACACTCGGGCGTCTCTTCCCAGCTTCCTTCAGCCCAGGGACAGCCTCTGTGAGAGCAAAAGGAGGTGGGGCCTGAGGACAGGCTCCCGGGTCCCCTGGGGCAGTGCCTCTGGCATTCCCAAGTCAAGGCTGTAGCTTTGATGTCTTGAGGGCCCTGGCGGGGAGGGCAAAGAGACACCGCTGCCTGAGTTCCAGTCAGAGGTGATGGAGCCGTAAGGGAACTTCTAGCTCCTAGGGAGCCCAGAGAAGGTGGGCAGTGGCCTGGGGCCACACAGCAAGGGTCTCGGTCCCCTGACTCATTCAAGTCCTAGCTGAGCCTTGCAGGGGCCGGTGTGGCCCAGCCTAGGCACAGGACTCCTGCTCTCTGTTAGAAAAACTCTGCAAGTTTGGTCCATGCCTCTGTCTTGGCTCGTGACAAAGGCGCATCCCCACACGGGAATGCGTAACGATCCAAACAACTCAGTTGATTACTGTCTTTCCTGCTTTGGCCACAGCTCCCCAAGGGCAGGGCTTACGAACAGCCAGATGACGGATGATTTTAGCCCCGGCACACAGTAGGCCCGCAAACACACCTACCGGCCGGATGAAGTATTGTTACTATAAACGGTCGCGGCGCCAAAGAAAAATGTGGCCGGTGTGGGCTTTCCTGCCTCCCCAGAGCCTTCGGGCACCCCCCGCCCCCAAGCAGCAGGCTCAGGGGCCTGGACGGACCTCGATGCCCTCCTGGCTGGGGCTGAAGGCAGGAAAGGGGCTTGCCCCTCCCGGGCATGACCCGAGGCCGGCCCACCCTCTCAGCTGCCGGCTGGCCTGCAAAGGTATCATCAGTCCCGGGGGGCCCTCGGCAGCCTCATTAGGAAAGTAGTGACAGACGCGTTAGCTGCTGAGGTGGGGGAGGCTGTGGGCTGTCACGAGGCTGAGGAGAATGCCACTGGGCCGCGTCTGGGCCGGGAGCTGCAGCTAGGGGAGGGACGGCGACGCCGCCTAGGTGCAGAGCCGCCCCCAGAGCCGGGTCTCCCCATCATTCCTTGCTGTTCTCGCTGCCTGCCTCCAGGTTGGACTCGACTTGCCGAGTGACCCCCGACGAACCCCTGCCTGCTCTGTGCCTTGGCCTCTGTGCGAGAGGACCATGGCTGGGAACCAAGCCCCCAGGCACAGAAGCGGAAGCTTAAGCCTGGCGGGGTGGGGGTGTGCTGCCGGAGCCATGCCCGGCATTACGGGCTGCCATGGCCACCACAGGCTGTGTGCCCTTGGACCTCAGTTTCCCCATCAGTTTAACGTGGGCCCAGACCACCTTGACCCTGGAGTTCCCTCTGGTTTCTGAGTCACAGGGCAGGGAAGGCCCGGTTCTGCTGGAAGAGGCCCAGGGGCGTCAGCCTCCCTTGAGTCCCCGAGGCCAGTCCTTCCTGGAGCCTGAGGCCCAGCCACACAGGGGTCACAGAACACAGGTGCCCCAGGCATCAATCCCTCCCAGTGCCCAGGGCTGTAAGCCGGTCCTCCACAACCCAGCCGGCGGCACTGCCTCTGCCTTTGACGTACAGTCCTGCACCACACCGCACGTGCACACGGAAACAGGACACACATACACGCGACAGACTCAGCGACACGTGGGGCCCCACTCACAAATGCAGACACACAGAGGAGCACGTGTCCTCCCCCCACGTCGTGGACGCTACCGCACATGTAAGCGCCCAAGACACGCTCACAAAACCTGTCCCCTTAACTCGTTTCCCAACCGAGACGCACACGCACAGGCACACACACACATCACACATACGAGCTCACGCTCGGCAATGCGACACACACAGACTCACACACATGCCTGGATGCAGCAACCGCTCGAGAACCATCACCCTCCATGTACAGAGCCCCCCAAAGACTGACAGACACACGCCACATACACACAGCCCCCAAGCCCAGGAACAGACACACACCCATCTTGCCACTTGGTTAAATTCCACATGGCAGGCAGTGCCCAGCCCAGAAGGGCAGCTCCAGATAAGTAAACCGCTCAGCGCATCAATCTCAGCCCCAACCCGGCCGCCTCCTTGCTACAGGTGAGGTGAAGCAGGCCTTACATATTTTATACATGAATAAACTTGCTAAAAGAATACAATTTACAGGGCCACTGGCTGCAGGCTCCCAACATCCCTCCCGCATCTTTTCACTTCGGAGAGCACACGGCAGTGACGGCAGGTGGTGGCCAGTGGGGCATGCTGTCTGGTACCCTACCCGCCGCCCCTCTGCCTAGGCTGTTATTCCAGGGAAGGGAGCGTTCTGTGATTTTCCATCCACTAAATCCTGCTACTGCTCAGGGACAGGGCCCTGTGCTCTCTTGCCTCTCCGGCTTTTCCCCCCAACCCTTGGATGCCTTTTAAATGCCAATCCATCTTTGGCAACTCTGATTTTCCAAGGTCTGTTTCACACAGGGCTGGGATGTGTTAGAATCGAACTGTTGAGGAATGGGGAAGAGAAGGCCTGGCAGGAGGGACGGATAGGGGCAAGGGCAGCTTGTAGCTCGAGAGGCAGCTGGGCAGAGGGAGGCTGTGCCTGGTGCCAGGCCCACACACAACCCCGGGGAGAGGCTAAGGAGCCCAGGGCCGCAGAAACCTGCCCCTAGGAGGCAGAGAAGGAGCAGAAGGTGGGCCACAGGACCAACAAGGGGTCTTTGAGTCCGAGTGTGCTGAGCAAAGGAGGCCCCGGATGAGGCTGAGGTCTGAGACCTCGGTGTGGCCTTGCGGCTGGAGCCTGGGTCCCAGAGAGGGCCACAAGTCTTCAACGTACCTGTTCAGGCTGGGTGGCCCCTGCCCAAGCTGCCGATCAGAGTGAGTGGCTGTGGGGAAGGGCTCCTGGGGTCGGCAGGTGGGGAGAAGACGAACTAAGTAAGGAAGCAGCCCCCCAGCCCGACTCTTGTCTGAAGCTCTCCCAAGACCTGGTTGCAGTTCCCTCCAGACTCACAGACTCAATAAAAAGGAGCAGGTCCCACAACAGGAGGGGAGAAAAGCAGGATGTCAGACGGACACAGGGGAGGAGTGGCAGCATACTTAAACAGAGACCCCGTGAACGGGGGTGGGGGTGGGTGCGAAGAAAAGTCAAATGCACCTGCCTTTGGAGACTGGGAGTTCGGGTGAACTGCTTTTCTTTTAACTTGCCTTATTTTCCAAAAGTCTACAATAAGCCTGTCCTCCCTCTATAGTGATTTAAAAAAAGGTATTAAACCACCAAGTGCCTTACAAAACCAAATATATTGCATAATTCCACATTTTATATTTATTACATTTATCATGTTGTTTATCACATGCCTAGAGAAAAAATGTTGACAATGGTGTGTCCTGGGGGTAGAATTATAGGAGATTTTTACTTGTCTTACGGTATTTTTAGGTTTTTCTAAAATCAACATGCTTATAACCTGGTGGTTTTATTAACAAAATGCTCAGGCCTGAGAAGTTCTTTTCCGTATCAAGTCCCTCCCGCAGCTGCTGAAGCCCATTCTCACCCTCCCGGTGCGCGTGCCCCGGGCGAGGCTCGGGAAAGGGCAAGGACGACTGCCCCCGCCCAGAGCCCCCCTTCCTTCCAAGGCCCAAGGCTGCACCACGTCCGGCGGCCTGCCCAAGCCAGGTGGGCTTGGGCAGAGCTTAGCGAGTGCCCCGGGAGAGAAGGCAGCCCGGGAGTGACTAGCGGGCCACCGAAGGGGCGCCAAACAGGAGCGGCGGCTGGCGGGGGAGGGGCAGAGGTAACCCCAGGCCCGCGCCGCAGAGCAGCGCGGGACTCACGGCCGCAGCTCCCCGGCAGCCGGTACCGGACGCGGGAGCAGAACCCGGCCGAAGGCAGACCGCCCGGAAGCCCCGCCCCTCGCCCCGGTTCCCGGAAGCCGCGGGCAATGAGGGGCGGGGGCATGGAAGCCCCGCCCCCAGCCCCGGGTTCCCGGAAGCCGCGGGTTGGCGAGGTGAGGGGCAGGGCCTGGAAGCCCCGCCCCGCGGCGGCGCGGGGCACGCCGGGAGGGGCGCTGCCATGGCGACGCAACGGCCGCCCCGCCCCGCCCTCCCCGTGTCGCGGTCTCGGCCCCAGCGGGGCTCATCCGCTCGGACGCGCGGAGGCTCCGGCGCGGCCGCGGTGGGGGCGCCGCCGGGAGCGAAGGGAGGCCAGAAAGCGCGGGCGTTTGCCCTCCCGAGGTCAGGGAGGAGACGACATGGCCCCGGAGGCGATAATGCAGCTGCCTGCGTGTCTGGCCTGCCCGCTCCTGCCAAGCCCTCCCCGAGGCGGAGCTGCGCGCTCCTGGACAGGCGGGCCAGCCCCGCTAGGATCCAGGGTTTGGCCCCGAGATGGCCCCTCCACCACAGTGCAGACGTTCCGCGCCAGGGCCGGGGGCCCGAGATGCTGGCCTCTGCCCACCCACACGCCAGTCATCTGCTGCTGGACAGTGCAAACTCCTCTGCTCGGCTGCCGTCCAGGCCCCCGCAGTGCCCTCCCAGGAGACCCAGCCAAGCTGGCAGCCCGCCAGGCAGACCCTGACCCCTTCTTGGCCTGCATCCCCATAGGGTGGGGGCTCACACGACAGGCCAGGCCAGTCGGGCCGGATGACTTATCTCCCCAGTCCTGTGTGAGTGGCTCTGCCCGGGTAGGTGGGCAAACAAGCCCAGATCTGTTAAGGAGGGAAGTGGCAGGGCTGGGACTCGGCCAGGCTGACTCCAGACGCCTGTCCACACACAGTGGCACTCCCTGCTCCGTGGCCACCCAGCCTGGGCTGGTCCGGCCACCTATCTGCCCAGAGCACTGGCCCGGCCTGCACTCCCCTCCTCCCCCTCCCCCTCCCACCAGCCGGCTTCCCTTCTGAGCCGCCGATCTACAACCACACAAAGCCCTGTTTGTTTGCTTTCTCTGCTGCTCCCCCTGGATCCGATGTCTTTCTCTGCTACCTGCCGGCCTGGCTTCCTCTCCAAGCTGCCTTCCCAGCCTGCTGAAGGGAAGGAGGCGCCGACCATACAGCAAGCCCTGTCTCGCGGCCACCCCATCGTTCCGAGAATCCACCTCCTTACTGCTGGAGGCTGGGGACCAGCCAGGGCGATCTGACTGAAAATGGCTTTGCAGCCCCCTCACTGCCTCTCAGAATGTAGGGTGTCTTCTGGGTGGAGCAGGAGAGATGCCTGCAGCCAGGGGCTGGGACAGGGGGAGGGGAGCCAGAGCGGTCCAGCCAACCTCCCCTCTCCTTTTGTGAGCAAGGCCTGTTTTGTTTGTCAATCAGGAAGGCTGCCCCTGACTTCCCAGCAACCCAAGGGGGCTGTCAGAGATAAGGAGATGAATGGGACCAGGAAGGCCAAATTCAAGGAGGCAGAGCGACGCCCCGGTTTCACGGTCTTCACTCACCCTCACTCTTTCTGGGGGTCCACAGGCTGCACTGGGAGCCTGGCTTGGTAGGTGCCCCCTCAGTGCCCACCCTAGGCAGGCACCTGAGCAGACCCCTCAGCATGGCAGGCACCCTCTGCAGTGTCTTGGGAAGCCCTATCGGCCTGAGCTGAAACAAGGCTTTCACAGGCAAAGAAAAATAAACACCCGCATTCCACACCACCTTTTCTACCTGCAGAGTGGGGCTGCCCTCTCTCCTGGTTCAAATAAAGAAACCCAACACCGATGCACAGAGATACCACAATCTCGCCTGGTTCCTTCTACCCAGGGCTCTTTTATTGCGCCCTGCCACGCTGGGTGGCCCAGGGCAGGTCCTAACCTCCCTGGGCCTCCCTCTTCCCCTTCCTGTCCCCTTCCATGCAGAGTTTAACCCTTACAGCAACTCCAGGATAAAGGTATGGTTACGCCCGCTTGACAGATGAAAGGAGGCTCCAACTTCCAGACACTAAAACTGCTCCGGTCAGAATTCAAGCCCACTTCCGACTCTAAAATTTCCCACCAGGTCACAGTACTATTTCACAGTCAGAGATTATCTGCTGACTGGATGAGTGACCACCATGAGGAAGTGAGCAAGGAGCAGGCAGGGCCTGGCTTTGGTGCCCAAGAGATGTGGTTTCCAATCGCATTTGGTCGCTGTGTGACCTCATGCAGGTCACTTAACCTCTCTGAGCTTCGGTTTCCTTGATAATCTGTATGAGGCGGTTAATAAGGCTTACAGAGGACCACCCAGCGCCAAGCAGAAAAGCAGGCACTCATTAAATGACGGCTTTGCTCCATGATCCCTCTCGGCAGCCAGAGAGCCAGGCATACACTTATTAGAGGAACCATCCCCCATCTGGCCCTGCTGCCGGGCGTGCCCCCTGTCACCATCTCTGGCCCTCTGGAACGCTCAAGCTGAGCTCCCCAGGCTCCTGTCCTGTCCAGGAGACCAGGGCCTCTCTGTTTAATCTGCCAGGGAGGGGGCCCCAGGGGTCAATGTCACCCCAAGGGAACAAAGCCAACTCCGTCCACGTCCTGCTGGACTCGACAAGAGAGAGCCACTCGGTTAAGTCTGACCTGGCAAAACGTCCGTTTTTAGTGCTATTTTGGGCCATGGTGGGGATTTTCTGTGCTCCTCTCAAAGGTACCCTAAACCGAATTCCTTCCCATCTCCCCATCCCTATCTGTGTTTGAAATGAAAGTATCGTTCTTCCTCTTCTTTTTATCCTGCTTCTCTTTCCCACCTATCAGATGGATGCAAATGAGGGAAGGGGCAGAGCTGGGACCCCTCGGAGGGCAGCATTCCTCCCCCCCACAACCAGTCCCCCAGAGCACAGCAGGCTAGGAGACAAAGTTGCTTCAAACCAGGCAAAGCGGAGAAGTCCTCCGGCCTTCCGGTTCTGGAAGCCCTGAGGCCGGGTCATTGTCTGCTGCCGCCCCAGACACACACCAGGCGTCTGCCCCTCCCACCACACACCTTTGCCTTTCTGCTTCTCTGCCTTTGCTTGGGCTGCACCCGCGCCCCCAGCCTGGAAGCCCTCCCCCAAGGCCTCCCCTGCGAGGAGCGCCCTCTTAGCTGCAACACGACCACATTTGAATCCACATCTATGAATCATGTCTTTCAGGTCCACTCCCCTACCCGACTGTGGGCTTCAAAAGGGGAGGGGTGGCCGTCATGTAGTCACCCATTTCTCCAGGGCAAGGCTGCTCAAACCCCATCAGCACTGTTGACATTTGGGGCCCGGTAATTTGTTGGGGGGGTGTCCCCGGCCTCGACCCACTAGATGCCAGCATCCCCCACCCAGTGAAGACAACCAAAAATGCCTTCAGACAGTGCCTAACGTCCCCTGAGGGACAAAATTACCCACAACTGAGAACCACTGCTCTGAGGCCTGGCACCCCGCCCCCCAAAACGAGTGAATGCACGACTCTCCCTTCTGCCCCCAACAGAACAGGTGATTTTTATTTTTTTTATTTTTACCTCTTTTCCTCTTACCATAATCATGTACAAATTTCATCTTCCCTATCAGACCAGAAGCTTCCAGAATACAGGCCCATTGGACCTCAGCTGTATATCAGAGCTGATCACCAGTTACCATTTTGCTGCAGGAATAACTCTCAAAGCATCAGAGAGCACCCGACTAAAACCCAGTTCTGCTCCCCCTTCCACACCCTGCCCTGGGCTCCTGTGTGACTTTGCGTCAGCAGCTAAGCTTGTCTGGGCCTCAACGTCTCTGCATCACTGTAACAATTCTTTGTCCTATTAGCTAGTGGGAGGGTGACGACGTCACACCTCCAAGGAGCTGTAGTGCCCAAGAAGAAATCTTTCAGATGGTTTTTAATTTACATTCTCTGAGAATTATTATTACTAATAGGCAACATCATTAAGCACTTTGCTATGTGCCAAGTACAGCTGAGCGCTTCACAGGCATCATCTCATTCAATCCTCTTAAAAGGGAAACGATGACGTCGGTACTATTGTTTCTGCTGTCTATAAAGGAGGAAAGAGAGGCCCAGGGAGCTGGGGGAACCTGCCTGAGGACATCCAGAGGTGGTCTGCTGGCCTCTGGCAACTGAGGATGCCAATCAGAAAACCTGCTCAGCTTCAACCCTTGATATTGAAATTACTTTTCGAAGTCTGAAGCCCGCCCGGTGCAGGCAGAGTTAGACCTTCCCAGGTGGACAGGCCTCACCCACTGGGGTCCTGCTGCAGATACCTGGCCCCAGGGCCGCACGGAAGGTCTGACTGCAGAGGTACCTGGTGCAGTGGCCCGCCTGGGCCGGGGCTCGAGGGCGGGGCTCGGAGGGCTGCCACCCCCTTCCCAGGTGTCACCCGTCTCCGGAAGGCCCTGGCTGGACCGTCTTCCCTCAGTGCTGAGCGGGCGCTGAGATTCTTCAGGGCAGGAATAAAAAACAACCATCCTCGAGCACCTTCTGTGTATCTCTAGGTATTAAAACAGGCCCTGTCTTAAGAATTTTATCTGCATCAACTCACTAGTTCTCCCAACAGCCCTGAGGCAAGCTCTGCGATTTCCCCCATTTTACAGATGAGTAAAGCAAAGAAGTAACTTGTCCGAGTTTGCAAGCGGCAGAGCCGGAATGCGAACCCAGGCAGCTGAACTCTGAAAGGTGTTCACGGCCAAAAAGTCTGTGTTTACGGCTGTGTTCCCAGCACCCTGGTGTGCGGGAGATACTCAGTATGTGATTTATGAATGAATGCACAAAGAAATGAATGAGTTTGTGGTCACACTGCTGCCCAAGTCCACCTATAGCATCGGGGCAAAGCCTCTTTGCAAACAGAAACTGGCCGGAAAACGGTAATTCTCACCTGCCCCACCGGGTGACAGAGACACGCAATCCATCCACCTCAGCCTGGCTGGGGAAGGAACAGGCACCGAACTCCTGGTTTTGGCCAACGTCACCGCAGGGAAGGCTAGGGGAGGAGTGACAACAGCGACCTCTTCCCCCAAAGTCCTTCAGCAGGAAGAGTACTGGTCCCTGCCGAGCCCACGGGCCAGCAGCCAGTGACTCGGGGCCTGTGACTGTGCCCGTTTCAAAGGTGGGGAGACGGAGCCCCTGAAAGGACGGTGGCACCTGGATGTGAACCCGGGCTGGCCTGTGTTTCTGACCCCATGCTTTCCAGATCACAGAGCACACTGAATGCAGCAGTTACCGCCCCCTCTCGGACAGGAGGGGAAATGTGCTGGGGTGGTGGGGGCGGGGGACGGGGGAAGGGGGGACGGAGAGGGCGTGACTTTCCTGAAGCAGCAGCTGGAACTCAAACCCTGTCCCGATTCCAAACCCAGGGCCGCTCCCCTGCTCAGCCGTGCTGCCCAGACTGGACTGAGGCATGTCTCCAGGGAGGGGACGGGAGGAGAGGGGGGCCAGAAGCTCCCTTGGGACCCCCAGCCTGGGGCCCGTCCTCACCCTGAGGGGCCCCAGCCCCCCCACTGGGCCCCTACACCTCCCGACAGCTCCCCTCCGGGCTTGCGGGACCCCCTCCTCCTGAGGCCGATCACCATGCAGAAACTGGACGCCTGCTGTCCACTGGCCCTGAGCATCTCATCTCCGGGGCCGGCGAGCCCAGGGCCAAGGGGAAGAAACGTGGCGGGGAGGGGGTGTCTGCTGGGTGAGCGACGATCGGGTGGTCACAGCAGAGCCCTGGTGCTCCTGGCCTGTCCTTCTGTCCTTCCTGACTAGGCGTCCTTCCCACGTCGCCCTCTCCTCCTTCCCACCAGCCCCACCGGTGTCCCACCACCACACACGCTATCCACACAGATTCGAGAACCAGTAGAGCAAAAGCTCTCCTCTGGCAGCCGAGCCCCATCTGCACCTCCAGCTGCTGGCACCCACCCTGGTGTCACATTCCAGTCTCGGATCCCGGTGACCCACCCAGGCACGGGGCACGGCTCTGCCTCAATCCCGGGAAACAGGACGAGCCAGTTTCTCCTCAGCCCCCCAGAAGGAGCAGGGGCCCCTCTCTGGCCTTGCCGGTCTCCTCTGAGGGTGATGAATAGAATCCCCTGACTGGCTCCCCAAGAATCCCCAAGATCCCACAGGGGCCCCCGAAACAATGCTGGGCTCCCCCACCCCACCTCGCCCGGCCCTTCCTGCCGGGAAGACTTCTGAGCGCCCCGCGCCCCCCGGCCTCACCCTTGGAGCTGGGGCCGCACAGATGAGGCAGCCGAGCTCTGGGCCTGGGTGCCCCGGCCTCCTGGGGAGGACAGACACCGACAGAATTACCGATAATTCTGTGATAAACGCCATGCCTCAGCCATAGACAAAGGGAGATGACTCAGTTCTGCCGTGGAGGTCGGAGAAGGAGGGGACAGGACGTCTGTTTGGGTCTCGGGATGCAGGGAGGAAGGTGAAGGGCAGCCCAGGTGGAAGGAACAGCCTGGGCCAACGTACAGAGGCAGTAACGCCAGGGTTGCATCCTGGGAGGGGGCTCGGCTGTGGCAGGAGGGGACGGGGCCTGAGTGGGACCAGAGCAGGCGAGGACCAGAAAGGCCCGCACGGCGCGGGAGGGACTCCGGAGCAGATCTTGATTCAGAGCGCAGCCGGAGCCCCGGGGAGTCACCGCCATGGTTGAGAAAGGTCGCTCTGCAGTGTGGCCCACGCTGGGAGGGGGCAGGATGGAGGCAGGGAGGCCGGTGAGGAGGCCGCGGCAACAGCTACCCTCTCCCACCACGTTCTTTCTGAGCCAAGTCCTGCCTCCTGGCCATAGGACACCGGCCATGTCCGCTGCAGCTGCCGAAGAATCGCTGGTGTGTTCCCTTTGCCAGGAACGCCCCCTCATCACCTACCTGTGCTCCAAGCACCTGCTCCAAGCCCCCTCTGCCATGGAGCCGCACCTCCACAAAGCCCCAACCCTGGTCAAGTTGGGACATACTCATCCTTGGACCCTAAAGCTCAGGCTACCTGCCCACCATCCTGGAACTGGCTTCCGTGGTCCCCCCTGCCCCTCCCCGCGTGCCCAAGTCCCGCCAAAGACACCGACCCACTCCTTCCCACGTTGTCCCCAGAACACCTGTCAGTGCTTCCACGCGAGGCCCTGCTTCCTGCCAAGACCTGGCGCGAGCTCCCACTCGTCCCCTTGGGTACCATCTGGTTCTCACCCCTGGGCTGTGACCTTGGAGGCAGGTGCATTAAGCACAGAACTTCGAAACCGTGGGCCCTTGGAAAATACCTGGTGGGCCAGTGAGCCCCGGTGCCTCTCCCGAAGGAACGCTGCCCGGCGTGCAGGGCTCCGCCTGGGCCTGCCTGCGGAGCCACACGTCGCTGGCGGGACATCCATGCCCAGCCACAGGTGCTATTAAAGCAACGAGGTGCAAACGTGGACGGCCATGGGAAGACAGTGGTGATCGTAATGGTGACAGTGGCAGCTAACGTTTATTGGGACAAGTACTGTTCTCAGCTTCACAGGCTGACGTGGACTCACTCACTTGTCAAAGCTTCACCACAGTCCTCTGAGGCTGGTACTGTTATTACCCCCGTTGCACAGATGGGGACACAGAGGCACAGAGAGGTGAACAACTCATTCAGGACGTGATGGAGCCAGGAGTCACCCAAAGCCTTGCCCTGGAGCACCCCACCTGTGACCCCGCCAAGACAACAGGAAGGAAAAGGGAGCTGACACTAAGAGCCTGAGGGGCGGTCTCGTCTGGGGTAAGAGAAAACTCTGTATTTGTGTACATGATACACGTATGCATAAGAGAAGAGCGAACCATATTCGAGGTGTTAACTGCGGTTACCTGGGGGGCACTTGTACTCTGTGTACTTCCGGGTTATTTGCATTGTTCACAATGAGAACAAACCCATGTCCTACCTGAGAAATTCAAAAAGAAGAAATTGAGAGAAACTGTCAGGGCCTCAGTTAATGTTTGTTGAATGAATAGAAGGCAGACTCATTTCCTAGGCCTGTTTTTTCAAACTCTGGGTAGGACCCATTAGTGGATCGTGAAATCAATTTAGTGGGTCACAGAAAGCAATTTAAAAAAACAACAAAAACCAAATAGACTAGAACAGAAAGTATCAGACCAGGGTACATAACAGAGTAAAGAGCTATGTCACTGAACTTTTTTTTCCAGTTACACACAGTGGGCGTGAATGGAATTGTGACCTAAAATGCATTTCTTACTATAGGTCACAGCGGAGGGTTTGGAAGCCACAGTCCAGACTAAAGAGTCTAAGGAGGGATAAGCAGGGTCCCTGCCTGCAGGGGCCTCCTGGTCAATGGGGAGAGAAAGACCGTTACGGAGCAGGTGACCCCCCCCCCCCTCTGTTTAGGAAGCTACTGAAGCTTCTGGCTGTTGGGAAGGGTCACACTCAGCCCACTCCATACGCGGCTTCTGGGGCCGGGATCACCCCTGGACACATTCTCCTTCCCAAGCCCCTTGCCTGTGAGAGCCTTTGCCACAGTTTTGGGGCTGAGCCTCCCCCAAACCAGAATGTCTGTGTCCCCTCCTCTGTGTTACCCAGAAGGCCACTTTTCCTAAGGACTCCCTTCTGGACACTCCTGAGGCCCTCACTGTCAAGGGGGAGGGGTGGGAAACTAGAAGATTCCTTTCCAGCTTCCAGATCCTGAGGCCACGTCCCAGGGAAGCCTCTGGAAATGCAGCTGTGTGGTCAGTCGGGAGGGGCCTCCACTGAGTCTGCAGCGAGGGCTGCCCCCACCCAGGGTGCGCCTGACCCCAGGCAGAGCCAGGTCTGAATGGAGGATGCGGTGTGGGGAGAGAGGCAGAGCCCCCAGCCTGGGGCTCCCACGGCGCTGGCGCCTCCACATCAGAACTCGCCTAACCCACCCCGCCTCCCCTCCCCTCCCCGGGCAGCAGACAACTAAAAAAAGATAAAATAAAAAGAAGTAATTCCCCTGCTCTGACGTCAGCGCGAGGTCTTAACAGCCCAACAGCGGCATGAAACTGGATTGCAACCAGATGTAATGCCCTTGAATCCTCAACACGCCGCTGCGTTGGAAGACAAATGGGGGGGGCACTCTGGGTGGAGGGAACCGTGAGGGTCCCGCACGGGTCCCGGATCGGAGCCTGCGGAAACCCTGGGAAGCCCGGGGCCCGGGTCGCCATTCAGGCGCGTTGCCTCCCCTCCCCCAGCCCCCCAGTAGCGCATTGTTACTCTCGACAGCCGTCTCCATTCAGGCCCGGAGCCCCAGCGCCGCGCCCGTCGGGGGCTCCCCGAACCAGGGCACGGCTCGGGCCGCACTCCGGCCCCTGGCGTGGATTTGAGGCCGACCCAGAACCCAAGAAGGGAAACAGCTCGCTGGGAAAACGGGCGCCCCAGGAAGCTGGGGCCGCCGCGGCCTCGGGCCTGTCTGGTGTTTCGCTTCCCCTCCGCCCCTCTTCGGCCGCCCCCGGCGACCAAGGCTCCAAATGTCAACCCCGCGTCCTGCAACACCCCCCCACCCGCCGCGCTCGGCGACACTGCCTTGCGCCCGGTCCCCGCGTCCTCCTCCCGGGTCCCCTGCCTCCCAGGCGCGGAGCCGCGGAGCCAGGCACACGGCCGGTGCGCAGCCGTCCGTCCGGGAACACGGGACTCGCGTGGCCGGAGCCCCCACTGTGACGTCACCCCGAAAGGCCCGCGCGCCCCGGGCCTGCCCGCGTCGGAGCTCCCCGGCCTCCGGGGCCGCTTCCTGCCGGGTCGCGCGGCCTGCGCACAGGCCCGGGCGCCGCCGCCCGCGAGGGGGCACCGCCGCGGGCTCCGCTGAGAGCCCCGCGCGCCACCCCTCCCCACCACGGCCCTCGCCGTCCCTCGAGGCCCTGGCTCCCACGCCGTGGCCCCACCAGGCCCCGAGTCCCCCCGGAGAAGTCGGCTCCCCACCCCCCACCCGGACGCACTCACAAAGCTCGCCTCCGGCCCCGGCGCCGCGCGAACGCCCCGGTCCCCACCCGCACTCGGCTGACCCCCGGCGCCACCGCGCGCACAACCCCCGCACCCGCGACCCTCGTTCCTCGCGCCCGCACCCCGCAGCCCCCCGGACGGCCATCCGGTGACCTCGCGCCCCCCGCACACAAAGCACTTTCCCGCGGCCCCCCGCGCCCCCGCCCCGCCGCTTGGTGCTCACCTCAGCGCGCGCTCACTCGGGGGCCCGGGTTCTGGCGCTGCGACTTCGCTGCCTGGAGACTCGGGCGGCCATGGGGGTCGGGGCGCGGCGGCCCGGCCGGCCAGCAGCCAGGCAGGAAAGAGGGTGGGCCTCGGCGCCCCCTCCTCGAGCCGGCGCTCGGGCTGCGGGCTGGGCGGCCTGCTCGGCGCGCTCTCGCTCCGGCCGCGCCTCGCTCCGCACCTCGCCTTCCGAGCGCAGCCGCGGGCAGGGGCGGCGCCCGGGGCGCGGGGACCGGGCCCTGGCTGCGCACCGCCGGGCCTGCTGGCGTCGCAGGGCCGCGGGGAAATGCGGTCCCCTCCGCGCAGGAAGAGCCGGCGGCGGGCGGCGCGCGGGGGGAGAAGGCGGCGAGAGCGCGAGGAGAAAAGTTCCCGGCCGCCTGGCTGCGCTCGCTCGCCGCCCGGGAGCCAGGTGGGCCGCGCGCCCCGACAGCACCCCCTGGCGGCCAGCGCCCGCCGCGGGCCTGGGGGGAGGGGGCTTGGCGGGGGGACCCGGGGGGCCCTCAAGCACTCGCGGGCCGGGGTCGGGGCCGGAACCTCAGGCGGAGGACGTGGACCGGCACCGGTCTTCAGATGCTCCCAGGCTCTGGCCGGGTCCCTGGGCCAGGCTCCCGCCCTCACCCACCACAGCCCTCCCGTGACCTCCCCTTCACAGTCTGGGAAACGTTCCGACCTCTAAGCTCAGTAGGCCGCCGAGCATGGATTTCTTCACTTACTGGCACCTCGCTGGACGCCAAATCAGCAGAGACAAGTGGTCCTGTCGTCATGGGGCTGGCACCCTGGTGGGCAGAGACAGACAGCAAACAAATGCTTCCACACGTGAGGAAGATCGTTCCAGGGACAAATGAGCGCTAGTCATTAGTGACGTGAAGAACAGGGGCTACTTAGCTGGGTGTGAGCACGGAACTGACCGTTCCTGGCAGGGGGAGGAGCAAGTGCAAAGGCCCCGAGGCAGGAGAGAGCAGGGTGACAGGCAGAGCCGTAGGGAGGACCCGGGTCTTCAGCACTACCAGGGCCTGGTGGGGACCTTGGATGCAATTCTAGTGCCATCGGCAGAGCTTGGGCAGAGGAATGCTGAATGAATGGGTGAGTGAACCTATTATGAGCTTACAGACTGCCTGACTTCCTGCCCCAAAGCCTCCGCTCGCCACAGCCGAGGCAGAAGGCCTCCTGCTCCCACCCAGCCTCCGGGGTCTGTTGGTCCCACGAGCAGGGGACGGCTGTCAAGGAGCCAGGGTCCCGGGAACATCAGCCTCCTCACCTGTAGGTAAGGCCAGGTGGTGGGTACGGTGCTCTTACTCTGTGACAGAGGACTGTCCCCCTGTTTACACGTCCTCTCATCCGATCCTGACACCCACGGCCCCCTCGCCCCCCAGGAGGCAAACCCACCGCTTTTGTTCACGAGGAAACTGAGGCACAGAGCAGTGAAGTCATCTGTCCAGTGTCTCAAGCTAAGGTGACAAGCGAGACCCAAGACCTGCACCCAACTCAGCCACCACCCCCGAGGGCGAGCTTGAGAGCCGGACAGCAGCGGGATAAGAGGGTGCGCAGCGTGGCTTTAAGCACAGGTTCTGGGGGAGACAGACCTCGTCTCTAAGCCTGGCTTCTCTGGGCCCAGCTGGGAGGCTTTGGAAAAACCAGTTGACATGCTGAGTCGCGGTTTCCTCATCTGTAAAATGGGGGTAAGAGTAGCACCTACTTCCCGGGTTCCTGAGGACTAAAGGAGGTGGGAGTGTGGAGCGTCGAGCTCGGAGCCTGGAGGCCGTGAACACTGTTAGTGCTTTAGGTCACGAGGTAGAGGAGGGGCAATGGGGCTTCCATACATCCAGGGGCTTCTACCCCCTGCCATGTCCAGCCTCCTGCCCTCCCTGCCCTCCCCTGCTCTGGGAAGAACCCAGGGAAGGCCTGGCACCAGGGACCTCGGTGGGCGGTGAGAAGGGGGGGTGTCCCGGGGGAGGAGGAGATGGCGTGGTCTAGGCACTAACCACTGCCTTTCTGAGGGCCCGTTGTGCACCAGATGCTCTCCGTGGGTGTGAGTTTCCTAGGGCTGCTGCGACAAATGACCACACATTGAGTGGCTTAAAACAACCCAACTTTATTCTCTGCAGTTCTGCAGGGCAGATGTCCGAAATCAGCATCAACAGAAGAGTCCGTTCCCTGCCTTTTCTAGCTTCTGGAGGCCACGTGCATGTCATGGCTCGTGCCCCCTTGGTGACCTCCAGGAACCAGAAAAGGCAGGAAATAACCGCTTCTGTTGTCACAGCTCCTGCTTCCTCCCTTGACCTTCTTGCCTCCTCTTATAAGACGCTTGCGATTCCATTCGGGCCGCCTGGATAACCCAGGAGACTGTCCCATCTCAAGACCCTAATTTAAGCACACCTACAAGGACCCTCCACCCCCTGTTTTTTTTTTACCACATAAGGGAACATTCACAGGATCTGGGGATCAGGACCCAGATATCTCTGTGAGCTGTTATTCAGCCTCACACTCCATGCATCCTCTCAGTGCTCCCTCATCACAACTCATTTTACAGATGAAAGAATTGAGGCTCAGAGAGGTCAGTCCCTCATCCAAGGTCACACAGCAGGTAAGCTTTTTCACCTCTCCCATGCATATTCATTGAGTGCCCACCGTGGGTCAGACACTGGGTTAGGTTCTGGGTTGCCATGTAAGAGCTACCTGTGAAAAACGTGCTGTGGAGCCCAGGCACAAAGTGTCGTGACCTGGTCCTGTTGAGGAATTCAGGGAAGGCTTCCTGGAGGAGGTGACCTGTGAGCTGAGATCTGGAGGGTGATCCTTAGGCCTCTTCAGAAGGCTGGGTAGCCCAATTTAGGGAGGGGAGGCTTCTGAGCAGGAGAGTGCTCAGTCTGCTGTGGGCACCATCAGGGGTTGGTCAGCAGAGCCAGGCCCCGGGAGACTTCTGCTGAGAAGCTACTTGTCACCTCTCATGGGATGCGGTGGGAGGTAAGGTGGGAGTGGGCCCACTGCCCAACACAGACACCCAGTAAAGACAGTGCTGCTACAAAATGTCGAACTTGCAGCCTCGAGGTGGGATCCAGGCTGTGGGCTTGTTTTGACTGGAGAGAAAAGTGTCTAAAGATTTTGGAGTTGAAATACCTTTAAGGAATATAAATTCTTGCGGCCCTACCACTACCCACACCGACATTTAAATCACCGACTGCCCCCAAAGGCACTGGGTTTGAGATATCCTCCCCGCTCCCCAGGGGTCTTAAGACTCAGTTTTGCATCTGTGCCTTGGCCTGGAACTCCCCCTCGGTTTTCTCCTAGGCCAAAAGGAGACAATGACTCCCGGCCGAGGGAGAGAGGTCCCCGGGGCTGGAAGACAGGGAAGGGGGATCCACCTCCGGACAGACTCCCGTACCCTGAGGGACTGGCTTACTGGTGGCTCGCCTCCGTGGGGACATCCCCAGTTCAGGAGCCCCCCCCCACCCCTCTGTCACACGGAAGACCAAGCACAGGGAGGGGAGGCACCTGGAGTGGGGCGTGCGGAGTGGGCTGCAGGTGCGTCTGAGGGCCCAGCTTGAGCTCTGCGCAGCCAGCCTGCCTACCTGAGGAAGCTACATTAGGGAGGGCTAAAGTCCGACGTTGTCTCAGCCGTTGTGGATCTCTGCGACAGAGAACCTTTGTCCCAGCTCACACACCTGTCTCTTGGTGGTTATCACACCTTGACTTCCTGGGGGAACATTCCTTCCCACTATCTGCCTATGTGGTTCAGCCGGGGCTGACGCTACCTCCGGTACACAGAGATGTTCCTAGGATTCAGGTTTAACCAATCAAAGTGCCCCATTTCCCTGGCTGCAGTGGCTGGTTCAGGGATGGCCACATGACCCAAGGCCACTGGCAGTTTTGCAGGAAGCATTGAGCTTTGCTGGAACCTCCAGGGGGTGTTAAGCTGGTTGGTTGTGGGCCTGAGAATAAAGCCAGTATGTAGGAGAGCAGTGTCAAAACACACGTAGAGACACCAGCTGGGCACCTGGATCCAGCTACACCTGAAGCTCATTACACGCAAGCCAGTAAGGTTACCTGTTTACCTAAACCAGCCTAAGTTTGTTTTCTGTCGCTTGTCTCAAAGAGAACTAAGGCTGCTTTACCTGGAGAAGAAAAATGAGGGTGAGGAGGGGAGGGGACTGACTTCTTCAAAGATCTGAAGGGCTGCCCTGGCCCTGTGTACTCACATGCAGGTTGTGGGTTTCCAGCGAGTGCATTTTGACTCCTTATGAGGCAGAACTTTCCCACAATAAGAACTGTTCAGAGGAGACCATGCACTGCCTCAGGACAGAGGAAGTTCCCTCCTTGGGGCTGTGCAAACAGGCAGGATGTGGTGGAGGGGACTCAGGCTGGCTGCAAGGACAGCGGTCCTGTCATCAGATGGATATGAGCTGGGACCTCAGACCAGCTTTAGTGGACAGCTGGGGATCATCAATGACTCCCAATGTTTAATTGTAAAATATTTAAGATAGTCAAGAAGGTACAAGAAATATTCAGTGATCACCCCTGCATCCACCAGTGTCAGCTCGAGAAATAAAACCTCATCGATACAGCTGAGCTCCTGGTCATAGACCCCCCGCTCCAGCTTTAAGCTGTTACTACGTGTGCACCGTCCTAAGGGTTGTGCAGGTCACAGGTCTTTCTTTAACAGAGGTTTGAATTGCCATACTTTCAGGCTGTACAGACTTTTTTCTTATTACCAGTGGTGAAAATAAAAGCACTTAGGTACTAATAAAACATGAATATTTTTCTTCCTTCCTCCCTTCCTTCTTTCTTTACTTCTTTCTTGTAATAAAAACCTATTACAGAAGCAGTCCCCAAACCATTTCTTACCGAGTTTATATGAAAGCTATTCCACCCCTGCCCTCCCAGCCCCTACGCCCCGCCCCCTCGCCCCCCTGCTCTGTGTCTGGGCTCGGTCTCTCCTCTGCACACTGTGGCCAATCACAATTTCAGGGCTGTGAGGATTGAGGCTGAGATGAGGCACATCCAGCACTTGGCACGTCCCCTGGCGTGTAGGTGGTGAGAGCCAGGTGCTGGCGCTAGTTAGGACGATGGCTGTCCGGGCGAAGTGCTCCAAGCTCTCCGGCCCTTCCCCTGCTCACCCGCCTGGTCCAGGCTGTCCCGAAATCCTGTCAGTTCTACACTCTGCTCCCTGCTTGGTCGCGGCCTCTGTAACTTGTCTCCTCACCCTGTTTCAACACCCCCATCCACCCTCTTCACGGTGGCCCTGTTCTGTTCCGCTGTGTCCCTCCCCGGCCTGCACTCCCCACACACACCCCAGGGCTGGCCTGGCCCCTGCACATCCTTCCGGCTCTGCCCTGCAGAGGTCCCTCTGTTGCTTCAGCTCCTACCTTCTGTTACAGGTCCCTCTGTTACAGGTCCCTCAGTTGCTTCAGCTCCTACCTTCTGAGCGTCCCCACGTGCCACTACCTCTGCCTGAGACACCCTTCCCTCTCTGCCTTGTGTGGCTTCTCCCTCCACACCTTTCCAGGCTCAAATGAAGAGTGGGCTCCTCGGACTTCCCTGGTGGTGCAGTGGTTAAGAATCCGCCTGCCGATGCGCGGGACACAGGGATCGAGCCCTGGTCCGGGAAGACCCCACATGCTGCGGAGCAGCTAAGCCCGTGCGCCACAGCTACTGAGCCTACGCTCTAGAGCCCGTGAGCCGCAACTACCGAAGCCCGCACGCCTAGAGCCCGTGCTCCGCAACAAGAGAAGCCACCGCCGTAAGAAGCCCGCGCACTGCAGCGAAGAGCAGCTCCCGCTCAACGCAGCTAGAGAAAGCCCACACGCAGCAACAAAGACCCAACGGGGCCATAAATAAATAAATAAATAATTTTGAATCTTAAAAAAAAAAAAAGAGTGGGCTCCTCCAAGAAGCCCTCTCAGACCTCCCCGGTCCCCTGAGGCCCTCCTGTCACATTCCCAGAGATCACTATTCGTTGTAAGTCTCTGGCTCCAGGTCATGAGTTAGTTCCTTGAGGGCAGGAGTGCTGTCCTCTTTAGGGCAGACCAGCTTTTTGCACAGTCATTTTAAAAACAATCCATCTCAGTTTTCTAAGCTCTTTGCACTGTCCACTCCGGTCAGCCTCCCAAGAGCCCAGGGAGGGGGCACTGCATCAGCCCATTTTCCAGTTGCAGAGGCACCAAGAGGGCATCTCCCGGGGCTGCCGTGACCACTGCCGCTGACCTACTGCTTTAAGACCGCAGTCCTGGAGGTCAGGAGTCCAGCTCAGCATCCCTGCGGCTCCAGGCGACGGTGGTGTCTCGCCCTTTTCAGATTCCAGGGGCCGCCTGCGCCCTTCGGCTCGTGGCCGCTTCCTTGCCTCTCTGCTTGCATCGTCACCTCTCCTCACCTGTGTCGGTTCTCCCCCTCTTCTCTCCTGGAAGGACACTTGTGATGACATGTAAGGCCCACCCGCATAAGGTGGGATCATCCCCACATCTCAGGATCTTTAATCACACCTGCAGAGTCCCTTCTGACATCTGAGGTCACACTCCAGGTTCTGGGGATTGGGGTGTGGATATCTCTGGGGCCATTATCCAGCGGCCACAGAAGTGTGGCCAAGCGGCCATTATCCAAGCGGCAGAGCTGAGACACCCCCGCTGGTCTGGCTCCAGTCTCTGTGCCACACGTGGTGCCTCCCATCCCGGAGGTGTGTGGCCTAGCGGACCGCGTGGGGCAGGGCACTCGAGGCAGAAGGAGGAACGCGACCCCAGCCTGCAGGCAGGGAGAAAATCCACACAGCTCTGTGGGTGGAGGGAGAGTACAGGTTATGTGGGCCCCGTGAGGCATCACTGTCCACGGCGGGCCACATGGAGGCCATGGCCAGGGAGCCTCCGTGGAGGGTGGGGCACCGCTGTCCCTCCCACCTCCTCCCACCCCCACAGCAGGGCCTGGACGATGGTCGTTCCAGAGAATGCACCGTTTAGGACGTGCCAGGCAGAGGGCCAGACGGTTTTTCCTGTCTCATTTAGACTTGACAACCGTAATCTCTCGTGTACCCATTCTGCAGATGTGCAGATCGAGGCTTATCTACAGTGGCTGGCGTTTCTTGATCACAGCCAAGCCCTGTGCTCCCTGCCTTTACAGGTCCAGTCGCCCAGGGTGCCCATAGTGCCCTATAGGGAGGAACTGTTCCCCGTCTGATTGTACAGAGGGGAAACTGAGCTGAATGATCAGAGGATTGTCACAACACGGAGGACAGTACCTGGCAGAGGGATGAGGCCCAAGCTGGCCTCCAGAGCCACACTTTGGTATGGAAGCAGAGGGCCCCAAGGTCACGTTCGGGTGGACTGAGGGGCCCCGAGGCCGCTCCCTCTCAGGCCCACAGAATGGCAATGCTGCAGCCAGCAGGCAGCAGGATGGGAGCTGCGGGGAGGGGACAAGGGGAGTGGGGGCACCAGGGGAGGGAGTGGAGGAGGGGGAGGGGAGGGAGTGGGGAGGTCCAGGAGGGTCACCATAGTAACGGAGCCAGCTCTGCTCTCAGGCCCGGCTGCCCCTGGGGAAGGAGATAAAACGTTTTCTATCGATTTCTGTCTGGAAAGTCATCGGTGATAAGCTCCTCCGGCCAAGATGGGGCTGGAGGCCTGGCTGGTGGGAGCGTGCGTGGTGACTGCATACTCCCGGGCTGCGGAGTCGGATTGGGAGGTGGCCAAGCCAGCAGGGGCAGGCTGGGCAGGGAGCCACGTCCTGGGCTTCAACCTCCCGCCTCAGTCTCCCCTTCCACTCGGTGGAGCAGCCGCACCTGGGCTGCCCGCGTCCCTCCCGGCTGTGATGTGTCAGGGCTGAACGACGGGAGGAGAGGGGCTGGGGCCCGGCGGGCGTGGTGGGCCGCAGTGCTGCTCACATGTACCGTCTCCATGGGTGTCCACCTGCATCTGCGGCTTCCTGCAGTCCACAGGCGGTAGGGTCTGCCTTGTGCCAGGAGTGGGACTGGGCAGGGAGCAACGGTGAGCAAAACAGACACAAATTCATGTCCTCGTGGAGCTGACATTCTGGGGGGTGGGGGGAGACAGACAAACACATAGATAAGTAAATACACAGGCTAGTTGTGAGGAGCTGGCTCTGAGTTACTTAAGTAGGAAGTCGTGGAGAGCTGGAGGGGAGTGCCTGCCCTGCCACGGGAACAGCAGGTGCAAAGGCCCTGAGGCCGGAATGAGGGGGATGGGAGGAGGCCTGTGGGCCAGAGGCGGTCAGGAAGGCCATGGGTGGCCACGGAGAGACCTCTGGCAATGACGCTGAGTGAGGGGAACACCTGTCCAGATGGGCAACCACGGGACTGGCCAGGGTGTGGGCCGTGGGTTGTGAAAGTTCTAATCCCAGATATATTCTGAAGGTAAAATTGACAGGGTCAGAAAGAGAGGAGTCCAGGGCACTCGGGGGCTTTGGCCTGAGCGACTGTCCTCGTGCTTGCCTTAGGCAAGGGGCCCGCTCTTTGTGGGTGTCTGAGGTCCGCAGGCCCAGGTGAGTGAGGGTGGGGTCGTGGGTCTGCACACGCGGCTGTGAGCATGTGCCCTCAGAGTCCAGGGCAGGGCTCTCACCCCTTCCACCACCCCTCCTGCTTTCCCAGCCAAGCAGATCCCTGCCCACCTCCTCTCTGCAGCCCCCAGGGCCTGGGGACTGGGAGCTGGCGAAAGGCAGAGGGAACGGGCCGGGAGGGGCCGCGACAGGCCCTCAAGAAACACTCGTGGGGTGAACGTGGGCACTGTGGATCCAATCCCTCCGGGGGTTGCTGGGGTCCGTCCTGGGGCCCCGAAAGGAGGAATCTGCCCCCCGAGCCCTCACACCCCGGGCCTCTCCCTCTGGAAGTCAGGAAGCACCCATGGGTCCATTCAGCTCTCAGGCTTCCTCCACTCCCCTCCTCCCCACATCCTGCCCAGCCTCCAAGACCAGCTCAAAGCCTGGCTCGGGGAACGCGGGGCCCGGGTCACCGGAGGGGCCCACTGTTGCCACCTGTTGCCATGTGTCCTGGGGCAGGTCTACCTTGCGTCCACCCCTCTGGACCTGGAGCTGCGGCGCCTGTCCCGTGGGCTGGTCCTGCCAGTTTCTGACCCGTCAAGGGGGCTTCGGGAAGGTAGGAGGCGGCCCGGGTGTCCTCCCCGTGCTCACTCCCCCCAGTGCCACCCCCGGCCCCATTGCCCCCCTGCCCTTCATTCTAGGGGTCCCCGCAGGCAGGCACCGCAGGCCCCTGAGGCCCTTGACGTTGGTACCACACAGGATCCGGGGTCTGTCGCTGTACACGGCTCCCCTCGGTCATGCACTGGTCACGGCCAGAGCCAGCTGCAGGAGCGGGCACAGCTCAGACCCCACGTGGTTCTCTGTGGCCCATTGAAAACGGCCCCCAAAGACACCCACGCCCCAACCCCTGGGACCTGGATGTCACTTATATAAACAGCAAAAGGAGTCTTTGAGGGCGTGATTGAGCTGAGGACCTTGAGGCGGGGAGATCGTCCTGGATCAGGCCCGTGGCCCTAAACGCCACACAAGTGTCCTCAGACAGAGGCCGAAGGGATGTGATCCGCCGGGGAGGAGGCCACGCGGCCACAGAGGCAAAGATGGGGGCGGGGCTACAGCCCCGGGCCTAGGAAGCCACAGAAGCTGGTAGAGGAGGGAGTGTGCCCGCCAGCACCTTGATTCGGCCCAGCAATACTGGTTCTGGACTTCCGGCCTCCAGAACCGAGAGAGAATAAATGTCTGTGCTTTAAGCCACCACGTTTGTAGGCCTGTGTTACAGGGGCCACGGGAAGCGAATCCTCTTACATTTTAGGACTTCTCGGCTACCACTCTGAGCCCCCTCCCTGCCCACTGCTCACTCGGAGCTGGGAGGTGAGTGTGTAGGGCAGGGGGTGGTCACTCACTCCTGCAGACCCCCAGGGACAGCTGGAGGGGAGGGAGGTGGCCGAGGCCCAAAGCTACTGGACCCTGAGCTCAGGCCTGGGCTCCTGGGGATGCCTGACCTCTGCCCAGCTCCTGGGTGTCAGGGTGCCGCTGGGGTCACCCTGGAGAAGGCGGCTGGCTTCCTCCTGGCCTCGGAACAGAGGGCACAGGATGTCGTTACCCCCAACCCTTGCCGGGAGCTCGGCAGGAGGAAGCCCACAGAGCAGGGCCGGGTCCACACCTGCGTGTGTGTGTGTGAGTGTGCGTGCTGGGGTGTGAGGCACAGATGCGCAGCGCTCCCACACTGGTAGGGAGTAGGTGTGCGTACCTGGTACAGACCCAGCTGAAAATGCAGGTGTGCCGCAGGCAGCCGGCTTCCTTCCTGTCTTTAGATCAGTTTAAATCCTGTGCTAAGCCCGCCTCCAGCTGGCTGCCGGGAAACTAGATCCCAGCCGTCATTGGAGCTCCCGTCCCCTTCAGTGACGCGAAGGTACTCAGGCCACTCTGAGTCTGGCCATCTTATCTGGCAGGGCTGTGGGTCAGGACAGGTGACCGCCTCTTCCTGGCCGGGAGAGACACCAGCAAAACTCCCCTGGAGAGGATATGCGGGGCCACCTGCCTGGTGGAGTGGGGGCAGGGCGGGTAACTAGCGGACAGAACAAAACCAAGATGAAAAACCACGTTCGATCGACCGACCGTCTGGAGCCCTGGAGGTGGCTGCTCACAGAGGTGTCAGTAGCCACGTGGGGCTGTTTGAATTTCCACTAATTAAAGGAGATAAAAAAAAAGGTTTTCTGTGGTTTCTCGGTCACACCACCCACAGCTCAGGTTTTCGAAGCCACGTGTGGCTACCTCGGGGGACATCACGGAAAGCAGGGGGTCCAGCGTGACACGAGAGCCGTGTTTTTGAGTGGAGTGGCCTGCCCGTTTTACAGACGGGTAGGCTGGGACCAGACCCAGCTCTCAGCCGCTGGAAACTTCAGCTCCTCCAGGCTCCATCCCATAGTAACCCCAGGACGGCCTGGCAGAGTGAGCGTCGGTGCTGTCCTCTGCACCCCTGGGCAGACGAGGGCTTCAGGACAGCGCTCGTGCCCCTGCAGGAGGTGGAGCCCCCCCGAGCCCGGCATGTTGAGTGGCCCTGTGGCTGCAGCCCTGCCTTGGGCTGGCCACCTCACTTCTCTGTGACTCAGTTTCCCTTCCAGGAGATGGGGACTGTGACAGCCTCACAGGGCTGCCACGCCGTTTCTATAGGTTAATATCTGTAAAGTGCTCAAGACACAGCCTGGTGCGCAGCAAACACCATGTCCGTGCTCTGACATTTTAGAGACGGTGGTGTTCCGCGCAGAGGAACAGGCCCTGCGCTGTGTCCGAGTGACCACGGGTGCCGGGCTCCTCTCCCAGAGGCTGGGCTGGGACTCGACTGGACTCAAACCTCTACCTTATCCGTGCTTTAGCGTTCACTTGACAAACGTTTACTGGGCTTGCTCTTGGGGGGCACTAAGCTCATATGATATAAATCTGGAGCTCTGGGGGTCATGCAGGCCAGGGAAAGCTGATGTGAGAATGAAGTAAACCAGCAGAAAGGGAAACCCAGAGGAAGCCTCCTGATGACGTCTGAGAGCTGGATCCAGCTCTGTCCGAAGCTAGCTTCTTTCCAGTTACATTCACCAAATAATTTTTTTGTCATTTGCAACTCAAAGACTAATGGGAGGCCGGCTCATCCAACCCCTTGGTCCTGAAGCCAGATCCTTTTCGGTAAGAACTCTGACAGCTTCTGCTTGAATGCCGCTCATGAGGGGGATCTCACTACCTTCCAAAGGATGGCCAGACTGCTTGCTGCTGGAGAAACCATGCTGCTGAGATGGGGCCCAGGGCAGTGGTCCAGCTTTCAGCCCTGCTGGCTACCTGCTGAGTGACCCTGAGCGAGAGACTTGCCCTCTCTGAGCCTCAGTTTGCCACCTGTGGAATGGGTTCCCTGGCAGTGCTCATCTGGAGGACATTGAGGACGCAGGGAGAAAACGTGTGTGAAGCGCTGGGCCCATGCCGCACCCGGCACAGACCCTGGGGAGCTGGAGCCTCGTCCCCGAGGTGGGTGAGGAAGCGCAGTTTCCACACACGTCTGAGAGGTCAGCTCACGGCCAGGAAAGGCTGGCACCAGGGGTCTGCGGGGAGCCCAGGAGCATCGCCACAGCCGTGACGCACATGGTTTGAATCCTTCCTGGCCGCTGTGCACAGCCCGAGCTGGCACTGTCCGTTGTCATAGCGATGGAGGCCCGCTGGAGTCCTGGGCTGTCAGTCACCTGGGCCTGGGCTGTGGGACGCGAGCGTGAGTGGCTTGTGCGCCCGTGTGTGTGTGTGCACCACACCTGTGTGCAAAGCTGCACGAATCTACACGTGGAGACATGTGGGCAGTGTGTGCGCAGCGTGTGTCTCTGGCCTGAGGCCGGGTGGGCGAGGGGTGGCCCAAGTGTCTGACTGCGGCCCTCGTGGGCACCCCTTCTGAGCCACAGTTTCCTCCTCTGTGGACACAGGAGGTTGTGAAAGGCAATCGCACCCGATATTTCACATAATCTTCACGTGAGTCCAGGGACGGCAACGTTATTCATTCAACATGTCTTTATTGAGGGCTGACTGTGTGTCAGGCCCTGTGGACTCAGCGATCAAAGTCCCTTCCCTTGGGAATCTTCAGCCTGATGGGAGATGGACAGCACGCAAGTCAGCCAATAAGGACAGTGCGTGATGGGTGGTCAGGGGGCAGGCCTGTGAGCAGAGGCCAGAGGAAGGAGGGACATGCAAGCAGAGGGACCAGCAAGTGCAAAGGCCCTGAGGTTCAGGTGCTGCAGGGCCGATGTGCTGGAGCAGTGTGGGCTCCACAGCGAGGGGCGTGTCAGGTCACCGGCATTGATGGGAGGGAACAGAGGGACCAGGGCTGTCCACAGGGCTGGGCCGGCCGGGCCTTGGATGCCAGGCCTGGGGAGGGGGTTTAGTTAAGGCCGAGGAAGCCTGGACAGCTCTTCACCTTGGAAAGGCCCAGTGAGCCTGGGGACTGGTGTGGAAGACGCAAGTGGTGGGTGACAAAGAGGTGGGTGACAAAGCTGTCTGCTGGTGGCAAACAGCTCCCCTCTCCTCTTGCCCGGAGTGACTCTGCTCCGGCCCCTCTGCAAGCTCTGCTCAGCAAAACAAACCCAGAACCTTCACAACTCATAAGAAGACAAACAACACAATCAAGGTGAGCAAAAGACCCGAGCAGACACTTCCCCACAGAAGAGGTACAGAGGGACGGTGAGCGCAGGGGACGATGCCCATCACAGCCGCCAGGACGGCTACAAGGGAAAAACGGTAACACAAGTTCAGGGGAGGATCCGGGACACGGGACCGGGGGAGCGCTCACACAAGGCTGTGGGAATGTGACATGCACAGCCACTTTGGAGAACAGGCCGGCAGTCTCTTATACGGTTAAATATACGCTTACCACACAATCTAGCCTTTCCACTCCTAGGTGTTTACCCGAGAGAAGGGAAAACATATGTCTGCACACATGCTTGTGGCGGTTTTATTCATAATTGCCCCAAACTGAAAACAACCCAAATGTTCGTCAACTGATGAATGAATAAGCAAATGCGACACATCCCTACAGTGAAATATTATTCAGCAATAAAAAAGAATGCACTGCGGGATAGGCAGAGCCATCAGTGAATCTCACACGCGTTTCGCCGCACGGAAGGAGCCGGATCGCGAGGCCGCAAACTGTGATTCTGTTTACGTGACGTTCTGGGAGCGTGGAAATGACGGGGACAGAAAATGGACCGGTGGCTGCCAGGGCCCGGGGGTGGGGAGAAGGTCAACCCAGGGGGCACCCAGGAACGTTCTGGGGGTGAGGTAAGTGTTCCGTGTCGTGACAGTGGTGGTGGTGGTTACACGGCTTTACATATTTGTCAAAACTCACAGAAGTGTACACTAAAAACCGGTCAGTTTAACTGCATGTCATTACACTGTACTGATCCAGCCGCAAAGCCTGGGGCTCATGACCTCCCACCCTCCACTAGAGCCACGGAGGGACCTCCGGAGACACCACTCTCGGCCCCGTTCCATTCGGCCGCCTGGGCCTTCATCTGGCTGTGAGAGCAGAACCAAACATTCTCAATGAAGGTTTGATTGACTGCTTTGGAAACGATTCCCTCCCCAAACTGAGGGCCCTTGTTTTCAACAGCTGAGGAACAGCCGCGCCGGAATGTCAGGGGGTGCGGAGGAGGTGGGTGTGCGTGTGTCGTGTGCATGAGGCAGGGCTCCGTGTGGCCCCCCGGAGAACGTGACGTCTGTGACCACCACGGGCGCTCTGCTTCCCCTCCTGGCACTAGACACGGTGGCACGACGCCCCCGCTCGCTTTGAAGTCAGGGTGGCAGGAGACTTGCTCCGGCCAATGAAATCGCGCTCCAGGAAGCAGCTTCCAGAGAGGGATTGCAGTTCTTCCCTCTCCCTTTGCCCGAACCTGCCCACCCTCACCAAGATCGAGCCTCGGCAGCCTGGGTGACTCTGACGTGGGGTGTCTCCCTGCCCATTGGGTCAGATGTGCAGCGTGAGCGAGAAATCACTTCTTTCTTTTTCGTCCTTTCCGCCCTTCTCATCCTCCCGACGGTGTCTTTCACAGAGCAGAGGTTTTAAATTTTAATGAGGTCCAACTCATCGATTCTTCCTGTGATGGATCACGACTTGGTGTTGTATCTGAAAAGTCATCGCTCAGCCTTTGTTCTCTTAAGGCTTAAAAGCCGCTGAGGTTTCGGGGCTGCTTGCTACGGCAGCATAACCTCGTGTGTCCTAACTAATGCAGCAATTAGAACAGGACTGTCACTTGGCCTGCAGAGTCAGGCTCCAGAGCAGACCGTCCAGCTCTGCTACAATCCAGACAGTGGGGAGTCGGGGACCCCCCGCCCCCTGCCAAAGCTGGGCCAGGATGCCGCTGCCACCACAGCAGCCCCCAGCGTTGGATCCTGGAGCCAACACCCCGCCCCCAGGCAGGGAGGAGCCCCTCCCTCCCTCTCCTTCCCGGTCTGGGGATCAGCTCTTTGAACGGCCAGAGCAATATCGAACCCAGAAGCTGGCCGCAGGGGATCGGGAACAGGGACTCAGCTTTCTGGCCTCGCTGCCCAGGGGGGCGGAGAAGGAGGTGGGGATGGGGGATGGGTGCTGAGGGCCACTTGGCTGTGGCCCACAGTAGGGGTGGCCAGGGAGCACTGCTGCCAACAGAAGAGGCTAGGGGTGGCTGGTGGGAGGGGAGGGGGCTGAATGGGCAGGTGGCAAAGTATGAAGGCGCTTAGGGGGAGGGCAGGGCGAAGCTTGGCCCTGGAGAGGGCAGGAGGGGTGGGGAGGGGTGGGGAGGGGTGGGGTGGGGTCCAGAGATGGATTACTGTTTGACCCTGGCTGTGGTCCCGGAGAGCATTCCCCCCAAAGTCATGGGCACCTAGCCCCACAGAATGTGACTTCCTTTGGAAACAGGGTCTTTGCAGATGTACTTAGGTAGAGATCTCAAGGTGAGATCATTGTGGATATAGGGCGAGGCCTAAATCCAATGACAGGTGTCCTTATAAGGGGGAGATGCTACACAGAGTCACCTGGAAGGCTAAGGACCGTGGTCACCATCTTTCCCGGTCATGGCCGGGTCAGTGTCCCCGGGGAGCAGGGGTCACCTGCCTGATCGGCAGAATTGAGGGGAAACTGAGGAATTCTTCCAGAATACTGGCTTCCCAGGCCTGGGGATTCCTGTAAGGGGATGGAACCAAGTCCAAATTGAGGGTTAAGGGCTACGACACGGGCCCAGTGGTCCCAGAGACACCGTGTGGGATGCAGAGCCGGAAATATCCGCTCACTGGCCCTTTACAGGTTTGCCGACCCCTATGTGAGTGGCCGTCCACGTGGGGCCTCCGGAAGGGAAAGGGGGCAGGGTGCCAGGTGTCAGCAGGCCGGCCCAAGGAAGGACAGGTGCGTGGCTGCCCCGTGTCCTCGTCGGTGACACGCCTGGCCCTGGTTGTCAGCACAGGTGGGGAGGGGGCAGCATGGGACCCACCTGTCAGAGGTGCTCGGAGCTGGATGGGCCTGTCCAGACAGGGACCTGGGGTGGTGGCCGTGTGGGGGAAGAGACCCAGGAAGCCCCGTCAGGAGGAAGGAAAAGAGGAACCAGCGCCACAGTGTCGGTGGCCTGGGCGAGGCTGGGGTCCTGGGGCACCAGGGACCAACCTCCACCGGCCGCCCAAAGAGCAGTGCTGGTCATGCCCCCGCAGTCCACCAGGTGGCGCTGCTCCCCTGGCAATGACTCCCTCCCTTATCCTTTTTAAAAAATAAATTTATTTGTTCATCTGTTTATTTGTTTACTTATTTATGGCTGCGTTGGGTCTTCGTTGTTGCTGCGCTTGGGCTTTCTCTAGTTTCGGCGAGCGGGGGCTACTCTTTGTTGCGGTGCGCGGGCTTCTCACGGCAGTGGCTTCTGTTGTTGCAGAGCGGGGGCTCTAGGCACGTGGGCTCAGTAGTTGTGGCTCGCGGGCCCTAGAGCGCAAGCTCAGTAGCTGTGGCACATGGGCTTAGTTGCTCCGCTGCATGTGGGATCTTCCCGGACCAGACCTCGAGCCCGTGTCCCCTGCATCGGCAGGTGGATTCTTAACCACTGCACCACCTGGGAAGTCCCTTCTGCATTTTCTAAAGGGCCAGAGACACCAGGGTTCCGCCTGCAGCCCCACTCAGATGACAGCTCTGCAGGGCCACCTCTTTCTTCACATCTGCTCCCGGCCTTCACCCCACAGGAAACCAGTCTTCTGGGAAAATCCATGCTCCCCTCCCCTCACGGCTTGCCTTCCCTACCTGTCTGGTTGATAAAATAGAGGGTCCTGAATCCCTCAATGGCGGGGACTGTGGGCTTCCTGGCCCCAAGTCCACGGCAAGTGCAGGGGACTCGGTGTGGAGCCCCCATTGGGAGGAGACCTGCAGATGAAGAAGAGCTGGAAGCTGGGGAAGCGGAATCAGAGACAGAGAGAGTACCTGTTCCCGCTGGAACTCACGGACACAAACAACAGAAACGTATTCTCTCCAGCTCTGGGGGCCAGAAGCCTGAAACCAGTACTGCTGGGCCAAGATGCGGGTGTGGGCAGGGCTGCCTGCCCCCAGGCTCCAGGGGAGGGTCCCCTCCAGGAGACCTGCTCTGGCTTCAGCGCCTGACCCCCCCTTGGCCGTGGTGTCCACCCCCCCCAGTCTTCAAGGTCAGCATCTCACCCCCCTCCGCCCCACCTCCCTCCTATAAGGAAACCGGGGACAGCAGGCGGGGCCCCGCCGACCCAGGACAACTCCCATCTCAAGATCCTCTACTTAGTCACACCTGGAAACCTCTATTTTTTTATTTTTATTTATTCTTTTTGCCGTAAAAGGGAACATTCACAGGCTCCGGGGGTTAGGACGTGGACGTGTCTGGGGCGTGTTTCAGCTGCGGCACGTGTCCAGGGTGGAGGTGCTGTCTCAGGTAGGGGATGTTGAAGCAGAGGCCTAAAGGCGGCGGGTGAGGGCGTCCAGCAGGCCCCAGCCTGGCCCGTGGTAGCCGCGCAGTTGGCCGGTTCACCATTCAATCAATAAATGAACAGCAGTCCGCCACTCCGTCCTGAGCACGTAAGTGTGGTTGCAGCTCCACACTGAACCTGATGCAGGTCCCAGCAGCAGGGATGTGCAACTGCTTGTATCTTCTGGCAAAGCTGAGCGTCAGAACGGGATAGTCCACAGCTTGGGGCCCCTTCCCACCACTGCGGGCCCCACAGTGCACCTGCCCATGGAGGCAAGGGCGAGGATGCAGACCCGGCTGCAGGCTGGCTTCTGTCCTCTGAGTGGCACGGCACAGCCTCTCCCCCATCACTTAGTGCCGACCCCTCCCGGGCCAAGGGCTCAGTGGCTCCCTCAGGGCCTGCCGTCTGGACTCCCCGCAGCCCCGATTCCCTGAGGCTTCACTGCCTGGACCCCCTGCTCCTCGAGGCCACCTGCTCTCTGGACACTGGTGGGGTGGGCTTGGGGCTGTGCTGGGAGGTGACCGGCCTTGTGGCCGCGGGGCCAGGCCAGACTCTGACCGCTGTCTCCTGGCCCTTTTTCCCTGCCCCCCCCACCCCCGCCGAGCCTGGTGCCGAAACCAGCCAGGACCGGGCCTCAGGGGGTTTGCACTTGAAATGCATTTCCTGCTGGCCTCCAACCCCGCCTGGAAGGTCCCGCCCTGGCACCTGGGATCACAGCTGACCCGCCACGGGTTTCTGGAGTGTCCACTGAGCGCATCCTGAGGGCCGGCTCTGCCCCAAGCACTTGGCGTGGTTCCCCTCGTGCCCTCGCATCTGTTCTACGAGGCCTGAGCTCACCTTCGAGGGGAAGAGTCTCGGCAACCAGCCCAGGAGAGTGGCCAGGAGGCGGCAGAGTCAGGACCTGGGCTGGGCCTGCCTGGCCCCCGTGCAGGCTCGTCCCCTGGGGCTCAGTGTCGGGGGCTGGGTTCACCCCCAGAGCTGCTGGCGTGGCCAGCACTCCCTCCCCGCCTCACCTTCCTCCCACTGCTTCTGGGGTGGGGTCACCCCCCACAGAAGTCACTGCTCTGGAGCCCTCGTCTTGGGGTCTGCTTCCGAGGGGACCCCAGCCTGAGACACTGCTGAGCCCCATGTGGGCCAGGCCAGTCACATACGTGGCCTCACTTACCCCTCCAGGGTCCTCCTTTACCCAAATACCCAGTAGACACCTGCCCTCGAGGGTCCATCGGGCCCCCAGCCTGGCACAACTGTCCCCTCAGTGATGCCGCACCATCACGTCGGGCTGCTAGGTCCCCGCCCACCCCCAGGATGGGAGGGGCTGCTAGAGGCTGCCGCCAGGGCTGCAGCAGCAACAGGACGAACACTTGGCATTGATCCGGGGACAGTGGTGGACACGGCCTGCAGGGCTCTCCTGCCCGGACAGCCTCCCGTCACGGCCAAGGGGGCTGACGGTGGTGGCGTGAGGACCACAGGGCGTGACCCTCTCGGCACCTCCGTGATGCTGTCCAGCCTTTCTGTCTTTGTGAGATTAACCAGGGGGGCTGCCCCCTTGCCTCCTGCAGCGCCGGCCCCCGAATCTCACCCAGGCCATCCCCAGGGGAAGCTGGGTGGGCAGGCAGGGGAGCACTGCCTCTGTCCGAGCGGGTCCCCCCACTGAGGGCTGCCTGCCTGGAAGCTGGACTTCTCTGAGTGATGGAAATCTGGCTGTTTATCATTCTTTCCATTTTCCTGCATTTTAGGTGTTTTTCTTACAAAGGAAGAACAAAAGAGTCAGTAAGACGTGCTGGCTTAGCAAGGGCATTCGGAGGACTGTGCAGCCTGGCTGGGATTGCGTGCGGGTCGGTGTTCGTGTCTCCCACCTGTTCCAAGAATGAGTACAGGGATCATGACAAGGGCTACGGTTACCCAGCTCCTGCGGCCGGCCAGGGCCCCCCGCGCACACCCCATCCCTTCCAGCAGCTCCATCTCTAGTTCCCACTTTGCAGAGGAAGACAGAGGCTCAGAGAAGTCCCACAGCCAGCCCCAGTGGAGCTGGGATTCCAGCCCAAGTCTGGAGGGCAGGTCGTGTCTGCACAATTCCGGGGGGCGCTGTGCCCACTGCAGATTCCTGATGTGTGGGCACAGCCCGCGCGGCCCAGCGCGGCAGTCCCAAGGCCGAGCGAGGCGGGGCCTGCCTGGCCTGTGAGGAGTCAGGTCCTGCATGCACGAGGCGGGGGGTTGGTGGGGGGGTCCCACCGCCCAGGTGAACAGGGCGACGCAACACAGCTCCTCGGAGGCTGGCGTGGACCTCAGAGCTGACGTTTCCCTGGCCAAGCTTTCCTTCTTAGGAGGAAAACACAGAATGTAGGGTGACTCCAGCAGCTGTGTTTAAATGCCAGAGTTCACTTGACCTTCAGAAGCAGAGAAAACTGTCTTGTTTCTCACAAACATTCCCATCTCTCAAGGAAACTCCTTTACTTCCAAACACAGCAGTTCCACACTGACCACGCCTGCCAGGCATCACTGTGCAAGCTGTGCACCGCCTAACCCTAGGGAGGATGTCAGTCATGTCCAGGTCTGCAAATGTACCCCTGTTGGGTTGCACAGTGCCCAACCTGTGCAACTGGGCATGGTGGCCCTGAGTCCCAGAAACATCTCCACTAGGTGCACAGGTGAGTGGGTCCCCTAAAGCTGTGAGTGGGCAGGTGTGCTTACCTTCTTGTTGATATACATCCCACAAAAAAGGACGTGGAGGTTGACGGCCCACCTCCCAGCGAGCATCTGTGCAGGTCCTCTTCCCAGCAACAGTGGTGTGTTTAAACATTTCTTTTGTTTCTTCAAGAAGGTCAACCCAGAGCTGGAGCTTGTCATACAGGGATGGTTTGGAGGCGTCAAAGGGAAGCTTGTGGAGTGGGAGACAACAGCCTTGCAAAGCCCAGCGATGGGTGGGAACGAGCAGCTCAGGGCTCATAAACCAGCTACTGGGAGTTGTGCTCACGCTTCACCCGGACCGTCTTATCACAATAACCCCATGAGAATGGAGGTATTATCACCATATAAGAGTTGAGGAAACTGAGGTTTAAAGGGATTTGCTCCAGTCATGTAGCTCAAGGGCTTATCTCCTGCCAGCCCTTTTCTGAGAGCTTTACTTGTGTTAATATAGCGAGTCTTCCCAGTGAGCCTATGAGGTAGGTACTGCTATCATTTCCATTTTATAGATGAGGAAACTGAGGTGCAAGGGTTTCAGGTACAGCCAGGGAACCACAAGCTGGGAGAACACAGAGCTCACATCATAACCCCTGACAGCTCCGGTGTCCCTGTCTGTGGATGGGGGAGGTGACAGAACTTCTTTGGGCTGGCTGGAGGCTCCAATGAGACCCTGATGCCTGGACGAGCCCCATTCAGTACCTGGCACACAGTAGGTGCCTGGTCCGAGTTCGCTGTTGTCACCCTGTTGTCAGCCCCGGACTCCTCCCTCTGTTTCCCACATTTGGTTGAACGTTGTCTGCCTGGGACCACATCCTCCTGCCTCCGGCTATTTTTAGTTCCATTTCCTCGGAATTCTGGATTCTACCTGTGAGCCCAGTGGTTATTTGCAGCTACGGTGGAGCGCTGTGACAGTCCCTCAGATAGGAGTAACTGAGAATGCTGTGTTTATTCTGCAGAATCCACTGATTCAGCCACCGCCTTCACTGGGGGAATGACTCATGGACTTTCCTTCCATCTCCTGGGGACGGAGTCCAGCTTTGCTGAGTGACTGGGATAGTCTCTGCTGGGAGAGCCCATCTGTACAGGCTGTAGAGGTTACACCAAGGGCTTCCTGGGAAGAGGCACCAGGACAGAGCTGCGGGCGGACGTGGGAGGGTCCCGCGGATTTATCCCCACAGAGCCTCAGGCCTTCGGAAGACCAGGCGTGGAAGCCCTCTGGATCCTAGGAGAAGAGGACATCGTTGGCCTCTTTCCTAACACCTATTCCTTTTGTGCTTACAAAACCTCCATTCGTTTTTGATATGGTGTTCTAAGCCAGTCATGGTCATTTTGTTACCAAATTTCCCAGTGTCTCATGCTGGTTGTGTGACCCAGTTCTGGCCAATCAGTCCTAAAGTGGAAGTCTGCTGCAGGGCATTTCTGGGAAAGCTTTCGCTCACTTGATGAAAAGAGACAGGTGCAGCTACTGTGGCCCTTGACCTTTCCCCTACCTTTGGCTTGTCTGGAAGCCAAGTGTGATGACTAGAGCTATGGCAGCTATCTTGTGACTATGAGGCCAAAGCCTAAGCCTGAGAGGTCAGTTTTATTAGGGATGGTGGAGTCGGGGTCCCTGGTGCTAGCAACTGCCTGCCTCTAGTTGTGTTTTGTGGAAAAACGAACCTCCTGTCAATTTGTTTAAGCCTCTGTTGGTTGGATTTTGGTGTTCTGCAGGTAAATGTGTTCCTAACTGATACAGACATGAAGGCAGGGTGGGCAGCTGTGAGGGCCATCCCTACTCAGAGGTCCACAAACAGCTCCTGGGACTGCCCTGTGCTGGGGCCTCTGCTGGTCCTTGGTGACATCTGGTGAATCAGGCCCAGACCTTCCCCTCAGGGGGTCACAGTCCACCGAAAGACACGACAGACAAATTGTGTAACTGATAAGAACTGTTGCCAGCTCTCGGGGTGCAGGAAAGCCCTTTTCTTCTGAAAATCAGATTGAACCCTACTTTCGTGACCATGTGGCAGGGTTGGAAAAACTGCACAAGAATGTGATGAGGGAGGTGGGGTTGCTCATGGTCAACACGGGGTACGGGGTGGGGGGCTTCAGCTGGAAAAGCCCAGGGACCTGGCCTTGCACGCCTGACACCCCCGCGGACCCAGGAACGTCCGGGTCCGAGTCTGGGCCTGGTTTACACCCGGCGTCTCAGGGGCTCCCTACGCGCGGGCCGGGACCGGAGAGTCAGCTGCTGCACGAGGGTCACACTGAGCTGGGCGCCCGGGCCAGGCCGGAAGCAAGCAGGGCACCACCTCCTCCCGCTCATTGGCTGGGACACGGTCACGTGCCCACCCCACTCCACCCCCACCCCCCGTCCGGGGCCTTGGATGCACCTGCGTCTCCCAGCGCCACGCCCACCTGACCCCAGGCCTGCCCTCCCCCAAACCACACCTGGCTGTCCCGGCGTTAGAAGCTTCCTTGACCTCCGCACCATCACACCCTGGGCGGGATGATCTTGGCTGTGGAGCCGGACCCCGCGCTGTAGCAGGCTGAGCAGCGTCCCTGGCCTCGCCCTACCCGATGTCCGCAGCACCTCCCAACTGTGACAACCACAGGTGTTTCCAGACGGCGCCCAGGGTCCTTGGGGGAGGTGGTTACGTGGCAAGATCACCTGATTGAGAACCCTGGACTTCGGTGGGGGGTGGGGGACTGGCTGTGTCTCCCTGTGTCTATAGCAGCAGAAAAGGACAGCAAGACGGCGATTCAGTTCCCAGAACGTCACAGCTAACATAATAATTGGGTGAGATCAACGTTGTGATGGGGTCTCAGTGGGGCTGGGGGTGTCTTAAAGGCAGGACCAAGGGATCAGCTCCGTACAGGGGGTGGGGGACTCGGCAAATGAGGAGTCACTTCAACTAGGTCTGAAGGCTGGGAGAGTTTGCCAAAGGGTGGGGAGCCGGGGGTGGGGGGGTGGCTTTGGTGGGTTTGCAAGGACGGCAGGTGCATTCTGGGAGTTGGAGGTGATTGGAAGTGGCAGGAGCGGGAGTGGGTACTGGGGAGCTGCCCCCTCTGGGAAGCCCCCTGCTCACTGGGTCTGGTCCCCTCCTCTCTGTCCCCACTGTCGCCCCCAGGCCCACTGCACCGCTGGCCACCCTGTGAGGCTTGCTCCTCCTCAAAGCCCTGTCCTTTGTTCACTGTGTCCCAGTCCCTTGCACACAGTAGGTGCTCAGAAAACTGAATGAATGAACCAACGAGCGAAGGGTCTGATTCCGGGAGGGTCTCCTATGCCAGCCTGCGAGGACTGGGTCTCGGTCTGGGCAGTAGAGCCACTGCAGGGCTCTGAGCAGGGGCCACCTGCTGTCGGTGGAGGATGCTTTGGAAACGGGGGAGGCTGGGAGGCCAGGTACCTTGATAGTCCAGGTGGGAGCTGATGAGGCCTGAGCCTCAGAGGAACAGTTACTCTGAGGACTGATTCCTTGTGGTGGGGAGGGAGGGGGCGAGGGGGAGGGGCGCTGGGTCGGGGACCAGGGAGCGGAGAGGGCTTCGGGCAAGGTGCCTGGAAGACACCCCCCCGCCCGCCCCCGCTCCCCCCCCCCCGACGCTGGGGAGGAGTTCAGCATGTGGAAAGAATCTGGAAGAGAAGTCAAACGAGAAATGGAAAATTAGAAGTCATTCATGTGTAGTGACGGGCAGAGAAAACGCGCATGTAATTCTATTTTTAAGAAGCGGGCAGTAACTATTTCTCAGTTCATACGAGGTGGCAGCAGCACTGATGCTGAGAGGAAGAGCAGCTCTTGGCCGGAAAAACACTTTAAGAGCCCTTGACTGGGTGGAAGGCCTTGGGTTTGCCTGGGAGCAACCTCCCAGGGGAAGGCGTGCTCCGTCCTCCCTGGAGACGCACAACAGGGGCTAGTGTCCAGTGATGGGGCTGACAACCGTGAGAAGCTATGTCCCGCCTTCCATTTTAAAGACTCCTGGTGTGTAATTGCCCTTGACCTTAGAGCTCAATAATATAAAGGCAAATAACCAAGTAAAATGGGCAAAGGATCCGAACAGACGTGTCTGCACAGGAGACGTGCAGAAGGCCAGTAGCGCAGGAAAAGATGCTCGATAGCATTAGACTTCAGGGAAATGCAAATCAAAACCACAGTGAGGTACCACCTCACATCTGTGAGCATGGCCATCATCACAAAACCGAGAAGTAAGTGTGGAAGACGTGGAGAAACTGGAAACCTCGTGTGCTGCCGGTGGGAGCGGAAAGTGGTTCAGCTGCTGTGGAAAACGGTCTGGAAGTTCCTCCAAAGGCTAAATATAGAGTTGCCATGTGAGTCCGTAATTTCCCTGCTAGAGAATAGCCAGGAGAAATAAAAAAAAAGTGTCCATAAAAAAAACACACCTGCACGTGAATGTCCACAGCAGCCCTGTTCACAGCCCCCAGAAGGTAGAAGCGACCCCGGTGTCCATCAGCAGGTGATCAGATGAACAAGCGTGGTCCTTCCACATGGTGGGATGTCATTCTGTCGTAAAGAGGACGGAAGTACTGACACCTGCTACAACGTGGGAGAACCTCAGATGCGTTGCTCTCAGTGAAAGATGCCAGATGTGAAAGGTCACCTGTCGCCTGGTTCTGTTTATATGAAACTTCCAGGACAGGCAAATCCATGGAGACAGAGAGTAGCTCACAGGTGGCAGGGGTGGGAGCCAATGGGCTCGTGTCTCCACGTGGATGCCGGAAGTGTTCTGGAATGAGCTGGTGACGATGGTCGTACGACATTGTGAATGTGCTGAAAAGCACTGAATTGTACACGTTAGCACGGTTAAAATGATTGATTTTATATCAGTACAAAAACTTCTTTAAGTGTATGGAAACTCTCTGCACATTCTGCTCAATTTTTCAATAAACCTAAAAGTATTCTGAAAATAAGGTCTGTTAATTAAAAAAGCAGAATAAAACATGAAGTGGCCATGAGAAGGGTGCAGTCTGTGGCCCTGGGCCCCGCGGTGCCACTAGTAGGCCTCTGGGCACTGGGACCCCCCTCGTGCGCTCAGGGTCGTCAAGGCCGCCCGCGCCTCCCGAACCCCCCGGCTCACCCCGTCCTCTTCCTGAGCGAAGTCTGAGCTTCGCACGGTCCTCAGAGGCCATCTGCCCGGAGCTGGATAAAGGGCTGCTGCCTTTGACACTCACAACAAGCTCGTGAGGAACTGGGGGCCCAGAGAGGTAAAGGCATCCACCCGGCATCAGTCAGTGCATGTGTGCACATCTGGGCAGACCCCAGGTGTGCCCGGTCCCCGCGTGGGCAGGAGGGGAGCTGCTGTCGGTCAGCTCCTGGCCTCTGGATGGTAGTGCTCTGAGTCAGAGATACAGAGCCATGGCCCTGGAAACACAGAAGTACACTCCCACCGGCATACACAGACCATACTGACACACCCATTCACACACATGCGTGGATGCTGAAGCAGACTTGCACACGCCTGGAAACACACAGACACACACACACACACACGCACACTGAAACAGACCCAAACGCTACCATCACATGACACACACCTGAGGGCCTGGGCCCAGAGCTGGGCTGACAGAGGGGGAAGCCTGTCGGGGTGGGGTGGGGCTAGGCTGGCTTTGAGTTTCCCGTGGTCTGTGGGTCACTGTGACCCGGCCGGTCCTCCCCACCGGGCACGTGGCCGCCTGGGGCCCAGGCAGCCCACTTTAGATGCCGCTGGGCAAGTTGGGATCAGTGGAGGGGCAACTCCAGGACCAGGCAGGGTGCTCCGAGAGCTGCCCCCGTAGCTGAAGGCTAACTCTGCTTCCAATTCATTAAACCTCCAACGGTCTGAGTCCTCGAGGGCAGAGCCTGGGTCTCCTCACTGGACCCCGGGCGGCACAGCCAACGGTACGAGCGGCGGCTCTAGTGACGGTAGTCACGCAGGACAAGTGTTTACTAAATGCTGTGTGTGTGCCGGGCCCTGCGCTGAGAGCGCAAGCCCCTCCCACCCGCCCCACAACCTATAAGGTCTGTTCTGTCGTGGACTCTCACACGGATGGGAAACACCTGCCCAAGATGCTCCTGGAGCCAGGCTGTGTCTGTCAGCTACTACTGCAGTGATGCTGCGGAAATACTGCCCACACCAGGGCCTTACGGCCACGAGACTTACACTCAGGCTGCGGTGCTGCCTGACCTGGCCAAGTCCAGGCCTTGTCCAGGGGTGTTTGCTCTGGGGTCCAGGCCATGTGCTTCTCGCGCTGGTCACTGGGGCCCAAGGAGCCCGAGCAGATCACATGGGCCACATTCAGGGCCTTCGCCTCATCTAACGGCTCTGTATGTCCTGCCCGCTATGGTTGCATCAGCCCAAGCAGCTCCCAGGCCCAGGTGGATGGCACGGGGACATCCGCTCTGCCCTCAGTGAGGGGGGAAGCGTGAGGGCCAGTGTTTGCTGAGCGATAATCCAACCTCCTGCTTGGGCTTAACTCAGAACCTGGGGCCACACGAGCATGTGATGTGGCCTCCATTTGTGGACAGCGGGAACAGGGGGGACACAAGGGTCAGGCCTATGGGGTCATGGTCCCGGCTCCAACTTCCTAGGCCTCACTTTTCTCATCTGTACAGTGGACAGTTGGGCAGTACAAACGGGATAAAGTGTCTCAAGTGCTTGGCTCAAGGCCAGCTCAGAGGAAGTCCTCAATACATAGTGTTCTCTAGCTGTTCTCAACAGGGGCCCACAAACCCCTCCTTGGAGTCATTTGGAAAGGTTTGTGGGGCGTTTCGGGTTGGGGGTGTATTTCCAGGGTGAGGGCCAGGGATGCCCACGTTTGCCCACAGCACAGAGCGTTGTCCCACTTGCCCTTGTCCAGAAACCTGAGCAGGTTCTGACCCGGGCATCTCCTATCTGGCCTGCGAGGGGCAGAGGCTGTACCAGGAGGAGACCCAGCATCTCCCACAGATCCAGCGAGTCTGCTGGCTGCTGGGACACTGGCTCCTCCGTAGGGATTTTCCCCTTAGATGTCGGAGATGCCAGCATACCAGGGACGCATGGACCAGGCAGCAGGGGCTGGGGCGACAGCCTGGGCCCTGGCTGCCTCTGAGCTGCCCTCCTGAGTTGGACTATGAAACCCCAGGAGTTTTGTGAATTGGTAAGAAAAACAGGCCAGGGCGATGGCCGAGCAGATAACACAGAGGAAAGGAAATAGCTGAACCCGTGCATCTCTGCGGAGGAGAGGCCCATGCCCAGAGGTCGAGCTCAGGCACCGGGAAGGGCAGCTGGAAGCAGGTTCAGAGGTCGCAGCACTGAGGGGACGCTCTGGCCCCGAGACCACCAGACAAAACCCACTTGAGGGCCAGTCTGCTCAACGGGACAGCGGGTGAAATTCGGACGTGGCCTCAGCGTTAGCTGTCCTCTGTATCCACCATAAACCTGCTGATTCTGATCATTGTATTGAGGTTTCCCAGGAGAATGTCTTTGTTCCTAGGAGAAATATCCACTGGAGGGTTTAGGGGTGAAGAGTCTGCACGTGCTCTCAAATAGTTCATAGAAAAATAACTCCAGGGCTTCCCTGGTGGCGCAGTAGCTAAGAATCCGCCTGCCGATGCAGGGGACGCGGGTTCGAGCCCTGGTCCGGGAAGATCCCACATGCCGCGGAGCAACTAAGCCCGTGCGCCACAGCTACTGAGCCTGCGCTCTAGAGCCCGCGAGCCACAACTCCTGAAGCCCGCGCGCCTGGAGCCAGTGCTCTGCAGCTAGAGAGGCCACCGCGATGAGAAGCCCGTGCACTGCAACGAAGAGCAGCCCCTGTTCGCCGCAAGTAGAGAAAGCCCGTGTGCAGCAATGAAGACCCAATGCAGCCAAAAATAAATAAACTAAAATAATAAATTTTAAAAAATTAAAAAAAAAACCCTCCATATAGGGACTTCCTTGGAGGTCCAGTGGTTAAGACTCTGCACCTCCACTGCAGGGGGCACGGGTTCAATCCCCGGTTGGGGAGCTAAGATCCTGTATGCTACACTTGTGGCTCGGCCAAGAAAAAAAATCCACCCCCCCAAATAAAACTCCTTATAAACAGATAAAGCAAATGCTGGAGAATGAAAATGGGTCAATCTAGTGAAGGGTATAGAGGTGTTTATTGCATAATTCTTCCCAATTTTTTGTGGCTTGGAAAATTTTCAAGGTAAAAAAAATTTTTAATCACTTAAGAGTTACAACGGCCCCATTCATTTAATTAAGAAGTTCAAGAGATTGCTAAGACTGAGGCTCACAGTTCTTTCTGAAAGAAAGCCCAGGAGGTGCACTGTTAAATAGTGCAAATGAAACACTATTCTGATCAAAAAGAAAAGCACATGGGAAAACGTCCAACATCACATATAATGGGGAAAAAACAAGTTAAATAAGGTATAATTATTCAACTATTAAATTAATGTAAGTATATTTGGAATAGTAAGATCCCATGCTGGTGAGGAAGTGAGGCACAAACCTGTGGAAAGAGGTTGGGCTGACTGTATCCTCTGTGCTCCCGGCAACAGTCCTAAACGAGACTCTGCACGTGGAGCTGACGCTGTGCGCAAGGCCCTGGCCCGTCCTCAGCGCTGATCATGGTCGCTTCCAGCTCCTGCTCAGGCTGTGCCCGAGGGGCAGCCTGCACAGTCTTCAGCCTGAAGACCTGCTGAGACTCCACTCGCCCTGAGCTTTGGGCCAGGACTGCTGGTTCTTGTGCACACGCTCAGCCCCTATTACACCCCGCAGCCCTCAGAGCACCCAGCGCCCCACCCCAAGCCCTCTCCTCCGCTCCTGGAATCTGGGATTAAACGGGAAAGGCCCCTCCTCCAAGAGGCTCCTCGAAGCCGTGTCCCCCGCCTGACCCACTCCAGCCAGGTAAAGGGCCTGGTGGGTCCAGGGAACTCGAAGCAGCTAGAACTTGTCTCTGGGGTTTAAAAAAAAATGTTTTGGGTAATTCCCAAATGTTGGGGGCTGCGGTAGTTGCCTTCCTGTTTTCTAGCTTAATCCACCTGTGTTTGGGAGAATAAACTACGTGATCGCAATCCTTCAAAATCTATCGAGATTTGCTCTATGTGCCTCTGCACGTGGTCGACATTGGCCAATGCTCTGCGTGACCTTGACAAGAACGTATACTCTGCCGCTAATGGGAGGAGTTTTGTGGGGAATCAAACCCTATGGGGGTTTCCCTGACTTTTCTCTCAGTGACCAAGATAAATATTTTAACTCCCACAAGATGTTTCTATTGTTACAAACGTCCAATATTGATTAGCTTTAACGGCTAATTTTCAGTGCTCTTCACTCCTTCCAGCGTTCCCAGGCTCCCGACCAGCCTGCTGGGGATGAATTCTCTTAACTTTCCTTTGTCTGAAAACACCTTTACTTTGTCTCCATTTCTGAGGGACAATTTCACTGGACTGAAATTCAGTTTTGACCGTCGTTCACTTGTGTATTCGTTTGTTGCGTGAGTATTTGATGAGCCCTGACTGGTCTGAGTGTGTGCAGGTGCAGGAAACGCCCTTGCTCTCCAAGAAGAGAGGGAAGTGTGTGCCTGGCAGAGGGAGAGGGATGTGCAAAGGCCCCGTGGCTGGAGCACAGGGAGCAAGAAGGGCTGGGGAGGCGGCTGCACCTGGGCCACTTGGGACCTTGTGGGCGAGGAATCACGCTTTGCCCTCGTCCTTATAGGAGCAGTGAGGCTTCTCAGAAAAGACGAAGCTTTAACTGGCCCGTGAAGGGTGCATGTGGTGAAAAGAAGCTGAGAAGGGGGCAGAAATCTGGTGGGGTTGAGCACTGACTGTCTGAACCAGGGCTGGCTCCTGCAGTGGGTCCTGTGCTGGGCTTTGGGTCACCTGCTCCATTCTGGTGGTAAAGACCAGGCTTGACTCTAGGCTGGCAGTTTCCAAGCCCGTCACTCATTTGGCTGTGTGACTGTGGTCCCTTCCACATGAGTCAGCTTGCCATCTCTCCTTCACTGGGTTGTTATGAGGCCCAGAGAAAACGGTGCTGAGCGCTGGGCCTGCAGCTTTGCAAGAGTTCAAACATCTTAGCTCTTGTTTTTATGGTTAGGATTTTCTCATCTGCTGAGAGTCAGAGAGGGTAAGTCGCTTGCCCCAGGCCACACAGCCAGTATCCTTCTCCCTCCCCATTCCACTGACAGGGTCCCTGAGGCCCCGAGAGGTGGTTTGCCCAAGGATGCCCCAAACATGGGAGTGGCAGAACTATTCACTCATTCACTATTTATTGAGTGCCTGCTTTGTGCCAGAAGTGACCCAGGTGCCAGGGACAGAGTGGTGTAGGAACAGATAAACCCTGCCCTCGGGAAGCTCATATCCTCCTGGGGGTGACTGATGCTACACAGAATAAATAAGTAAACCAAATACATTTGTTAGGTGGCGACAAGGGCTTTGGAGAGAAATACAGTTGGGAAGGGGAAGGAGAGTGGGGGGAGGCTGACAAGTCCAGTCGAGCGGAAAGGTGGCCCTTGACTTGAAGGAGGTGAGGGAGGGGCTCTTAGGACATCTAGGGGAGCAGCATTCCAGGCAGAAGGCACAGCGTGTGCAAAGGTCCTGAGGTGAGAGTGTGCCTGGGGTGCTCCAGGCCCAGCAAAGAGCCCGCAGCGATTGCTGGTGCTTCCTGGGCCTTGAATTCAGGTGAATCTGCCGCGAAGCCCTCCTCCCAGCAACAGAGGTCGCTGGGGAAGGGGCTCCTCCCCAAGCCCCGGCGGAAGGGAGAGTTTACTCTTTATGAGCGGTGCTGCCCTGCCACAGCTCCCACCCGGCTCCTACAGAACCTGCCGTGGTTAGGGTGGGGGCAATCAGGCCTGGATGTAGGAGGGGAGCTGGGCATCATGGCCGCGGCCCCTCAGTCCCCTCCTGGTTTTAAAGAACTCGCGATGACCTGGTTTCCGGTGGCCTGCGGTGCCCGCCACCGCCCCAGCCTCCCCCTGCTTCCCACCCCTCAGGGGAGCTGCCCAGCCTGCCTCCTCACCCACGTCCTCCCGGGGACTCGCAGGCCTCCCAGCTAGTACCCGGCTCCGCTAGGCCCCCGTCATGGGCAGTCCTAAGCCACAGCGTGTTCAGGTGCGTCAGGAGTATGATCTTAGGCAAGTCTTGATTGTATGGAAAGGAGGACGACAGGCACCTGTTGAGAACCTACTGCATGCCGGGCTGATCCTATCGGGAGATGCTATCGTAGCTATTTTATGAACAGAAAAGAGACTCAGAGTAGGGGAGGGTTTGGGTTTTACCCAAGGCCACTCAATAAGCAAATGTTAATTTTAGTAATAAAAGCTGCTTTTGGTGATTGCTGGGAGCCAGGCAGTCAGATCCAGGGCCACTGGGGGAGGGAGGACGGCAAAGAAATGGCTGTTAGCTTTGATCCCCTCCCAGCAAAGGTCAAACTCCTGGCCAGAGAGGTCATCTGGAGATGTTTGTCCTGGAGCTGACTGGGAGACACGCATGATAAATGGCTCCCATATCTGAAGAGCTATCAAGGGGCAAAGAGAGATAACCCTGAGGGTAGAAAGGGGCTGTTTGCTAAAGCTGCAGCAAGAGGGACTTTGGGTCGGTGTCTGGAGCAAACATCCTGTCCGACAGAGCAGCACGCTGCCTCAGAAGTGACTTCTCTGTTTGCCAGGGTTGCCGGAAAAGGCATATTCCCCCGAGAGAGGTCGGCCTGGGGACACCCCTGCAAGCTCACACCTGGGAGTTTTCAAAGGGCGAGGCAAGACTTCTGCCCCCAGATTTCTTCAGCAGGAGGGTTTTGATCTGAACAGTCCCGATCGATCACACTGGAAGCTGAGTTTGGCTTCTGCACGTCTGGGTGTGTTCCTTTCATGGAGCCAGAGTGGTGGGGGTGGGTTAGCGGTGGAGGAGTGGATTCCTCTAGTTGCATCAGCTATGGTGTGACCTCTGACATTTACCTTTCTTTGTTCCCAGATAAACCAAACACACAAAAACTAATATTCCTGGCTTAATAAAAGAATGGGGGGTGGGGGGGAGGAGAGTGGCCTGGTAGGTGGGGAGAAAACTGGGGCTTGGGTGAAACAGACTGTAGTTGGGGGGGGAGTGCTCCCTGGGGGCCCTCCCCCTTGGCGGGCTCTCCAGAATTGGGTCTGGTTCCGGAAGGCCCTGCCTGGACACCCTGACGGGGTGGTCAGTGGGCAAACCAGCCCTGCAGCACCTGCTGTGCACCCAGCCCATTCGTGGCCAGTGGTTCTCAAGCACTTCCCACGGTCAGGTCCTGTGCAGTGGGTTTTACCAGCAGCTATTTCCCTTTTACTTTTGAGAAAACGAAAGCTGCCTGCAACCACAGAGCTAGTGCACCTAGCTAGCTAGGTGCCAGCATCCTTCCTGTCTCTTGGTGGGCCTGCCCCATCCTAGGGAGGCTGTGGTCAGCACAAGGGTGGGCACACGGTGGCAGCTCACAAATGCTCTGGGCTGGTAGGTGCTGAGGGCCAAGGGGGAGAGAAGTGGGCCGGAATCAGGAAGCAGAGGGACTGCCAGGGCTCCCAGGTATGTGACACCTAGTTACCAAAGGGGCTCTCTTGGGACCCAACCAGCTAAAATCCCACCTACTTTTCTAAACCCCTTCCCTCCCGCTGTCCCCCCTCCACCACTACTCCAGCCTTTTCCGGATTACTGAGAACTCCTCTGGTCTCCAGGCACCTGCACAGGTGGTCCCTCTTCCCACCCCCGCAATTTGCATGTCTGCCACCTTCTCCTGCGCACAGGCCTCCCTCGGGCCCTTCCCTGAGCATTCCAGGGCAGTGTCCCCCGTGTTGCCATCCCAGCCCGCATCAAGCTATAATCCTTTATTGTGCTGCTCGGCTCTCATCTCCCAGGGGACAGTGAGGGCAGCCCCGGTGAGTGCTCGAGGGCCAGTGGAGAAGGGGTCGCAACGGGGTGGGGGGGCGGGAGCTGCGGGGTGTGCCCGCCCCCCGCCACAGGCAGCCTTAGGAGGGGCGGGGGGCCGAGCCGGCCAAAGTCCAGGTCCGCGGGGCTGCGCAGCGCGCTACTTAAACCTACGACCCACCGCAGCCGGCCAAGGACAGGGACACCAGGTCAGTTGGCGGACCGAGTGGGGAGCCGGGGTCCGGGGTCCGGCGGGCGGGTGCCCAGCAGCCGCGTGGCCTACTCGGGACTGGCAGGCGCCGCAACGGGCGGCCCTGGGACTTGTAGTTCTCGGCTCCGCGAGAGGCCGGTGCGAGCCCGGGAGCGCGGCGCTGCGCGGGGACGGGGACTACATTTCCCAGAAGGCCGGGGAAGCGCGGTCACCGGGAAAGCGCCGCGTCCGGCGGCGCTTCCCGGGCGTGATGGGGCCGGTCCTGGCGGTTGGGGGCTGCCGCGAGGCCCGCGCTTGGTCCCTGCAAGGCGGCCCGCGGCCGATGGGGCCGGGCCGGGCGGGGCCCATGCGCAGCTCGGTGGCGGCGCCCGACTGCTGCGGGGGCCTCGGCAACTTGGACTTCAGGAAGGTACCGACCGCGCCAGCAGCCGGGCCAGGAGGGGGGTCGCTAGGGCTGCTGGGTCCGCGGCGGGCGGTGCCACCGCCTACGCCCGCGGGCGGTGCCGCCGTTACCAGGCAACGGGGGCGGGGCGGGGCCGCGGGTGCGTGCGTGTGAGTGCGAGTGCGCGTGTGCGCACCCGTAACCGCGCGTGGGAGTGCGTACACGTGTGCACCTACGGGATCGCTAGGCTCCGGGGAGGAGGTGCCCCGAGCTGAGGCCGGAGGACAGGCCTCCTCTCGGGTGGACTGGCTGGGAGTTCGCGGCCTGCGGAGCCCCGCACGGGCCGGGCCGGGATGGGCCAGGCGGGACCTGGTTCTGAAGACCAGCCGGGCCCCTGGCCCCGGCCCTTAGAGTCTCCTCTGAGACAAGACATTAACCTTTTCGGCGTCAGCCACTCCCCGTGGAGCTCCCAAGAGGTCCCTGCCCGAGGCCGCCTTTTGTGGTCCATTCATTGGTACAGCCGGTACCGATCGAGAGCAGGTGTCCACTGAAGAAAAACGCACAACCTAATGGTTGCGAGTTGTGTTCTGTTGGGGACCTTACTGAGGACTCTAGCCCAGGAAAGAGCCTCTCAGTAGCTCTGAGGGGGAGCCAGGATATATAGGAGTTTTTGCTGGAAGAAAACCCACATCGAACATCAAAAGACTACTGCTAAACACAAAAAAGCAGACATCTTGTACAGGATTTTAGCACTTTTCTATTTGTGGGAAGATGCAAGAGTCTGGGCTCCTTGAAATTATTCCTCAGAACTGCATCTTAACTGCCTGGGGCCTGTCTCCTGTTTTTCTCCATCCTGAATCCCCCCTCAGGGTGCACTGTGGGGTTGGCAGCAGCAGCCGATGGCTTGATGGGGGGCGACTTCCCTTGTTTACCGGAATGGCAGGCGGCATTCTTTGTCGGCTCTCACTGACCATTCACTCCACTGAGGCTGGAAATTGAAAATTCTCTGCCGGAGATAAAACTGGTCAATGTTTTAGAAACTGGCTTGTGGGGAGGTGGGTTGAGATCCTGAGATAGCCGGTCCCTATCTGAGGAGGTGACCTCTGATCTGAGCCCTGAGTGATACGCCCTGGGGGGGTGGGGGCCCAGGTGCTCTGGTGGGGGGCTGGCAGACCAAGGCCTTGAGGAGGAGTATCTGTTCAAGAACAAAGAGAAGCCTAGCCCAAGGGGACCCTCGGCATTGCCTGGCTTGGGGTGGATGTTTCATGGGTGAGACCTACGGGGGAAGGATGGGGCACCATTAACTGGAAGTGGGGAAGCCTTCGGGGCTTCTGGTGGAAATCAAGGGGGCAGTGGGCCCCGCTGCAGGGTTAGGGTCCTGCCCTCAGGTCTAGGCAAGGCCTGTGTTCTAGACCTAGCAGCGGGGGAGGGGGAGATTTCCTGGGTGTTGGGGGGAAGGTCTTTTCTGCCCTTCTTCCCTTCCCTGTGGGGCTGTGCAGTTGGAGCGATCTGGGAACCTTTCAGGGGACAGGTCAGGGTGACCCTCGTTGGCTAACATTCCGTTTTTTCCACTGCAGCCCTATTGGTACAGTTAAGCTTCCTGTTGCCAACAACGCTGAACGTTGTGTATTTGTCCTACTTGGCAGCCCTCCTCCCTCCTCAGTGAAAACCTCTGGTTTTGAGAGATGTCATCCTCGGGATGGTTTCTCTGCAGCTGGGCGTCTGAGCTGCATGATGGCAGCGGGTTGGCCCCGCGCCGTCCCTTGGCGGTAATATGTCACGCTGAGAATCTAAACTCCTCTAGTAGCCACAGTTGAAAGAGTAAGGAATCGGTGAATCACTTTTGACAATATATTTGACCCAATACGTAAAATACGTCATTTCATCACGTGGCACCGCACGTCCTCAGCAGCCACACGTATGCTGACGTGCAAGCATGGGCACGGTGCCCTTGACCACTAGCTCCTGGGCCTGCTCCAGCTGGTGCGGAATTTGGGCTTTGTTTTGAGCTTAGAAAGTCCCCCCTTGGGCTGAGGCGCGTCCCCGCTGCAGCCTCGTCGACCGAGGCTCCCCCTGCCCGGGACTCAGCCAGGCTCCTCAGCTGGGCAGCTGAGGGAAGCCCGCTGGCTGGTGGGCGATGGAGCCGGACTGAAGGGCTCCAGTGGGGCCTCGGGGTGCTGGCTTCTTTGGGAGCACAGGCTGCCAGGGCACAGTCGGGGGGCCCCTTTCATGCCCATATCCAGATGGTTCTCCAGCCCTTGTGAGCGATGGGTGGTGTAGGTGTCAAGAGGGGCCCTTCAGTTACCTGCTCTGTGAGATGGGACCTTTGTCAGCTGTAAAGTGCAGCCCACCTGAGGGTGGGTGCTCTTCAGAAGGCAAGGCCGCTGTGTTCAGGCAGCGTCGAGACCATGCTGGGCGACAGGCCCCTTGGGCTGCGCGGTCCCTGTTTGTGACTCATCTGTGACCATTTGGGAGGCAAATCCCAGGGGCAGGTAGGAGCTGCCTTCCGGGGCGAGATGTTTGCCTGCTGCACTGAGTTGTTTTTCAAACTCTTTTGGCGTTATCACATTAGTTAGAATAAACAGCAGGCCGTTTCTCTGGACGACTTACTGTGTGAAGTTCTCAAGGACATAATTTTTGTCTTCAGTGTTTTTGAGTCACAGTCCAGACCTTGGGCAAGTCACGTAAGCGGGCAGAACCTCGGTTTCTTCTCCTCTGTTGAGGTGATCGTGGGGCTTTACTCATCCGTCTGTCAGTATGGATGTTCTTTTCTTTTTTAAAACAAATATTTATTTATGTGTTTTGGCTGCGTTGGGTCTTAGTTGTGGCACGCGGGATCTTCGTTGAGGTATGTGGGATCTTTTGTTGTGGCACACGGGCTTCTCTCTAGTAGTGGCGTGCGGGCTTCTCTCTCTAATAGTGGTGTGTGGGCTCCAGAGCGCGTGGGCTCTGTAGTTTGCGGCACGCGGATTCTCTAGTTGAGACACGCAAACTCAGTAATTGTTGCGCGGGCTTTAGGTGCCCTGCAGCATGTGGGATCTTAGCTCCCTGGCCAGGGATCGAACCTGCATCCCCTGCATTGGAAGGCGGATTCTTTACCACCGGACCACCAGGGAAGTCCCTATTTGTGTTCTTTATTTTATTTTAATTTTTATTGTATTGTATTTATTTATTTATTTATTTTGGCTGCATTGGGTCTTCGTTGCTGCGCGTGGGCTTTCTCTAGTTGCGGCGAGCGGGGGGGGGTACTTTTTGTTGCAGTGCGCGGGCTTCTCATGGCAGTGCCTTCTCTTGTTGTGGAGCATGGGCTCTAGGCGCGCGGGCTTCAGTAGTTGTGGCTGGCAGGCTCAGTAGTTGCGGCTCAAAGGCTCTAGAGCGCAGGCTCAGTAGTTGTGGCGCAAGGGCTTAGTTGCTCCGTGGCATGTGGGATCTTCCCGGACCAGGGCTCGAACCCGTGTCCCCTGCATTGGCAGGCGGATTCTCAAGCACTGCGCCCCCAGGGAAGCCCCCTATTTGTGGTCTTTAACAAGGATCTTTCTGGTACTGATCTCTAGTTTGATTCTGCTTTGGTTCAAGAACACACACACTTTTACTGTTTCTTTCTTTTTCTTTTATGGGCACTTGCGAGGGATGAGCCGCCTCTGTTACGGGGGCTGCTGCTCTGGCCCACCTTGTCCTCACCGATTTTCTGCCTACCCGTTTTGGCTTCACGTGTTAGCCTCAGTTTTTTAATCTGAAAAATGGGCAAAAACAGGGTTGTGGGCAGACTCAGTCACAGAGTAATAAGTGAGCTTCCTGTATCATCTCACTTAATCCTCCTGATGGTCCCAGGAAGGAGGGGCCACCCCCGTCAAAGTTTACCCAGGTTCCCACAGGGCATCGGGCCCTGTCTCAGGACAGGCGCTGTCGCCTCTGCAAAGCCCTGTCCCAGGGCTCGGTCAGCTGGCTTCCTGTCACCACTGCCTTGGACACAGAACTGCGTCCTTAGGTAAATAGCCTTAGGCACCAGCGTAGCAGGGCCTGTCCGGGGCCCCTGAGGGCGAATGTAGAGAGAGGTCTGCGGCTTACGGCCCCTGCAGAGGAGAGGAGGCCCCAGACCCACTCCCAGGAAGGGCCCACCTTGCCCCATAGACGCGGGACCCCACGGGCCCTCAGAGCCTCGCGGCGCATGGCCCAGGACAGGCTCATCGCAGGAAGAGTGTGAATAATCAGCTTCCTGGAAGGAGTCATGGATTCTGAACACCGGGGCAGCCGCTGGCCGCTGTCTGTACCGTAGGAAAGCAGAGTCTTCAGGTGGTCTCCAGTGCTGTCTCGCCCCCCGTCCCAGCGTGTGGGCCGCACCCCTCGCTGGCTGTTCCTTAAGAAGGGAGCATTCCCTGAGGGCCCCTCCAGAGAGCATGTCTGAGCGCTGGCATCAGGTGCACAGGGAGCACCCTCTGCCCCTTGTATCCTGGCACCTGTTTTCCCCTCTCATCCCCCGGGGTGGAGGTGGGTCATGGAGCTTCCTGTGGTCCGTCCTGGAGGGTGAGGGGGAGCCCCCAGCCCAGCCTGGATTATCCGCTGCCCAGAGACCTTCTGCGCCTGGTGCCCCCGCCATGGGGTCGTGGCCGCTCCTTCTTGTATGCGCCAGGCTCGGGGCTTGCAGCAGAAGTTTCCCAGTAAATGTCTCCTGAATCACCGAGAAGGCCCGGAGACGGAGGGTCCAGCTGGAGGCCCGCCCCGCTGCCCCCACCCCGTCCCCTTCCCCCGGCAGTGAGCGGTACGTGGGTCCCAGCTGCGGTCGATGTGACTTTGATTCCCTGGGTCCCTGCTGTTTGTTTGGATGTCACAATGTGACCCTGGGTGCTGTTGACCCTCGCACGGTGAGCGGCACGGGCTCTAGCTGCTGAGCCCCTCGCGGGAGCGCTGCCCAGGCAGCGGTAGGTAGCCCATCTCCTCTCTGTTCCAGCGCCAGGACTCCGCGGCCTTGGAGCCAGAGGGGGGCTCCGTTGTTAGGGTTACCGGGAGCAGAAGGCCAGGACTTCCGCTGCTTTAATCAGGTTGGGCAGAGGGTGGGTGGGCCCCGGTGGGCCCCTCCCCTTAGTCGAGGTGGCCCACAGGGGTACAGGGTGACGGGACGGGGGTCTGGGACCCTCCTGCTCTGCTCTTGCCTGCCCCGGGAGGGCACCCTTTCCAGCGGGTTTTGGGGGTGACAGCAACCAGGACGGGACCTGCAGGCCTCTGGAGCGGGAAGCCAGGAGGGGGCCCTCTGCTGCCACCTGACTTGTCCGTCATTCTTTCCTGCTCGGTGGGCCCTTCTCTGGGCAACGCAAATCCCCCCTCAAGGTGACCGGATACTTCCTGGATGAGAGGTTGACCGAGGGCCCTGGGACCTGGGCGGGGGCCGAGGTTCCAGTTTTGACCAGTTCAGCCCTAACAGGGAGCCCAGGCCGGATGTCTGCTGCTGGCCACCTCAGCCAGTGTCACTGCTTAACCGCTGTGCCTCAGTTTCCCCTCCGCCTCTGCTCTCCTAAAGGCGAAGAAGCAGTCTCTCTCCCGCTCACTTGCCCGGCCTCCTTGGGAGTGTTCGGGACTCATCCTCACTCCAGTGCCTGAACCCGGAATCTGGAATTTGGAATCCAGAAGCGCTGGCCTGGCCTGGCCCCCGGGAGCCTCTGGCTCTCTGAGCTGGCACGACAGCGGCGCTCGTCTTGCTGGCTGGTGGCCCAAGGTGAGGTGTGAGAACTTATATAGGTGCTCACTGGCCTTGTTGCAGGGGCTTAGCTCGCAGACCCCCAGAGTGGAGCCTCCCGGGGTGCTCAGCGTCTGCTGAACGACGAGCAGTGGAATTCTTAAAAATATCTGGAGCTTGGGGCTTCCCTGGTGGCGCAGTGGTTGAGAGCCCGCCTGCGAGGCTGCCGATGCAGGGGACGTGGGTTCGTGCCCCAGTCCGGGAGGATCCCACATGCCGCGGAGCGGCTGGGCCCGTGAGCCATGGCCGCTGAGCCTGCACGCCCGGAGCCTGTGCTCCGCAACGGGAGAGGCCACAGCAGTGAGAGGCCCGCGTGCCGCAAAAAAAAAAAAAAAGAAAAAGAAAAAAAGGGAGTCTGGCTGACAATGACACCCTTGTCTGCAGAAATGCCATATCAACTGCCGTGGGAGTTGTTGCTGTCATCAGAGTCCGTAACTGGTGAGAAGCATGTTTTGTGGGCGGCCCTAAGCTGGATGTGGTGATTCAGTGGCCAGGCGGGGGCTGGGGGCCGTTGGCAGGAAGCATGGTTTATGTACCCGGCTGCCCCCCAGGTCTGCACCCTGGGCACGGCTGGCCTGCCTGGAGTGGATTCCACACCCCCCCACCCCAAGCCAAGGCTTGACTTACCTTCCAGTTGAGGCTTATTGTTATTCTGAATTGCATGTGGAGAGCTGCCATGAATTTCTAAAAAGAAAAAGAAAAATACAAAGAGTAAAGCAGGGACTCAGTGAACACTGACCACGCAGAACGTCAGCAGTGTCTCACGGTTTTTAAAGGGGGAACTCAGCATTGGAGGCAGCCAGCTGTTTCCTCCTCTTGTCCCTAGAGGCAGGGTCTTAGTTCTGTCCCCGGGGACATCTGGGCCACGTCTGGAGCCATTTTCAGTTGTCACAGCTGGGGAGGACGGCCGGCATGGAGTGGGTGGGGGCCGCAAAGAGTGACCGGCCGGAGGGTCGACAGCGCAGAGGTGGGGAGACCCGCCCCGGTCACAGGGGGCAATGAATCTGGGGCTCAAAGCTGGCCCTCTGCACATACGGGAGGGGCACTCCGCGCTGTGTGGTGGGTACAGGGTGCTCTGCAGCGTCCTTGTCCATTTGACATGTGTTTGAGAACATGGCAGTTTGACACAGACCTGGTCTGTTTCAGTTCACTGGTTTAGCTGCTTTGGGGACGGCGCATCTGGTTTACCCGAGCCCCCGGAGTGCACACCTGTTCCACGCGTGCCGATAGAACAGCTGTGCACCGTGTGTGAGCTCTCGGGGCAGGTGCCGGGGTTTGGAGCCCCCATACCCAGGAGCGCCGGTCCAGGGGCTGCCGATAGGAGCAGCTGTGCACTGTGTGTGAGCTCTCGGCCAGGTGCCGGGGTTGGGAGCCCCCATGCCCAGGAGCGCCGGTCCAGGGGCTGCCGATAGGAACAGCTGTGCACTGTGTGTGAGCTCTCGGGGCAGGGGCCAGGCTTTGGAGCCCCCACACACAGGAGCGCCGGTCCAGGGGCTGCCGATAGGAACAGCTGTGCACTGTGTGTGAGCTCTCGGGGCAGGTGCCGGGGTTGGGAGCCCCCATGCCCAGGAGCGCCGGTCCAGGGGCTGCTGATAGGAACAGCTGTGCACCGTGTGTGAGCTCTCGGGGCAGGGGCCGGGCTTTGGAGCCCCCACACACAGGAGCGCCGGTCCAGGGGCTGCCGATAGGAGCAGCTGTGCACTGTGTGTGAGCTCTCAGGGCAGGTGCCGGGGTTGGGAGCCCCCATGCCCAGGAGCGCCGGTCCAGGGGCTGCCGATAGGAGCAGCTGTGCACTGTGTGTGAGCTCTCGGGGCAGGTGCCGGGGTTGGGAGCCCCCATGCCCAGGAGCGCCGGTCCAGGGGCTGCCGATAGGAGCAGCTGTGCACTGTGTGTGAGCTCTCGGGGCAGGTGCCCCGGCCAGGGCTGGGAAGAGCTCATCTGCATTTTCCTGGGTCTCGGAGGCTGAGCATCTTCACACGGATGTCGGCCCCTCGGGTTGGCTCTGGGGCCTCTGAACACCTCTGTTGGGTCCTGGTCACCCTGGTGATGCAGACACGGGTCCCGGCGGGGTCACTGCCCCGCCAGCATGCTGGACACCCATGCTCAGAGCTGCTGGTTTCCTCTCTGTGCTTCCGCTGCTGGCCCGGCCGCTCTCCAACAGGAACGACACGGCTGGTTGCGTTTCGGCTTTTATCTTCCGTTTTATGAGATTACATTGTAGTAACCTTTGCTGGACTTGGACGTGCCCAAGCCTCCTGACCTGTTCCTGGAGGGTAACTTTGTTTCCAAGTTCTGGGGCTTGTCACTCGCTCCCGTGTCTGTCCAGGTGGGGCGGCGCAGGGCAGGCAGGTCTCCCGCTGACGCCGGCTCTGTCCCTGCAGGCAGACCTCTGCGTTATGACCCGGCTGCTGGGCTACGTGGACCCCTCAGAACCCCACTTTGTGGCTGCAGTCCTCACCATCGCTTTCAATCCGCTTTTCTGGAACGTGGTAAGTGCCGCAGGACAGGCTGTGCAGAGAGATGGGTGGACGGACGGGTGGCTCTTCCCTCTGCTCGTCTGTCTCTGGCCAGCATGGGAGCATCGTCCTGCTTCCCCATCGAGGTCGGCACCCAGGGAGGACATGGACCGGGGAAGCCCCTCACCGCGGGGTCCCACGACATCTTGGCCTCAGCGGACAGCAGGTCCCTGCGGGGCTTTGCTCCCCTCCTGCCACACACACAGGGCAGCTGCCTTCTTAGGAGCCCCCCGCAGCAGGTGTGCTCCATAAACATCATCACTTTTCCTAATCGAGGCTTCCTGCAGGGTCATCTGCAGCCCTCGGGCTGAGGGGTGCTGGGGGCAGGAAGGAGCTGACAGCAAGTGAAACGGGAGGCAGGTCTGCGCCCAGGTCTTCTGTGGGTGCGGGGCTGCACGGAGGCTGGGGGCCTGGAGGGCTGGCCGGGTGGGAGGTAGGGGGGAGTGGGCTCTGAGCAGTCCCTCCTGCCAGCCCTTCTCGGAGACATCCCTCCCCTGTCAGGATGTGGGGGAAGCCCTTGGGGTTTCTGGTCTGCTGTCCAGCATCTCTGGTGGGCTGGAAGGGGCGGTAGACGTGCTCCCCGGGCCGCCCCCGAGGCGTCTGCCGATGCAGAGCGTGGACGTCCTGTGCTCACCTCGAGGGCGGCCTGCTGAACGCGGGCGTCAGCACACGCCGTTCCGAGCTGTCTTCCTCTCAGGTGGCCGCTCGGTCCCTGGGGCAGAACGGACCTGTTTGCATCTGGTTGACGAGTTAGGCCTTTTCTTCATCTGGGGAGAGCAGGGTGGGGGCAGGCTGCTCATCTCAAAGAGGCTGCAGTCAACACGCCGTCCCTCCCGACAGACTGACTGGTCTTTCCGGGATGGACACACGGCCTTTTTCATACGCCCCGCTGGTTTCCTGTGCCACTGTAACAAATGACCACAGACTGGGGACTTTAGAACAGCAGGAATATATTTTCCCCTGGCTCTGGGGGCCAGAAACCTGAAACCAGTACTGGTCAAGATCCAGGTGTGGGCAGGGCTGTCCGCCCCCCAGCTCCAGGGGAGGGTCCCCTCCAGGAGAGCCGGCTCCAGTCCTCAAGGCCAGCATCTTCCCCCCACCTGCCTCCCTCCTATAAGGAAACGGTGGTGGGGGGGGACAGCAGTCAGGGCCCCGCCGACCCAGGACAACTCCCACCTCAAGACCCTGAACGCAAGCTAAGCCCCCTCTTTGCTGGGCAGGCAACCTCCACCAGTTCTGAGGTCAGGACGTGGACATCATTTAAGCCTGATTTTCAGCTGCCACACCCTTTACCCTTCATTGTCCGGTGCTGCGGGAGGGGAAGGTGCACTGGTGGGACGCGGGGAGGGTGGGGGGAGAGCAGAATCACCGTGGGGCGGGCGAGGCGCGGGCCACCCCAGCTCTGGCCGGGGCCGGTGTCAGGTCAGGGCCACTCAGGCAGGAGGGGCCAAAGCTCCCCAGGAGGCCTGAAGATGTTTCCCCACAAAGCGAGCTCCGGTCCCCCGCCCCCCAGAGCTGCTCCGTCCCCTCAGGCCCCCTCCCGCCGAGGCCTCTCTCCTGGCTGTGGGTCTGTATGCTGTAGCTTCCTGCCTAACACACCTGTCATCTAGTGGGTGAGCTGGTCTCCAGAGGCCTGCGAGCCAGGTAGAGAGTGTTGGAATTGAGCTGAATTGTAGCACACCCGGCTGATGTCAGCATTGTTCGGACGTATGGGGAAGACCCTCCTGTGGAAATTGGTGCAGAAGCAGGGTGGAGGCGAGGGCTGTGGGGAGCTCAGACCTGCCCCAGGGCCTCCAGGTGGAGCCAGGTTTGGGGAGTGGCTGCCCGGGGCTGGGCCGCAGCTCTTGGGCCATCTCTGGACGCGCTGCCTGCCCACCTGGCGCCAGCACCCCTGTTGCTGTGCCTGCAGGGGGCCTCCCGCCCTCTCTCGTGGGGTGTCCCTGACCCCGTCTCTGCCATGACCTCCTCTTCTTCACTCACTCACCCCACAAGTGCTCTTGGGGAGCCCGCTGTTGGGGTGCTGAGTGGCCCGCGGGGGCGGGGGGATGAGCCCACGAGGTGCACGGATGGGTTAATGTTGGGAAGAATAAGTGCTGCAGAGGGACCAGCTGGGGCGTTTCCTTTGTCACCTGTGTCTCTGTCTGGCCCAGAATCTCCTCAGTGCCAGGACCTTGCGTCCCGGTGCTCGGCCGCGCCTGGGCACGTCCAGACCCCGCAGAGAGCTCGCTCTTTGGCCCTGGCCCACATCTCCCCGACATGCTCCCTCCCCCACCTGCAGGAGAAGGCCGCCCTGTGCCAGGGTCTGGACCAGCCTGCCCTCCTTGCTCGAGGTTGCCCACGCCCCGCCTCCGTCCCCCTGCTCAGCGTGGCCCCACCAGCCGCTCCTCTCCACCTTCCGCTCGTGCTCTCACCCCGCAAACACAGGGCCAGGGATCGCCCCGCACCCCGCCTTCTAGGACAAAGTGTGAGCGGTATGGCTGACCCGCTTTATCCCTGGGTGTCCCGCGTGCCCAGAGCCTTTCGTCCTGCTAGGTCACCTGGTCTGCAGGGAGACGCACCTCCCCAGAAAGGGGGGCGCTCCCCATGCGCCTTGGGGGGCCCTGGCACAGGGGCGTTCTGCCGGCTGAGTCCTGGCGGCCGCGGGCTCTTGAGGGAGCGGGTGGGGGGGGCAGCAGGACGGTAGGTGGCGCTGTGGGCAAGGCCAGGGCGAGGGGGGTCCCCGCAACCTTGTGTGCATTTGCTGCGTGGCTTCCGTGTCTGCCTCAGTGTCAGCCACTGTGGGGTGGGCTCGGCTGCCCCGGGGACCCCCACAGGGGCCGGGAAGCTGACGCTGTGGATGCTGAAGCAAGGGCAGAGGCTGGGGTCCCAGCCCCTGTGTTCACGCCCCCTCTGGGCCTTGGTTTCTCCATCTGTGAATGGAGGCCCATTGGGCTCTGAAGCACCGCAGCCACTCGGCTTACCCTGCCCCCCTGGGGTGACCCCGCGCAGGCCCCCTGGGAGGGGGCGGCGTGCCTTCCTGGAGCTGGCAGCGAGGTAAGACTGGGCATCAGACCTGCAATCCAAACGTCGGAGTTGGTTACAAGGAAGCTGGTGTCTGGAGCTTGTCCAGGAGACAGGGCGAGGGGTTGGGCGGCTCCTTGGCTTGGGGGCTGCGAGGGGATGAGCCGGAGGCTGGGCTGCTGGAGGAGCTGGGATGCGGTGCAGGTGGGGAAGGGGACAGGCCGGCCGGTCCCCTGCGGGAGGGCCCTGAGTGCCGGCCTGCAACCGGGTTGTGTGCTGGAGTCGGCGGCGACGGGCGTGCGCGAGGTGTACACGCGTGTGCCCGTGTGAGTGCGGGGGAGTTGGGCCGGGTGTGGACAGGCTGTGTGACACCGTTGCTCCCGTCTGGCTCAGAAGTTCGGCTCCGAGGGCACGGCCACGTACCCACTGGCTCTGTGCCGAGTTTCTAGACGAGGCGCATCCTGCGTTTGCAGGGATGCTGAGTGGGGCTTCCTGGTAGGGCCCGTGGCCCAGCAAGGGCTTTCCTCTGAGCAGAGCCGGCTGGCCGGCCGGGCCTCACTGAGACTTCGGCTCTGGGAGCACAGGGCTCTGGCCGTCCGTCCGCCGTCCGTTCCGACCGATGTCGCCCAGGACGCCGTGGAACAGCAGCTCCCCTGTCCGCCCGAGCTGTGCTCAGAGCTGGATTCCTGCAGAGCTGATGGGTGTCTGGCCTTGGCTCTGCAGTGGGGACAGTCAGCCCCTTGTCACTAGGACCCGTGCTGGCTCCTCTGGCCGCGACGTCGGCTCGAGCGCAGGATGTCCTGTGGCGTGTGCGTGGGTGTGCTTTTCGAGGAGTAGGCGTGTGTCCTCTGGTGCAGGCAGCCCTGCCCGCCCCTCGGCCCCATCCCTCTGAAGGGAGAGCCGTGCCAGGCAGCAGCGTCGTCTGTGGGCAACGGGCTGCAGCTGCGCTAACTTCAGGTGTCCGAGGAGCGTGGCGGTAAAGCGTACGTGGCGGCTGGAACGTGGCTAACTTGCCTTCTGCCGGGACCGTGCGGAGGCTGAGGGGGTGAGGCGGGAGGCTCTCCCACCCGGAGCCCCGGTGAGACCCCACCTGAGCTGGGCTTCCTCTCCTTCCCGGATTCTGACGCTCCAGGGATGCAGCCTGAGTTTCCTCACGAGTCCTGCTGGGGGCCGTGTGGGTAGAGGACACGCCTCCTGCGACGCTTCACTTGGACACGACCGGCCTCTGCACAGCAGCTTGGGTGGGACAAGGTGGCTGCAGTGGCGGGAGGGCTCCTGGTGGGTCATCTCTCGGGCCCCTCCCGCACGAGGGGCAGTTTGATGACCTGGCCTCCCCTTGGGGTTCCCAACAGATCAGCCCTCCTGCTTCGACCTTCCTGTAGGCCCCGCAGCCTCGAGGGCCCGTCCACACCTCCGTAGGGTGTCTGCTGTGACCTTCCCTGGAGCTCTGGTGTCTGCCCTCTGCCATCAGCAGGCTTGGTCTCCTCGTGCCCCCGTGCCTTTGCACGGCCTGCTCCCTCCTAGAAGGGCTCCGCCACACCAACCTGCCTCCTGTTTCCCTCCCAGGCCTTCACTGGCCTTCCCTGTGCCCTGGCCCCGAGCAGACGTGGCCCAGCTCCCTTCCAGCCTCCCTGACCCGCAGATCTGTGGTTGCTGTTGCTCGCGAGTTTACGTTTCACCTCCTACCTTAGACCAAGGGCTCCTGCCTTGGAGTTAAGGGCAGGCCCAGTGTGATCGCAGGTGAGCCCAGAGTGGCCCGGGGTGCCGTGGGCCAGGCAGTTCCTCCTCTTGGTAGAGGGGTGCTAGGTCCTCTCGCTGGCCGCACGGTGCCCAGCTGGCTGTGTCGTTGGCTTTGCCCCATTCCCTGGTCTTCCTCTGAGGCCAGCTGACGTTCTGGGGAAAATGTCCAAGGCTTGGGTTTTTGTCTCATTTTCCTGCTGACTTGCTCTGACCTGGGCCTCAGCTGCCTCATCTTAGTTCTGGAGGAGTGGCCTTTGCCCAGCTTTTCTCAAGGGGGGCTGCCAGGCTGTGGGGGGAGGGCAGTGGGTGTGAAAGGGTCTGGAAGCGCCGGGCATACTTGGCCCAGAGGAGAAGCAGCCATGGGAGCCGCCTGGGTGCAGGCGCGTCCCGGGTGCAGGTGCGTCTGGAAGGGCTCTTGCATCAGCGCAAACTCCCAGAGCTGCTGCCTGAGCTGAAGGCCCCGTGCTCTCACTTGTCGCAGAGTCTTATGCCCAGAAATGCTCCACGGCCTAGGGATACATCTTGGAGAGTGTTTTGTAGCTGGTGACCCTTTCCTCGCCTCCAGGAATCAGGAATTGGCCTGGGAGAGGCTCTGAGATGCAGGGGCAATGGGTGTGCTTGTCACTGGCCGACGCCGGGCCGCGTAGCGCCTGGAAGTGCCGTGGGCTCCCCGTGGTGTCTGGCCGCTGCCCGCTTTGGGGCCCGGGGAGCCCCGTTCCTGCCACCTTTCCTCTGATCCCGCCTCCTGGTCCCCTGCCCTGGCACCCTGAGCCTCAGGAGGGCTAGGAAGCGAGGTGGTCAAGTGCTGGCCCAAAGACCCTGGCGATGGATGCCCACAGCACCTCCGGGCAGGCCCCTGGCCTCGCCATGTTGCTGGATCTAAGATTCTTGTAGTTTCTCCAAAGAGGCGTCAGCCTGGAGTGTGGGCTCTGGGGAGGCAGAGATCACGAGAGTCGGGGGGCCAGAACACAGGGGTCCTGGGCAAAGAGGGACGGAGAACCAGGCCACCGGATGCAGCAGGGAATCAGCAGAGGGCGGGGCGGAGCCTGCACAGCTCCCCCGACGGTACTTCCGGCTCCGGTGCCTATCGTCTGAGGCTCTGGCCAGCCTCAGAGGGCAGCCCCTGTACTTGGGTACCAGCCTCTGCAGGGAGCGAGGGTCGCCCCGCCTGTACACACCTCTGCTACCTTTCGCTCTGTCCAGCCGCCCCTGCTGCAGAGGGTCCCAGGTGGCCCAGGGGCTGGTGGCTCTGCAGCACAGTGAGGGCCACTGCAGCTCAACGTCGGACTGACCCCAACTGGCCACCAGACGGCGCACAAGGGATGCGAGGTCCTCCTGCCTTCCAGGGCTGTGCTTGTGGGCAGAGGGGACCGCAGTGAGGATGGTGAGGGCCCCTCAGCCCCCTGGCTGGACAGGGTTATCCTCCTTCAGGGTCATCCTGTGGCTTAGGTAGAAAAATAGCCTGGGAAGCATACACTTTCCACAGGTGTGTATACAGGGGCCTGCTCCTGGCACATAACGGGCACCTGTTCGCCTGGCGCCCCACCTGTCCACCCACAGGGCTCCAGGTGAATAACGGGTGGGAAGGGGGTTCTGTGAATTACAGTAAGAAGAATCCAGCCCTTGTCCTGCAGGTCATGAGCGAGGTGGCTGGGCGTGGGCGCCTGCGAGGGTCAGTCAGCTGTTGGGTGTGGTGCCTTGCTCTGTATCTCCCCACCAGCCCTGGGGAGGGGAGGGGACTGAGGGATTGCACAGCAGTGACAGGGGCAGGACAGCCTTGGGACTGGGGGCTCTGGGCGTGGGGCGCACTCGGTGATGGCCGTCCTGGGAGTGAGAATTACTGTCACCACCCCTCAACAGATTTGATGTGCAGACCCGGGGTGGGGGCGGGTCAACCCCAGGATTTTCAGAAGCAGCAGGTGAGGACCAGAGAGGTGGCTTGAGCTGCCTGGGTCACACAGCTGTGAGAGCAAGAGCTGGGCCTGGGAGCTGCGGCTTCCGCTCCTGTGTATCATGCCCGCCTCCGTCCCACCCCCCGGAGGGCCTGCCTGGTGCAGACACAGCCCTATGTGTCGGCCTGGCCTGGCCCAGATTGGGCAGGACCTAGGGCCCTGACGGCCGAAGAGGCCCTCACGACCCTGCAGCCTGGGGTGCACGAGCGTGCCCTGCGCCGGCTTCCTGGCTGGTGTGCACCCCGCCCCGCCTGTGTCAGTGTTATGACGGCACGTGGACTTTCTGTGGGCAGGGCCGTGTGTGGGGCGCCCACGAGGGGCAGCCACCTGGAAGGGGCGGCTGCATGTCCTCGGGCCCGTCCTTGGCCTGCTTGGCCCTAGGAGCCCGGTGCAGCCGTGCCCCCCGCCCGCCCCCGAGTCCTCCCTGCCTGTCTCGCGGCCCGGGGAGGGGCGTGGGCCTCTGAGCACACCAGCCTGTCCTGCTGCTGTTGCCTCCTGGCCGGGACCTGGGCAGGATTTTTCGCTTTTCTGAGCCTTGGTTTTCTCATCTGTAAAAAGGCACAGAACCTCGCTTGGAGCCGGCTGGCAGCTGCTGCCCCTCCTTCCTCTCCGGCCACCTGGTGCCCTTTGTCGGCCTCGCCCTGGCCGTTCCTCGTGGCTGGGCTGCCTGGGCAGTGATGCCGTCTTGCAGTCACAGGGCTACACTTGCCGGCCCAGCCTGGGGCAGGCCCCCACCCTGCTGACCTCACCATACCTGCCGGGACAGGTGCTCCACGTTAGCCATGCCCAGGTGCCGCATCAGTGCCCCTGTGCCCGTGGCAGGTGGCCCGGGAGCAGGGTGGGGAGCATGTAAGTTTCGGCCCCATCGACCGTCAGGCTGCTCGCTAAAGGACAGAGGTCAGATCTCACACCTCGGCTGGTGGTGGAGGTGAAGGGAGCCGATCCCCTAATGCTGTCTCCCTGTCCTGATGGCCAAATACCTGCACAAACTGCTTCCCGAGAAACAGACGAGGGGAGAGGAAGGGGTGTGGTTGAAAGCACCGGGGTTGCCTGGCTGGCAGGACCGTGGTCCTCCCGGAGGTGGCCACACGGATGCCATGAGCAGGGGCAGGGCCCTTCCCGGGAGCACTGTGGGCTTAACGGGTGCAGAATTCGGGTCCCTCCGAAACAAACCCTGATGGCGTGGGAAGGCGTTCCGGCGTGGGAAGGCGTTCCGGCATGGGGGCGGTCCTCAGGAGACAGGGGAAGTCGCAGGGACCTTCATGGGCAAGGAAGGGAAAAGGGCAGGTGCTTCCTGCCTTCCCGCAGCGGAGCGCAGACGGCGACCCCGTGGCCAGGTGACAGGTGGAGGACACTGGCCGGGTCTCCCCGTCTGGGGGCAGTTGGAGCCCTGATCCTGGTTCTCTGGCCCACGTCTGAGTGTGGCCTGCACGGAGGGTCTCAGCACTCGGCCCCGAGGACACGGTGGGGATGGTGGGGACCTCATAGCCTTTCTAACCCCGCCGCCTGCCAGGCGCCTTCAGGCCTGAATTTGTGGAAGTGGTGAGCGGCCGGGGGTGGGGTGGGGGTGCTGGATCCCTGCGGGCCGTGGTGCACAGGCGGGCAGCCCTCCAGCAGGCGGGGCTGGGACAGCGTGTTGAGAAAACACTGTTCCCCCACACGGATCTGACACCTTCCCGGGTCAGTGCTGACCCCCACCCCCCCAACAGGGAGCTTGGAAAGTCAGGTGTGAGATCCAGTGGCCTAATTTTAGACCTTGGGCGTGCATGTCAAAACAGCAGGATGATTAAAGAGAGAGAGAGAACGAGGACAGCCCGGCTTCAACCCTTAACTCTGAAGCCAGCACGTTCCCTGGGGGAGCATCACCTGCCACCTGACAGGGCTGCCCGTGGCCTCGGGGGGCGGGTAGGAGGCCCCCCTCCCCGGGCGGAGCTCAGCGGAGATGCGGGCCGGACCAGCAGGTGGGCAGAGGCCTCCACGCTGCAGAGCAAGTCATGGGGTGGAAGAGGTGCGTTTGTCCAGCACCGTGGGAGGAACCTGCTTTGGGCAATAAACCTGCTGGTGCGCAGGGAAGCTTTCAGCTCACACAGGTCCCCGGCCTTCTCAGGGGTCAGACGGCTCGTTGGCCCCGGGGCTGGGAGGCAGGTCCTGGGCTGTCCAGTGGTTCTGACCTCTCGCCGGCTGTCACATCCCCTGCCCACGTCTCCCTCCTGACCTGCCACCTGCCTGCTGTTCGGGGCTTGTTAGGATCGTGCGTGAAGGGAGAGCATGTCCCCTGAGGCGGGAGTTACCGTTCCCCGCGGGGGGGCACCTGGGAAGAGCGGCGTGACCCTCCTCCCCTTGGTCGGCCTCGAAGATGCAGGATCGATCGCTCCAGCCACCCCCCCCAACCCCAGGGTCCCTGCCGTCTGCCCCTCCCCCTGGGCGCGGCCACTTGTTTTAGTCTCTCTGCAGTTTAGGACGTTGAAGGTTTAAATGTTGGCCACGCACGTGCACCGTCCACCGTCTGCGGAAGGCGGATGGTGAGAACGGCTGTTTGAGCCCTGCCCCGGGCCCCGGACGTGCCCTGAGATGCCCACCTGCCCACCTGCCCCCACCGCAGCCCCTGCAGGTCCCTCATCCTTTCGTTCGGGAAAGCAGAGGATGCTGGTCTTAGGGCAGTGGTGGGAACTGGCCTTTGTTACGGTCCCCTAAGCGCTGGGCCCTGTCCTCACAGCCCCTCTGAGTGGATTTTGGAGGCCATTCACTTTCACACCCAGAGGCCTCTGCACTCTCTCAGCCCCTTGTGGGGATGTCCTGTCATTCGCTCAGCAGGCCCCACCAGTGGACGAGCAGCTGATGCCACCCTTTGCCCCATAAACAGCCCTAAAGTAAACGTCTTCATCCTGCTTATCTGCACACGGCCAGGATCTGCTTCTGGACCCCGGAACCTCCGGTCACCGGACCGTGTGGCTGTGACTGGTGGAGCTGGCAGGGAGGCCCAGGGCCCCACATCCCGAAGCTGACTGGCTGGTGGCTTGAGCGCGACCCTTGACCCCTGGGTGCTGCAGGAGTCCCTGAGCCGCCCCAGCCGTGCATCCACGAGGCCCCTGGGGCTCCTGCTTCAGCCGGGCTGAGCAGCGGCTCGGGAGGCTGTGCGGGGTCTTCCGGAGAGAGCATGCTGTCATGCTGTTGTGCTGCGGGCAGGGGCCGTCCTGTTCTGTGTTCTGTCTGCCGCGTCCTCGGGGGACACAGAGCCACAAGCCCCCCCTCAGGGCCCCAGAATGTTCCCGCGGTGGGGGAAGCGTGGCGATTAGCACAGAACATGGTATTTTGACCCAGGCTGTACTCGGTGAGGAGAGACTGTCCCCAGGCGCAGGGCTCTGCGAGGGGATTGTGTTTCCATCAGGACGCAGCCTTTTTGTGTTTCTCAGCTGCCGGGCGGGGTGGGGGGCGGTGAGGACGTCACAGCCTCTGGGAGCTGTGTGGCTGTGAGCAGGACGCGCACCTCCCAGCCCTGAGACCCGGCAGAACAGCATGGCTTCTGCCCGGGAAAGGGGTGGGTTGTCTCGGCTGTGGCTCCAACGAGTGCGCAGTGGGTCTGGGAGGCGGCGGGCGGCCGGAGGACACGGGGACCGCCGCGCTGTCTCGGCAGCTGTTGTGGGAACCCGCTAGATTCCAGAGTAAAAGGCCAGGCTGCCGTCACTGCGGAGGGCTGGGCCCGGTGCTGGGTCCGGGAGACTTCTGGACGGATGTCCCAGATCGGGCGTGTGCGCGGCCTGTGGCACCTGTGCGTCCCGCCCATCTTCAAGGCCTGCATCCACACATTTGGCCGCTGGCCGCGGGTATCCGGGCCGCTGGGGGCCGCGGGCGAGATGACCCCCCAGCCCTCTCCACGCCGCTCTGCTCCTCCGCCGTGGGGCGCCCCTCCGCGCGGCCCCTGGCCTCGTACCTGCTCCCTGCCGGTGCAGCAGCCCTCGAGCCTGGTCTGTGGGCGGCGGGTCCTGATCAGCCGGGCTTCCTGCGAGGAGCAGGTGGTGCCGGTGGGCCCTGGCCGCCGGGGGTTCCTTGTTCGACCCCAGTGATCCCACAGGCATCTGGGGTTTCGGATTTCCTCTCTCTGGCTCCTTCGTTCCGCCGGCTCCTCCCCCATTCGCTTTGTCACCTGCAGTGTCCCTCCCTGCGCCTCTGGTGCTTTCTGGTGAACCCTGGCCCACTCCGCCCCCCACCCCCCACCCCCCAGGCCGGCACGTGGCCTGGCCGGCTGTACGGGATTCTGCTGGTCTGGTCCGGACAGCACCCTGGGGCGTTGCAGGCCACATGTTCCTGCTGGAGGACCCATCTCTCTGTGCTCTGTGTGGGTCTCCTTTTCAGCCCTCAGGCCTCGAGTGAGGGTCACCTGCCAGAGAGGCCTCCCCACGGCCCTACCCCAATTTATTCTTCCTCCCAGCACCCTTCTCTGGCGATCACATCCCCAGTACATCTGCCCCGCACTGGAGGCCCCGAGGGCAGAGGCCACGCTGGCCTGGTCTCCTCGGTACCCATTGGCTGCCGGGGTCGGGGGGGCAGGCCTGCAGCGCGGGGAGACTGGCCTGGCCTGGCCGCGGCTGCTCTGTAAATACCTCCCCCGGGTGCCCCCTCGGTGCTGGATTAATTGTCCTGAACCTCTGCCCCAGGAGGCCGTGCCTGGCCCCCAGCACCTGGAGCAGGGGGGTGCTCAGCTCCGGTCCTGGAGAAACCACGGCCCCCCAGCCTCAACGGGCCGCCGGGCTCAGTCCTGAAGGTCATGTAGACTTGTGCAGAGGCCCAGCCCCTGGCCACCTCGTTTCTGTCCTTTAAAAGGAGAGGAAACCAAATGGAGCCCAGTGGACAGGGCCCAGGTCGGCGTGCGGCAAAGTGAATGATCCCAGCTCAGCGCTGAGTTCAGCGGCTGTGAGGACACCAAGCATGTTTGTCGGCACAGAAGCTCAGCAATTATCAGGAGCTCGCTGGGACTTGGTGGTGGCCTCCAGGTCATAAGCCATGGGCCACAGGCGGGGTCAGCCCTCCCCTGGAATGGCAGCCCCTCTTCCCCTCTTACTAGCTGAGACCCTGGAGTGACAAGCGTGCCTGTTGATTCCCACCCCGCCTGGGGTGAACGGTGGGGTCGCCCCCTCCTTGGGCTGCACTGGCCTCCCAGCATCTTTGTGCTGGTCCCTGGGCGAGAGGCGGTGGCCGGCGGGGTCGTGTGTGGGACGGGCCGCTCCAGGCTGCTACTCGCAGCCCCGCAGGCTCGCGTCCTCGGCAGACTCAGCAGGAGCCTGGCCGCAGGAGCCTGGCCGCGTGTGCACGGCCCCATCTGCTTCTGCACAGAAAGCCCCGCTGCTCCCGTGAGGCACCCAGGCCATCTGAATGTGCGTTCAGTGGGTTCTGGGCTGCTGGGCTGGGGCGGGGTGGCGCCCTGCAGGTTCCTGCCGCACGTTGGCTGCGGGACGCGCTCTCCCCGACGCTGTTGCTCCCCTCTTTCCCCATGAGCGACGGCTTTGCCTGCCCCCGCCCACCGCCCACACGGAGGCGGCTGTGGACGTGGGCACTTAGCAGGTCGGGGGTTTGGCCAGTGTCCGCGAGCGCAGGACGCCTGGGAGGCTTGGAGAGGAAGAGGCCCCCCCCTGGGGTTCCCAGTCTGTTTGAGGAGGGGGGAGCCTCCAGAAAAGACTCCGGGACTCGGAAGACGGCATGTGGCCCAGGGGATGGAGGGGACAGAGTGGAGACCCCCGAGGACGGGAGGCTCCTGGGCAGAGGGAACTGTTTTTTTAATTTGCAAATTTTAAGTATGTGGAACAGTGGCGAGAACGGGCCTGCTGTCACCCGGATCCCAGGACATCCTGCACGGTTGCTGCCCCTGCGTCGTTGCATCCCCAAAGCTAAGGACGTTTCCTGCCTCAGCAGGACCTCATTATCATGAGAGAGAACATTGTGAGCAAACTTTGGAAGCAAGAGCAGGGTTTGTTCTGTGTTCTGGAACGAGCGGGTGAGTCATGGCATTGGCCACCCGCCCCTGGCCCCGGGGACAGGGGAGGCCGTCAAGGCCCTGGGGTCCAGGGTCTGGATGAGGTGAGGCCTGGACCCAGGATGCAGGACAAGGTGGGAGGGACAGCCAGAGGAGGGTCTTCAGCATGACCAGCAGCAGGCGAAGGGCGGCGGGCAGCCCCTCCGGATGGCCGGGACGTGCGGGAAGCTGTGGCGTCCAGGCAGATGGACGTGAGGGGACGCGGGGCCTGTGGCCGCTGGGTGGCCTGGGACACCGGCACGGAGCAGGGCTGCCCGGGGGTGGCCCGTAGGGCTGGGCTCCATGTCGGTGGTCCTGGCCGGCCCGCCTGACGTGCCCAGGAGAGGTCAGGCTCTGAGGGGTGGGGCCTGGGCGGGGATCCGGCGACGTGCCGCCCGGGGGCAGCTGGGGACACCGGTGGCCCTCAGAACTGGGAGACGCTGGGTGAGGCCAAGGGCCTGGGGCCGTGGCGGCTCTGGAAGGGGCACCGGAGCGTCACCTCCGTCACCAGCGCGGCCTCCCCTCCCTCCCACGAGTGTTTCTGGCTCCACCGACAGAAACACTGAAGGTTGGGGGGGGGGGCCGTAAACTGCCCGCGTCTCCGCCCAGGCTTCACGTGGCAGAAGCTCCTGGTGCAGTGGGAAAGGGCTCTTGGGCCCCGAGCCATCGTGCCCAGCCCTGCAGGGCGTCGGGGCTGGCGGGGCTGTTGGAGTCCAGCCCGTCTGGAGATCGGTGCCAGCAGATCGGGGTGGGGGGCAGGGGGAACAGCCCGGAGGCCCAGGGGCTTAGTGGCTAGAGACAGGCTCTGGGTTCAAGGCTGGGCTTTCCCACTTCCCAGCTGTGTGGCTTTGAGTGAGTCACTTAACCTCTCTGTGCCTCTTTTCCCTTGTGTGTAAACTGAAGTGCTTTCCTCGTGGGTGGCGGCGAGGACTGAGAAGGTCCCCGGGCGGGCGCTGCACACAGTAGCTGCTGTGCTCTGATCCCATCCAGCCATCATGAGAGGTGCTGACTTCTTCTGGGAAGGCCGTTCCCGAGGTTCGCCAAAGCAGGAGCTCCATCTGCGAGCTCTCTCCTCCGAGGCGCAAAGCCTGTTGTTACAAGGACCTGACGGCCACCAGGGTCCCCAGAGAGTCGCGTGCCCCGTCAAGCTGAGAGGTCAAGGAAGGCGGGAGCTTGGTTTTGCCGTCTGCCTGCAGCTGTACTCTGAGCCCCAGACGGCCCAAGGGGTGTGTGTGTGATGCCTTCTGTGGCTGCTTCTAGGACAGCACCTTCCAGGGGTCATCCCGTGGGTGGGGAGACGGGAAAGAGGCTCACACACCAGCACGCCCGAGGAGTCGAGTGTGCAGCAGGGTCGTGGGTGTGCACAGAGGAGCCCGAAGCCAACTTTGGGGGAGCTGCGTCGGGAGCAAGCGGCTGCAGGGTCCCCACCGTGTCCTGGAGCAGCACAGCTGCCTCGCCATCCCAGGGTGTCTGGTTAAAGCGCAGATTCTGACTCGGCAGGTCTGGGGCAGGTCCTGAGAGCCTTCCAAGCTGCCGGTCTGCGGACCACTCTGGGTTTGAGGAACAGGTTTAGAGGCAGCGAGGAGGCCAGCCTGTGAGGGAAGGCAGCTGGAGCGAGCAGCACCGCGCCCCCAAGCCCTCCTGGCGTCAGGTCCCCCCAGACGGGGCAGCGTCCCCAGGGGACGGCATCGTGGCCCCGGTGGCCTCAGGCCTAGTGACTGCACAGCAGGAAGGGCCCCCAGGCCCGGCTCAGCCCCGCTCACACCTGGATGCCACACAGGTTCAGGAGTGGGTGCTGTCCTGGTGGAAAGGTTCAGACCACACTCGCGACTTTCTTCCACGAAAGACAGTCCCACCAAAGCGCGATGCCCTGCCCTGGCCAGGTCGTGTCCCTGCTGTGGCCCAGCTCGCTCCGGGAGGCTGGTGATGGCCAAGAGATGGGCCCCTCCCAGCTCCGGACGCCTGACCAGGAGGTGAGCTGGGGTCTGGGCCACAGCGAGGTGAGCACCCTTGGACGGAGCTGGTGATCTCCGTCCCGAGCCGGGGGGCCCGCGGGCCGTGTCACGCCAGTCCATGCAGACGGGGCCTCTTTTTCTGGATTAACTGTGAGGGAGCACAATTAGGCAAAGCACTTTCCTCAGCGCAGTTCCTGCCCTGGAGGATAAGAGGATTAGCTGCACCCTCGGGCTCCGGCACCAGTATTGTGACATTGGCTGGTGGAGCTTCACTAGCCCTCCGGCACATGCCCATCCTCTCTGGGCAGGGGGCTCACAAGGAGAGCCCCCGACAAGTCCCGGCCCTGCCTTTGTGCATCGCGGCAGGTTACCTTCCCTCTCTGAACTGCAGTTTTCACCTGGAATGTGGTTGTAGAAATATTGATCTGCCTTCTCCCCCGCCACGCAGCCCAAGTCTGGGGCTGACTTTTCAAGCCCAGCGAGTGGGTGGCCTCCTGACAGATGCCACCACTGTCTGCTCTCTGGACCTGGGGACCAGGCGCCACACCCCACTGCTGCCGCCCCCTGGGGGGTCCCAGGGCCGAGAGGGGGCAGACGTCTCGTCTTCACCCACCCGGCTCAGCGGGTGACGGGGAGGCTACAAGGGGGCTCCGCACTGCTCCCTGCTTCCCAGATGAAAGCGGTCTGGGGCAGAGGGGCTGAGGCCCGCCCTCCTGCAGAGCCCCCCCCCCAACCCCCAGCCCTCCCGCCCTCCCTGCCCGGGACTCCTCCCCCTTCCTTCCTGTCTCGTGACTCCTCCCCCTTCCTTCCTGTGTCTCGTGACTCCTCCCCTTCCTTCCTGTCTCGTGACTCCTCCCCCTTCCTTCCTGTGTCTCGTGACTCCTCCCCCTTCCTTCCTGTGTCTCGTGACTCCTCCCCGCTTCCTTCCTGTGTCTCGTGACTCCTCCCCGTTTCCTTCCTGTGTCTCGTGACTCCTCCCGGCTTCCTTCCTGTGTCTCGTGACTCCTCCCCGTTTCCTTCCTGTGTCTCGTGACTCCTCCCCGCTTCCTTCCTGTGTCTCGTGAGTCCTCCCCCTTCCTTCCTGTGACTCTGTCCAGGCTCAGGAAGGGATCTCTGTGCTCCAGGCCTTGGCTCCTCGCTCCCGCTGTCGGCTCCACGTCCTGCCCCCACCTGGGCCTCGGGCTGTGCACTGTGGGAGGTGCCCCCCGAGGGTCCCCTGCCATTGCCCGGTCAGTCTTCCCAGCCCACCCTCCTGGGGTCGCACAACACGGGCTGGGTGGGCACAGGTGTCCAGACCACTGAAGGCTCGCTTCCCTCAGCCCAGCAGACGTGCGTGCACAGAATCCTGGGAGCAGCTCTGCTGACACCAGCAGAGCTCGTGACGCAGGGCTCCCAGCTGGGGTGCGTGAGCCAGCCATGGTCCATCCACGCACAGCTCCCTGGACGGTCTGGTGGCCACACGCGCTGGAGAAAGCTGGACGGGGCAGAAACCAGGTCAGGGGCCGTGGGGCGGGGCCTCGGGGGCGCGGGGAGCTTTCCAGGGCGACGGGAAGTGTCCTGTGTCTCACAGAATTTTACTTTTACCTCTAAAGCTGACCGAAAATAGTCTCCCCTTCTAAAATAAACTACTCTTGGCTCAGGAAAAAAAAGAGAAACAGCCGTCTGGCCGCAGGTGCGGATGCTGTGCCGACACTGGTGTTGGCACTGGTCTTGGTGGCGTGTCCCGCCCGCCCGCCTGTGATGCCAGAGGGGGCCCAGCTGCCTATCGAACCCGCGTATCTAGACAGCTCCCCAGCTGAGCGCCAGCACGGCCCAGTTTTCTTTCCGAGGCTGAAGTCCGTGTAAATATTGACCAAATAAGGCAGACCAGGTTTTGTACTGTATTTGGTTAGTAGTTGAAGAGCCATTCACTCCACGGCTATTTTCCCAGTGGCTTCCTACAGGTGGGCCTTGTTTCATTTAAAATTTTAAAAAGACCCTGAAGAGCTGTGCGTAACTCAAACATTGTAAGTGTAGGGGGAAAACCAGCACATTTAGATGAATCCCCGAGCGAGCGGATCTTTCAATAAAGAATCAACTTTCGGGCTTCCCTGGTGGCGCAATGGTTGAGAGTTCGCCTGCCGATGCAGGGGACACCGGTTCGTGCCCCAGTCTGGGAAGATCCCACATGCCGCGGAGCGGCTGGGCCCGGGAGCCATGGCCACTGAGCCTGCGCGTCCGGAGCCTGTGCTCCGCAACGGGAGAGGCTACAACAGTGAGAGGCCCGCGTACCACAAAAAAAGAAAAAAGAGTCAACTCTCCCAGCCCCGTTAGTGTATTATGTAAAACTGAAAAGACGGGTATTTGGTCTGCTTAAGGACTGTGTCGCTGGGTCCACGGGTGCCCCCTGCCCCAGCCTGGGGCTCTCGGGCCACGTGGCCGCCGCATGGCCTATTGAGGGGGTGATGGGCTTTCTTGTGGGGGGGCTGGGCAGCTTCCCTTCTTTCTCCAGATGTGCATGGGTGGGGTCCCTCCGGCGTCCTCCTGCACTGCCCCGTCGCAGGCACAGGGAAAGCAGCTCAGACAGGATGGGCTGCCCGGGGGTGGGGTGGGTGGGGAGCGGTCCTCACAGCCGAGCCGTCCCCCCTGATGGATTTGCTGGCTGAGAGCTCCCAGGCCTCTTTCCCGGACTACCTGCATTGGCAGGTTGGACCCCAAGACGAGGTCCCACCCGAGTCACAGCTGTGATCACCTTCCGAGTCAACAAAGGCGCCCAGAGCCGCCCAGAGGCCGGGTGGCGGCAGGGACCCTCGCCAGCCCCGCCACGTCCTGAGTAGTGCCTGGCCCGAGGCCCCGCTGCAGAGCCAGGATCTGGACCAGCCGTCTGTCCCCCACCTGCCAGGTCCAGGGCTGGCCCGTCCGAGGCTGGCGGGCTCCACGGGGGCAGAGCCTCCGGGTCCCTTTCCTTCCCGCAGAGGCAAACATCAGGGATGGGGGAGGTGGCCACGGGGCAGAGTGTGAGTAATCGACATCACAACAGTGATCCTTTGGGGGGCCGGCGCAGCGGGGCAGTTGTGTCCTGCCCTGATGAGGTGACCTTGGTCGCCCTGGGCAGAAGGGGCCTGGGGACCTGCCCGGACGGGATCTGCCCTCGGGGGTGTCAGCAGGGGCGAGGAGACGCAGGGGACCCAGGGCCCAGGAGCAGGAGGGGGTCTTGTGACTCGGTCTCGTGGGTGAAGGGAGGCCGAGGAGGTGGCAGGGGATGCCGCAGGCCGCGCCGGAGGGCTGAGGGGGCCTGGCGGGCATTTGTGCAGGTGGAAGGCAGCTGGTGTGGGCGCTGGGGGCTGCTCCCCGCCCCCCGGGGAGAGCGACAACAGCCCAGCCCTCCAGCCGTCAGCCGGAACCCAACCATTCATCACATCTCCGCATCTACGAATTGTGCTTTTCGCGGTGTATCTAAGAAATCACTGCGTGTCTCGAGGTCATACAGATTTTCTAGTTTGTTTTCCTCTAAAAATTTTGTAGCTTCAGTTTTTATGTTTAGATTTATAACCCACTTGTGTTAATTTTTGTACGTGGTCTGAGTTCTGCGCACGACACCCAGTGCCGTTGTCCCCTGCCCCCTGAATTAATGACCTTTATACTTCATCACAGATCGGTGGACCTTACACACGTGGGTCTATTTCTGGACTCCCTGTCCTGTTCCGATGGTCTGTTTGTCCACTTTGGCACCAGCACCCCAGTCCTGGTCACAGTGGCTTTATGATACGGTTCAAAACCTGTCGACTTAGCCTCCCTTTGTCCTTTTTCAGTTGTTTTGCCTATTCTAAGTCCTTTGCATTTTCATGAGAATTTTAGATTCAGGTTGTCGATTTGCAGCAAAAAGCCTGTTGGGGTTTTGATTGGGTTTGCGTTGAATCTGTAGACCAGTCAAGGAGAATTGATATCTTCATAGTACTGAGTTTCCGGACCCACGGACACTCTGTATCTCTCCGTTTATTGAGGTCTTTTCTTAAATTCTTGGCGAAGCTTCACAGGTTTCGGGGTGCCAGACCGGCGTTATTTGTCAGGTTCATCAGCGTTTATGTAGGTGACCATGTGTCACAGTTCACTTCACATGATGCCTTCTTTCTGGTCTAAGGGAGCATCCGGGGTGATGTCAGCTGTAGGGTTTTCACAGATGCCTTTTGTTAGGACGAGGGCGTTTCCCGTTACTCCTCATGTGCTGAGTTTCTGTCAGGAGTGTATGTTGGATTCTTGTCAAATGTTCATGTCTATTAAGGCGATCGTAGTGTTTTTTCTTACTTACTTTGTTTATGTGGTGAATTACATTGAATGGTTTTCAAATGTTAAACCAACTTTTTGTTCCTGGTATAAATCTCACTCGGTTATGATGTATTATCCTTTTAGTATGTTGTTGGATTCTGTTTGCTAATTTGCTAACATTTTGTCTAGAATTTTTGCATTTTGTTCAGGAGGGGTATTTTTCTCTAGTTTTCTTGCAGTGTTTTGGTATCAGCTAATGCTGGCCTCATTGAATGAATTGGAGAGTGTTCCTTCCTCTTCAGTTTTTGGGAAGAGTTTGTACATAATTGGTATTATTCCTTCCTTAAATGTGTGGTAGCATTCACCAGTGAAGCCGTCTGGACCTGGAACTTTTTCTCGTGAAGGTTTTTGACTATATGTTAAAATAGTTGATGGGTATAGTGCGTGCTGGTCAGACTCTGCTTCTTTTCCTGAGTGAGCTTTGATCCAGTTCATTGGTATAAGTTGTTCACGTATTCCTTTTTTTGCCTTTGTGTCTTTTTCCCTTGATCTCTATTCAGATCAGTCTGAATAGAGGTTTTATTCATCTTTTCAGAGAACCATCTCATGGTTTCATTGATTTTTCTCTAGTGTTTTTCTATTTTCTATCATTGATTCCCACTTCAAACTTTCCTCTACTTACATGGGTTTCATTTTCTCTTCTTTCTCTAGTTTCTTGTGGGAATTGAGACCAGTGATGGGAGACCTTCCTTCTTTCTCTCCTGTGGGTGTTCAGTGCCATAAACCCTGTCAAGCAGCAGCATCCCACAGACGCTGGTATGTTGTGCTTTCATTTTTGTTCAAGTCAAAATCCTTCTAGTTGCCCTTTCTGTTTCTTCTTTTTCCCGTGAGTTGCTTTTTTTTTAGAAATGTGTTACTTAGTCTCTAGATGTTTGGGGATTTTTTTCAGCGATCTTGCTGTTACTAATTTCTAATTAACTCCATTGTGGTCAGAGAACACACTTTGTGCGATGTATAATTCTTTTGAACTTACTGGGACTAGTTTTATTTCCCGGCACGTGGTCTATCTTGGTAAATGTCCTGTGTGCACTTGAAACTAATTTCTACCGGTTTTTTTTTTTAATTAATTATTTTTTGGCTGCGTTGGGTCTTCATTGCTGCGTGCGGGCTTTCTCTAGTTGCGGCGAGCAGGGGCTACTCTTCGTTGTGGTGTGCGGGCTTCTCACTGCGGTGGCTTCTCTTGCTGCGGAGCGCGGGCTCTAGGCGTGTGGGCTTCAGTAGTTGCGGCACGCGGGCTCAGTAGTTGTGGCTCGTGGGCTCTAGAGCGCAGGCTCAGTGGTTGTGGCGCACGGGCTTAGTTGCTCCACGGCATGTGGGATCTTCCCAGACCAGGGTTCGAACCCGTGTCCCCTGCATTGGCAGGCGGATTCTTAACCACTGCGCCACAAGGGAAGTCCCTCTCCTGTTGTTGAGTGAAGTCTTCTATAAACGTCAGTAGACCAAGTTGGTTGATAGTATTCAAATCTATATCCTTACTTGTTCTATCAATATGGAGAGAGGGGCATTGAAATAACTATTTCTATTGTGCAGATTTATCAGTTTTACTTCATGGACCACAAGCTCAGGCATCGGGTGCATGGATGTTTCGGGTTGTTATGTCCTCTTGGATAATCATGAAACGATCTTCTTTATCCCAGTAATAATGTTTGCTCTGATTTCTGTGTGAAATCAATGTAACCACTCACTCTCCTTTTGACCAGTGTTAGCAGGATGTCTCTTGTGCCAGCCTGTTACTTTGATCTGGTTTGTATCTTTATAAGCAAAGTGTATTTTGTGGAGCCGGCATGCAGTTGGATCTTGCTTTTTTATCCAATCTGACAATCTCTGCTTTTTCTTTTTCTTTCTTTTTTTTTTTCCTGTCTGAACCCCATGGCATGTGGAACTTCCCCGACAGGAATCAGCCCCGAGCCCCCTGAAGTGGAAGTGCAGAGCCTTAACCACTGGACCGCCAGGGAAGTCCTGACAATCTCTGCCTTTAAATTGAGATGTTTGGCCATTAGCATTTAATGTTATTGATGGGGTTAGGTTTAAATCAGCGTCCTCCATTCCTTCATGTCTGGTGTCTGGAAAGCCCTTGTATATTTGTCCGTTTTGGGTGGTTTCGGGTGAGAGGCTAAGCTTCATCCATCTTAGCTGGAAGTAGAAAGGACAGCAGTAATGACTTAATACCATTCAGTACTCAGCCCATGTTTAATTTTCCCCAATTGTCTCAAAAGTATCTTGTTCCAGTTGGTGTGTTTGAATCCGGATCTGAATAAGGTCTACACGTTGCATTCAGTCGATGTGATTCCCGAGCCCTTTTTACCCAGACCAGTGTCCCACCCCTTCTTTCCATGTCATTTACTTATGGAAGAAACTGAATCACTTGTCCAGTAGAATTTTCTGAGTTTGGGCGATTATATCTTTGTGATGCTTTTTAACGTGTTCCTCTATATTTCCTGAACCTGATAGTTATAAAGAACTTTTCGTAAACGTGCTGCGTGTTCGGTTGAAGCATGTGAAATCGCCAGTATTTGATTATTTGCCCTGCCAAGTGCCGTGTCCAGACGTTCCACGTCACGCTACCTGTCCCAGCCCGTCAGGAAGCGCCACTTTGCATGACACTGAGATTGACCAGTGGATTCAGGAGGTCAGCCTGACCCTCACGGCCAGGTTCTCCGCCCTGTCCCTGATGATAGAGTTTCCTGGGTCCTCATTTAGGAGTTGCAGATGGTGACGCTTCAGCTCCGTCATGCCGTGTCGGGAAGCTTTCAGGTTGTCTGGGGTGGGCAGTAGGATTTGGGGACCGTCTCCCAGGCAGTCGAGTCCAGATGGGAATTCACTGCTGGGGGAAGACTGCGTGCTGCTCAGCGTCGATGTATTCCCTGGACAAGCCGGTGGAAGGTGTCCAGTGAGCAGGTGATGGCTGAGCGAGCTCATGGACAGTGGTGAAGGGGCAGTTCGGCTGGGGGAAGCTCTTGGACGCCACCCTGTGCGACAGGGCGCAGCTTGGGACTCCCTCTCGCGGAGCCCTCTAGCTCCCACCCTTCCCAGTCCCTCCAGGCCAGGCCGTCGCCCACTTTTAGATGGAACCAGCTGGGCGGGCCCCACCGAGCCCCGCTGCAGGGAAGCCCCTCACCCAGCAGGCTGGGTGGAAGGCCGCTGAGCTGTCGTGCGTTCCCGCGTCCACCCGCGCGTGGAGATCAGCGCTCGCAGGGGCCCCCTCTGTTGGCTGCATCGCGTGCGGATATGACACTGAGCACAGACAGAGGTGGGGTGTCATTTGACGGTGGAGCCAGGTGCAGGGAGCGGGAGGTTCTGGCTGTGCTGGGTGGTCCAGGGCAGCTCGTGGCGTGCATCGCAGGCAGGAAGAAGAAGGCGAGAAGGCTGGAGCACCTGTGTGTCTGGCGGGAGGGGACCGCCACCCGAGCGGGAGGGGTGGTGGTGCACAGGTGGTTCGTGCTTCTGGGCTGTGGGCCCCTTTGAAAAACGCAAGGAAACGCTGACTCCTTCTCAGCAAAAGCTACAAATGCAAAAGCACTCGGCCTTTGCTTCCGTTTGGGGATGTTTACTGAGCCCCGGAACACGCCCAGGCCCCCAGGTGGAGAGCCCGGACTAGACGGTGGCCGGCCTCCCTCCTGCCGGGTTCAGGGCCGCGGGGGCTGCAGGGGGAGGTTCTGGCAGACGGGTGCCCGCGTGGTCCCAGTTCTGCCGGCCCTCACCGCCCGGGACGCGGGCACAGCAGGCTTTCCTCACCTGTGGGCGGCACCCCGCCGCCCCCGCTTGTCCCCCCAGAAGGAGGCAGACAGCGCCGCAGTCTCCTCCAGACACGCGTCAACTCCCGGACTCTCACAGCAGCGCTACGAGGTGCGACGTCGCTGCTTGGCCCCCTCTTCCGGGTTAGGAAACTGAGGCAGAGAGAGGGGCTGCAACGCCCCCAGGTCACACGGCTGGTAGGCAGAGGAGCTCGTGGGCGAACCCGGGACCCGGGACCCGGCACCCAGCCCACCTGCCGTCCTCCGGGCGCTGGGTCCCCACCCAGCAGTCAGTCCTTTAAGGAGCGTGGGGACCGCTGCCTCACTTCACGGACACGTGGGGCGTCTGAGAAGCTGGGGGCGGTCCAGAGCAGCCCCCCCCCCCCCCCCCCCCGCCGCGCTGTAGAGGTGCTCAGGGCACAGGTTCCTCCTGCTGCCCTGGCTTTTGTCCTGTGGAGCCATCTGGGCTTTGAGTTACCACTGTTACATTACATGTACCAATCAGAGCAAGCACTTCCTTCCTGGGTTTTTCCCCATTTTCTTTTCAAGAGAGCGACACTCTAGCACAACATCAGGCCTGGAGTAGGGCCCCAGTAAGAGCTGGGCGTGCAGACACATGGGCGCCTGGTGGGTGGGTGGATGGATCGAGAGGAAGGACTTCTCATGCTTCCAGCGCTGGACACTCTCTGCTCTGTGGACCACAGGCCCTGAAAAGACCCCCCAGGGTCCACCTCTGTCCTTGTGGCCTCACCCCCATGCCCCGTCGTTTCAGTTGCTGTCACCCACGCTCACTGTGTCCCCAGTGAGATGCTCGGACAGTGCGGGATGCTTGGCAGGTCCTGGTTCCAACAGGTGCCACTGGGCTGTCAGCCTCCCTGTGTGAGGGTGTCCCAGGGGACACACTGTTGCCTGGCCCTGGGCGAGCATGCGGTCCCTGTGACTGTCTGTGGTCAGTACCACTGGTGTTTCAGGCAGAGGACACGGCCCACGGGCACACAGTCTGCGACAACTGGCCAGGGTCCAGGCCTGCTGAGCCCACGGAGACCCCCCTGGCTCACACACAGGAGTTCCAGGTCCTGAGTCAATGACGTTACCCGTCAACACTCTGATCCCTGGGCCTCAAACCCAGCAGGCCTCCTCTGAGTGTTGGGACACAGCGCCCTGCGAAGCTGGTGGCTCCTAGCTCAAAGGCCTCGCGTGTCTTGGGAACGTGTTTTTTCTCCTTCCCTGTGGACGCGGGCGAGTCAGCTTTGCAGTTAACGGGGCTGCCCATCCGGCGGGCATGCGGCTGTTGTCTCCCTGCCGCCCCCCCGCATGAGCCTGCAGGAGCCCGACCCCACATGGGACGCCTGCTCCCACCCTGGGCGTGGCTGCGGCCGGGGTTGCCGTGCAGGGTGGAAGCCCCCATAGCCTCAGTGTCCAGATTTTTCACCTCAAATTGGATGCCTGGGTTTTTGTTTTTTAATTAATGTATTTATTTTTGGCTGCATTGGGTCTTCGTTGCTGTTTGCGGGCTTCTCATTGCAGTGGCCTCTCTTGTTGCAGAGCACGGGCTCTAGGCGCGCAGGCTCAGTAGTTGTGGCGCGCGGGCTTCGTTGCTCCGCGGCATGTGGGATCTTCCTGGACCAGGGCTCGAACCCGTGTCCCCTGCACTGGCAGGCGGGTTCTTAACCACTGCACCACCAGGGAAGCCCCAGATGCCTGGGTTTTAATGTGGAAATTCTAAATGGTGTTGAATTGTTGGGTCAAATATATTTTTTTATTATTATTTATTTATTTTTTATTGGAGTATAGTTGCTTCACAATATTGTGTTAATTTATACTGTACAGCAAAGTGAATCAGCTACACGTATACATATATCCCCTTTTTTTGGATTTCCTTCCCATTTAGGTCACCACAGAGCACTGAGTTCCCCACGTTATGCAGCAGGTTCTCACATAGCATCAATAGTGTACATATGTCAGTTCCAGTCTCCCAATTCATCCCGCCCCTCCTCCCCGCCTTGGTGTCCATACGTTTGTTCTCTACGTTTGTGTCTCTGTTTCTGCCCTGCAAATAAGGTCGTCTGTACCAGTTTCTTCAGATTCCACGTATATGCGTTAATATACGATATTTTTCTCTTCCTGACTTACTTACGTCACTCTGTATGACAGTCTCTAGGTCCATCCACGTCTCTACAAATGACCCAATTGCGTTCTTTTTCATGGCTGAGTAATATTCCATTGTATATACGTACCACATCTTCTTTATCCATTCCTCTGTTGATGGACAGATATTTTTAAATAATGTGGGTTTGACCAAAACACCTCTGGGCTACGCCTTACGCCCTCTGAGCCCCAGGACGCGGGCCCCGGGCTGCCGTGGGGAACAGAGCCACCTCCTTTACAGGCAGACCCAGCACCATCAGTGTGGCCGAGTGGGACCCGGAGGGGACCAAGACGCAGGGGCTGCTCTTGGAATCAGGGCCCCTGGGGGAGGGGCCCTCTCCACCCGGACGAGGCGCTGGTGCTGGCGTGTGGCCATCCATCGCCCGCTGGCTCTTCCCCGCACACTGGGAGGTGGGTAAGGAGTCACTGGCCCGTTTGTCGCATTTCCCTGCTGACTCGGTTGACGGAATGTACAGCTGGCGGCTGGCGGTCAGGGCCAAATTCCCCTGATTTCCATCCATCCCAGTCCCCTCCTGCCCCGGCAGCCTCCTTCCTGGCCCAGATTCTGTGGGAGAGGTTTGCAAAAAAAAAAAAAATCAACATTTTGGGGAAGAGGCCTACCCGTTACAGAGGTGAGCTGGTGACCCTGCCCGGGGTGCGTGCAAGGTGGCCCAAGGTGGCAAACGCAGAACCAGCCCAGTTCACTTGGATTTCAGGGAAACAACAAAAGGGAGCTACATCTGGGGCAACTTGTACTGAATTATTTGTTCTTTATGTGAGATCCAGGTTCACCTGGGGGCCTGTGTTTCTCCGGCAGCCCTCGGGAGAGGGAACGTGAGTGTGGGGTAGGGCCAGGGGCTGGGCCAGGGCATCTCCATTTTGGGGTCCTGGCAACCTAGAAGCCACGCCAAGTCAGGAGGGTGACGGCAGAGCGTCTGGTCATCCCGCTTCGCACCAGTCACTCAGCTCCCGGGGTGCTGACCCGCCTCATCTCACGGCCCAGCCCGTGGTGGCCAGTCCCCTGTGCTCAGCTCCACTGCCTGCTTCCAGGCCCCTAATCCGATGAAGTGTGCAGCTGGGCCCCGAGGAAGGCCAGGCGGGACATTAACCTCGGACCCAGCAAGGCTCCTGGCAGCTGCTTTATTGATTGCCTTGAAATAACAACCCGTCTAAGGCTGGCCGGCCTGGAGGCAGACAGCTGTTGGCGAATCGGATTCGCTGTTTCCCCTCCTCCCTCTCCCACCTTTTGTCTCTGGGTTGCTCAGAAAGTGCAGTTATGACCCCGCCGTTTCCCAGGTGAAGGAGCAGGCGTTGGGGGGCCATCTGGGAGGCCAAGGCTGGCAGAGCGGTCCCCAAAGGGCCTTTGGTGGAAAGACGCTCCACCGTCCGCAAAGCAGCGGGGGGCCCAGCCCGGAGTCCGGAGGTCCCGGCGCCCGGTTCGCTCGGCTGAAGCTCGGCCCCCTCCGCTGCCCAGGGCTCTGGGCTGGGGTGCAGCCGGTCACGGCCCCCTTGGATACAGGGGAGAGGCCCCTCCTTCAGGGGCGGGACCCGGCGTGTCGTGAGCAGAAGAGTCTGCCCGGGTGGGTGACGTGTGTGGCCGTTCTCATCTGTCCCTAGAGCTCAGATTCTACAGGTACGGGATGTTCAGGAATCAGCTCTATTGAGCTAGAGTGTGTATACAATAAACACATTCTAATGTAGTTTGAGTCTTGACAGATGTATACACCTGTGTCACCACCGCCCTGATCAAGACCCTAACCCTTCCTTCCCCAGACGTCCTCTCCCGCCCCTTCCTAGTCAGACCCCCAGCCCAGCCGCCGCGGCTCTGACTCGTCACCGTGGTGGGCTCTGCCCTCCAGGCCTTTGCGAGGATGGAGACTCCTCCTGCGCTGCATGAAGCCGATGACAGCCGTCCTCTGGATGGACCACACTTCGTCCACGTGCCCCGTTCGGTGGGTGGCCGGTTCGGGGTGGGGGGAGAGCGCGGAACATGCCTGCACCGACAAACGCGGGGGGCTCTGGGTCTGGCCCCCGGGGCTTGTGCTCCCGCACCGGGCCTGCAGGAGGGGTGAGGACGTGGTACTACGCGGTTTCCCACCCATTTCAGTGTCCTTTTGAAAGCGTTAGCTCGTCAGCTGGGAGGAAAAATCAACGGCCTTTAAAGCTGCATCTTGAAATCCCATACCAGGAACAAGGTTTTGTGACAAAGACAGCATGTTTGAAGGACAACTGGGCCCCTTCAGATAGAAGGGACCCTGGGCCCGGAGTCTCGGGGTCGCTCGGGTGCTCCTCTTTGTGGCTGAGTGACCCCCCCCCACCCAGTCAATTCTGAGGGGCCCCGTCTTCCCGACATGTAAACGGACCTCATCCCACCCACCCCAGGCTTGTTTCTTTTCTTTCCTTAACATCTTTATTGGAGTATAATTGCTTTACAACGGTGTGTTAGTTTCTTTTTTTTTTTTTTAAATTTATTTATTTATTTATGTTTGGCTGCGTTGGGTCTTTGCTGCTGCGCGCGGACTTTCTCTAGTTGCGGCGGGCAGGGGCTGCTCTTCATTGCGGTGCGTGGGCTTCTCATCGCGTTGGCTTCTCTTGTCGCGGAGCATGGGCTCTAGGCCCGCGGGCTTCAGTAGTTGTGGCTCGCAGGCTCTAGGGCGCACGGGCTCAGTTGCTCCACAGCATGTGGGATCTTCCCGGACCAGGGCTCAAACCTGTGTCCCCTGCATTGGCAGGTGGATTCTCAACCACTGCGCCACCAGGGAAGTCCCAGTGTGTTCGTTTCTGCTTTATAACAAAGTGAATCAGCTATTCAGTTTTTCACCATTGAGAACGATGTTGGCTGTGGGTTGGTGATATATGGCCTTTATTATGTGGAGGTAGGTTCCCTCTATGCCTACTTTCTGGAGGGTGTTGAATTTTGTCGAAAGCTTTTTCTGCATCTGTTGAGGTGATCATACGGTTTTTTTCCTTCAGTCTGTTAATATGGTGTATCACATTGATTGATTTGCGTATATTGAAGAATCCTTCCATCCCTGGGATAAACCCCACTTGATCCTGGTGTATGATCCTTATAATGTGCTGCTGGATTCTGTCTGTTAGTATTTTGTTGAGGATTTTTGCATCCATGTTCATCAGTGCTATCGGCCCAGGCTTGTTTTGAGTGTTAAGTGAGCGCAGGTAAAAGCACTTAAATCGTCAGGTGCTGAATCGACGGTTGTGATTTTTATTGTTGGCGTTGGCATCCCTCGCTTCTTGGGACGTCAGCGCCCCTCCCAGCTCACTCTGCCTGGACGTCCCGTGCACCCTTGTGGCTTGAGTCTCGGGTCCATGTGTGAAAGCAGGCTGCTTCCTCCGGCCAAGGACACTTGCGTCCACTTTCCCGACGGACAGTCACCCTGCAAGGACCTCCCTTCACCCCTCGGTGGGTTCCCTTTGGTCCAGCTGCTTTGGAGGGGACTGTCCCCCAGGGGCCCCAGAAGGAAACGTGTGCAGGTTCCTGTCCTGAAGGCCGACCACCCAGACGCCCCCGCGACTTTGAGCAAGTTGGCCCGGCTGGCTTTCGTGCCACAGGGACAGGCAGGCAGCCGTGGAGACGGCAGAGGCGGGAGGGAGCTGAGGGGCCGCCCTCAACTTGGCTCCGCTGTCGGATGCCGAAGGTCGAGATTTCAGGCGTGACGAGCTTGAAAAAATAAAGGCAGGCTTCTGTGGCTAAAAGTTAAAAGCTGGAAAGTCTGTTTTTGGCGGCGCACTGGGGGGTAGGGCTGAGGGCCCCGGACCCGGTGGGAGCGCCCCGCGGATGGTGGCGCTGGGCCACGTCCGCAGGCTCCCTGCCCTCCGCGGTCCCCTGTGTCATGCAGTGGGCGACCCGAGTGTGTGCCAGGCCGTGGGCAGAGGAAGCCAGGACGGCAGCGGGCCGCGCGGGTTCAGGGCCTCCCCTGCCCCCGTGTTTGTCGTGTTTGCCGGGAGAGGCTGCTTCCGGGAGCACCTTGTGGTCCGTCCGTACAGGACTCGCAGGGTGGATGCCCCACGGGGCTGGGCTGAGAACCCCCGGCTGCCAGCCGCATCCCCCCATCCCCCCTCCTCCTGACCCCTCCACCCCGCTCCCGCCCTGCACCGTGACCCTCCGCGCAGGCCTCACGCGCAGGCTACTTCTCTCTCCGCTGCGTAGGTCGCGAGATGGGAACATAAGACCCGAAAGCTGAGCGGGGCCTTCGGGTCCCCCCACCTGGCCTGCTGCACCCTGGGCGGCGCCATCCTGCTTCTCAACGTGCTGCGCTCCCACTGGTAAGGCCCCCGCCCCCCGCGCCTGCGGGAGGGGCAGCCCGACCGCACGGAACCCCGTCCCCTCCACGAGAGTCCCAGCCGCCCGGGAAGGCTCGTGCGGGGGGTCAGGCGGCACCCGGGACGTGGAAGGAAAACGGGAGCCGCGAGCTGTTGGGGGGTGGGGGGCGCAAACGGGATGACGACCAGGGAGCGAACGGATGGACTGTTGGCTTTCACTGTGCAGGGGCTGCTCTGAGCTGGGCTAACCTCGCCCGCGCGGCTCTGCTGGCTGAGAGGTGCCCGCATGGAGGGCAGCGAGCAGTGACCTCGGGGGGTGGGGGAGAGGACAGCCTGGCGGGCTCTGTGTCGGCTCCTGAAACCCTCCCGCGGGCTTGGCTGCTGGTGCGTTTGTGCTGCACTCCGGCCTTCCTCCCCTAGTTACTCTCTAGAAACTCAGCCTGGGGGGAGAGGCGACCCAAACGGCCCCACCTGGGCTGCAGGCCAGCCCAGGTGCTACCCTTCGGCTCGATTGATTTTTTTTTTTTTTTCCTGTTTTCTTCCCTAACGAGCCTTTGCAGACACTCTGGCCCTTCTGAATGAGTGAATGAATGAATGAACGGGTGAGCGAACGCGTGAGTGCCCGAGTGGGCACATTCCATCCCCGCCGGCCGCTTTCTTCCTGGCAGTCACCGAGGAGGCATCTAGAGCTCCCGAAACATCAGTCTGTTTAGGATGCAGGACCTGCTGCCTTTCCCCGAACAGAATGTGCTGTTTCCGGTTCTAGACTTCTGCGTTCTTGGCTTCCTGAGTCCAAGATGTAAAGAGAAAACCCCAATCGGGCTCTCCTCGGCCTGGTACTTGCTGGCCCAGAACCCTGGGCCAGCCCCAGCTGCTGTTTCTGGGGGGTGGAGGCTGACAGTCCCTCCCGCCCTGCAGGTGGGCTGCGCCCAGGTGGGCAGCCAGGCGGGGGCCGGGGCCGCAGAGGGGCGGAGGGTGAGGCGATGGAGAGCCCGGCGGCCCAAGGGCTGAAGGGGGCCCCCTGGGGCCCCGACCCAAGCCCCCCCTTTGCCAGCGCTCCGCAGAGGCAGGTGGCTTTAGACAAGCCCCTCTCCCTGTCCGTCCTGCTTCTGTACCCTGAGGGCCAAGCCCCGAGGGCCGACGGCCTTTTCCTGTCCCTCCTGTTTCTTCTTGTGTCCTGGGCCCTTAGGAGGCCTGGGAGGAAGTGACCCCAGGTCCAGCGCCCTCCCCACCGTCCAGGCCCCTGTGTCAGTGCCGGCCAGGCCTGGTGTCTGGCTGAGCTGGCCACCCAGGGAATCTGGGGGGAGAGAAAGGACGCCCCCCCCCGCCCCCCGCAGGCCTGTTTCCTCTTCTCCCCTCTCAGGTCCTCCTCCCGGTTGCCCCCTGCTGACAGGTCTGGGTGGTCTGGCTGGGGCTCTGCGGAGGGGCTCTGTGGGAGTCCTGCCCCCTTCCCTAGCACCCTTCACCTGTCGCTTTATGTGGTTCCTGCAGGGTGTGTGTGTGTGTGTGTGTGTGTGTGTGTGTGTGAGTGACCGTTTCAGCCATCTAAGGTATAGTTTTGTGGTGCTCAGGACCTCACCGTGTGAATGGGTGTCCGTCAGTCACGGGTTGAGGCACAGCGGACAGGAGCCGGGCTGTGCTGGGGGGAGCAAGCCTCCCTCCACACCTGTGTGCTCGTGGCCTGAGGGCAGGGGCCTGCGTGTGGACCGGCGCACTGGCGGGGTGTGAGCACGGGTGGCTCTGTCCCTGTGGCCATCTGGGTGCCAGCCGTTGCTGCATCAGAGTCCAGCTGGAGCTGCTCAAGGACACGGTCAGGACAGGCCTGATGGCTGAGTGGCCGCACGAAGGAGCAGTGAATGGGGCAGACAGACGGGAACAGCTCACTGCAGAGCAGGCCGGGCAGCCGGTGCGGGGGGAGCACATAGAGATCAGGTGGGGCCTCCCCCAGGCTCATGGGCGGGGGACAGGACTCAGCTCCTGTGGCTGCAGGACCGAGGCTCTCATCCTGGAGTCTGTGCCCTCCCCACAGCAGGGCGGGCGCCTTCCTCCAGGCCAGTGGGAGAGTCTCTCTGACCTCCAAAGCCTCTTTGAAAGGGCCCCAGGGTAACATTTTCGGTGAAATGCCCTGACCTCGCACCACCAGGTACTGGCACCCCTGGTGTTCACAGGGCAGCCCACCCTCCAGGGGAGGGGTTGTGGGGTTATGCAGAGCAGGGTGAGCCTGGTTATCAGCCTGGGCTCCTCCCCCTTCCTTTCCCCAACCGGGCGGATTTGTAAGACCACAGACCCTCTCTTGGCTGTGATGGGTTTGGGGAACACTTTGGAAAGGTGATGTGTTGATCAAGTGTACAGAATCAGTACAGCATCGGAGCCCTAAATTCCACATGGTTCTTCACAGGTGGAAAATGTTACCCATGTGAACATTTTTTTTGGTTTTGTGGTTGTATGCTTATTTTAATGTGTGTTAGAAAACACAAGTGAGCCTGTCAGATGCTACTCTCGTGGACAGTTTTGCTTGGTGTGGGTTGAAGAACCGGGAGCTTAGTGCCCCGAGCCCGAGACGGTGTCGCGGCCACGTCCCCGAGCGGCTGGGGTTCCCTGGGCTTATCGGCTGCGGATAGAAATGGGCACCAAGTGGGACACCCCTCCCCATCTCCACCCATGTTCCGGGATTTCTGGGGAGCAGAATGCAGACAGCTTTGTCACATTGGTGACCAAAAGCTCAGTCCAGGTTTTAAAAGCAGAACTAGAGACATGGATAAGGCTCTCCACTCGCACCCCCAGCGCAGAAAACCCCAAAAGAAACGGCGTCTCCTCCGTGGGCTCACAGCTCGGGCCCCGCCCAGCGTGCCTGTCCTGCTTCGTCTCATGGTGTCACCCTCAGTTCACTCCCCTGTCCCTGAGCTCTGTGGGCAGAGCGCAGCGGGTCACATACCTCCCAGTGTCACCATCACAGGGGTGAAAACAGCCTGGGGCACCCAGGCCTGTCTGAACCCAGTGCCACTCTTCTGCCTGAGCCCACGGCGCTTCCATCGGGTCGCCATGCGGTGCCCCCACTAGAACTTGGGGCCGCAGGCGGCCTAGCGATGGACGGGGGGGGGGGCCCGGCATGCCTCGCTGCCCTAGGTTTGGGGGTCGGGGGTCAGCCTGGGCGGGGGCTGAGCGGAAGTGGGTCATCCGCGTGGAGGCCTGAGCGCCTCCCCCACCCCACTCACGCACACTCGCTCTGCCGCGTGGTCCCTAGCACTCTGGTGGCCAAGGAGCCAGGGGCCTGCAGGTGGGCTCTGCTGGGCCAGGGCCCACCTGCTGCCCACGCCCGGCCCCTCCCACTCCACTGCCTGCAGACAGGAGAGGGGGAGGGGCGGAGGCTGCTGGTCTCTCAGAGCTGGGGGTGGGGAGGGGGGCACGGCTCGGCCACCTAGCACAACACTGCGTGTGCGCGGCCCTGAGCCAATCCCAGCGGCTCAGCCTGGAGCTGCAGGGTGACCCTGAGCCCGGGCAGCAGGAGGGGTGGGTGGAGAGCAGGGGGTGTGGGCAGCATGACCGGTGGCCAGGTGTGCCCTGACACATGTGTGCCACTGTTTGACAGGTCACCATGCAGGCCTCTGCCCACGGCGTCCTGTTTGCTGTTCAAACAGACGCTTCTCCCTCTCTCCCTGCCCCCCTTCTTCCTTTGCGGGGAGAGGAGGCGAGGGGAGGGGGCTGCTTTTCCTCTGGCTACTGAACACGTACTGGGACCCCTTCTGCCTGGCGTGGGCTGGGGCCAGGGAGATGCTCGGGGCAGGAGGCGCCGCTGTTCTCCACGGGCTGAATGTAGTTCGGGCGGCCCCCCTGCAGCCCACTTCACTCGCTTTCGGCACCCGCCTTGCACCGAGTTCGACACTCCTAGCCCGGCTACTCTGGGGACCCCAGGGGGTGGGGGCGGGAGGGGCAGGGTGGCCCCTCTGCACAGCAGTGACCTGTCTCTCCCGTCCCCTGCCCCGCAGCTTCACGCAGGCCATGCTGAGCCAGCCCAGGATGCAGAGCCTGGACAACCCCTTGGCCTACGGCATGGGCCTGGCACTCCTGGGAGTGGGCGGCGTGTTTGTCCTTTCCAGTTTCCTGGCTCTGGGCTTCACAGGGACCTTCCTAGGTAAGACCCCCAGGGCGGGGGGCCGGGGCCCGGCTACCACCAGCTCCAGGCCGCCTTTGCTCCCCCAGGCCTTGGTCTGCCCTGCTCCGTTTGGGAGGCCGGGCTCTCAAACCCCATCCAGCTGCTTGGCCGCCAGGAAGGGCGGGATTTCTGTTCGCTGTGTGCGGGCTGCGAGCCGGAGCTGGCAACACATGGGGGGCGCTGCGCCTTCTGCTTTCCCCACTGCCTGCGGCTCCGGTGCTTTGGGGCTGGGAGCCCAGTGCTGGCCTGGCTGGATGTCCTCCTGACGTCAACTCCCAGCAGCTTGGAAGCTCGGGAAGGGGAGCAGCCCGGGGGCGGGGTGGGGGCTGCAGGGGCCAGGGCAGCCCCGGGACTGGGGGAGGGGGAGGGGGCCACTGCCGCAGAGAGTGCCCTCCGGGCACACGGGGCACAGGGAGGTGACCCGGCTCTGACGGCCTGGTCAGGGGCTCCTGGGTCCTCCTCCCCTCGCCCCAGCCAGCTGTGGAGTCTTGGCCTCCATTCCCTGCAGTGCCTGGGGCGGCCTGGGGCTCTGCGGGCTGCAGCAGGGGTCCCACAGAAGACCCTCGGAAGGCAAATGAGACTTGTCGTCCTCTGGGGACCAGCACTTGGGCGAGGACCTGGCAGCAGCTGGAGGGAGCCCGGTGCTAGAGGAGGGTGTGCAGGTGCAGGCGGAACCCGGAGGGGTGGGGTGCAGCGCTGCGGGCGGGAGGGCAGGGTGGCTGGTGTGCAAGGGCCAGTGGGGCCAGAGTGGAAGGCCAGCCGGGGGCCACGTCGCACGTGTCCCGAGAGCCATGCAGGGGACTGAGGTGTCACTCCCGGGGAGAAGGGGGCCACAGGCGTGGTCTCCCAGCAACGAGGAGGCGACCGGTGGGTCCGAGCTGGGCTAGGGGGCAGGGAGGAGGTGGGGACCACGGTGTGGGCCTCATGGAGGGGGAGGGAAGGGTGGTGCTGTCGCCTCAGGTCAGGAGAGCCGGGGTGAGCAGCCCCACAGCAGAGGGCAGCAGGCGGGGGCAGCGCAGGGTCTGGAGGAGGGAGGGGGAAGGGCCCAGATACCAGCTGCTGCCGCGGAGAAACGGTGTGCAAACTCAAGGGGCCCACAGACTCTGGGATGTAGGGCATGGCGGCCGCTTCCCTCCGTGAGTCACCCCAAAGCTGGTCTCTGTGCCACCGGGAAGAAAGGTTCCCGCGGCTCCCCGGCCCCGAGCCCTCTGTCCCCAGACAGCGATGACGCCGCCGCCACTCCTTCTGCCCTACGTGTGCCTGGAGCTCAACATCGGGGAGAGGGGCCTTAGTGAGCAGTGCTGCGCCGGACACCGCCTGTGTCTCATGCCTCTAAGGGAGGCTTCTCGGGGCGGCCACACGCTCCCCTGTGAGCGGCTCCAGGCCGGCTGGTGGGGCCCGGGGTGGGGGGCGGAGATGGAGGCAGAGACGGTGAATAGCAGGCAGGCCTGCCTTGGACAGTGTGGGGGGAAGGGTCTACAGGAGGGGATGTGAGCTGAGGGAGATGGCAGAGGAGAGGTGTGCAGGGAGCGGGCAATAGGCACCCCAGGCAGGGGTAACGGCGTGTGCAAAGGCACAGAGGCAGGAGCAGGTGGGCGTGGAGACTCACAGTGCCGCGGCCCCTGGGGACCCCAGGCCCCTTCGCCTGGGATGGGGTGGCCAGGCTGTGACTCCCCCCCCCCCCCCCCCGTCCTGCCCACCCTGTGCACAGGCGACTACTTCGGGATCCTGAAGGAGACCCGAGTGACCACGTTCCCATTCAGCGTCCTGGACAACCCCATGTACTGGGGCAGCACAGCCAACTACCTGGGCTGGGCCATCATGTAAGTCCCGGGCTCCCTCTGTGCCTCCTGGGCGATGGGTCAGCTCTCGTGCCTCCGTGGAGCCCAGGGCACTGGTCAGGGTCCCCTTCCTAGAACTGGGGTCGGTAAACTCCCTATTACAAGAGTGGGAGGTCCCCGGGCTGCAGGCAGGTGAAGGAATGGCCGTGGCTGGGGGCCCCACTGCCTTGTTCATGGACACTGAAATTAGAATTTCCCGTAATTTTCACGAGTCACAAAATATTCTTTTGATTTTTTAAAACAATTAAAATTGTAAAAGCTGTTCTTGGCCCGGGGCCTGCAGGCTGCTGACTCGGTGCTGGAACGTTTGGGCTGGGAGGCTCCCTGCCCACGGCCAGGCTCAGGGATCCGCGCCCTGCGGATGAGGCCCCGAGCCGACCTCCGTCTGCGTTGCCAGCTGTGGATGCCAGCAAGCGGCCCGCCGTCAAAGAGGCTGGCACAGGGCATCACGCCGCTCGCCCCCCAGAGCAGCTCCCGTTCGTCCATTTTCTGGATGAGGACTTCTTCCATAGAAAGTTGTTTTTGTAGAAAGTGTTCTGCTTGAAAACCACTTACCTAGAAGGTTACCAGTGCTCCCAGAGACCAGAAGGGCGACAGGACCCAAAGGAATGAATCAATGGTGGAAGGCCTGGAGCGAGCGAGACGTCCCCTCCCAGCCCCACCTTCGGGGGTGGCCCGGGATCCAATCACTGGGCTTTGAGTGACGAGGAGCTAGAGGGGCATGTGTGGGTCTGTGGGACACCCCCCAACCCCAGTCCCACTTCAGACCAGGCAGCCCCTGCCCACCTGCCTTCAGCCTGGCCCCTTTCACCTGGACTCAGGCAGTGGGATCCAGTGGGGCAGGCTTCACATCCCTGACTTACCCACTCCCCAGAGCATCTCCCACATGAGACTGGCAGGGTGAACCCCATGCAGGTCCCCCTGCAGCCTGCCCTGCTAGCACACCCGATGTTCCCTCCCACTTGGGTCTTTCCAAACCCAACTGGAGATGTCCCCTCCTCCAGGAAGTCCTCCCTGACCACATGCCCCCAACACACACACACACTCACACACACTCACGTTCTTTCTCTGTGCTCAGACGGGGCCTCCAAGGGCAGAGCCACACACTGGGTCCTCTCTGTGCCCCAGCAGTGCCTGGCACCCAGAAGTGAGAGGTCGCTGCCTCCTCAGCGCTGTCAGGCCAGGCTCTCAGGAACACGTGAGGGATCCTAGGGGGGCCAGGCTCCCACAGACCCCTCAGGAGGACAGCAGCCATGCGGTGATGAGGAGGGGGCCTCGGCTGTGCTGGGGATGGAGCCCTCTGTCTGAGAGCTCATTAGAGACAAGCCATTACCCGGGGCGCCAGACGCTGACCCAGCAGGGCTGCCCCAGGCCTTCCGCAGCCCATCTGTCCCCGACCTGCAGCCCCACGGGTGGGCCTTCCGGGTACCCAAGCAACCAGGTGTGTGGGAGCCCCAGAAGGCCCAGAGCAGCAAGATTCTGGGGGCACCAGGAACCGGGCCTTCTGTCTCTGGGCCTGTCAGCCCGAGTGAGACGCGCCCTCCCCAGTATGCACAGCCAGGTCCCTGGGACCAACCCTACCTGCCCTAGGCTCGGGGCCAGGCCTGGGCTCTGGCATGTGGGTCACTGTGGACCTCAGTTTCCTCATCTGCAGTGTGGGATGATAATCTCCACATAGGTTGTTAGGTGCGACAGGTCTTGGAAGGTGGGAAACTTCACGTGGACGGAACGGAGAAGGGCCCATGTCGGGGCTGACCAGGCACCGGCTGCCCCGACCCTCGCCTCCGTAGAGCCTAGTTAACTCTGCTTCCCAGGCAGGGGCCGTCAGCCTTAGGGATACAGTGGCCACAGAGCCCTGGCCCTGAGGTCCCCTGGGGGGTCCAGCCTGCCCCTCCCCAGCACCTGGGCTGCCTGGCTGTGCGGGGGAAGCCCTGCCCACTCAGGAAACAGCACCAGGGCCAGTGAGCAGAGCCTCAGGAGGGCAGATCTCATTTCAGCCCCAAAGCATCTGTGGCCTTGGCATCTCCACGTGGCAGTGCCGAGGGCCAAGCGGCCCAGTCCGCCTCTCAAGCTTGATTTGAATGGAGCCCATGGAACGGGAGTTGGCGGTTTCGTAGGGGACACTTACCCTTCACTGTTGCTGGAGCCCCCAGATGGACAGTGTGATGTCCCAGCGGGAGGGGAGTAGGCAGGGCAGAGGGTCCCCAAAGGGTATTCGTGTGTCTTCGAGCCCCTGTGCCTCGGGGCCCCTGGCCTGGGGCTCACGTTCCCCTCTGGCTCCTGGGCTCCACCAGCCAGCTCACCCACCTCTCTCCTCCCCGACTGTCTATGCAGGGGCTCAGCCCCCACAGCAGTCACCAGGAGAGAGCCCGTGAAGGGGCCCAAGGGACGCTCCGCCTGGCTTTGGCGGCCCTGGACCCACTTCTAGAAAATAGCCTGAGAACATCACCTCTGGTGGGCAAGGAGAGCGTTTTTTGCCCCGGGACAGCCTCCTGTGCAGAAGACACGCTGACCACTCAAGTGATTTGGGGAGGCCAGCCATTCCGTCCTCCCCACATCACTGTTCTGAGCTCCTGACTGGTGCTGGAGGCCTGTGGACAAGGAGCCAGGCCTGGACGGGCAGTGGCGAGCTAGTCCCCGGGTCAGGGCCTGGACCGTGGAACCCCGGTCCGAGAGAAGGCTGGACCCGGGCCTGCCCCTGACCCGCGTTTCCCCGCAGGCACGCCAGCCCCGCCGGCCTGCTGCTGACCACGGTGGTGGCGCTCACCTACACGGTCGCCATCCTGTACGAGGAGTGAGTAGGCGCCGTCTCGGGCCAGGGCTGCCGTGTACCATCCGCGTCACCTGCACCAGCCCTGCCTCTCCCTCCAAGGCCTTTCCTGGGGCCTGGGCAGCTGGCCACGCCGAGTCACCGTCAGGGTGGCAGACGAGCAGCTGAGAGCGGGCACAGGGTGGCCCGGGTGCCGGGCAGGTGGTGCTGGACCCTCCTGCTCCCACACGGACCCCTCACCCTGTCCACGCCGGGTGGGGGGCCTGGGTGGCAACGTCAACCTCGACGCCAGCTGAGTGAGCCTCTCTCCCACCCCCGCAGGCCCTTCACCGCTGAGATCTACCGGCAGAAAGCCTCCCAGGCCCACAAGAGGAGCTGACGGACCGCGGCCACTCCGTGGGGGTCCCCACCTCGGGCTTGCCCCGAGCACACGCCCCTCGAGGGGAGGGGGAGAGCGGTGCCTGGCCTGGGCCGTCCAGTGCCTTGGAAACGTGGCTTGGGGGCCTGGAAGGTGCCGTGTGGCCCCAGAGCCCCCTGCCACCCACCACATCCTGACCAATAAAGGCACCTGACCCCAGCCCCTCCTTGGTCTCTGTCTGTCCAGGCCAGGGAGGGGCAGGCTGGGGTCTGGGAGGGGGTCCGTGAGCCAGGAGCGGCGCCGCCATCCACGCCGAATGGGGGGGACTGCCCAGGCCTTTGGGCCTCCTGTGCCACCAGCCTCACCCCACTTCTGCCCCTTGGGGGGGGGCCAGCGGGACCGGCCCTGCCTCGGCTTCCTGGGTCGGAAGCACTGGGCCCTCCCCCATCCCCCTGCTGAAGCTGGTGTCTCTGGGTACTGACATTTCTCTCCTAATCCCTCGTGGACCTCGTGTGGCCACAAGGAGCAGCTGTGGGGCCATCCGGGGCCGGTTGCCGGGCCTGACCACAGAGCCACAGGGACGGGGCAGGACCCGCATTTGGGCCCGGCCTCCCTTGCACAGCCCCCAGCCCTCCAAGGGCACAGAACTCGCCTTTCCTCCCTTCAGGATGGCAGACGGGTGTACTCTGTGTGCGCCTGGCCCTGAGCCTTGCGTTCTCACCTGTGAAGTGGCTGCCACAGCTGTGCCCGCCCTGGGCACCGGAGCTGCTGGGCCCCCACCCCGCCATGGAGCGCCTCAAGGGTGCCCTTTGGTGTCTGGGCTCCAGAGGTCTCCGGGCTCGAGGGGCCACAGGAGGCACAGAGGCTGATCTTACCCAACGCCTCTGCTCACATACCTTCAGGGACAGGAAGCTCACCCCTCCGCGGGCACCGCTGCACACACATCCTCCCTAGCCTTCAAGGACATGCTGGCCCCCATGGCCTAAGCCCTCCTTCTGTCAGGGCAAGACCAAGCACCTCCGGGCCTCTGACCCGCGGGTTACGCCGCCGTGAGGGGTGGGCCCGGAGTGGGGAGGGTCAGCTGTGATGGGAGCAGCCCGCAGCTGAGGAGGGAACTGCCGAGGAAGCGAGGTCAGAGGGGAAACCCAGCTCCGTTCAGCCCTGCCCTCTTCGTCAGGTGTGGCTGTGGGCCGGGGTGACACAGGACCCTCTGGGCGAGGAGCTGCTGGGGGTGGGCTCGGGCGGCAGGCTGGCGCTCAGCACAGCATCCATCCACACGCCCCCTGACGTGGCCTGCCCGGCACTCCTCAATACGGCTTTCAAGAACCTTCTAAACCACTCTGTGCCAGCAGACCAGGCTGTGGTGGACACTTCCTGCCTTGGGGTCCAGCTGTCCGACCCCAGCCCACCCCCAACGTTTGGGTTCCCCATTCCACTCTGAGCTGGAAAATCGCTTCATTGCAAGGAAATGGTACAGGCAGGCGCTCAAGCATAGGAGGAGAGATCACTGGTAACATCGTAAACCTGGACAACCTAGAACTAATGCAATGGTGGGAGGGAGGGGGCACACTTTGGGGAAAGAACGACAGGTGTGCTCAGGGCCTAATGAACTTGGCTGACCTGGGAGAACAAGTCTTAGAACCCGGCATCTGTGGGTGGGGATGGGCCCAGGTGCCAGGAATCGAAGGTTGAGAACCCAGGCTGGGCTCAGTACCCACCACTGTCACCAGCTGGAAGGGGCCGAACCTGGGGTCGGGGGAGGGAGGCTCTGACCCTAGGCTGGGTCCTGGCCCACTGACCACCCCAGGGAGAGCTGTGTTCAAACCCTGGACCCTGCAGTTACTAGCTGTGGGCCCTAGGCAAGTCACTTTCCTTGCCTCAGTTTCTCTACCTGTAAAACGGAGAGAGTAATAGTTCCCACCCCTCACGGGTGCCACGAGGAAGGACTTAAGAACAATGCCTGGCATGGAATACGTGGAATAAACACTCTCCTGGCCCCCCTGCAGAGGGTGTGAGATTCTGCTGGAATCCTCGTCATAGAGGGCTGGCCGAGAAGCCCATGAGAGTCTAGAGGCCCTGTGTAAACAGCTAGGGGTGCGGGCTGGCACCCCAGCATTGCCCACAGCTCCGACCTGCGTGGATGCGTGGATGGGTGGGTGGCAACAGCTAACAGCCCTGGCTTTCTCCCAAATCAGAGTGCCTCGCCTGTCACCACGGGGAGCGATGGCTTTTCCATGAGCTCCAGGCCAGAGCTGGCCAGCTCCGGCAGCCTCTTCCCCAGCCTTTCGGCAGCAGCCCACTCCTGGTTACTGATCTACCTGCTGCCCCCGCCCCCCGGCTTGTCCTGCAGCCTCGTGGGTCATTTGCTATTGTTGTTATTACCAGGTCCTGCCCCTACACTGTTCGCAAGTTCTCAGCCAGTCAGAGCCAGACCGCCATCTTCCAGAAGAGGAACCCGAGGTCCAGAGAAGGCCGGAGACTGCTGTGATGCCCACACAGCATTCAGGCTCACTCTGGCTTCGAGACCAGCTCCCCCAACTATAAAAATGGGAATGTTGGCCCACGGGACTCCAGAGGCACAAAATGCTATGGGGAGGGGAGGGGACATTGGCCTCAGACTGACTAAGGGCAAACCTCTGGTCCTTCCAGTCTCCGACAGGAAGATGACGGGACAGCCTCTGGCTGAAAACCCCTGCCAGGATCCAGCGGATCTTTGGTTGGGAGAAAGGAGCTGAGCCTGCAGTAGAACGCGGGGTCGGGACGCTCTGGCTGCGCTGACTCCAGCCCTGAGCGTGGCGCTCACGGCTCCCCGTTCCGGCGGCGGGGCCTCTGCTGCACTCTGGCGGCCGGAGCGCGAGGCGCCCACCTCGCGCTGGCACGGCCGCCCGGGAGCAAAACCCGCCTGGGACGCGAAGGGGCCTACGCTGGGCCAGTTCGCAGAGCTGGCGAGAAGATGGGCGGAGCCCGGACGCGGTGCCTAGCACCGGGCAAGCACATGCCATCACGCTGCCCAGTGTCGTTATTCTCTGGCGAAGCTGCGTCCCAAAGAAAGTGAGTGTGTGCGCGTGTGAGTGCTGCGGTGGCAGGGGAGTGGGGGGTTCTTTGCCCTAGGCCAGAGGCACAGCCGGGACTGTGTCCCCGACGCCCTTAGGGCCGCTGAGCCCCGCGCAGCGGAGAAGCGAAGGGTCCGCGCGCCCGTAGCCGCAGGCAGACCCTGTACCGTTTCCTTCCCGAGCCCCGCGGGCGGGAACGGGCAGCGGCCCGCGGAGGTGGAGGGAGCGCGCGGTGGGGCCCGCGAGCGTGCGCACCGTGACGCGCAGAGGCTGGGCGGGCGCGGGGCGGGGCGGCCACGCGGGCTGCATATAAGGGCAGTCGCCGGACGCTGAGAGGCAGAGGTTTCGTCCCGAGCTCGAGCCGCGCCGCTCTGCCCCGTTCCCCCAGCCACAGTCGACTCGTCTCGCGGCCCCGCGCCCGCCCCCGCGGTCCCTCTGCTCAATGAAATTGGCCGCGATGATCAAGAAGATGTGCCAGAGCGACTCGGAACTGAGTATCCCGGCCAAGAACTGCTACCGCATGGTGGTCCTTGGCTCGTCCAAGGTGGGCAAGACGGCCATCGTGTCGCGCTTCCTCACTGGCCGCTTCGAGGACGCCTACACGCCCACCATCGAGGACTTCCACCGCAAGTTTTACTGCATCCGCGGCGAGATCTACCAGCTCGACATCCTCGACACGTCCGGCAACCACCCCTTCCCCGCCATGCGGCGCCTCTCCATCCTCACTGGTGAGCCGGGACGGCCGGGCAGCGGGCAGGGGAGGGAGCGCGCCGCCGCAGTGCCGGGGACCCCTCGTCCCCGGACGCCTGGGCTGGAGGCGCGGCCGCGGAGAGTTCGGCGCGACCCTCGCGGCGGCCGGAGCCCCGGCGTCGGGAGGCCCCGAAGTCAGCCCGCTTAAGTTGTCCCCTGGCGGCTGCCCTCACCCTCTCCTTTTCTGCTCCCCGTAGGAGACGTGTTCATCCTGGTGTTCAGCCTGGACAACCGCGACTCCTTCGAGGAGGTGCAGAGGCTCAAGCAGCAGATCCTCGACACCAAATCTTGCCTCAAGAACAAAACCAAGGAGAACGTGGACGTGCCCCTGGTCATCTGTGGCAACAAAGGGGACCGGGACTTCTACCGCGAGGTGGAGCAGCGCGAGATCGAGCAGCTGGTGGGCGCCGACCCCCAGCGCTGCGCCTACTTCGAGATCTCGGCCAAGAGGAACAGCCGCCTGGACCAGATGTTCCACGCGCTCTTCGCCATGGCCAACCTGCCGCGCGAGATGAGCCCGGACCTGCACCGCCGGGTATCGGCGCAGCACTGCGAGGCGCTGCACAAGAAGGCGCTGCGGGGCAAGAGGCTGCGGCGAGCGGGCGGCGACCAGGACGACGCCTTCGGCATCTTGGCGCCCTGGGCGCGCAGGCCAAGCGTGCACAGCGATCTCATGTATATCCGCGAGAAGGCCAGCGGCGGCGGCCAGACCAAGGACAAGGAACGCTGCGTTATCAGCTAGGAACTCCCGCCCCGCGCGGACGCAGAGCCTCAGAAGACCCTCTTGTCCAAGAGTCAAGTGTCCGGGCCGTGCGTCCCGAGCCGCGTGCGCGCGAGCGCGGACGGGCGTCTTCCTTCCCAGCACTCCAGCCTGTTCACTGGGGAGACTCAAAGAAACCGAGAAGGGACCATTATCTGCTCCGGAAGGAAAGAGAGCTAGCTGAGCCCGGGCTTCCCCCACGTCCGATCCCGATCCCCCGTAGGCGCCCGCTAGCCCCACCCGCCCAGCAGAGGTTGAATTTGCCTTGTTTCTCACAAAGACCTAAGAATGGGGGTGGGAATGGGAGTTAATCAGCCACCACTGGGCTTTCAGAAATGGGTCCTGCCAGCTGGAGGGCCAGGACAAAACGGGGCATTATCTGTGATTGGGGGTTGCCATGACAGCTGGCCTGAAACTGCGGGCGGGGTCGGGTCTAGGGAGTGCCTTGTTTACATGTGTGTGCAACTGCACAGAGCAAAACAGAGAGCTTGCACTGCATGGCGGTTCTGGTGTCGCCACCTGACGTGAACAAAACCTTACCTTTGAAGTTAGTCTTGTTACTGGTTTTTTAATGTAAAATAAAATAACTTAAAATGGAAAACCATGCTTCCTCTGCTTTTAGAAATAGGGGGAAGGGGGAAGGGTGAGAAGGGAGAGGCGGGTTTCTACTTCTGTGGAATTAGACTCCCCTTCCCCAGAGCTCGAAAATAATCCTGGCTTTCTGAACACAGCTCCAGCCCTCCTGGGAGAAAAGGCTCCACAAAAGCTCCAGCTGACTGGATGCCTTTCCGTTTGGGGAGCCACTCCTCAGAACGCCAGGACAAAAACAAAGCACTTCAGGGTCCTTCCTAGAGATGCACCTTTCCAGCTGTTTACCTGCCTAGGTTGCCCACTAGCCCAGCCCCAAGGGCCTCCGGGACCGGCCGGCGCCATCCTATACTCAGCACAGGCCCAGGGCAACAAAGCGTCCCCAAACCTGGAACCCGCAGACGGTTCAAGGGGTCCCTCGGGCCCTCTTCTGTGCGGGACCCTCATCCTGAGTCGGCTTCAGGCTCTGCCACGTAGCCACCTGGATCCAGTCACAATGAGCGGCCCCCGCCCCTCCGCCTCCAGGAAGCGCTCGCCACCCATGTGGGGTCCAGCACCCCCTCTCCCAGCAGTTGAGGGCACGCAGTCCCAACTCGGGACCCAGCTCTCTCCGCCACTAGTAACTGTGCACGCCTGGGGCAAGTGACGCCTGCCAAGCCCCAAATTCTCCGCCCGTGAAATAGAGAGCAGACGCCTCTGCTTGGGGTTGCTGTGAGGGCCACGGGCGACGTCTTACATGGTGCCCACCAACAGGCATCCAAGTGAGGTGTCAATGCTGTCCCGGGGAGGGCTTTCAACCGTTCTGGGGGACTGCCCCCCACCAGGGCCCAACCCACCTCTGAGAGGAGGAATGGCAGCCCCGGGGGACCCCAGGCCAGCTGCACCCTGGGGATGGATGCCACTCCCGGGAGGGTCAGCCCATGTTCACGTTGGTCTAGCTGATGTGGCCGTGTGTGCTGGGGGCTGGCGCGGGGGCACAGAGTGGAGGTGCCCACAGTTCCTTCTGTCTCCTCCGAGCAAAGCAGAGGTTTTCCTCTCCACTATCCAAAGGGGAGGTCCTACTGTGAATTTCTCAGTACAAACCCAAGACATCCTGACAGCAGAGCACAAGTTCTTTTAATCACACGCTTGAAAAGTGCCACAAGTCACAACTCTGGAGCACAGGAGAGGCCCATGAGGAGCCCGTGTCCGCCGCAGCCTTCCGGGAGAGCCCGGCCGCCTGGTGTTTCTGAGCTTCGTGTCCCACAGTATTTGGTCGGAGCCTTAAAACCGGCCCACACACTACTCTGAAACGTCAAGAAAATAACTGATTCAGTTGATAACAGCCCCATGGTAGAGCTGGACTAACAGGTGACACCCACTTAAATTCAGAGCCTGCGCCTCTGGGCAAGGCCGCTGAAACCTGACACCCCCCTGCACGCCTGACATGGACAGAACCCCTGCTCAAAACATCTTCAACCTACATTCCTGCCAACTGGCAGGCAGCTGTTAAGCCCCCGACTCGGTCAGCACAGGTTATGAGCCCGTTTGTCCCGCATCCTTCAGAGGCAAAGGAGAGATGCTCTTACCTCAGTCTGGTCACACTAACACAACGTCCGTCTAGGTGAAACAAAGGTGTTTATAAGCATCTATGAACCAGGCCTTGGCCGCATGACTGCCAGGTGAGTTCTCCCCACCCCGAGGGGCTCTGAGCGGAGAGCACATCATGGCCGCCTGTTTGCGCGCAGTGAGGCCAGAGGGGAAGCCGCGCTAAACCAGGAACAGGACTCTGAGAAGCTGGAAGGGGTCTGTTCACCTGGAGACCACGTGGCCTGAGGCGGTCTGGCCATTCTTGGGCATGAAATGGCTAAACGAGCTGCCTGAAGGTGACAAGGGACAGAGGAGCAAGAGCCTCTGCCACCCACCCACACGTGGGAGGCAGAAACCTGGAGGCGGGGCTGCCGGCAGGGCCCTGGGTGGGCAGCCCACGGATGGTGACACCCACCCCTCAAACACAGAAGGAAACAAATATTCCAGAGCAAAAAGCTACCCTCAAGTCTTTAGGAACCGTGCCGTTCTCCCAAGGCCTTTTTCTATCCTAAACCCTTGCCATGTGAGTGCAGGCCTAACTGTCCAGTGGACTCCACGCACCCTGCTGCTCACTCAACACTGGCTACCTGGATACCCACCACCTGGGCCGGGAGCGGAGGGGATGGGCAGAGGGCAGCCGCCTCCCTTCCCCGGGATCTGCCAGCCCAGCCTGAAGGCCGTGCCGCGGCCCCGCCCCTCCGGCCTCAGGAGCCCTCCTCCATCCGGCAGCACGCACACAGTCATTATGCATCTGGACCGTGGGGACAGTACACAAGGACGCCCAGGGAGGCCAGCACGCACACCGCTCCGCAGTCAGGGCCACGTTCAGCTAAGCAGGCAGTACCAGAGACCCCCTCCACAGGGCTGGAAGACAGGAGGCCCGTGCCCGCCTCGTCCCGGAGGCCAGCTCATCTACTCCTTGGGGATCTCGAACATGCACAGGCTCTTGTACTTCTGCAGGAGCTCGTTCTTGGTCCGGACCTGCTCGCGGAGGCGGTGCAGCTGCTGCTGCTGCCGCTCGGGGCTCAGGTGGATGCCAGGCATGGCGCCGACCACCTTGCGCATCTCCTGGAACTTGGTCCTGAGGGCGTTCAGGTCCTGCTGGACATCAGGGCTGTCCTTGTCCATGCTGCGGAGGCAGAGGGCAGGTGTTAGCACCATCAGCCCAGACAGCTCCATCCTCGCATCCCCACGTCAGAATGCCTGTCGCCTGTGTCCCCGGCTGGGCTGGGCTGTGTGCCCGGGGGACGGGGCGGGTTCTTGCCTGTGCAGCCGTAGTGCAGGCGGCACCCCAGCCCCCAGCAGGTGCCCGCCGGACGCTGAGCCCTCCCGCAGAGCTGCTTCCCCAGCCCGGGCCATGGGCGCTGCACACACTGAGGCAACATTTGCTGAAAGAGTGGACGCCTGGCAAATAAGTTCCTAAGTGTCTGCTGAATGAATGAAAAACTCTTACCAATGTCATGTAACAAACAGCAAGTAACACTTGCTGAAATACCACATTTCTAATTTGAGACATTCCAGGCCAATCAGGAGACTATCAACGAGCAAAAGATAATTTTAGCTGATGTTCAGATGCTTGAACCTGTTTACATCCTAATTTCCACAGAGCTATTCATAAATTTTAAACTAGTTACAAGCTACTGGAAAATTTTCAGCAGGTACCCGTCCTCTCCCACCACACTCGTGTAAATTCCTCGCCTTCCGGTCACGCTCATTTTAAAGGCAGGATCGTACTCTTCACCTCACAGCTATTACTAGCTGCCCAGAGATCCATGCTCCCTGTCATGACTAAATTAAAAGCAAACAACAAGAACAAAAACCTTCACCTACGATCAAAGAAACGGCCTGTCAGTTGCTCCTATAAATTTTTTAAAAGTTAGTAGATGGATGGATGAGCTTTTGAAAACAAGGCAGTTGAGACTAAAATCTAAAAGCTGATTCACAGGCTGTTTTCAAAGTCACGCACTGAGTAGCGTGAGAGGGGAAAACTGTCAATGATCGTTTATTTTTTTTAATAAACGTTCATCCCTGATGGGAAATTTCAACCCAGATGGTGCCAGTTCATGTTTCTTATTAATCATTTCTCTGCTTACGCAGACAGAATATCCATCTTTCCTGGCGATCCGCCGGTTACAGCTCATTCCTGACAAATGAGATGCACCAGGCCTGCTCACTATTTATCAATAGCTTGAACTTGGAAGCAAGATTTGGAGAATCAATAGTTTATTCTAGGGAATGAATGGCCAACCAAACATTTCCTCTTGCCATCTGAGGCCCTCAATTTGCACACACCATCAGTGGTACACCTTACCCCAGCTTCGAGGGAGCACCTTATATTCTAATTCTTTTATGTCTCAGCTCAGATCTACAACCCTGGACAGACACCACTTGGGCTTCTGAAATCATTCCACTTGGATGGCATATGTGCTAACACATCGTTACGAATTTAAGTCCCAAGGGAGTTTTGAAATTAAAATATAGTTTTAAGAAAACTGATTTACATCACACAAGTCTCAAAGGACAAGGTAAAAACAAACAAAAATATATAAAATAAAAATTAGGTAAATAACAGGGTCCTACTGTATAATACAGAGAACTATATCCAGTATCCTATGATAAACCATAATGGAAAAGAATATTTAAAAAATGTACATATATGTGTAACTGAATCACCTTGCTGTACAGCAGAAATCAACACAACATTGTAAATCAACTAGACTTCAATAAAAAAATGCAAAAAAAAAAAAAGGGAGGGGAGGAAATTAGGAGCTATTTATAAAGCCCACCCAGAGGGAAGCTGAGCTGGGAGGCGGCTGCGCAAGCTTCTCAGGCTGCCTGAGGCGGAGGCAGCGGGACCCTGACTCCAGCCGAGAGAAGAGATGGCCTGGGTACCAGAGAGCAAGCGGGAGCTCCAGGGGGCCCGCCTCTGTGGCCAGTGCTGGTCGGCACCTGACTCAGAAGGAAACAAAGGAGACCAGGCTGGGTGGAGAAGCACAAAATCCACAAACCAGGGCAAGGTGAGGGCGCTCAGGACACCACCGCGTGGCTCGAGTGACGGGCCACTTCCTGCCGGTCCTCTGGGCAGGCCCGGGTGATGCGTGGCGGCGCCCGGTGGGAGACACGGGCTCGGGCACACCACACAGTTCTAGCGGGTAAGCCTAAGAACGATGCTTCACTTGCAGGTGCAAACTGGCGTCAGCTGGGCAGGTGTGTCCACTGGTGACTCAGAAGCAGAAGGAACCACCAGGTCACTGAAGTCACGTCCTCCCAAATCCGAGAGGCATTTCTTTGATCTCTTGGTGGCATCCGACTCGGGAAAGAAATGGGAAACTATTTCTTCCTCCTCAAAACCTCCGACCCCCTCGGCCCCATGTCCCCACACCCCCAATGTCCTCCTCGCCGACCGGCCCTGGGACCAGTCTTCTCCCCACACTAACGTCAGTGGCTGGCATCTTTCTAAAATAGTAGGGCCTTTAAGTTACGACAGTTACAGGGCTTGAGGGAAAAGAATGTTTAATGACAGACAACCAAGGCTTACAAAAGGGAAGTCCCTCTAATCCCTTGTCCCAGGTAAGCTCTGTTAACATCGCTTTAAGATAGTCAGTAGCACACAAACACACACATACTTTTCAGTTTGTTTTGACAAATGTGGCCACACTCCACACATGGTTCTGATTCTCGCTTTCTTCATGTAGAATGCACCTTGGGTGTCTGTCCATGCTAAGATGTACACGACTATACGGTAGATGACTTGGCTGTTGATAGGTATGCGCGTGTTTGCAACTGATCGCCTGCAATCCAAACGGCGATGACATCCCACACCTATACCCCTGTGTGCCGTGTGCCCCACGGCCCCCCGCCCCCCGCCAGCACAGCCACTCCACCTGCCACCCCCCTCAGGGCACCCCTGCACCTCTTCCCACTATTCCTGTGGACCCAGTCCTTTCCCCCTTCTAAAACCCTCTGTCCCATCTAGCTTTACAAAACCCAGGCCTGAGCTCAAAAACTTCAGATGGCTCCTCGGCTCCCAGGCAAGTTCACACTCTGTGTTTGTGTGCGTGTGTGTGTACGCACAACCTCAGGACCACCCACAAACAGTCTCCGACCTCCTGGGCTCCGTGCTCTCCTCCCAAGAGAGAATTCCTTCAAACAGCCTACCAACAATCCCTATCTGGGCACTTGGCCTTTTCACTCGGATTCAGCAAAGAAGAAGACAAGGAAGGGCAGAGCTGCTGCAGGTGAGTCGTGGGGTCACCTCCTGGCCATCAGGACCCAAGGCCAGGCCGCGGCTGGCGGGTTGCTGGGCGGACTGGAACCGGCACATGTGTGGGAAGAGGCCCTGCGGGCTTGGGGTCCTGCTGACCGGCCTCGATGACCCCTGGGCCAGCTCCAGCCTCGCGCCCCAAATGAAGGTGAAGGCCGACCCAGCGTGAGGCCCCCCAACCCTCCTCTGCCACGTCCAACACGCCCGGGGGGACCTGCAAAGGTTTAAGTACCCGTGGTGACGGGTAATTCCACTAAGTGAGACCAGCCTGACAACCACGACTCCCTCCCTACATTGGATTTATGCTCCAGCTCCACCAAACCAACCGCGGACCCCCCACGGGTCAGGGATGTTTCTCGGCAGCCTGTCCTACCCCACCCACCTCCCCTCCCTTTCATACTTCTAGACATGCAGCTGGCATCTCCCCCAACAAGCCTTCTGACCCTTCCAGGCTCCACGAGGCCTCCTCCCCCTCACTGCTCTGACCCTCAGTAGCCTAGCAGCTCAAACAAATGCCGAGACACAGTGTTTAAAATCAGATCCCAGCCTTTCCTCAGGCTCACAGCACCTCCCTTCTCTCTGTGCGCATTGGATTTCCACTCTGCTGCTCAGTCCCGTCCTTTTTACTTGGGGTTTTCTTTCTTTTTTTTTTTTTTTGCGGTACGCGGGCCTCTCACTGTTGTGGCCTCTCCCGTTGCGGAGCACAGGCTCCGGACGCGCAGGCTCAGCAGCCATGGCTCACGGGCCCAGCCGCTCCGCGGCATGTGGGATCTTCCCAGACCGGGGCACGAACCCGTGTCCCCTGCATCGGCAGGCAGACTCTCAACCACTGCGCCACCAGGGAAGCCCCTACTTGGGGTTTTCTTCTCATGCTTAGTGGCTTTGGCTGTCCAACCACATATTTAAGATTTAAGAGTAAACACTATTTGGGTTACATGTATAATACACTGCTTCCACCATGCTGAGTGAAGGAAGAAAAAGATGTAACCTTACAATAAGGAAAATGCTGATTATTACAATTTGGATCAGATGGGGAGGGGGAAGCTGAAGGCAACAGAAAATATAACTGTTTTATATCCCTTAGTAAAAAAATGGGGTATAAATAAATACTGAAGAATATTAAAAACCCAAACAGTGAAACACTAAAAGGCTGAGTGGAAACTCTTGAGTATGAGTGATGATCTACTTTCTTACAATGAACTAAGTTCAATGTCTCTGGGGTTGTGTGTCGGGATCGGACACCCGGGAGAGTCTGTTTTCTTTGGCTGCCAGTCTAGAAGCCGAGGGTGGGGGTGGTGAAGGCGGGGGCTGGGTCTCAACACCCAGTCTGTGGACTTGCTCTCAGCCCTCTCCTCAGGACGGCTCCCTTCCCTCAGGTCCTGCAGTGCGCCTGGTGTCCCCCAGTCCAGACACTCTCCAGCTGACTCTTTCCTAAAAACAACCTTGGGAAAGTGTGCGCCTTTACTTGTCTGCTGAGGTGGAAGGGTTGTCACTGTGTGCTTGCATCGGGGAGCGGACTGAGGGGGTCCATGTCCAAACGGCCTTTCAGGTAATCCTCCTGCTCTAAGTCCCCCTTCACCAGGGGTCCCTGGCAGTGCCATCTCCTGGGATTTGGAGGGGGCCACGGCCAAAGGCAGCTGCTCCGGGCTGCTCCTGGCACTGGGAGGTGGACTGGCCCTTGGCCATCGCTTTATGGCAATCATCTCCTCTCCCGTCCTCTTCGGTTTTATGCTTTAAAACCAGTCTTCACTGTGCTTTCAGAGGGAACAGAGACAAACACATGTGGCCAACCCGCCACCTTTCACAGGAGGATGCTCTTGAGACTCCTCACAACAACCTTATGACTTAAGTATTACTAGTCCCCGTTCACAAGAGAAAAAGAGGCTCAGAGCAGCTGCTTCACCAAGGTCAGTACATCATAAAGCTATCATTTGAACCCACCATTTGAAGTTCATTATTATTATTATTAACATATTAGAGATAAAAAAATTAAGGTCTAGAAAGGCTACGTATTTACTAAGATTACAAGGCAAGCAAGCGTCAGTGGGCAGACCCGAATTCAAGGCTATCTGACTTCAAAGCCCATGTTCTCTCTCGTGTACGTTACTTCTCGATCTCTGAGTCCAGCCCAACCCAACTGCTCTATCAGCGTGCAAGAATATACACCATGTATTTTCATTTTTCCATATTTTCCCTAAAACCAGAATAAGTATATTTGGGTTGGTCTGGATAACGCTTTTATAATCAAGCACTACCCTGGGATTGCAGGGTCTGCATTTGCGTTTGTGTTTGCTATGTCACTGCAGCCTAGAAGTGCTACTTGATGATCACAGGCTCATGAGGACAGACCCGTCTGCCTTACTCAATAAACAGTATGTTCGCACCAAGTGAAGCCAGATGAAGTCAAGATCTACTGTGAGAACAAATGCTTTGCAGCTGTTTAAAAAGCGGTGGAGGGACTTCCCTGATGACGCAGTGGTTAATAATCCGCCTGCCAATGCAGGGAACACGGGTTCAATCCCTGGTCCAGGAAGATCCCACATGCCGCGGAGCAACTAGGCCCATGCGCCACAACTACTGAGCCCGCGTGCCACAACTACTGAAGCCTGCGTGCCTAGAAGCCCGTGCTCTGCAACGAGAAGCCACTGCAATAAGAAGCCTACGCACCACAACGAAGAGTGTCCCCCGCTCACAGCAACTAGAGAAAGCCCGCGTGCAGCAACGAAGACCCAACCCAACCAAAAAATAAAAAAAGCAAAACCCAGCTGGGGGCTTCCCTGGTGGCGCAGTGGTTGAGAGTCCGCCTGTCGATGCAGGGGACGCGGGTTCGTGCCCCGGTCCGGGAAGATCCCACATGCCTCGAAGCGGCTGGGCCCGTGAGCCATGGCCGCTGAGCCTGCGCGTCCGGAGCCTGTGCTCCACAACGGGAGAGGCCACAACAGTGAGAGGCCCGCGTACCACAAAAACAAACAAACAAACAAACAAACAAGCTGGGCCAGTAACAATATTTTCATGTTGTGAGCAGCAATTCCATTTCAGCAAAACATCCAGGACCACAACTGATGTTCACCTGAATGTTACTGTAAAAGTAACTTTGTTGTAATTTACTTTGTTTTGGTTTTTAATGGCTGAATAAAAATTTTAAGCCCAGGGGTTTACACTTTGTTTATCATAAATAACGGTAAAAAAATAATTTGGGCAAATGTGGGGATTGGGAAGATTTTGGGTGTGTGTGTGTGTGTGTGTGTTTCTTCTAAGGGTCAGTTTGAAAAGTTAGGTAACCTGAAGACTGGCCAAAAGGAGACAATCACCCCGTGACACCATGTTAGGGCACCGTAAGCGCTGGCAGACGGCCAGCACCCGTTTCCTGTAATGTTCCCATCATCACCCCTATAATCTCTTTGCATTATGGGTTATTCTCTCTCACGACGTTTTCCCTTCTAACTGGTTACCAATGTGGGGGTGAAAAGTCTGCCCTTTCACCTGTACACCCCACAGCACTTAGCAGTGTGCCACACACGTAATATGATACACATCTGTTGGATCTGTTGGGAAAGACGCCGAAGTGAGTACTATACCCCTAATGACAGGTGAGAAAAGAGGCTCAGAGAAGCCTGACTGGCTTCAGGCCACCAGGCTGCACACGAGTGGTCTGACCGTAGCGGGGCCTGCCAGCACGGGGCCCGGCAACTCCCAGGGCCAGAGTCTGCTGAACTCTTGGGACGACTGGGGGTGGTCTCGGCGAGGCCGCTCCCCTCCGGGTCGGCCTCCTCCTTTGTACCGCGGGGCGCCCCCGGAGCTCGGAAACGTGACTGGCAGCGGGGGTCTTGCGGGCTGACCCCCCTCGAGCCTTACCATTTGATGATGTTGTGAACCAGTGGGAGGAAGGAGCAGTTCTCCTCCGCCTTCACGCCGGCCGGTGACGGAGGCCTCGGCGGCGGTTGCGGCTGCGGCGCGGAGACCGGCGGCGGCGGCTGCGGAGGCGGCAGCGGCTTCGTCTCGGGCAGCGGCGGCTCTGCGGGTGGCTGCAGCGCATCCTCGGCCTGCCGGCCGACAGACACCCCCACAGAAGCCATGGCGCCCGGGACCCACGGAGCCGGTTAACGGGGCCGGCGGCCGAGCGCGCCGGAAGTGTCTCGGACTCTGTACGTCACCACTGTGCGCCGCGGGGGCGGGACCTGGAGGGAGGCTGTGAGATCGCGCGCCAGGGCGCGGGGCGGGGACCAGGGCGTGGGGCGGGGCCAGGGCGCGGGGCGGGGCCAGGGCGGTCGTTACTAGGCAACAGGCGGCTGGAGGGTCCGGGTTGGCCTGGATTTGGCTGTGCCTGAGACAGCTAAAATTTTCAATAGTCAGAAATAGGCGTACTTCAGGAATAACATCTTATTTCTATTCACGTTACAAAGAGGGTCCAAAAGCAACCAGTACAAGAAGACTTGAGATAAATAAGGCCTCGCGAAGAGGGGACAGCACCTGCCGGGCACCTGCAGGTGTCAGACCCTGGGCCCGCGAGCGTGGAGAATCCGAGGGGAAGGGCCCAGGGTTCCCACCTGCGCAGAAGCCTACAGGGGAGAAGCCCTGAGCCCGCCCTAAGGACGCAGAAACAAAGAAATTGCGAGGGCCTAATAACTGAACACTTAATTATTATCATAATTATATTATCACTTATCATCTTCTGGATGACACACGCTGTGCTAACTGTGGGGGTGGGGGTAGGAGGCTGTCTCAACTTCAACACGAGTGGGGATTGCCGAAGGGTATTAGTGCCAGGAATAAACATCGTATCCGAGGGGGAAGTCAACGTCAGGTATTCTCCGTACCTGTGGGCCAACTCCTTAAGCCCCTGCGTGTCAGTGTGCTCACCTCTAAAATCTTCTTGAGTTCAGGGTCATGACAGAGCTAAACTACTCTCCAACTTCAGACACGTGGCTGATCTCTGAAGGTGTCCTTGGCATGAGCTCTCACTCCCTGCTGTCTTAGGCCAACGTGGGGACTTCTCCTGGGTTTGTGGTTATGGTGCCCAAAACGAGTCCTCCCGAGCCGTGATGTGGGGCTGTGTGATACGTTTCTGGACAATGGGGACATGCATCCTAAGCTGGGCTAGGAAAGCCCTGCCCTTCCTCAGCGGCTTTGGAGAGGCAAGGGGTCCACAGTCATTGGCAAGAGCACTTAAGAGCAAGGTGGCTGGTCCCAGGGAAAGCCTCAACAGTGATATTTTCAGATGCATCTGGAGGCGTCTGTGGAGGCAGGTCCTAGGGGAGGAAGAGTGTTGAAGGAAGTGGGGAGGTCGGAGGGTGTGCTGAGGGGCGCTTTGGTAGCGGGCCTCAGCACAGCTTTCTTGTAAGAACTGCCCAGGGCACCCCACAGGGCGAGCACGGGGAGGGGGTGGCCTGCTAACCATGGGCCTCTCCCCCAGGGGGAAAGTTCAGGGGTCCTGGTGGAGAACAAGGAGGAAGGTCCTGCTGGGACAGGACTAGATGGGCTTGAAGAGACTGCACCCCATTGGAGTCATCTGGGGGGATAATGACGGTATAATAATAGTAATTACCACAACTACTGTGGATCAAAAGTAGGTACAAGGAACAGAGCGCAGTCATCTCATTTAATCCACAAAAAACCTCTAGAAGGTAGATGTTAGTATCACCATTTTATAGATGGTAGATTCTGGCCCCAGGGTCACACACCTGCCTGATACAAAGCCCATGGTCTTAACCAACACAGAGGACACCTCAGGTCCCTACCAGTTCTGTGACTGTATGATTCAAAATGTTAAAGTGAGGTTTTTATTCAGAATCAGAAAAAGAATCCAAAGTTCATCCACAATCTCCCCATTGAAATCACATGTCATCTTTCCCTCCCAGTGTGTTTACAACTTCATTACAAGCCCCGACTTCATCGTTGGCAGAATAATGAGGACATCTCTTAAAAAAAAAAAAAACACTTCAGATATAAATAGATATGGCTAAAGAAAATAAATTGAAAATGTAGGAAGCAGGAATGGGTAGAGTGCATTGACAGTTTGCCCTAAAAATAGTTAATATAATTAGTGGTAAAGGGTAAAGTTGACCTCATAACATTGGCAAGAAAAATGTTGGATGTCAGAAAAGTACTGCCTGTGCTGGTTTCAATCAGGCTGAAATTACCACAGATGTGTGTCGTCTCAGACCTGCTCTGTTAAAAGTTAAAAAAAAAAAAAAAGAAGCCCCACTGACACATAAGGACTGTGTGGTGTTGATGTCCCTGAGTAAAGCTGTCTGCTCGTTGAGTTCACGGCTCTCTCTGCTTCTCATGGGCCCCTGCAGACCAGCTGGTGGCCAGGCCAGGCCCCACTCAGCCTGTTTGAAGCTGTGTGACTCTGAACTCTGCACAACCTCCTTCATGCAGGCATACAACCTCCCAGGAAGACTGAACAGGTTATTACACATAAATCACCTTGAAAAGTCCCCAGGAACAGTAACAATCACTTCTTACTTTTCAGACTTAGGGCTTTCTCCTTCACCAATTGACAAAACCCAGACTTAGGGCACTTAAGAGGAACGAGCTGGATCAATGCCCTCCAACAGAAATAGACGCAAAGCCACTTGGGTCGTTTTCAGTTTTCTAGTAGCCACACGAAAAAAAAATCAAAAGAAACAGGTGGAATTAATTTCAGTAACATATTTTACTTAACTCATGTGTCCAAAATATTACCGTTTCCACATGTAATCATTACTAAAAACGATTAAAGAGGTGCTTTACTGTTTTTTATACTGTCTTTGAAATCTACTCTGTATTTTACACGCATAGCACATCTCAGCTGGAATTGCCACGTTTCAATTGCTCAGGAGCCAGACGCGGCCAGCGCCCGGACCTGGACAGATCGCAATCCAAAGGAAATAGAGTATATTGCTACTTACATAAATATTTGCAACATAAAAAATAACACTATGTATCGTCCACAGATATAAGACATACATGTAAAAGTGTTTTAAAAGGAACTGAACGGTGCACCTCATACTCACGGAAAAGGGGAAGGTGATATAACCAGCACTGCAGCTTTCTGTGTGGTGTTGTATTTCTTTTATAGATTATAAGGAAAACTGTGAACGATTGCCAAGTGTGGGAGGGATACCTTAGAACCCAGGCTCTGCTCTTTCTGGCTGTGTGACCTCGGATAAGCCATTTATCCTTCCCGTGCCTCAGTTTCCTTATCTGCAAAATGGAATCATAACAGCACCTAACAGGACTCCTATAAGGGTTACAGGAGTTACCATGTGGAGAGGGCTTCAAACAGTGCCTGACACTAGGAAGCAACCATTGAAGCTTTAGCTACTGCTGCTACTGTTCTATTAAATTTCTCAAAAGAACAAAACCTCACGAGTACTCCTTCTGAAACAAACTGTTACTACAAGAACACACTTAAGAACCAGGCTGCATCGAAGCCTCGAACTTTCTGATTCTCTAAGTGGCCCTATGCCACAAATAGCTATGAATGTGCTCGTGATACATTTCTGCTACCTGAAGTCCAAAAATAGTCATTTCTCTATCAGACAAACATCGCGGGGACTGTTAGACTGATCATGTCGTTGAATGATCCGGGCTTTTTCTTCAAAGCTATATTCTTACATCTGATTCATCCTTTCCTTTCATTAACTGGAGCCTCAGGCGGGTAGGAAAAGCTACATGATACTTTGACTTTTGTGAGTTTAAAAGAAAACAGGCAGCAAACATGGTTCAGGCCAGCATAGTGCGACGTGTACCAGGAATCGGCTCGTCCGAGCCACGATTCACGGCTCAGACCTCAGGACGAAAGCTTTTCCTCTGATCCTCCCTGAGGAGGGCCTTTCTCCTCTCGGAATTGGATTTGATTTTCTTTCTTTTAAAGTCTTTATTGAATTTGTTACAATATTGCTTCTGTTTTATGTTTTGGTTTTTGGGCTGCGAGGCATGTGGGATCTTAGCTCCCTGTCCAGGGATGGAACCAGTATCCCTGCACTGGAAGGTGAAATCTTAACCACTGGACCGCCAAGGAAGTCCCTGACTTTCTCCTTTTTATTCCTTTCAACCTTCCTCTCTTACTCTAAAATACTCCAGAATGACCAATTTCTCCTCTCACTTATGTTAGTGTTTCATTTCTCAGAAGCACTCCTTTTGGGGTCTTCCAGCTCACGAATTTGACTAAGTTTCTTTCAGACTCAGAATTTTCTCCATAAAACCTTTCCTTTAGTCCTTATTCCTACTTCTTCTTATCTTTGACCAGACCTCCATCTGCTTTGGATATAATAAAACTGAGAGGCAGGGCTTCCCTTGTGGCTCAGTGGTTGGGAGTCCGCCTGCCGATGCAGGGGACACGGGTTCGTGCCCCGGTCCGGGAAGATCCCACATGCCGCGGAGCGGCTGGGCCCGTGAGCCATGGCCGCTGAGCCTGCGCGTCCAGAGCCTGTGCTGCGCAACGGGAGAGGCCACAACAGTGAGAGGCCCGCCTACCGCAAAAAAAAAAGAGAGAGGCAATCCATTCCAGAAACCTGTTTTTGTCTAAAATGGTTCGTTACTGTCCCGAAGCCTTACACCATCTGACCTCCTTATTCAGTCATTTTCACTCACATGATTTGTGAGCCAAGTTTTTTTCTGTCTCCTCAACAGCCTCAGTCTTAACCTGTCCTGTTAACCCTTTTCATCACTTTCATTCCTCCCTTTTTCTGGAAGTTACCTTGTTTCCCTTATTGGATTTATTGTAAGTTTTTTGACTCTCGATTGCTAACTCCAGTTGCAAAATTATAGTTAAAAATTATTATGCACCTGGCGTGCTGGAGAGCACCGCGCATCTGCTGCCTGTGAGCGGCGTGTGGCTGGTCTTTCTGCCCCGGTCCCGTGGCTGGGTTTTCCAACCCCTTTGTATGGGAGGAGTTAGCCTGTAACCGCAGACATTCAGAATGTCCCCAAACTGCAGAGGCCAACAGGTCCCAAGCTGAATCCTGGAAGCAGCGTCGAGAGAGGGACCAGCAGCCTCTGTCCCACTGTCCGTCCTCTCCTTACCACGTCTTTGAGAATGTGGTCTGGTGAACACTGCACATTTCCTGCCGATCTTCGGCTCAGCCACACGGCGTGACCCTAAGAGCCATCAGAAGATCCCCTTGCCCGTCCAAATGCTCTGTGCCAGGACCTGCCAGGGGAGAAGGAAGGCCCCGGGCCCGGCCACAGGGGAAAGGACTGGGGGTCCCAGCTTGTCCCCAGGATGCCCTGGTCTTCCAGACGAGGAAGCAGGGGCCTGGGGAGGCTGAAGGAGTCGCCTGTTGGTCGAGGAACTGGGGTCGGCATGCGATGCTGACACGAGGAAGAAATCAGGAAGCGGAAGGGACAGATAGCTCAGGGATAACGGGGTTTCCGGCCTACGCATGCTTCCTCCCCAGAATGTTTACTGGATTTAAATCCGCAGGAAGTGTTGTCGCAAGAATCCAGGGCTGGTGGTGAGGAGAGGGCTAAGTGCAGCCCCAGAGCAGAAGGGGAGGGGGTGTCACGCCTCTGGGAACATCGCTGGTTTGCGTGAGTCGTGATTTTTCAGGTGGCCTTAGTGACAGTTGACAAGGGGGGTGGCTTCTGTCACGGCCTGACCAAGGGCCGCTGTGGCTGCAGGGAGAGAAGACAGCGTGGAAGACCGTCCCCGACCAGGGGTGCCCAGGAGCTCCCTGTCCATTTTTGAAAAGTCCTTGGCAGCCAGGCTTACGGAAAAGCCAGCCGCGGACTGAGGGCTCCCGGGGACAGCACTGCCCTCCAGCCCCGCCCCAGACTGCCAGCTGGTATCCTGGGTGAGAGCTGGGTTTTCTTGTAGTGAGACTCAGTGGGGAAGGAACAAAGGTGCAAAGTTAACCTGAAGCAGTGACAGGAACCCCTCGTCATGTGACCTCAGGCTGCAGGGGGGCCCCCCAAGGGACAGGCTTGAGGAAGAGGCTCCAACCCCACACCTGCCAAGTACCAGCTCCGTGACCTCGGACGAGTGATTCCCCCACCTGTATCCGGGCCAGTAGTACCCACCCTTGCCCACCTGGGCATCCGGGGGTAAGAGACCATCCCGTCCAGGGTCAGGCACAGCACCCGGGTCTCGGGGTCCCAGGGAACGGAGTTAAAGGGCGATTCCTGCCCGTCCCTGCAGGTGGTTTCCTGTTCTTTCTTCTTCTGTCTGCAGTTACACATCTTGGGAGCCGCCCACACACAGTGCCCAGTTAGCCAGCGGCGCAGGAAAAGCAAGTCAGACATCAGAGCAAAGAGAATCGCGCTACTGCGTCTTCCCTCCTGTGCGTTCGGCGTTTCAGCTCTTGTTTTGGTGTTACGTGCAGCCAGGCTCACGATCTCGTCATCGCGTGATGCTGCTCTGGGGACGGGAGTTTAGGGGTCAGCACTGATGGAGCCCGGCCCCAGGCACACGAGGAGCGAGGGTAGTGAGGACGAGGGTTTGACTCCAGAAGCGAGTCGTCTTGCAGGTGTGGGGGGGAGTGAGAACATTACCCGAGGGACAAGGCTGGCGTTGGCCGAGAATTGATTTCCCCAGAGGAGATACTTGCTGACCCCCTGTACACGCATTTTACAGGCAGATCCACTGCATCTGGTCTGAATGACGTGGGTCCTGCTAGGGGGGGTGGGAGGGGGTGGGAGGATACACTGTCTTCAAATGGCCTTGGCAGGAAGATGGGAGAGAAGTGGCGAGGCTGACCTCCACGCGCCCAGTTCCTGGAGATCTTGGTCGGGGTGGGCGTGGGCGGGTGAGCACGTGGGGGAGGGAGACTGAAACCATCTATTGTGCAATGTGGACATTTCTTGCAAGACAATTTTTGGGCTCAAACATCATCCATTGCCTACATGTGCTCTCCTGGCCTCCACTCCAGCCCTGGGGGTGAAGGGACTGAGCTGAACGAATACCCATCCTCTCATTCCCCTTGGCTTGTGACTGGTCTAGAGGCAGCCGTGAGACTGTGCGGCCATTGATATATCAGCAGAAGTCTGTTGGTGGAGCTTCCAGGAAAACTTGCATTCTTCTGTGAAAAAGGGATAAGTAAATGTGGCCGGGGCTGCTAGTTCCTCCCTTCTTTCTTCTTGGGATGTAGATGTAATGCCTGGAGATGCATAGCCATGTTGAGGTCATGAGGCTACAATGTGCAAAAGTGGCAGATATCGAGCTCCGGTCTCTGACAGCATCATTGCACAGCTGCACAGGCCAACTTCCAGGCTTATTAGGTGGGAAAAAGAGGCCACCTCTTACTAGCCCCTAATTCCATCCTGAATAACAATTTCCTTAAGGATTTTTTAAATTCTAAAAATAATATTATTTTAAAGTCTGTTAACAAAAAAATATTGAGTGAAGGAGTTTTGGGAAAGTGCAAAAACAAAAAAAACACAGAAGAAAATAAAAACTTTCTTCAAACACCTACACATCCATGTTTAACATCTTGTTGTCTGTCTTCTCCTACATTTTAAATGTATATGTGTTTTTAAAACAAATTTGGGATCATGTTTGTTTTTTTTAAGGATCTATTTATTTATTTTATTTACTTTTGGCTGCATCAGGTCTTAGTTGCGACATGTGGGATTTTCATTGAGGCATGCGGGATCTTTCGTTGTGGCGTGCAGGTTTTCTCTTCTCTAGTTGTGGCACGCAGGCTGGGCGGGTGGGCTCTGGAGTTGTGGTGTGTGGGCTCCTGGGTGCGTGGGCTCTGTAGTTTGTGGCACTCAGGCACTCTAGTTGAGGCGCATGGGCTCAGCAGTTGTGGCACGTGGACTTTAGTTGCCCCGCAGCATGTGGGATCTCAGTTCCCTGACCAGGAATCGAACCCGCATCCCCTGTATTGCAAGGCGGACTCTTTACCACTGGACCACCAGGGAAGTCCCGATCACGTTGTTTTGTAAACTGGTTTTTTCCTCTTAACAACTTGCCGTGAATGGCTTCCCATATAAGCTAATATTCACTTACAACGTGTTTTCAATAAAAGGATGCATGCAAAAAACAAATAAACCAAACCACCCTAAACTAAACCAAAGAGAAAAAACAGCAAATTCCTGCAAAAGGCCAATAATAGCCAAGATTCTTTGAGGGACCAGGCACCCTGAGAAGCCTGCAGGATTTTGGAAATTACAGTGATGGCCGGGAACCTTTGGGGACCATTTTTACTGAAATGAAGCAATTTTTACTTCCTCTGGGATTCCTGTTTCTTAAGCTGTCTTGGAATCTCATTTCAGCCTCTTAAACACTTTAAAAAGGAAAATGGTTTATTATTGGTTCCCTGCCACCTCTTTCTGCCAAAGCGCCAAGACACTGGATCTTAAAAGTGACATATATCTGTACACACACCCACGGGTACAATGGGCTGTGTGCCCGGGTCTCCATCAGAACCATTCTGCTCGACACTTGAGAGCCAGCGCCCAGCAAGTGTGCTCTTTGACGGTGGCCTCTGCCTGATGGCTGGTGTTTCGACTGAGTTCTGAGCAGACCTGTCCTTGTTTTCATGCTCTTTCCTCCACGATTGCTTCATCAAAGTCTAAACAACCAGTAGGCAATGTAGCGTTACCTTAAAAAGTCACTGGAGAGTGATGCAGGCCCCCCTCTGCCCCCTGCCTGGCTACAACTACACCTGTGATGTCTTCATCTCGATAGGCACCCACGCAAAGCCCCAGGTTTCAAGCAACACACGGCCTCCCTCCGTGGGCTCAGCGAGACCTGGAAGGGCTTTGAAGGGCATCGTGTCACGCCTTCGTCCGATTTACAAAACAGAAATGTAAACTCAGCTCTACCAGGTGAGTTTCTAATCTAAACACACACCCACACGAGAAAGAGAAGATTAGAAATTACGCTCAAGAGCAGGGGTTTTTTTCTTTCTGGAATTAGAAAACAAGTCATTGGGATTCCCGAATAGGCAACCAAGAGGTCAATTACCAGGGTAACCAGATAAAACTCTTCAGTTTTGAAATGTGAGAATGTTGTCCAGCAGGCAGACAGAGTTCAGGTGAGCAGTGAGCAGACTGGCACATCGTTCAACGTGCTGTGATGAGCAGTTCCTGGGTGTCCAGGTGCTGGGACGCGGCGGGAAACACAACAAAGTCCCTGCGCTCCTGGAGCTCGGATGCCAGGCCAAAGCCACAGTCTACTTGGCTCCCACGATTAAAATCTATATGATTTTTTTTTTTTTTTTTTTTTTTTTTTGCAGTACGCGGGCCTCTCACTGTTGTGGCCTCTCCCGTTGCGGAGCACAGGCTCCGGACGCACAGGTTCAACGGCCATGGCTCACGGGCCCAGCCGCTCCGCGGCACGTGGGATCTTCCCGGACCGGGGCACGAACCCGTGTCCTCTGCATCGGCAGGCGGACTCTCAACCACCGCGCCACCAGGGAAGCCCTATGTGATGTATTTTTAACTTTGAAGTATCACATACATCCAGAAAGGTGCATGAGACATGCAGTGTACAGCCTGGCCGATGTACCTAAAACAGACACACCCATGCACCCAGCACCTCGACTGAGAGACAGGGCTCGAGCGGCACCTCGGAAGCCGCTCTGTCGCGATCTCCCCGGGAGTGAGCACTCCTGACTTCTGACGCCATCAC